>NC_063064.1:18355188-19555188 GCF_018812025.1 Megalobrama amblycephala
GCTCTAGAAATCGCACGGCAGAGGTGCAAATCTCAAATCCTAGAAGGCCAAAGTCCAGCAGAGTTTAGTTCCAACCCTGCTCCAACACACATACGTGTAGTTTTCAAATAAGCCTGAAGTACTTGATGAGCTGGATCAGGTGTGTTTAATAAGTGTTGAAGAATGGATTAAATATTGTGCAATTTACATATGAGAGTGATGATGGAAAAAACACACAGAGAGCAGCAGCTTTCATTTTTGCTCTGATAGCCGCAATATTACCCCGAACGCTGTGAGTGCGTGTTAGAAATCAGGAATTGTGAGAGAACATAGTGCTTGGTACATTTTTCAAAACCAAATGTCCTTCAAACCAAACTTGGGTCTTCAGCTGACAAAGTTTAAATCCTGTGTGGCTAGCGTTATTCCCAAAATGTTTACGCAATAGGTCAGGGGCGGAGAGTAGGTGGTCTTTTAGTGGCTGTTCGAATGCATTTGACCACATGAGCGTTTACACTAGGAAAGCAATCCAGTCAAATGCATTTTCGATTACCTCTGGAAGTGGTCGAAAGTGGATAAGCTCAAAACGTTTTAGACCCCGTTTACACCTTTATTTTGCGTCATCCATTTTCAATCCGATCGACCAAAACGCATTAATACTAGGTGTAAACAGTGCCTGGGTTTTTCCACCCCTTGTGTCATGCTCTCTTATTTGTCAGTGTTTGATTTTGCAAAGGGAACCATTTCTGTTTAGCCAAAGTGAACAGAGATGCCTCGTACTTGTGCACTGAACAGTGCAGATAACAAATTGAACCATTAATGCTTGCAGACTATTGTTGGACAATGACAAGAGATTCTCCATTTAATGAATACAAGAGACAAGCCAAGAAGTGGCAAGTAGACACTGAATAGGACTACAATAGGACTACACTATGTACATAATAGTTATTTGCCCCTTTGTTTAAATACTTTGATTGTTGCGATCCTATCAGACTTATGATAGCAACCTGAGTCGTAACAAAGCACTGTTCGCCAGAGGAGAACTGGCCCCCCGACTAAGCCTGGTTTCTCCCAAGGTTTTCTTCTCCATTTTAACACCTATTTGCCACTTGTTTGCCACCTAATGTCACCTGATGGAGTCTGGGTTCCTTGCCGCTGTCGCCTTTGGCTTGCTTAGTTGGGGACACTTGACATTTGACTTGACATTTGATATTCAACAGTATTCTTGACATTTATTCAACAGTGCTTCTGATCTGCCTGCATTGACACTATTCTTGAAGAGCTGCTGTGCAGCCAAAATTTATGTACCAGTTATCAATGTAAAGCTGCTTTGACACAATCTGCATTGTAAAAAGCGCTATATAAATAAAGGTGACTTGACTTGACTTGTTTCATAATAAATTTGATGTATATGACCCTTTTGCGGCTTTTTAAAGTGTTACATAAAAAGGACAGCTAACAGGTATTGTCCACACAATATATATATATAGATGTAAAATATAAAAATGTAAACATCTTGGAAACAGTAGCCAATCGGGTGTTTTAATTGTCATATTTGAATTCAGCACATCAAATGCATAATAAATAGCACATTTTATCTCTGAAGCATATGACTTCTAAAAAATTGTAGACCAGTGCAATAATTTATTTGCTATTATTATTGTTTTAGAGTAAATTGTCAGATTTACTAATGTTTAATTTTTAATCATGCTTAATTATGCATTAATTTATAACATTTTTTGTAATGTAAAAAATATTTACATGGTGTATTTCCACTGTATGTCATTTCCATTGGAGATTTAAACTAAATGAGCCACGCCATGTCAAAAAAAAAAAAAAAAAAACCTGACTCTGTTACTTGCTGTTTAAACACATATCTTCACGCTTAGATCACACCCTAAATTTCAAGCTATTGTAAGTAATTCATGAGTGTGAAAAGACAAACTTTACGCCCCAGTCATCTTTTTGTAGCACACTGCAAGCACTGATAAACATTATGAATAGCATGAACTGAAGTGGCAAATGATATTAGAGTTGCCATTCAAAGGCATCAGTGTCTGATGCTTTCCTTTCTCTCGGCCTCCAAAACCCATATGCCCTCTTCCTCAACTCCTGCCCTGACTTTAACAGCATAATTAAATTCTCCCAACTGCACTGCCTTTCTTTTTATTCCCTGTACCTGTTAACACCTGACACATTACGGCAATTCCCAACTGTCACTACTATTCTCTCATCTTGTAACCTGGCTGTTTCAATTACGCCACAAACAAATGGTTTGTTTGTCTTTCATTAACATCAGATCAGTCATCTGGCCATGGTTTGCCCATAAACCGAGGCACTAAAGCATGTTCCATCTTATCCTTTCCTGTTTGAAGAAATTTCTCTGTGGCATTCCAGAGTGACAGGCCCTGGGACGCAGATTGGGACTTTTCATTATTCCTCTTGTCAGGTTCCCCACCTGTGGCAGTCACAACACATTCTATCCTCCCTCCATCTCCCTGACAAAACGCTCCCTCTTGTTTTGACAGATGATCCTCAAAACAGCTGCTGCGAGCGAACGAGTTAACATCAGCGAGGAAGAAAAACAGACAAGCAAAAGCCATCTCATAAAGACTGTTGAAAAACTGACTGGCACAGTTATAGCATAATCCATTAAGAGCTCCAAAACAAAAGGTGATGCAAGTCAGTTTGTCAACGAGTGTCTAAATGGCTTGTGGTGAACAGTGATGTAATTGTATAAGCTGCAGAGTACGTGTGAGTGATAGACCTATGCCTTGACTTGTAGTTCTGGAAAAGCAGCTTGGATTGAGAAATACATCATTTACTGCATACAAAAACAAAAAATAATGAAAATCTGTGCAAACACTATGGTAATGCTACCATCTGTTCATTTTTGATTAATGCAAATTTTGTATTTGAAGTTTGTGTGTGTGTGTGTGTGTGTGTGTGTTGATGACGGGGAACTACTTTAAAACTGTAGCAAGTCAAGTTTAATTGAAGTACCAAATTGGTAAAACTAAAACTGGAATAAAAGGGAAATCAATGAAGCTAAATTTAAAAAAAAAGAAGAAGAGAGAAATACTATAAAAAAATGACAAAAGCAAATAACAAAATTACTAAAACCTCACCTAAAATTAAAATTAAATCTGAAAACACAAAAATAAAATAAAAATGCTATAATAGCATACAAACAATGCTAAAATAACACTGCAGTCAAGCTAGCCAATTAAAAAAGAAGACATTTGGGGATGGATATTTTTAGAATATATAACAAAATCAAATGATTTTGTATTCTTTTTGCAAATCAATAGCTACTGGCACAAAACAATACGGCAAAATAAGGGTGAAAGGGATACATTTACAGTAAATATACTCAATTGAACAAAAAAAAACAAAAAAAAAAAACATTGCAATAAACAGAAGCATTTGTTCATTTAAATGTTTACTATTTCTGATTTAAATGACTCTTCGAATGAACTCATTCCCAAAGCTACAAATGAAAGAGAAAGTGGACATTTTAGGAGAGCTTGTGATTATTGCCTCAGTTTGCTCCAGTTGCAAAACTATGCATGCAATACAATAACAAAAAACAGCAGATTTATGCTACAGTTTTGGAAAAAGTAGCAAGTTACTGGAAAAGCTATGCTATTTTAAAAAGAGTTGAGCTATTGTTTCATTACTGAAAATAAATAGTGTAGTTAGAAGCATCGCTACTTTTAGTTAGTTACTCCCCGACGTCGGCGGTGTGTGCATTGTGAACTGTATGATGACTCTAATTGCAGGGATATTGCAATTGTACAAGACATCTGGAGAGGGCATTATGCAACAAAGCTGCTTCCTGCCCAAGAGTACAGGAGCTTTTCTAAATTGAAGCATATACTTGACAGGATATCATGCGGCAAATGACAGTACTTTCCTAAATGATGTGTTCCATTACATAGTGATGGGGCTAAACGCCTCTTGGCATATAAGAGTGTCGTGTGAGAGTTATTTTAGAAACTGCACTAATAGCTGTTCTTGCTTTTGATAGCTGTTGGGCAAATGCCAATGTCATTTCAAGTCTCTTGAGTTTCTAAAATTTGATGATTGGTTTCCTTTTACACAACCTAAGTCATAACCTGCATGTGTCAGATTAAGGTTAACCAGGAAATGGAATAAATATTACAAAAAGGTTTTTGGTAAAGTTGCACTCAGTAATTATCTCCTCCTTGCAGCATTTATGAAGAAATTGTTAGTATATTTGAAAAACATTCTGAAATGATAGATGTACACTAAAATGAGATGATAAGTATGTACTGTATTAATAATACTGTTTTACTGGCCAAATAAAAGCTAGCCTACTGCTGAGGCTACTTTTATTTCACATGAGGTGGGTGGCCTCATGGGGGCGGCCATTTTGAAATCACAAGACCAGGCAAATACTAAATGCATTCTGATACATTTCTTTAAAAAGTGCATAACTGAAACTGTTGGCTTTAGCACGATACTGTATACACGTCGCTGTGTCAGCAGCCTAAAATGATTACCAGATCGACTACTGTAACATAAACAAAGCATTACTGACTGCACCTTTAAATATCATAAAAAAAAGTATGCTAAATGCACAGCTTTAAACAGATCCAATAACATTTCACTGTATTTCAGCTGGTCTGTCAAATCTAAGAATCTCTTAAGTCCTTAAGGCTCTGAAGAGCCACTTCATGTTTGTTTAGCCGCACAGACACAATGTAGAGATTCATAGAGGCTCATAAAGAGGGTGAACTGCAGATCCACGGAGAGCAACTTTTGAAGGTCATCAGTCACACGCAAAAGGAACGTACGAAGCACAAAAATAAGTAATCCAAGCCAAAAGCGACTCTGCAGTCAAACCATGCCAACTATCGCCATCTAATTCGTGCAAAATACAAACCATGGGCATGTTTTAGGGGTGTTTTCAGTTGAGATGAGCCTGATGAATCTATCAAAACAAATGTAACCACTCCTTCATTAGTTGAGGTCTCTGGCATAGTGTTGTTTGAGCAGAGTGGTTACGAGGGTACATTGAGCTTTGTTGCTTGAGTGACATGACCTTTTGTTGGCCCTCTCTCACAGAGGATACAGTGATTAAGTAATCACCTGTGTACACAACCTTTCCTCACCTTTCCTTCCAGGCACTCTGTCAGAGCTGAAGGGATGACACAGCCCGCTTTCACACACCCCCTCGGCCTTCTCCATAGGAAACGGATTAACACCACCGACGAATGCTGATGGCAAAAATGTCTTTAGTGCTTTCAGGCAGAGTGCAAGACTGATCATTTCACAATCGTGCGTGTAGGAAATGGTGAAGAGTTAAGCTTTTAATGCACCCCGGTACATCATTCCGATTAAAATAAATGCCTTACTGTACTTTAGTGCTGCACTGTTTGTCTTGTGTGCAATGGGTAATGAAATATCCACATTTAACTACATGACAAGTATTTAGCTGTTTTGTGTGTGTTTAGAAGGCTAGACATAAGGAAATATCAGTTTTATGATTGGGCCAAAAATATGTAAAAATGATTAATTTACACTAACTGTCAAAACTAGACAAACTACCTTTTTTATTATTACTATTTCCCACATTTTAGAATTATAAAGTCATCAAAACTATGAAATATCTCAAAAGAAGGTATGTGAAGTATGTAGCAAACCACATTTTAGCAGCTTTAAAGCTTCCTAGACACTTGTTGGAGGTTTTTCCTTCACTTTCTAGTCCAATTTATCTTCAAAAGTTTGGGGTGAGTACGAATTTTAATGTTTTTAAAAAGTCTCTTATGTTCACCAAGGCATTTAGTGGATAAAAAAATATTTTTTTTTTCTATTTGAATTTTTTTTTCAATTTGAATTTTTTTTTTTAAGTATTTTTTTTTTTTTTTTAGTATTTTTTGTGATGGTAAATCTGAATTTTCAGCATCATTACTCCACTCGTCAGTGTCACATGATCCTTCAGAAATCATTCTAATATGCTGATTGGTGCTCAAAAAACACTTATTTTTTATAATGTTTAAAACAGTTTCCCAGTATTTTTCTGGGGACAATGACACATTTTCAGATTCAAAAGAACAGTATTTATTTGAAATACAAATCTTGTACATTATAAAAGTCTTTTATAAAAGTCTTTTGTATAAAAGTATTTTATAAAATAAATACTCTTACTGACCTCAAACTTTTAAACAGAAGTATATATATATATATATATATATATATATATATATATATATTATACACAAAAGTCATTTCATACATTTTAGCTAGAAACAATTCTCTCTTTCTCATTTATTTATTTATTTTTTTAACTTTTTTTGGTGACCATTTTAGTCACAAAAAGGCATTATTTTTGTGACCAAAATCCACAGAACATACTGTACATCACGTTAGAAAAAGGAATACTTTCCTTTGGGAAAAAAAAAAATGGTACTGAGGACATATTTTCCAATTATTAGGTAATTTACTGTGCCCAGCTTATTTTTTTACTCCATGTCCATTTGGCAGTAAAAACAGTCATTAGGCCAACAGTAACTGACGTGTCCTTGTCGAGGTTACAAACATTATTTGAACTGCGGTGTCTAGGGAGGTCATTACAGTCATGCTCATTTAATTGTGGGCTTTGTATGTCACTTTTTGCACACTGTAAATCCAACATTACCAGCTTACTCAAACTCGCTCTATTACGTCGAATTTAAAACCATTTAAGTCAGTTTTTCAATATGCCACGTGCAATTAGACCGTTCGACAGATCCAACTGTGTGACTGGCTTCGTCTACCGTTCGTGTCACGGGCCATTTTTTTTACGATTATCCCAAAAATAAGGCAAAACGTAGGTCTAATAAAAGTCCATCTGTAACTCCTGTGTGTTGGACCGAGACTCTTTTAATTTCAACAAGCGCTTTGATGGATGCTGGTTTGAATTTCTTTAACACAGGAAATTAGCTTTCGTTCTCGTTGCATCAGTTGAAAAGTCACTATTGTGTTGTCTCCAGCCCAAAAGAAAACATTATCACAGTGCGCTTGCTGGTTCACCTTTACTGCACCTCTAACTGCTACCTCACCACCTCCCAACGAGCTGCCAAACTAATACAAAGAGCGCAGCGGTTCGACAGGTCTGCCTCTGTAGCCTGATACGGCACAGGCTTGTCCGAGCTCTCCCAATTGATTCAGTGGCACGCTCCTTGTTTAAAAAAGAGCGAGACGTTGGGGGGGTAAGAAGACTTTTAGTTCATTCATTAATCACAGAAGTAAACAGCCCATCCAGTGACACCTGGTGAGGTTAATGCTCGGGACCCTGGAGTAATCACCACCTCCCCCACGCACTGACTCACCGAGCCACTCACATGAAAGCTTGTGATTATAGAGGAAATGGGAATTAGCAGAAACATTTCGGAAAGGCAGTCTCCAGTCCGTTTGGTAGCGAAGGATGGATCGGCGGGAAAAACGGAGAGGCTGTGGGCTGATTGGAGCCTTCCCTTGAGGGAGCCGAGCGGGGAGAGGCAGGGGGCCAAAGGTCGAGCCTACACCAAATTAGTAGTGTCTGTTATTCGAAACCAAAATAAAGCAGGAGCAGAAGTAAGCGATTCCCCCCCCCCCCCCTCCGATGCTGGAGTGCTTTCTGGGCTCTTTCTTGAAAATTACCGAGAGGCCACATCGCAATTAGTGGTTTGTTTCTTTTAGACTGAAATATGGCCATAATTCATAGCTTTCAAATCATTTCATTGGAAAGATGTATTGGCTAGTCGGACTGAAGAAGTAATTGTAACACATGATATGGCAATTTGTTACCCAGGCAGCAAGTACACAAGGTATTTGCATAGCGTTGCATTAAACGTGGGAGAGCATATAATTAGTTTCCAGTATGGCGTGTAACAGAAAACTGACTGCGAAAGTTATTACACCTCTTTCATTAAAGAAGTATGAGGCACTAAACTTTGCTATACAGCTTGGCTTGTAATGGCTCCAGTTAGTGTCTCAAGTGTCAAAATATGCTTGGACGTACAGTACATTTCCAGGTTTTTTCCTGTACCTAACACAACGTGACTGCCGGCCAGCTGAAAGCCAAGGTCGCTCGATATTTTGCTCGAATATACAAACACGATCCGCTGTTTAGAGCCTGTTTAGGACATCGACCATGAAAAATTACTCTCATGTGCGACTGATAAATGTTCGAATGAACGGCATGCCAGAGGGCTTTGTTTAACTGAGATTTTAAGGGCTAATCCATTTGACATGAATCATTAAGTTCTCTATGCAATAATTACAGTGTCCACGTAAGGTTCCAAAAGTGTGTTTCGATTCATAACAGCCTTGCCTTTCCCAGAATGTTGCCTTCGTGAGCTTTTGCCAATGAGAAACCAGAGCATCAGCTTTCCAAATCATGAATAAGAATTCCTGCTCCAACGCTGCCTGTTGCTCATTACGGATTGTAGTATAACTTGGGTATCAAATATAGAGCATGTTTCCATCTCTATTACATAATGACCTTTACTTTCAGAGCAATCAATCCATTAGTAAACAATTTAAAAATTTTTGCAAATGCAGAGATGTAACAAAAGATGTGCTTGTTTCAGGTCAGTTAATATGACGCCATTAAACTCTACAGCAACGGTCACTCTAGAAGTAGTATATTATCCTTTCCATGTTGTTCTCATTTCTTAAAACCTAAAACACACAAGTGTATTCATCATATAAATAAATATCTTTACATTAAACATTTAATTAAGTTTAAATTTTTTTTTTATTTTACCTGTATATTGTATTAGAGCTATTTCAATGTACAAAACAATCGGTCTAGCAATAAGACAAACAATGCAACAATATTACAGTAGTTTTTGTACTGAAATCCTCTGTGTCTGTATGAAACAAGAGGGCGCCAGTACACAGTGTGATATGAAAGATATGAAAGTATCACCATTTTCACTTACCCAGATAAATGTTGATTAAATTGTTAATCAATGGTATATGCTGTTGTTAAAACCATCAGTCCACATTATTTCAACTTATTTTTAAACAATCATGCTGAACAGTGAAAGTCCTGGTGAAAAAACTACATTACCCATGATTCTGTAGAGAAATCTCCACCAATGATAGATTTACAACAAGCAAATTGCAGAAAAAGTACTTTGAAGTGTTAGTTCACCCAAAAATGAAAATTCTGTCATTAATTACTCACCCTCATGTCACTCCACACCTGCTTTGTTCATCTTCAAAACACAAATTAAGATATTTCTGATGAAATCCGAGAGCTCTCTGACCCCTCCATAGACAGCAATATAATTACCACTTTCAAGGCCCAGAAAGGTAGTAAACACATCGTTAAAATAGTCTCGGATTTCATCAAAAATATCTTAATTTGTGTTCCGAAGATAAACAAAGGTATTACGGATTTGGAACGACATGAGGGTGAGTAATTAATGACAGAATTTTCATTTTTGGGTGAACTAACCCTTTAACGCCCGCCTACTCACCTAAAGCATATACACATCTTTAAGTTAAATTTTCATATTTCTCAATCTTTTTGCTCATTAAAGCCATTTAATTTATTTTTGTCAGACTTTCAAATACTTTTTTGCTTCCAACCAAAGTTTATAATGTTGTGATTCACCTCGAAATTGGATGGTTTAGTTCATGGTTTATAACTCGCAAACAAAGACATTTTTAAAATCCCTATGGGAAAAATACTTTCGGAAATAAGGCTGCTGAAAAAGTGGGCGGGCACTGAAATTAGAAAATATCAGGCCGCTGGATGGCGCGATTGACCAATCAGAATCGAGTATTCCAGAGAGCCTTGTAAGCAATGAAATCGTCTGTAAGATTTGGCAGCGTTGCCTAACTGCACATCTGCCTGGCTACATCGCGAGCAGTGATAAATAGCAAACTACACTTAACGTCCTCAATAGAGGTTCACTGAGGGTTTTTTATGTGAAAGTTTACAAGTGCTCGGCAATAAATGAAGCCGCAGGAGCACTTTAAATGACAGAAGAAGTGGATTTAAACATCTGCTCCGCAATACAGATTCCTGAATGCGGAGGAATGAGGGCTGCTCGCTCATCCAACACAGTCATTTTGGCATAGCTGGATCTGGCCTAGTCAATGAAGACTACACATTCATAAGAGTTACATTACAGGAATTACATTAGCGGCGTGTCATAGAAACTAATTTACACTTTAAAACTGCACTGTGTCTGGCAGCTGCATGCAAGATGTTTGGAGAAGGAATATTTTGCCAAGAGCTCCTGGCAAAAATGACTGTACTCCGGAATCATTTAAAAATATTAAATGGCACATAGAAAATATATGCTGTAAATAAACCTGAGGGTTGCTGTGAATGAATACAGGTCAGTTAGGACCTAATGAACAGAATCTGAAATGATTTAACAATAAAACATTAAGAAAATTGGTTCTGTGGTAACACTTTACACTTAAGTTCAATTTGCTGTCTAAGTACTGTTCATTCTTAGTTTCTTATACCCAATTCTATTTACTAATGTTCACGAATTAAACCTTACTGTAACGTGTTACCATTCGATTTGTGACAGTTTGTTATTTAAACAATGTTTTGTTGAAAGAAATCTGATTCTGCTTGATTAAACCTAGAAAAACAAAAATTATGTCTAACATTTTAGGGCTGTCAATAAGTTGAAATAATCAGTCACGATTAATCATTTTTGTCAGGTTCTTTTTAACCAAATAAAACTGAATAGAATGAGTGAGCTTAGTCAGTTTTTGTGGATCTGAGTTGTATGACCTGTGGGTGATATTTCATACTTGTTTAGCTTTGATGATAATTAAATTCCACCACACCAAGACTGCAAATGACTCTTGTTAAACGTCCCATCTGGACTTAATTTATAAATAAATCAGCCGTTGGGCCTTTTTCAGAGAATGTTTCTGTAATACCGTCCCCTGAACTGTCAAAACGTTTCATTAGAGAAGCTACTCGGTGAGCCTGTTTTCACCCACAGTATTGACTGTTTTAATCAAAAGTGAATAATTGTGATACAATAATATGGAGAGGTGATACTATAATATGAGTCAAATGGAAATAAAGCAAAAAAAAGTTTAGAAATCACTGTTGTAGAGCGATAGAACCACAAACAACAAGTACAATGTTGCTTTGTCCATCCTAAAAGAACAATAAAACAGCTCTTAAAAGGTGTTGAGATGAAGAAGTGCAGGTACCATGATAAGTTATGCACTAAAAACAAAGCCAAATATATTTCAGTCCAAATCTCCTCTGTCATTCGCTATGCAGTAATTTTCCACAGCATTGTTAATCTAAATTAAGGGTCATTGTTTATTTCATTCCATAACATGGAACAGATTTCATAACAGGTGATTTATTTCATCTAAAAAGTATGCTAAAGTTGATTTTCTACTGGCTTGATGGGAATGTTACTGAGGTATATTTGCTTTATCCACTTGGGGAAAAATATTTGAACCAAGAATGTAATTTTGCTTGACTCTTTGTCCTTCGGAGGCCGTAACCTCTCCTTGTCCTCCGGTATTTCTCTCGATTCAAGAAAATCACTGATGGCACCGCTACTCGCAGATGAGGTTAAAACAGTTAGCCAGCTATCTGCCTGGCTCATTGAAGAAAGCATACTAACCTTGTACGCTGAATTAGCAAAGGGTTTCTGCATCGATAATCATCAATCTTCCATGGCAGCGGGTGCCTTCGGTGCAGGTCAGAGGCTGCCATGTGCAATCAAGAATGAGCTGGAAGTCTTCGGGGTGCTTGGAGAGACTCTTACCAATCCCAGATGAGAGCTTTACTTTGTCTCGAATTAGCTCATGAGTGTGTTTCCAGCGCACGGCACGCACCTGCAGACACAAAGGATAAACCACGAGAGCGTTTCAAAGCTTTAGCATGAAACAGAGCAGAACTCGTCAGAAAGCAACTATTTTTTCACAAAGCCTTTTTCAAACACATTTTCTCAACACCTTGAAGGTGACACAATGCTTAATCACCATCACTACTGACATGCTCTTGTCTAAACTCTGAAGTAAAGATAAAATACAAGCCATTGAGCTTCAAAAAGCTGCACAGGGAGGTAATTATATAGAAAGTATGTAATGTAACTAATGAGGTGGATAAAAATGTAAAAACAGTATTGCACCTCACCTTTTGAAAACGAAGCTGCTTATCTTAGCAAAGAAAGATACTAGGGGGAAAAAAAAAGATCTTGACCGTAATTGGTCTAAAAATGCTATAGAAAGGTTGTAGAAACTTCAGTCACGCTAAATTAAGCATTCTGACAATCACAAAAGACTTCATGTCTTGACTTTAAACATCTGCATTCTCACATGTTTAAAAAGATAAGTCAGAACATGTTAGATGTTAAGAGCAAATGAACAACAAAAAAAATAAACTAATTATGATGTTGTCATACCTTCAGCACAGCAGATAATATGTCGTTGCCTAGACCTAATTGGTTATTTTCTTTTGAAGTAATGTTATCAATGTAGTGTGCCGGTAAGCCTTGATTTGATTTTGTTTTGGCAGTTAAACGCGTTCCAGACCACATCATGTTGACCTGATGGAACGGTTGCATTTTCAACCTAATTTTTCAACTATTAATAATAAAAAGATTTAGTTTAATATTTGTATTTTAAATTATTCTATATTATGGGTTAAAAACAACACATGTGGACAAAATGGACAAACCCAGCAGTTAAATGTTTGCCCAACGTGCTGGCCAGTTTTATTTAACTCAACTATTGTTTAAAAATTACTATATGGCTGCCTTAAAATGAACCCAAAATAGGTTGGAAATTAAAAACAATCAGACACATAATTACTAGAGGCAACAATAATAATCAAAAGATGAACATTTATTAATAAGCAATTTATTAAATGTTTATTGTTTAATTATTGTTCATTAAACATATCAATAAATGTTCATTTCCAACGTATTTTCGGTTCATTTTAAGTCAGCAATACAGTAATTTTTAAACAATAGTTGGGTTAAATAAAACTTTGTCCAACCCAACTTGTGTTGTTTTTAACCCAGCATTTTTTAGAGTGTAGCTACTATTATTATTTTTAGTTCATAATTTTTAAAGAAAATTCCAAACAAGGAAATATTTAAACACTGCTGTCCAAAAAATAAAATAGTATAAAAAAATATAAATAAAATAAAATAAAAATTCACAAGCCTTTCCAACTGTTTGTTCTCCTTTGTGTTTTATCGGCCACTTTTTTAGTATCACTGAAGTGACCAGCAGAAGCGAATAGTTTAAAAGACACCTCTGTTGGGTTCTGTTTCTACACGTCAAGACCAACAGAAATGGATCTGTGACCCCCTAACCTCAATAACATTGTACAATAAAGTCATTTTGGTAGGAAATATGTAACTGAAATGCAATTAGATCCTTATACATCATCTCCAGAGTAGGTTTATCTAAGGGGAGGACAGGGCTTTTGAAACTGCACTCTTGCTGTGGAAATGTCTTCCAAGGGCTGACACCGTGCAGTCAAATGAAGAAAGATGGTGCTTGTGTGGAGCAAATGGCCCATGACCAAGCTTAAACACCAACTGTGGCATAAAACGAGTTGATAAATGTATCATAAATCTCTCCGACAGAAAACCCAACGATGTTTCATTCATATTTCACACTTTTTTCATCTCAAACACCAAATAGCCAGTTGTTAGCCGACCTGCGCGCCAATTAAAGTAGTTATTGAATGTGTTTACAAAAGCCTTTGTGTGCAGCGGTTCCTTCGGAAAGAGTAATTACTCCAGTTCAAGTGTGATCTGGAAAGCATTTGATTAACAAGCTCGATCCCATCCGCTGGAATGAGAGTTACCTTCTGATGCCATGTTCTCCTTGTCGTTCAAAAGTCTTTCTATGGCGTGGAGCATGGGGTAACCCAAAGGGAATGAAACACAAACATGCAATTAGAGGGGCAGCGAAGGAATGAACAACACAGAATAAAACAACCCACATTAAAAAAAAAAAAAAGAAGAAGAAAAGATTGGAGTATGTAGCAATGCCAGAGGTTATGGTTTTCCCAGGCAATACATCTTGCTATTTTGATAAATCGTCGACATTGATTTTCAGTGGAGAAGTTTTTGTTGTGGTTTCTTACACGGTTTTATCAGGACTACTATGGATTGTACTGAATTAATCAACGAGATCAGAGCACTTATGATGCCAACGAAAAGGAAAACGCTTCATTATCACGTGAGGTTGAGCTACTCGTAAAAGTCCAATCACATTCACAGAAACTTAAAGTGAGTCACAGAATACAGACATGCCAAGTTGGACTTTCTTAGTGGGTGGTCTTCCCTCTGCTTGATGTGGAAACTGAATTAGCACAGAGCCAATTTCGCCCTCGATCTGGAAACATTTTCTACCTTCCAGAACGCGCTTAATATAGAGACGTAATAAAACACCTTCGGCCTCTGGCGTGTTGTTTTACCAAATAACATCTAACTGGCCATTACTCCCCATTAAGGCTAATGGTTAGACTAATTATGATAATTCCATAAAAGGTGCTGTGTTTAGCCCAAACTGTGGACGAACATTAACTTAATGACTACGGCTGACCTCTCTCGAATGCTGCTGGGGTGCATGTCTCTGATAGGCTATTAGTCACTAGCATTTTGCATTATCCTGTTTATGTAAAAGCCCCCAAAGAGCTATACAGTCATACTCGTCTAGAGGGTTATCAGATCGTTGCCAATATCTGTTTCAAAATACAAATGAGGTGGATTTGCTCTCTGAGCCACAGATCTAGCAATTTCAAGTGATGCTTGAAGAAAAAAAGAAAGGAATATTTACCATGTGTCAACTTGTGTCAATGTAAATGGCAGACTAAATAGGTGTTAGATAAGACGTTCCAACCTACCTCTTTCACTGGATTATGGCGGAAATCCCCTCCACACCCTCTGAGTGGAACCAATACTGGAATGTCAAACACTGAGACGGCCTAGTCATGGATACCTACATTTGAAATGACTTGTCTTTCCAAAGAGAAAACCGTCAGATTCCGCAGGGTATGTTTTGTCTTATTGCCGAGGCAATGGACACACCGCAGCTCATGAAAGAATGCATTAGGGCCGCTTAAATATTTTTCTTCGCCACTTTCCTTGCGAATTCTTTGAGATCCTTTCAGCAATCAGGAAGATTTCCGTAAAAATGTTGTCATTCTGCCTTGGCTAAACGCTGGAGTCGTGGCACTCTGCGGTATTCTGTTTTCATAAGAGCAGCGGTATCGGCTGTTAAAAGTCAGGGCACAGTATTAATTGTATATACGAGCCGCTGGCAGGCATGCATTGCTGCTGATTAACACTGGGTCTGGAACCAAAGCTGTTGTCCCAGGTGCGCTGTGTTTAGAAAGGGACTGTATCCAAAATGAAATACTTTGCAGAGGAAGTCCATCACAGCCCGTGCGCTGGCGAGCCAGACCACATTTAACCACTTTTGGTGCGCCTCCGCTTCCTCAATTGCATTGTTAAAAGAAGATTTTTGTGAGAATGATCAAGGCCAAGAAAAGATTTAGCCAGATATTCAAAGCGGGGTTTTCCTGCCCTGATACAATCTTATTCTACAGGCCAGCACATTCAGAATGGTTTTAAGAATATATAAGGATTTAAGGTTAGTTAGTTTCAGTCCTCTAGTCTGATGTGATTAGTACAACATGGGACGCTTTACTGTTTGTATCACTTCACTTTCCTCTGTTTGCAGCAGTCCAGAGCGATGTGAAAGCTGTGCGATTTCAATGGCTGCGTCCGAAAGCTGAAAACGTTGCCTTCGCAGGATGCATTCCAAGGCAGGAAGGCATCAAGGCATGTCCGAAATGAATCCAATGTTAGCTTCACTTCAGGTCTTCTGAGACACCGTCATCTGATTGATTTTTGAAGGCAGCATAGATGTATCCTTCACTGCCTTTGATATCCAACAATCCTGTGCATTCCATTCCATGAAAGTTAAGCTAAAAAAATCAAGATGGTTGGTGGTCAGTTTTGGTGTAAATGTACATCTTTGACCCTAACCCACACTTTTGATGTTACTACTAGCGAGAAATTATTATCCATTTCAAGGAAAGTCTGTTTACTCAGCGGCCATATTTGCAACGCCTCAAAGCAGCTATTTCGACCAAGTCCTATCTATTTGAATGGGGGAATCCTGAAATCTCAAAATCTGCTTGGCAAACTTAAAATTAAATAACATATTTCAAATCAGCAACAAAATCTGATATGAACTCTCCCATAAATGTTGTTTCTTATGCTAAAATAGTATTTAAAAAAGTTTATTTTTCAAGCTAGACGAGCCGTAAAAAAAAAAAAAATCGAACCACTCTTGCACTGCGGTTCATCCCAAATCTGATGATGCATCTATAACATGGTTTGTTGAAACTAACGTGCAAAACAGAGAGATGGATTCGGCTAATGTATGTTTCAGTCGATGGATATGCATTCTGGTTTCCCAATACGTTACAACAGTGATGATCAAATGAACAAAAGAATAAGTTACTTGTTGTAAACAAATGTTCAATGATGTGCCGAATGCTCTGTGAGCAGTCATTTACGCCGTCGTCACCCGGGTGTTGATAGCGCGCGAGCGCAGGTGAGACCTAAACAGCTCACGTTGCTATCTGTGTTTAAACTAAACTCATTTAAACCTTGCCAATTTAAACATTCATCCACAAGACGCAAAAGAAAACTCGCGCGCGCTGTGAGGATATTTGTGTCTGTACTGATCTGAAGCACAAACATGGAGAGCCGTGTCACAGCGCGCAAATTCTCCTGAACGGACAAATTCACACAAAAATTATGTCAACACGCCCATCTTAGCGAGTATCCTAACAAACATAATAGGTTATGTTTTAAGAATTGTGTCTTAAAGGGACAGCAGTCTAATATTCCTGCTCTCTGTGTTTTTAATGTTAATCAAACAACAAAAGACGAAGAAATCACTCTTGACTGAATAAATTTTGTAACTTCAATAATGTTTCAACTTTATTTAATTATTCAAAAAAAGTTTATATTAAGTGTTATTTTATATTTGATTACTTTATTCAATTTCTGTACCTGAAAGCTAATGTTAGATAGCTGAAAAACCTGTAAAGCATTGTTTATTTTATTTGTATCTTAGCTCTCATTTGTGCTGTTTCTTGAAGTTTGATTATTTGTTTTTATTTTCTTTATCTTTATTTGACAATTGTCCTATTTTTTACTGAACATAGCACATACCGAACTGTACCAAAACCGTGACACTAAAACCCTGATACAAACCGAACCGTGAGAAATCTGAACCGTCCCACCCCTAGTTGAACCACTGTAGTCACATGAACTGTTTTAAATACGTCTTTAGTAGCTTTCTGGGCATTAAAGGTGCTAAAGAGGATGTTTTGTTTTATACATTTTTGCAATATTACTTGAAACTGTCTTTACTAACTGATAAAAGACTATTTATTAGGTGCACTGAAAGTAATAATATTAATATACATCATCTGTGCACGAGGTAGGGCCTTAAAAACATCAGCCAATTGGCCCTCTGTCTTGTCAATCACTGCCGTGACGTTCCTTGTGAGAGACGTGCGCGGATTGGCCCTCTGGCTTGTCAATCACTGCCATGACGATCCATGTGAGAGACGCGCGGCTGCGCTCCAGTAACTTTACACACTCCACAGGCGCTGCATGCAATGTTTTTGTCAGGAGACAGGAGTAACAACTGCAGATTATGAGTTACCTGCGGTGAGTCCGACATAATGAATCCACGGCTTTAAGTCGCACACACACTTAACGATTGTAAGGCCGATTATGAATGTAAATTGATACTTATGACTGATCGCGCTCAAACGCGTCCAGTCAGAGCCAGTTGCGTTCAGTCTGCGATTACAGTCGGTGTTCAAATTCCATGTGAAAGTATATAAATCTGCTTCAGTCGCAGGAAATGTTGAGCACAGTCTTAGAATGTTTTAGCTAGTCGTTAAATGTGTGCCCGGCTTAATAACACAGCGAATGCCGGTGCTAAACACTCGTGTTCCGATACTCGTGCACGAGTTTTGGGAGGCGTTCCCTCTAAATGAGCTGTGAAGGAGGGGGGTTGTTCTTACCCATGCGCTCATTTCAAAAACTCAGTCGACAAAAAGAACCTCTTTAGCACCTTTAAAAGTGTTAATTGTATTGCTGGCAATGCAGGCCTCACTGAGCCATCGGATTTTATGAAAAACATAATTTGTGTTCCGAAGATGAACGAAGGTCTTACGGATGTGGAACGACATGAGGGTGAGTAATAAATGACAGAATTTTAATTTTTGGGTGAACTAGCCCTTTAATATGTTATGCAGTGTTGTTTCTCAAGTAAATTTATCTTGTTTTAAGATTTTTTTGAAAAACAAAACAAAAAAAACTACAAAAAAAAACTTGCAAAACTTGATGCTTTGGCTTCCTTTATAACCATTTTCATTTTCACTTGTGTGAAATTGCTTTATTATACATCTCAGCATGGCTCTTTGGTTAATTAAAGGATACATAAAACTTTTAACGCAGTTGGCGACCAACCAGGAACACTAACATAATAAGCATTATTGCTAATGACTGTGTCTAAGAATTGGGGGCCACGCCACCGTTCGGTTGCACCATGTGCCGTCTTTGCCTTCAACAGAGCTGCCAGGATCATGGTAAATGGTGTTGATTAGAGCAACACTGGTACTCTGAGCCAAAGCAGCTGCTTTGATTCTGACTGATTGCTGGACGTAGGGAATTAAATAAAGAATTCACTTGTCAGGGATTGTTTGGCTGACTACATGTGTACTACATTATCACTTTTTTTTAAGCTTCACATCATATGCTTACGAATGTCTAAAGTAATTTTGGCTGTCCATTTCCAACGTGTGGGAGTCCTGATGTCGCTTACTTTCTTGATAAGGCATTATACATTATACTTTGCTGGAGACCACGAAGCAAGATTATCTGACAGCTGTCTAGTTGGTTTGGGAAAAGTTTCTATGGAAAATAATAACAATAATAATAGTAAAAAAATGCAGACTTGCACATTTAAACTGAAAATTATAACTTTGTAGGACCATGACAACCACACCCTGCAGTCAATGAATTTACATGCTTATATCTGACTTCATTAGTCCATAAAGGAGGGCATCTGCAGCTCTTTACAATCAAATGGACTGTATATTCAGTGTCAGGTTGCTTGATGAAGTGGCAGGGAGTTCTGGCTGTCAGTCTAGGAACTGCAACACATTATTACTTCAGCAGTACCGCACATAGAGTAATTAATGTCCATACATGCTCCTGTTTCCTCCCGTCTCCTGGCCCCACGCTCCACTGTTGAAACATGAATGACTCTCTAAGGGGTCACAGAGCGTGTTTTTACAAACTACCCTTCCTCTCTTGGCACAGTTTAATTTACATGTCATCTGCAGAGATGGACACCACCGACACTATGAATGTCCATTTATGTAAAATTGTCTTGATGAGATTACATGACGATTACATTTGGAACAAAAAGATTATACAAGAGAAAAATCGGGCATAGTGCAGGGATTAATTAAGTCAGATAAAATTAAGATGGAAGTACACAAAGGCCAATATTACACCTGTACAATTGTAATTGAAACTGCTCTGAAAAAACTGAAAACTGCCTATAATATGAATTAATATTTTGTGTATTGTTAATCAATACAAAACACATCCTCAAATGGAAGTCATGTCATATCAGACTTTAAAGCTAAGATTAATAGTGACATCAGACTATATAAAGTACATATTTTAATAAACCTGAAATAGATGCTTAAAAATAAAATAGCATTTCACTTTATGAATTTAATATTTATAGCAACTCTGGGTTGCTCTCAGTGCATTCTGAATATGTCATTTTTAGCAGATCATACACTGAATAAACATTTCTGATGACCTAAAGGAAGCCATCACATTCATAAAAACAGGACAATTAGTGAATTTATGTAATACTGCTAATAAATCAAGCCCTAAAACAATACAAAACCATGTGTAATTAAAATTCTGCATGATTTACAGTAAATAAAACCAATGACACTAAAACTGAAAATGACATTCCTACTGCTCACAACAGATATATTTTTTTTTTTAAATATCCACATTTCAATATTCACGAATCGTCACTGAAAGCGTAATTTTGTAAAGAGGTACAAGACTGCATTTGACATTGTACATTCATTCGACGAATGTGCAACAATATATTATAGAAAGTCTATACAATAAACAGTATACATGTAGCTAACAAAAATACGTTCTAAGAACATTTTGCTAACATTACTATTAAGTTATAAAAACATTATTTCTGAATGTTCTCTGAACGTTCAAAACGTCCAGTTTTTTAAAAGGTTTTAAAAATTCCATTTTATCATTTACTGCAAACATTACAGGAATGTTATTTGAGAATGTTCTCTGAAGTAGTAAAACATGCAAGACGAATGTCCAACTAAACTGTTTCAGAACATTCCATGAACAATGTATAAATGACATTTTTGTGCTAACATTTTGAGAACATTATTAAAGACCAAATAACTTTGAACATACATTCTATTAACGTTACTGGAATCACGTTTGTTCATAACTTTGAGAACCTTGTCTGAACGTCCAAAGTTCTAAGAAACGTTTCATTTTAGCTAGCTAGGCACTGCACTGAAGATACCAGTTACGGCTTACAATTGAAAGGAAAGATCTTCTGTACGTGTTCTCTACACTATAGTGAAAACATAAAGGATGAGTCAGTGTCAATGACCATGATAAATTTGCTTGAAAGAGCAGAGTGAAGCTTTTCCTGAAGGGTCAGAGTAGACTGAGGTTTTAGATTATGTGTGTCTTGGAAGAAAAAGGGTGCCATGTGCAGTAACCTGAGCATAGATGTGTATTGCATGTGTGCATGTGTGTATGTGTGTGTGTGCGTGTGCGTGTGTACGCTTGGGGGAAGGAGCACATCTGAGAGCAATCCCCTCATGTGACAAAATGCAGACATAACAGTCTGCATCGACACTTGTTACCAGCACATAAACACTTGCCTTAGAGAGAGTGGGTCGAGAGAGGGCCTGCAGCAGCTGAATGGGGCTAGAGCAGATCTGCTATTTATCAAACCCTAATTAACTGTTAATTTGCCAACCTTTAGGTTCAAGCATGTGACCAATTTATCACACCCAACAAACAGACTCTCCAGCTCTCCCAAGGGGTGGTCGACAAGACAGTCAGCGCTAACGCCCCCTTGATCCAAGCCCATTAAGTCTTCCTATATAAAATAAGAGATTAAAAATGCTGAGAGTTTAAAAGCCACAAACACCATAACAAAAAAATTGTATTATAAACCAAATAAATAAATAAATAATAAAGGATGCTGGCTGGGTTCTTAGATTTGACACAAATTTAAAGCAGAAATATGCCTTGATCAGATCAAAAAAAAAATACTTCTATGTATATCAATGAACATTCTCCCCAAAAATGCTAATTGTCTCTCCAAATTTGTATTTGTCTGGTATTTTCTTCAGTGAAACACAAAAAGTTTTTTTTTTTTAAAGCTGTTACGTAGCTCTTGCCATGTAACATTTCATTAAAAGGAGCTGTCCAAAAAAAAAAAATAAATAAATAAAAAAATAAGTTTATACAATAAAAATGAATAGTTTTGAGTTAGGAACCGAGAGAAATTTGAGTCGTTATTCATGATAGTTAGTGATATTCAATATAATATTTCCTTACACCAAAGTTTACATCTAGAATTTAAAAAAAAAAAAAATTTAAAAAGGGGGCAAACGGCATAAGTTTTTTGGATATTTGATAACCAAATGAGACAAATCCATTCTCTAGATGTGTATGCGGGTTAGACGCGAGGATGTGTAAATAATGACAGCAGTTTCTTTTGACGGTGAATGATTCCTTTAAGTATTTCTTTGTCTTATTTCCAGACGCTATGAATTATATGCTGTCTGAACATTAAAACAGTTTAATTCGCATCTGATTGTTTACGACAAAGATGACTGACAGCAAAATATTTATGCCAGTCCTGAGCTATAGAACACATTCACCAACGTGCCTGTTAAATTATTGGCATAAATAAACATTAAAACATTATTGTTAGTGTAATTGTCATAATTACAGTAATCTCAGGATACACAGGATTTTCCCGGCATGAATGGATGAGATTTTGCCAACTTTTAGGATCAATTTATCACACCCAACAAATGCACTCTCCGCCTTTCCCTAAGGACAGTGGAGGTGACTACTCACGTGTTTGAATGAGTTAAAAAAGACATCACAAGCCGTACACAAGCATATGGAGCTCTTTATAACACACTGGTGAAAGCAGCTGTCAATGGAAAGGTGGAAGTGCACGCAAAAAAACATCTTTGTTGAGAGATGTGTTATTCTATCCTTGTGTTTGAGTGGGTCGTGTCTATTAAGGCGGACATCACTAACACCTCACAGACAAATCACGCTATTAGCATGTCACATCGAGCGGAATCGCAGATGAAAAGCACTGATGGGAATTAATCTGTGACGAGCCTTGAATGAAATGAAAGAGTTTTCATCAAGCAGTGTTTGTGCACATAAACCATTCTGGCAAGGCTAATGAGGGAGAACTTGAACAGTGGATTGCTCTAAATGTGATGTGAAGACAAAAGAAAGTTTGTTTGGATTTTATGTTCCAGCACATTTTACAGATCTAATCAAATAGTAGGGGTAATATGTCACCCCCTCCCCTTTAATTTTCCAATTGATGTTACTATACCTGTATATATTTTAGCACATTTATTGAAGCACAAAGCTATGCTTTTCTTCATTTTGACATTTCATTTGAACATCAGCAGTTAAACATGGTAACGTACCGATCAAAAATGCCCCCCTAAAAAATGGTGCAAATATTAATAATAATAATAAACAATGGAAGAATTATTTAATACTCTCATTAATAAACTTACATTTTAACCATGTTAATTTTTTATCATTACTGAATAGAATTTTATCTGAATTATAGTCATTGTTGGTTTTTCATGATATCCCTTGTTTAAAAAAATAATTTAAAGGAATATTTCAGATGCATTTTTTATTTTGATGCAAAGTTCCAAAATGATGCAAAGTTTTGAACAGAATATTTTATTTTGGAGATTTAATTTTTTATTTTAAGAATATAAATGATTAAGAACAATATCTTATGTATTTTATTTAAGTCTGGTAGAAGTTAACGAAATAGATACTGGAAAAAAAAAGTTTTTTACTATTAATTTTTTTTTTTTTTTTTTTACTACAAATCACCTATACAGCACCTTGCAACATGTTTCAACCAGTACATGTTTACATCTTAATCGATTAAAAAAAATATCCATAAAATGCGATTTAGATTTGCCTGAAGTTGTTGGCCATGTTGGGGGAGGGTGTGACTTCAGATAAAGAAATAATAAATGCACAGTCCCACAGCAATTAGGATCACTCAAGCATACAGCTAGAAGCTCAATGCCAAATTGGGTAATTCTGCTGCAATTGCACTTCCTAGAGCAATTATCATAGGCACTTTTGAGAAATGACAGAATGTTTACAAACAGTCAAGGCTTAGTTTGTGGGGTACATCAGCATTCTGTGTACACACACACTCAATCTTACCAGAGGATGTAAGATTGTTGGGTTTGGCAATTTAAGTAAAGTATGACACGTTAGAAGCCAAAACGATGTGACTTTTTTCTTGCATGTTTCCAGTAGACTACATAAAAATGGGACTCGTGTTATTAAGCCAGCGACAACTGCCCTGCGTAAGTGAACTTGACTGCAGTCGTCCTAGACAGCAATTAACAGAAAACCTGTAAACACAAATATGCTACTGACCGCTCGTTCTCGGTGTGCCTCGCATACGTTGGGATTAAAGGCGAGTATTTAAGGTTGATGAAATACTGCTGCAGTGTGTTCCCCAGGCAGCTGCGTTTCCCCCAGGCTGCTCTCGGTCAGTCTAATGCGCTCTGATGGTCCCACTAGAGTATTTCCTTACACACTCGCCCGGCCGGCCAGCTCTTGATCAGAAGCAGAGCTCTCTGTGGCCATTCATCCACCCCCCAGCCCGGCACACGTGCGTCCGTGTGTGGGGCTCAGCGTGTGAGAGCTTTAGCGTAATGACATCCCGCTGAGAAGAAACCTGCGGCTGAAGCGGATCACCGCTTGCAATCAAGCGCTCGAGACCGTGTCATTGCTCTGCACTGAATGTTTTACAATTCTCCCCAACTTTCGCTGAGACAGCTTTGTTCGCTCAAAACAGAGTGCAGTTCCATTTGGTGCCACTAGTAGTGGCGCTGATTAGCTAAAATTACTAGCGCTGGGTATTGACACAATTTTCACGATTCGATTCGATTACTATTTACGTTTTCGATTCGATTATGATTTTGATTCGATTTCGATTATTTAGGATGTAGTATTTCAGTTACAGTACATGGCAAATTTTCTAGAGGAGAAAAATCTCTCAACTTATGCTGTAAACTACACATGTAAGTCAGTTGGTACTACTGTAATAATATTGAAGGTGAAATTAACTTATTTATATACAAACACTTAAATTACACTCAATGATGTTTAGAATTACATAATCATATTTCTACTCCAATTCGTGTTTTTGAAATATAAACAAATCGTAGCTGTCGTAACTGATTTATTCAAACATGCATTAAATATTGAAGAACATTAAAAATTATAATGAATATGTAACGGTGTATAGCTATATTTATCAGAATGCTGCTTTCTAGAGTTCACTTTTCTAGCTGACTAACGAGTTTATGGTCACTGAATACGTTTTTCTGAGTTAAATGTGACATTACGTGACATTGTTTACAAGCTGTTTTATTGACGTCTTTCCGAGGTTGAAACACTGATTGAGCAATTACACGAGGCATGATATGGATTTCAGTAAGTTGTACTGTATATTTTAACATACCTTTAGATGTTTAGTCATGTTTATTTTTCGCGCTGTAACAGGTATTAAAGCGGAGGAGAGGATGTTCACATGCGCCCGTGCTGCCGCTTCATTAACTGAGGCACTAAAGCGATCTGTCACGTTGCATTAAACAGCACCAAAACGTAAAAGGTTTTTATTTTTTCAATCTCATAATAAGATGGACGTCATTTGAAATCTGAGACTTTGCTTCATATCAAAAGTAACAAAGCACAAAGATTTTTGCAATTTATTGGATGGGAGGTGTGCTACATGTTCTGTTCATTCAGACTAGATCAATCTATTCTTGGGATTTAAGAATCGATTTTGGTTCGTAAAAATGAGAATCGATTAAAATCAAGAAATCAATATTTTTTACCCAGGCCTAAAAATTACCAACTATGGAAGAGGATTAGGGCCAAGCAATAATTAAAAAATAAAACCATCTCGAGATTAAAGTTGTTAAAAAGTTGATAAAAACTCGTTAAATTTCGAGAAAAAAGTCTAAATAAAATGTTGAGAATAAACTCGTTAAATTACAAGAAAAAACTTGTTACATTTCGAGAAAAAGGTCGAGATAAAATGTTGAGAATAGACATTAAATTACGAGAAAAAACTGGTTAAATTTCGAGAAAAAAGTCGAGATAAAATGTTGAGAATTTAACGATTTTTTTCTCGAAATTTAACAATTTTAATCTTGAGATGGTTTTATTTTTTTATTATTGCTTGGCCCTAATCCTCTTCCGTAACCAACGCCTATATAATATTATTATTTTAAATTGACAATAAACTCGCTATGTTGTTGTATTTTTGTAGAAAAAAGTACATCACTATCTTACTTGATGTTAAAGGTGCAATAGCCTATTGCCAATAGGTGATTCTCGACAGAAACATTTTTGCTAATGGTTGAAAGTCTCCTCATATCCTGATATTAATCACTATGTTAAACAGTCTAAATGTATTTTATGAATATATACCATACAAAGATCCCTAAATAATACAATGTTTTTACATATCGCGCACCCTGTTCGTGCAGACATCATACGTCATCAGCACATTTCATGCTATGCAGAATTTATAAGGACAGACCTCAGTCACGGAGCACTGCAAACAAACAGCAGCCGCCTATTACAATTCCTACCGGATCAAATCATCAAGCTTATGCTGCATTTACGGCATAACTACCGTAATTAAGAGATCGCAACCTGTGACGTTGTAATCAGAGCTGTTCAGTCAGACTCTGAATTATGCATATCCATGTGAACTTTATCAACACCAAAATGAATCTGCAGCAGTCCAACCTCTCCAAGTTGTTTACGTTCATTATTATTTCAATGTTATGTGCTTTGAGACATGAGGTAGTTTAACGCCGTCTCTTGTGACGCTTTGCCGAAAGCAGCTGTTTTGGAGGAGGCGTGGCTTTGGACTGCGATTTGCAGGGAGGGTGGGATCGTATGCTTTCAATGCTAACAGGCTAATGTTAGCATTTCCCAGATCACCTACTACACCTTTAAGTGATTAAGTGATGTGAATGCACCAGCTTGTAAATACAAACTTCGCAAGAGGACTTCATCATCATGTCGGGTGTACTTCAACTTTTTTTAATTCATTACTATACGTTTTGTATCATATTACTGTGATATATTTAATATTATAATAAAAATCTATCAGTATTGTTCTATATTAATTGTAATTGGCAAAAAAAAAAGGCCATGGCTGAATACAGAGCGGAAGCTAATTTGCGTAACTCAGACTTACGGAAATACGTAGCATAGGACACTGGAAGTCATCGATGTTGATACTTAATTGGTCACATGACAATGCCAATATGGATAGTATATTTGGATTGTATTCATACCACACACCTGCATAATTTTAAAACATACTTTATTAACAGTTGAGAAGTTTTTCATTAAATGCAGTACACTCTCAAAAATAAAGGTTTTTATTGGCATCTACATGGTTCCATTGCACAAAAGGTTCTTTTGGGGAAAAATGTTCTTCACATTAAGAAAAAATGGTTCTTTTAGGAACATTGTATAAGCCCCTGAGTATGGAAGTCCGTTTCCGCCACTAAATAAAAAAAATTAAAACAGTAATTGCGACTTTTTATCTCAGAATTCTGACTTTTTTTCTCACAATTGCAAGTTATAAAGTCAGAATTGCGAGATATAAACTCACAATTGTGAGAAAAAAAAGTCAGAATTCTGAGATATAAAGTCACAATTGCATGATATAGTCACAATTCTGACTTTTTTTCTCGCAATTGCGAGCTTATATCTCAGAATTGTGACTTTATATCACACAATTGTGAGATAAAAAGTCAGAATTACTGTTTTTATTTTTTTTATTTAATGGCGGAAACGGGCTTCCATACCTGAGTGCAAGATGAGTCATCAATATTTTTGATCTGCTAAAAGTAAATTTTGCCAATGTTATACACTGTAGTTTCAAAGCTAACAGACATGGTCTAAACGCCAAAAAAGGAGGAAACTTTACTGAAACCAGAGCCAGTCTGATGATTTTTCAAATTAATGTGTGAAAACATAAGCTACACCTTATCAGAGATATCTGTGTTTTTCGGAAACGCACGACTTAAATAGTTTGACACATCATTGGACATTCAACAAGAGCAGAAGGCCTATTGTCACGTCAAAAGCTAAAAATTTAAATGCTTTGTGCCAGATGCAGGAAAAACACTATTCAATCAATGCACTTTAATTAGACAGATTCTGGTTTCCTCTACAGTCTGGAACACACACTTTGAAACCAAAGAAACTGAACAAAAACATGCTTTCCAGGTAGAAAAACATGGCACTGACTTTTCCCTCTTTGTCTTCCTGACACCCCACCCACTCGCACACACAAACACGTATACACGCACACTAATGGTTGTGTGCTCTGCGAGGTGTTGTGTTATGAACCAGACCACTGGGCTGTGTGAGCGTACAGAGGTTCTGGGTTCTAGTCTGGACACTGTGCAGGCTCTAGACCGGGCACTATTATCACAGCTGCAAGTTTGCCAGGGAAATTTGTCTGTAATTCACCTGAATTAGAATCACTCAGGCGGCTTGCACTAGTTCCCCTCAGAACACAGCCTAATGGTTTGTTTATTTTAAAGGTTTTGCTTCTAGCAAATCATTCCTTATCTGTCATTGCCTTATTGTCCCACTGGGTCACCCAAAGGAAGAGAGAAGCAAAAGGGGTGGGGTGAGAGATGGAGAGATAAGCAGATACGTACCTGTTGCGCCATTTATTACTGAATTTATATAAACTCGAAAACTCAAATACGCCTTAAATGGTCAGAATATGATAAACGTCATTTAACGAAAGTAATAGCCTTAAATATTTTTGTTCCCCTAGTAAGAGACACTGGATTTTTCCAGTGTCATAGCATTTCCATAAACAATTCTAAACAATGCAGTTAAACAAAGTGGGAATTTACATAAGACACAATGATTTAGTGATAACCGTGGGTTACAAAATTGTATCTTTTGAAAGTGACTCGTCTATATAACAGCATAGCAAATGGTCCTTGACATCATAATTGTTGGAAGTAATGGCCTCTGCAGATGTCTGTCAACTCACTCTCTAGTGTAAAATGGTAAGGTATTCGAGTGGAGTGGCTGTTTTGTTCTCTACCAATGTTCCTAAGAGCCATGACCACGCGAAAAGAGCCGAAAGACCACTCCAAATCTGTCTGTCACAGCCGGCTGCTTCTGTGTCCTATCTGCTACCACTTACTCAAACATGCAACAAATTTGCTTTTAATTGCAGGGATTCTGCTCTGCTTGTAAATAGTTTTGCTTTGACAGTTCATTTATTTTGTGTGATTGCTGCCATCTATTTATAGTTTTAATTCAGGGGGAATGCATTGCATATGAATTCCTTGTGTCATATGTGCCCTGCTCAAAGACAAAAATGCATGAATTATTATTGCCTGGTGGGGAAGTGTTTATTTATTCATAGACCCCAAAATTGTTCTTCATCCACGCTTGGCAAAGCAGATGGCATTTCCTAAGGACTCCATGGGTCTAACAAACGAACTGGTGGAGCATAATTACTGCGAATTACTGCAAACCCAGACTCTCTTTCAGAACTTTGTGTTTTATTAAATCCCAATTCGATATTTAAAAAACATTAATATTTAATTTGTTTCTTTTTGAGTTTGAATTATAAAAATATAATTTTATAATTCAGGATATATAGTGGTTGATTAAATATATAATAACTAATCTGGCTTATATAACGTTAGGCCTATTTGATGCAGATTTTAAACAAAAAGTCTAAACAGTGCTATCTAAATTTTACAAATGTAAATTTTGGGCAAGTTGTCTTTAAAAGATGTAGCACATTTTATACAAACTATTTGGTCTGGTGAGCAAAACATGTTTTTTTTTTTTTTTTCGTGTTAGCCTAGCTTTTAAATGTTTGCTGTTGCTATTCATGAATTGTTTTGAAGTTTTGCTGAAAAGTTTAAGGTTTGAATAGCAAATTAGCTATAAGTGTCAAGCTACTGAGGGAATCTTTTTTTCGTGGGCAACAACAACGGAAGGAATGTGTTTATACAGAAACTTTTCAAAAATAAACCTACCTTGGTGAATATTTAATGGAGTGAGAAGTATGATAACTAGCCAAAGAGCGCCACAGTCGCGGTAACAGCAGCATGTTTACTCGGCACTAGAGGGCAGATGTTCAGCGGATCTACAGGTGTTGTTGTCATCGAGTGTTTGGCCACCGCAGACGGTAATTAGCGGCTCAGCCCTTCACGCTGAGCGCGATAACATCAGCGGTTGAAGATGCGCCCTTATCCATCTTCCCGCCATCAGCGGTCACGGTCCATTTCCGCTGCACAAACGCTCGCGGATGTTTTCCTGATTAAAGCGGCAGATAGAGCGAGTGTGGGCGGGATGAGCGGAGTCAAGTGCAGCCTGTCACTGATGATGCGGGGTAAGTGTTGAAATATTTACCCTGCAAAACAGAATGGATTTGTATTCAGGAATATATTCACGAGATACAAAGGGAATTAGCCGTTCTGGTTTACCAAGACCAAATGCTTTAGTTAAAAAATGCTGACAGTATCATATCTAAAGGTTTTCCCCTCAAGACGATGTATTAAAATGAAGAGAAGACCGGGAGGGTTGTTATAAATCGTGTTTAAATGCCTGTACGTTACCTTAAAGTGCTTTCTAACGTTACCCAAACTATGATATTTCCATATTTATCCTACTCAAATTATTATCGAAATAGCCTACCTAAGAATGTTGTTGTTACAGTTTAGCTCGCTACAAGAATGGATTGCAAAAGCATTTTAAATCTAATAGCCAATAAAATTTCTTTGTTCAAAATTTTATTCCATTCCCCCATCACCACAACTACCATTTCATTTTTAAACTTTAAATTCAGAATGGCACATTTCAATTCAAAACAGCAAACGCAGCTGGAATAAATGTAGAATACATTAAACAGTCTAATAAGGCTTTTGTTATATGGTATTATATATTAAATTAAACAAGAATCTGTTTATTCAAAGTATACCAGTTCTGTCATTTAACATCCATTAACATGATCACAAATCAAACCCATAATCCATTTGTGAACTTTTACATTCATTTTACTCCACATTTATATGCCATATCTCAATATCAGTTTAATTTCAAAGTGATTAATGTGAAAAATGTGTTGCTTATTTATAATTATGACTGAATCACAGTGTACTGGACTGAAGAAATGTTTTAAATACACTCTTTATTTCATTCTCAACCACAGAATTAGCCCTTTAAAGGGATAGTTTACCCAAAAATGAAAATTATGTCATCATTTACTCACCCTCAAGTTGTTCCAAACCTTTATACATTTTTTTTGTTCTGTTGAACCCAAAGGAAGATATTTTTAAGAATGTTTGCAACCAGGTCGCTTTGGGGCACCATTGACTTCCATAGTAGGAAGAAAGAAAAAAATACTATGGAAGTCAATGGTGAACTGTTCAGTTTCTCACATTCTTCAAAATATCATCCTTTGTGTTTAACAGAACAAAGAAATGTATACAGGATTGGAACAACTTGAGGGTGAGTAAATGATGACAGAATTTTCATTTTTGGGTAAACTATCCCTTTAAAGGGCTAAATCCGTGGTTGAGAATGAAATAAAGAGTGTATTTAAAACATTTCTTCAGTCCAGTACACTATGATTCAGTCATAATTATAAATAATCAACACATTATTCACATTAATCTGATATTGAGATAGGGCATCTAAATGTGCAGTAAAATGAATGTAAAAGTTCACAAATGGATTATGGGTTTGATTTGTAATGTTAATGGATGTTAAATGACAGAACTGAACTATCCCTTTAAGAAGCACCTTCATTTTCTGTTTTGTTTTTTTATATATTAATTTATTTTTATACATGCATATTCACATAAATATGATGACGACTTCTTAAACATCAACCAAAATGTTCTAAATCTGCAAGTCACTCCAAATCAAGCTGTTCAAATACAGATACAATAGACACACTTTGGAGGACCACCAGGATATACCTCTGTTGAATATTTAACCAAATACACTGAACCAAATCTGTTAGCAAAGAAAGAGAGGTGTGATAATGTTGGCTTTGTATTACTATGTGAAAGCACCTGAGCCAGACACAAGAGGCTAAACCAGCTGCTGTTTCCGCTAGCTCTCCAATTTTGTTTAAAGAAAAAACTCAACAATTATTTACACTTCAGAAAGCCAAAGGTCAGGCAACAGAGTTTGGAGAATAAGCACCTTGCATCTGCTTCATGCTCCAAGGTGGAGAATGTGACATGAGTGATTTTTGCCATACACCCTTTTGGTGTTAAATGAGATCTGACCTGGGCAAGGGTTCACTATTAGCTGCAAAATCAGATATGCAACTGAATGCGCACACACACAGACTTCTTCCAGAGCTTGTTTGTTTGGATTAGCAAAATTTTCATATTCTATACCAATACATTTTGAGGTTTTTAAATGTTGTCATCCAGCATTCTAAATAGCACTGATAAATAAAAATCAGATCTCTCAAACCGAATCAAATTCCAGATGCCTGTCTTCTTGTAAGAACTTCAAAACTCATCTGAAACAGAACGGCTGTCAGAGCTCTGATAATTATTTAGATCTGCCGCATACTTGCGGTAAGCAGGCTGAAACGCTCCCTTTTAAACGCTCCACTTTAAACTGACCAAAATTGAGCGAAGAATAATCCCTGTCAGTTGTAGTGGTCTGCCTCACATCAGCCTGGAAAAGCTTTAATACGAATGTGCCACATTCATTTCTGTAACATAAACGAACTCGATTCATTCTCCCATAGCTCGAAAGCACAACTTAGCCGAACTTAACTGAGGCATTACAGCCGGCGGGCATGTGACCACATAATTTCTCCCCAAAATGCCCCACACTTCCTCTCTGTGTTATCATTATGCCTCTCAATGAGACACTTGAAAGCCTCTGCCGTTCTGAGGCCGAAGCGCTGAACTCTGGAGCTGTTCGCACTGATTGGGCTTTTTCCAAATGGGGCCATGGTCTATATCAGGCCCGTTTGACGACATAACAAGCCTGTTAATATTCGAAGGAAATGCTGGGGGTCACAGAGCTCGCAGCCATTTGACCTTCAGGGTTCAGAGGGCAGAGAACCGAGGGGTGGCACATGGCAGAAAGAGAGCCCTAATGATTTAGATATCTGTTACACACTCAGCAGAAAGCCAATCTCCTCTTATTAACCGTCTGCCCTGAGAGAGCCGAGGGTCTGTCCGCTAAATAATAAACCAACTTTGTGGCCAATTTTAAAGTGCATTTGAATCGGCATCACCAAAATGACGGATAATGAAAGACAGTTGACCACCATCGCTGTGTGGTATGATGACGATTCATATTCTTTCCCTTTAAAGGCCTATAGTTGGTATACAGTAGGTGGTGGAGGGAATGTCAAATATTGTGGAAGATTATAGAGTCTTTTGGACGCGTTTGTTTATTTGCCTTGCGCTCAAAGCACTCTTGCACTTCAGAGTTAAGGAGGGTGCTCAGCCTTTGTGGCTTCTGACAACGAAGTGAGCTTTTGCTAAAGTTCGGCTGAAAACGGCCCAGCTTACTTGCCGAGGCATGGAGCGGTGCTCAATTTCATCGAAATAATTTTGTACACATGAGCCTTACAAAACCGTGTCCTTGGAAAACACTTTCAAAAGCAATTTCCGTGTTGTACTACTGCATGTAAACAGAGTAATTGTATTTGGGAAACTCCCTGTGCCAGCTGAATGCAATCCTTGCTCAAGGTTTTTTTTCGTTTTCTTCTTTTTTGCTGGGACAGAATTGGATTACAGTTTTAATTTCATGTATGATTATGATATAGAAAATGATAAGCAGAATATGTGTGTTATTAGATCTTGGGACAGATGGTGGAGTATCATTCATTGCATCGAAAATATAAACATGATACTATGGCTTTTTTGTGGAAATGTACTAAATACTAAATACTAGTTTTTTAAATTAACTTGTGGGTCAAACCGTTGTTATTTGGGGACACTGACTCTACTCTTAAGTTACAGCCCAAGTGCTTCCTTATGGTCATTGGGGTTGCTTACATAGAAAATGGCTGGTTTCATATGTATGGTAAAAGACCAGATGTTTGCATTTGCGAGCCTCAACCCTAAATTTGTTGCATCTGGCGCTGAGCTTCTCTGTTTATGCCGAACTGAAAGGTTGCGATTATAGATGTTTATTCACGTCACAAGGATTTGATCACACTACAGTGTGAAACACTTCACAACTGCTCATGTGAATGGGGGTCACGGAGAGTTTAAAGACCTGATGGGAAAAGCTTATTGGCTAATGGAGGCATAGATATGCCCATTCATACAGTGCTGGCATAAAGTCTACAACATTTTTAACTTTTCCCGAGTATCTTTTGCAGGTGGAATATTCCACTTCTTGTGACCCACTTATTTAATCAGCTCTGGTACCCACACTTATGACCTCATAGCTAGTCCAACAGCTTTAAACCATCTCAGTATGTCAGCTCATTTAGTTTTAACCTATTTGTCATCAGTGGTTATTGTACAGCAGTGGTCTTCAACCTTTTTCAGGCCAAGGCTTCTCATCCACTTGTTAAATACAGAGATTGAACAGGGTCCACCTGTAACATATTGCACAAAACTGAGTACTGCAATTTAACCCTGACCTATAAAAACAGGCAATTAGTTCAATATTAATTTAGATACTTTATAATGTTAAGCATTTTTTCCCTTCACATACACTACTAGAGCTGCACGATTATGGATAAATTGAAAATTACATTTTTTTTTTTTTCTTCAAATGGAGATTACGATTCTCCCACAATTCTGAAGACAACTAAACAAAGTAATTTACTAGGTTCTGACAAAATATTAATTGCTGCCTTCGCTCTTTTTAAAAATGTTTAAATAATTTGAATGATTTTTTTTTTAAAAATGGTTTGAATGAATGATTCAATAACAAATGATTTTTTTAACAGCAACAATGTAATGGATAGAATCATTATTTGAAGCCTCAAGTTACTTTCAAAAGGTTATGTGCTCTATTTTGATCTCTAGAAGACATCAGTGTTTATATGCGAACTATAAACTTTTTTTCTCAGTACTTCTTTGATAATTTGAATATTTGCAACACATAAATAATGATACTGTGGTTGAAAAGACTGTAGGTGAAGCTGTTTTATATCTAAACATGATACTGCTTTCTCAGGGTCATCGGCAGGGCGAACAGATTTGAATGTTCCAGTATGATTTTGTCAAATTTAATACGCACGGGCAAATCATTGTCATTTAGGAATGAGATTGCATGGGAGTTTGAATCGAGATTGCGATCTTTTAACGATTAATCGTGCAGCTTACAATACCGTTCAAAGGTCTGAGGTTGGAAAGATTTATTTAAATAAGTCACTTATGCTCATCAAGGCTGCATTTATTTGATCAAAAATACAGTAAAAACAGTAATATAGTGAAATATTATTACAATTTAAATAACTGTTTATTTTAATATATTAAAAATGTTATTTTATTCCTTTGATGACAAAGCTGAATTTTCAGCATCATTCCAGTATTCAGTGTCACATTCTGTGACTTCAGAAATCATTCTAATATTCTGATTTGGTACTCAAGAAATATTTTTAGTAATATTAGTGTAATACAGTCATAAAACTTTACAATAAGGTTCCATTTGTTAACATTAACTACATTAGTTAACATGAACATACATAGTTGCATACTTCTAAATCATTTATTATTATTAGTGAATTTTCATTTAAACATTCACTAATACTCTATTTAAATCCAAAGTTGTATCTTTTTTATTTAACAAAACATTTAACGGACTGTAGCTTACATGAACCAACAATGAATGACAGCAATGATTTTTTATGAACATTAACAGAGATAAATAAAGACTGTAACAAATGTATTGCTCATTGTTAGTTAAAGGTGCCCTAGATTCAAAAATTGAATTTACCTCAGCATAGTTGAATAACAAGAGTTCAGTACATGGAAATGACATACAGTGAGTCTCAAACTCCATTGTTTCCTCCTTCTTATATAAATCTCATTTGTTTAAAAGACCTCCGAAGAACAGGCGAATCTCAACATAACACTGACTGTTATGTAACAGTCGGGGTGTACGCCCCCAACATTTTGAGGGTTATATTAGCTGTTTGAACTTTTTTTTATGTTGTTTACGGCAAGCGCAAGCTCTTAGGGCGTGGAGCACGAGATTTAAAGGGCCACACACCCTGAATAGGCTCATTTCTAATTATGCCCCAAAATAGGCAGTTAAAAAAATGAATTAGAACAAATCTATGGGGTATTTTGAGCTTAAACTTCACAGACACATTCAGGGGACACCTTAGACTTATATTACATCTTTTCAAAAAAAGTTCTAGGGCACCTTTAATATAAGTTAATGCATTACCAAATGTTAAGGAATAGGACCTCACTGTAAAACATTACTAAAACAGTTGTTCTGATTTAATTATTGTGGAGACCATAAAACTTCAATTATTTGAAATAGTAACATTTTAAATGTCTTTACTGTCAAAAATAGAAAAGAAAGAAGAAAAAAATTCTTGATGACCAAACCTTTGAACGGAATATAGACACATGCACATAAAACAGAAAGTCCCTGAAGGATTTCTTCAGGGGCATCACCCTGGAACCTTGCTCCCCTCTGCAAAAATCTTCTTGAACCAGACCCAACAGTGAGGCTGAAGACCACCAATAATCCACAGCGATGCCTGCATCACTGTTAGGCCACACAAAGACATGACTTACTCAAACATTCCAATGCAATTAAAGCATCTTCTGCATGGCACGTTTCACTGAACCACTGGGGGCTTGTTAATAAGACCGCAGGGCTTTTACTGAAATCACAGTGAGAGGCGGGCGGTCCGTTCACATCTGTGACCGCTACACCGCATATGATCACCATGAGATAAGCTCAAATATGACACTCCGCAGATCCACCTGGACTCCCCTGACACTGCAATTATGAAACCACTTGCCCTCCTAAAGACACCTATAATTAATTCCTAATGGACTCAGAAATGATTTTAAGCCTTGTGACAGTACTGTAAAACAGAGCTAAAAGGAAAAGGCCAAAAAAAATTGGACAAAAAGAATGTCTTCTAAACATCACAAATTCTGTAGATATCATCCTAAAAAAGCATGAAAACATCATATAAATAAAATGGCATCATCAAATAATTGCTTGATTACATCACATGTAGTGTTTCATCAGAACCGTTATTGTTTTCAAGTAATGCGTTATTTTGAGTTACTTTTTCAAATAAGTAATGCAAGTTACTTTGTTTTCCCATTTATTGACTAACATCATTTCACTTTTGGTAGGACTTTTTTTTTTGTTATTAAAAAACAAACAGACAAGTCCAGCCCAGGTGAGAAAAGGTAATGGGAAAGTAACAACACATTACTTTCCAGAAAAAGTAACTAACACAATTAGTTACTTTTTTAAGGAGGTATCACAATATTGTAACATTACTTTAAACACAAGCATTTTAAAGTCACAAGCCATATCCATTCTTTTTCTCAATGTAGCCAACATGCCTGTTTTTTCTCTAGGATATTTTTGGCGAGGAGAATGTCCTGCTTTGCTTTAGTCATCTGCCGTCCACAAGCTAAACAATAACACGCACTCTAAAGACATCGGGGCAGATGTCCCTGTGGATGAAGAGTACATTTTAAATGTAAGTATTGTCTTACTCATATGTGCAGATCTATCTAACCGTACATTTGGAAATACTATCCGTCAGAAGTTTGGACACAATTAATTCATGTTTCCAACGATTTTAAAAACCTTTTTTTTCCCAAAAATAATTGAAATTAATTTTGTAGAAATAAAATACAAATTATACACCCCAAAAATGTTTTTAAAGTACAGTTTATTTATTTTATTGCTGTATTGTTTTTTATTTATTTAGTTGGATCAGATATTGAAGAGAAAATGTTTTTCATGAATTTACTGCTATTATAAAATGTGGATAATAAAAAAAGTAGGTGCGTCCAAACTTTTGACTGCTATTGTAAGTTTTAAAACTAAATAATTAAAATACACGGTAAATAAATCACTCAACTTTTGTGAAATAGGCAATGTATTAATAGATTGGTTTAAGCATAGCATTAAAAGATTTTTGGCCACAGAACCCATGAATGGAGATGTTAGGGTTCTCTTTAGGGTTAATGTCCTATTTTATATATATTCCATTGTTTTTTGAATGCTATATTTGATTAAAGGGCTTAACCACCCATCTTCTTCCAAATCAGTCATACTCCATCTTTCTGAAATGGCACTGTTTTTTCTGATGTTAACTAACTGCTAAAACAATGTTTGCTAAACACTGCTGTGCAGAGACAAACAAACTGGTGGCAGGAACAAGTTAGGCCTGATATACGAGCCTCTTCTGCAATTCCTCTCAGAGATAAACATCATTAATACGCTACAAAGTACTTAGGGGGGACAATGGGTGCTACTTTGCTTGGGGTGGGAGGGGGTTCGGTTTACCGTGAGGCAATGAGCTGTGGCGTTCTCTTCGCCGTGTGGGATACGTGGCAGATGTCGATGACAAAATCCGCATTTTCATGTTGAGAGTGGAGCCCTGCCACATACTCCAACAATAACAAATTCCAACTCAAATATGGTTTTACCCTAAATTATTTGAAATGCATGTCATGCCGTTAAGATTTATGTGGGATCGTGCGTAACATTAAAGACCAAAGGGAAGAAATTGAGGAAAAAGTAAACATAAAAAATGAGAAATTGGTTGAAGCCACATTTTTACAGTAATTGTTTGCTTATGGACAATTGTTTTTGAACTATAAGCTAAGATTTCCTCTACAAATTAGTTAAAAAAAGACCCATCAATGGCAGACCTGCTTTTTGTTTATACAGCAGCTATTGTGATGCACATTCCAGAGCATAAACTTGATTTTGATCTGTAAAACTCCAAACTAGTGTTATAAGTGGAGCAGATGTACCTGTCAAACCTTTCCACTGAGAAGCAAGCAAGAGATGCATTTTCTGGGATTTCTATCTCCACCTGGTGGCTTTCTGCATGTTCACCTCCAATCCTCGTAAATCAGGTCAAGAGCGGAGACGCTGAAAACGAGTCCTTGCTCTTAAAAACTATTGGAAGCCACTAGGAAGTAAAGAAAAAACACAAAGATAATTTACACAGAGCAAAGATATCATCAAGTGCAATACTATTCTACACACGTCCACTTACACATACGCACTGTTTCAAATAACGCTCAGTATATATTTGAACTATACGACATAGTCCGGCAACACGAATGGAGTATTAACAGTGTTGACCTTGGCTTGGTTTGTGATAATGATTTGGCCGGAGCCGCCGGCTGGACTTGCTGGTGTTTTGGCTTTAGCTGTGTATTAAAGAAGAAAAGCAAAAACTGCAGCTTGACTCCCAGTGGACAATGTGGTTCTAAATGGGGGGATTGTGTGCGAGTCGAGAGTTTCTCCAGGGCATCAGACCTGAATGGTACAGTAGCATGAGCCCATTTAAAAGTAATTACCACAGCATGTTCCAGGGAACGTGTGTAGCCCTGCCATTCCGTATGAATGGTGGAAGAACATGTTACAAAAACTGACTTTTGTGTGCCGTTAAGGCATGGGAACAGATCTCGTATACATAATGAGCAACTCATTGCATTAAGAAAAACAAATTATGCATGGGACAATAAAGCCTAATACAAAAGGTTAAATATTAACAGCAAGAAAAAAGCATTTCTACAAACACATGACATGGATGTTAATTCAAAACACATCTTTGTGAGTCAGAAAACAGAGTGCACTACTACAAAAGTATCATTCACTGCAATGAAACAGTGGATGCATTTAATTGTTTGAACATATAAAAATAAACCACAACAAAGCAACACACATTTTGTACAAATAAAAACCTGAAATAGTTCCATTGTTTTGATTCGGAAAGGTGGATACAAGATTTACATTGGTAACTAAAACACTGCAATTTATGAGCACAGTAAACCTGGTTAAGAATGTACATACTCTATTACCAAAATAAAACTCATGGCATGATGGTATGGATCTTTAAAATAGCTGCTTAATAATAATAACAATAATAATGTAACATTTCGTATTGATGAGCAGTTGCACTTGATTTGGATGACAAATTTTGCTAAGACAAAAAAAGAAACTATTGCCCAATGTTAATGATAGAAGTGTCCTAAGGGGCTCACAGACTGATAAAAGATTTAAAACAAAACCTCTTAAGAATTATACAAGTATAAAAGGCTACAAACATTAATAAATTACATCACTGACACAGAAAACACTTCACAAGGTGCTAGTAAAATAACTTTAAAATCCATCAGGGGTATTTTAGCTCAGGCTGGTCGTAGAAACAATTGTTGAATTTTTTTTTTCTTATCCCCCATCATAAATGAATCATAATACACATGGTTTTCTGCATGTAAGGCCATATGAGAATAAATGTTACACTGTGTATTTTGTTCTCCAGGCAACACCTTTTGTCTAATGTAACAGAATGAAATGAAAACAAAACAATGGCAAAAAAAAAAAAGTACAGCTATTGTGTATCTAACAAAAAAATGAAAAAACGAAATGACTATTTCTATATCTTTATATATATTTTTTGTTTGTAATTAGCAAAAACTAGTAAAAATGTATAATGAAGTATTAAGGAAAAAAGGATACAAAAAGTAGTCATTTAAAAAGCTATATACAGGCTACATTCTACATACTGTACTGTGAAGCAATATAAATGCATATTTCATTCTAGGGTAATTGGTGCTGCCTGTGAAACAAACAGAAGAGAGAAAGTATCCCCATGTAGTGAAATGTCATGGATGAGGCTTATCATCAGTGCTAGAGATCCTATTTATGTAGTGTTTCGTTGCTTTTGGCAAGTGTTTCGTAATGCAAAATGGAACCGTAATAAGAGCTACATTGTAAAACAGGATGACATAAAAGTATCAATGTCTAAAAACAACAAAAATATAGATATAAATAAAAAAAGTAAAAGATGTGCTAACAATTCAGGAAAAGTTTAATTGTGACATTGTATGTCATGTGATACACTGAATTGCTAGAACAAGGGGAAAATAAGTATTTCAATCATGGTTTTTTATCGATATGCATGTTTGATGATTTTTGTTTCCCCACAAAAACAATTTTTTCCTATATTTGTTAAAAAAAAACAAAAAAAAGTTAATAAGGATAAAATAAAGCTATAGTTGTCATTTTATAGTAGCTATTGAGACAACATTACTAACAATATGAGTTCATATTTGTGCTTCACTGATGTTTTGTAAGTGCCTTCTGGCTTTTCTCAAGCTACCTATAACTTGTACAATTATATTAGGTCAATAAATATTATCTGTGATAGTGCTTAGCAAACAGAAAAGTACTTTTTCAGTTGTCCCACGTAGGTAATGCGTATAAAATGATTTTTTGCTTAAGGAAAGTAAATTCCAAATGGGGGATTTTAAAATCACCCAGGCAGTTATTGTGAAAATTATCTCTTTAGTAATACTTGTAAAAATGAAAAAGAAAAAGAAAAGATAATGATAAGCCACATCCAAAAAGCAGTAATGAACTTCTTGTTTGCAACCTTCCACCAACCCTTCCCCCCCAAAACAATGCATGCAACTGGAATACATGCAAGGGATACTTTCTTTGTCTTGGAATGACTGCTATTTACTGTATCTTATAATATATTAGCAACCCCTGATAAACTGATAGCCGTAGTAAAACAAGACAAATTCTTCTTACAAAATATTAATAGCAGGTATTCTGTACATTTTTAATATCTGAAAGTTATAAAGTAAAAGAAGAGGCAAAAACCTATCTGAGCTATGTTCTTCTTAGAAATTGAAAACTTGTGGGATCCTGTTTGCGTTCCCGTCCATTTCAGTCCTTGCTGCTCTCATCCCGGCTCATCGAGGGAGGGAGGGAGGGAGGGAGGGAGGGAGGGAGGGATCAGTCCACAGGTCCATAAACATCAGGAGAAAGTCTAAGTCATCCATTGTCCATGTTACAGCAGGAGCTTGCCGTTACGATGAATCTTTAAGATTTTTCCAAGTCTCTGTTTGGCCGTTGCCATTCCTTTCTTTAGCCGCTTGGCTGTGGGCGAGACAAAGCAATGGTTAAGTAATGGTTAGCATATGCAACAACAACATCACAACTCTATGATCACCCACTTTCGCATCAATACTTTATTAAGCCACAGCTGTGTCAATAAATTTTTAATGGTGCAGAAATTGCAACTCTCACACTGGCCCGTGCAATGTAAACAAACCTTTAAACTTGAATTAATACTCATCACAGAAGATCCTATTTATGTTTTGGCCAAAATCACCTTTGGCGTCCGTCGAGTTCCCACGTTCGACTTTTGCTGGCGGGACAGATGAGGTGATCTGAGATGATGACGATGATGAAGGCCGCCTCTGGCTGAGGAAGACTCCGGGGGCCATGGGTTGCGAGCTGCCGGCGGTTTTGCCCGTTCCAGTGCTGTACTCGTGGTCGGCCAGGTTGGTCTCGGAGTCTGGGGTGGGTTCTGGAGAGCTGCTGTCCTGAGAGAGTTTGTGAGGCTCCTCTACAGCCATGGGCTTCTTTTTGGTACTCTTTTTCTTCTTCTTGATCTTTTGCTCCTCCTGTAGCAAGAACTAGTTAGTAGGGTAATTTAACTAAATCAGTCTTACAGATGTTTCTATGAAAATGGAAGCTATTAGAGTGGATTCAGAACTTCTTTTACTTTAATGACACTCGAGCTGCATGAACTCCACAAGTTTGGGAAAAACCTGATGATCATGCTCTCCAGTATGATTTGAAAATGATTCAAAGAGCATATTGTGCTTTAAGACACAAAGGAGTTCACGTGGTCAATGCCATAAATTTGCGACCTTAAATAGCGCAGGACCAAAATAGTTCTGCATTTTGCAACAAAATCCTTCTAATCTTTCAAAATTTGTTTAAATGGAATTTTAAATTCCAAGATGTTTATGTGGTCTCAGACATTTGAACCCCACTGTAAAAGAATGGCATGATGCAATGTAATGATTGCAAATGAGACGTTCACAAAATTTTACACTTACACTTTTTGGGGGAAATTTTTTGATAAAATTCGATTAGGTTTGCTGTGCTTGTTTGTAGGGCTACACAATTTGGCCAGAATTTTGTGATTATCAATGTGATTATAAAAATTATAATCTATATTTTTTTTTATAATTTGTATTATTAGTACTAAATAAAAAATATTAAACAAAAATTCTAAATAATACTATTGTAATATTTTACTGTAATATATATATTAAATTCAGGTTGACTGGGACACTTTTTGACTGGGGAAAAGTGTCCCAATCAACCTAAATTCACCCTGTGTGTGTGTGTGTACTTGTTTTGGCTATACTTCTGAGGACCAAATGTCCTTACTTATATTGTGAAATACTTTTGTGAAATTGTGAAAGACTGGTCCTCACTAGCTTAAAAGGCTTATAAATCAACCAAAAGACGTTTTTATTTAAATCTAGTGTTTTGCACATGTTTCTGGGATGGGTAGGTTTAGGAGTAGGGGTTGGGTTAGGTGATAGATAATATCATAGACCTGATATAAAATCAATGGAAATCTATGCAATGTCCTCACTAAGATAGCAAAACAAATATATGTGTGTGTATATATATATATATATATATATATATATATATATATATATATATATATATATATTTATTTATTTATTTTTTATACATACACACACACACACACACATTTCTATTATAGTACAACTGTAACAAATGTTAAACCAATTGAGGTATAATTTTGGCAGAAAACCGCAGCTGCTCTTTTGTTGACAATAGCCGGTTTATAAGCACTTCTCATTACATTTGGGAAGATGGCTGGTGCATGTTATGTTCCCCAATGGACATTATTAGTGACCCAAACTCAGAGCAGATGCAGAGATGAGTTTGTGTGAAGCAACATTTACTGTGATCCGAGCCACTCTGAGCCACTAAAAACACAGAACCATAAGCCGTACCATAAATAAATAAATAAAACAGTGCAGCGTTTCACTCTGAAACATGCAGCGCATCTATTTATGTAATTAATTTGCAGCCTTTGGGACTTGATAATCACACTAAGCCAAGCCAATTAATATAATTTTCTATTGACCAAGCTTTTTGCCTATAATTTCTGCAAACGCAGAATGTTTGCAAATGCAGACAATCACAAAATTGCTTAAAACTGGCTGATTAAATGACCCATCCAATGTGACTGCTTGTCACAATTTCTTAATATCAGTTAATATTTTTAAATTGATAACATTTGGCTGTTGCATTGAATGACCGCTTCATTATGAGCGAAAGCGTTAACCTGATGAGACAATTTAGCTGCCGCAGCTGCCAGTCCTGTCTCTATGGACGCCACACGTGCCCCCTCCCGAGCTGGTCTCTCCTGTCGTGGTACAGTAGGCCCAACGCGTGCTGCAACAGTATGAATATAATCCTATGTTGATTACATTTACATTATAGTCAGATTCCCACCTGAAATTGTAGACTTCGTACTACCTGTTGGACTATACGGAGTGTCATCTGTATTTTTCCTTTTTTTCGATCTCGATTTGAAAATGGGGTTGTCCTCCTCAGATTCCAGAGATGGATAAACTGGAAAAAAACAGAAAAGAACAAGATTAAAAAAGGCAAAAGTTACATTCTCCATATGTATGGTCTAAAGTCATTAAAGAAAGCAATGTAAATATGTCGAAGCACATTACTTTTAAACACATAGCTTGTACATGAGAAACCACCCTATTTTTGCACTCCATAAACTACAGTGCTAAGTATTTTCTCATTGGACAGGATGTTAGCGTGACACAGATGCATGGCAGCTGTTCCTTGCCCTGCCTCGGCCTGCATGCACCTAGCTTCTTTGAACTCCACCACTCAGGAACACGCAATTTCCAACAATTAAATTATCAAGAAAAAGAAAAGAGATGTTTACAGAAAGGAGGAATGCTCGTGTGCTTGATAAAACGCTCTCTTAGTGTGAGTCCGAACGGGAATGTGCGTGCTAGTAATGACTAATTAGGGTATCAGATCAAAAAGCATTTAAAACAACAGTTTAAAACTCATGCTAATGGATTATTAACAGGCTTCTAATGGCCTTGCTGTTCTTGGAAGGGGTTCACAAAAGCTATAAAAAGGGACCACTCAAAAAGGAGGGCTTGAAAAGTTCTAGCTGAGAGTAAACACGCCTGTCACTTTGCCGTGAATGAGAACCCTTAAGTCAAAATCAAAATCTAATCAGAACGTTGATAGAGCAGATTTACACTGTTTTGCTTTGCTCTAAGGACACCTGGGCAATTCCAAGTCATCATGAAACATCCTTGACAAATTGTCTCGCAGGAACTAATTGGTCTTGATAATAGTGCAAACAAGCTATCCAAGATGAAGGTACGAGAGAACTACAATCTGTTCTCCAAATGGCTTCTTAAAGGGATAGTTCACCCAAAAATTAAAGCTCAACATTTACTCGCCCTCATTTCATTCAAACTAGGGCTGCACAAAAATTAAAATGATCGAAATATCGCAAATGTACGTTTTGTGATATGCATTTTGCAATGGCTTGTGATAACTGAATGATTTTAATACTTTCTTTACGAAAAGTCAAATTTGAGGTCGACACAGATAGCAGAAAATAGACTGGACACATGACTGTGACATGCTTAATGTAAAAAAAAAAAAAAAAAAAAAAATTATTAAGCACAATAAGCCGCGGAAAAGAACTCAATGCAGTACTCGCACGCACACAAAGCCACCTCCCAGACAGCGTGCAATCTCAAATTCAGTTCATTGTTACAGTAAACTGGATCCGTGCATTCGCTCTTAAAGTGACAGGAGACTAATATACCTGCTGCCGTCTGTGTCATTAATGTTAATCAAACAAAAGACAAAGAAAAAAAACTCTCACTGCTCTTGACTGAATTACTTTTGTAGCTTTAATAAGAATCAGTGTATATATATATTCATACACTAAAGACTAAGCAGTTTTATTTTTACAATTTCTGTTTTATAATTAAAGCATTATAGTATTGCATATCGCATTTTTCTTCTTTTGTGTTCCCCAGAAGATATTACTTCTTTTTTGGGTGAGCTATCACTTTAAGCACAGTAAAAGAATCAGTTTGAAGAACTTACCATAATCAGAATCCTTAAAGCACGCATCCAGGTGGTCCTGGTCATCATCGAACATGTCCGAACTGTCCACGCTGCTGCTCTTTTGCGTCTTTTTGGGCAAGCGTTTGGCTGGTCGCTTGCCGTTCCCCCCTGCTCCGGCCGCGCCGCTTGGCTTCTTGCTGGCTGAGCTGCTGTGCGAGTTGTTCTTAGCTTGGCTATTGCTCCAGGACGGTTGCAGACAAGAGTCTGATGACTGCAGGTTAGCCATGGACAACATGCCCTGGATGGCCTCCTGTGTGCTGGGGGATGCAGGTGGCTGACTGTAAGTCCATCAATGAGAAATACACAACACACACGTACATTACTCCAAGTGTCAGTGGGAATGAGAAGCGATTCGAATTTTAGGAAGTGAGTCGGGTGATGGGGAGCAACAAGGATGGAAATGGACACTTAAAGGTGAAGTGTGTAATTTCTGCACTTGTGTGTTTCCCAGATGAAGAGGCCCAAACAGATGCCACTGGTCAGGTTAAAGATGATAGATATGTTTCCAAGCTGCACATTTTATTTATACTAAAATTCTGAATATCTTGAAAAGCATTTTGCAAATAAAGCAGTATTTCCAGGCCAAATTATTCAGACACATGACTTTTCTTCTTTTTTCTTTTTTTTTTTTGATACACAGCTATCAATTTACTATTAAGTAAATGTGTTTCCATTATAGCTAATTCTCATGTCTACTTGCTGAATTTGCTGAACTTGCTTTAAAAAATGCATGGAAATATGTCAGTTTTTAGGCGCATTATTACATTTTTATTTGCATCTTAGTATAAACCCCCCCCCCCTCCCCCATTTTTTTTTTAAATAAAGTTTTGTTATTAACTAAAAAATTTAATAAAATCAAATATAAATATTAGATAAATATTATAAAATTAGAAATGCTGTCTTGGGAAGTAACTGAATTAAAATAAGTTGTAAAAACTAAAACTGAAACAAATTTAAATGAAAGCTAAATAGAGATATATAAAAAAACACTGTTGATAAATACTAAAACAGTGTAAAATGCATTAAAATAGGATGGAATCTCACTGATGTCACTTTTCAGAGACATACAAATAGTTTACTTATAGTTGATTGTGCATATTAAAAATAGTAAATTAAAAAAATACTATACAATATTGAAATATTTTACTTATCACAGTAAAATATTAATATTGAAAACATTACACACATCACCTTTAAACCACCATAAAAATGGTTGATGTCAATCATGGCCAAAGAGCTTTTCCGCTGCAGCTGATGTGACATTGTTATGTGGATTTCGAAGGCAAATCTAAGGCATATTTAATCAACCGAACATGTAAAGCTAATGGGTGGGCCTGGCAAACTAACATGAAAATCCTAGTTAAGATTCAATCCAAGATGTCTTTTCAAAAGGCTAACCAAAAGTAACCTGCATTAACTATAACGTCTCTACTTTCATTCATACTGAACCTTCATTCAACCAAAACTGAAAGCACAAGCCAGAACTTACCTGTTCTGTCTTATAATCACATCTGCTCATTCAATAAACCACCAATCTGCACATCTCACTCTTGCTTTTCTAACTTACCTGTCACTAAACATTCATTCCCCATAATTTCCTCATCATATAAATCTCTTTATATAGATCTTTTCATGTCAGAAGAAGATTCTACCATGTGAACTAATACTATTGTGTCCACATCTGCTTTCAAGCTTGAAGTAACTAGCAGAAAAATACAGATTTAGCTTTTGCAGATTACCACCTATTAAGTGATTAACCAGTGAGGTGGAACAATGAGTCAAGAGCTTGTTTAATGTGGTCACAACTGACTGGAGGCATTTCCTCCCCACAATCTTGCAGTCATATGTCAGGTTTAAAAGCACAAAAAAATAATTTGAGAAATTAACATATTTTAGCCATGTTTTCCCTCTCATTTTGTGTTTGAGCTGATTTGCAGCTTTCAGCGCAGTGGAAATAGACCATCAAAAATGTGCCCAAAACAGCAAACAGTAAAATGAAGAGGAATGGCCTAAAGCTTTTGCTGTATTTGACAAATTAATAGTGCAGAGGGATTAAACAAATAATGCCAGCACATGTAAACTGCTTATAAAGAACCGTGCAAACTATTACTTTAGCCATTGTTCGACAGATGAAGAAACGCCTGTGCTCGATGTGTTTACAGTATGAAGTTTAAGAACTAACAGTTAAGCTAGAAATATGATGTGTTTTATTTCTTTAAGGGTCAGGAACATGCTTCATCATATAAATTGTATGTTCCCTTTGGCCCTCTGCCAAAGACAAAACATATCCATAATACATAATCTGCCACATTAGCGTGTGTGATGTACAAAACATACCACATGAATCATGAAAATGAATGAACTAGTGATGTGCACAACTGACCAGTCGATGGATTGTCTAAACAACTAGTTGCTTAAGGAAGCCTTGTATAATTACGCCAGTTTAGGGTCATGTACACCAGATACGATTTTTCACATAAGACACATTTCTTGTGTTCGAAAACAGATGGACAGAGCAAAAGAGTATGGAACAGAATGTGAGGTCTCAAGCCATGTATTTTTAAACTATTTTAACTTGAAACAAACACAGTAAGATGCCGCACAAGGGCCAAAGATGTCCATCTATATGTAAATACCCATTTAAAAAAATATAAAAGCAGCAAAAATGAAAATTCTGTCATCTTACGCTTAGGTTGTTCCAAACCTGCATGAGTTTCTTTCTTCTGTCGAACTAAAAAAAAAAATATATATTTTGAAGAATTTTTGGTAACCTTACCAGACAGTTGACAATAGCCTGACTTCCATAGAGGGAAAAAAAAAAAAAAATAAAATAAAAAATACTATGGAAGTCAATGGCTACTGTCAACTGTCTGGTTATCAACATTCTTCAAAACATCTTCATTTGTGTTCAACAGAAGAAAAACTCATACAGGTTTGGAACAACATAAGGGTGAGTAAATGATGACATTTTTGGGTGAACTATCCCTTTTAAATAAGACTTTTATTTCTCAAGACTTTTTATTTCTCTTATTGCTATGGATTACATTAGGAAATTTAATAATGCTGCTTTAGAGGGGATGAATTTCTCGGAAAAGGTTTACCATGCTGATAGCATGCCAAAGTATATAATTTTAAAATTCTTTCAGAGAAATTGCATCTCAAAATTAATCTCTTTTAAAATACTAAAGCGAAAACTCCATAAAAGTAAGTAAATAACCTATTCAAGCCTTATTAATCAATTAGGCTAACCCATGCCTTTAAGACACCAGTATATGGACAACAATGTGCATACCTGTTGTTACTGTAGTCAATGCCGCCCACTTGTTTGCTGGCCTGTAGGAGATCCAGAATCCCAGCTGAACTGCCCCCTTTCTTCTTAGAGACCTTGGAATTACGACCTTTGACCTCTGTCTTGGCCTCCGTGTCTATGTGGAGTGATTCTTCATCTGATGAATCTGGATTCTAAAACAACAATGGAAAAAAACACTATTTGACATTAAGTAAATAATTTAAATGCATCAAAACATACACAAGAAGCTGAACGTTTTGCATCAGCAATATTCATTCTTTATAATAATCCAGGATTTCTCTTAGGTTTGTGAGTTTTTTATTGGTATATCCTGTAGGCTTTTGTAACTTCTCACATAGTTTGCCTGTGGGCCTCTGTCATGATTAACTTTCTCGCTCTCATTTGATTCAGTCCACAGCTATTTCCTTCATCAGTTTTGAGGTGATATTTGGCTTCGTCTTGCAGCTCGCTCTCTTTGATTTGTGCCGTATGTTGGTTTAAGTCGGAACATTATGGGTGAATTATCGCAAGCTGAGAACATCAGCGCTGCGATGTTTTAAATGCATCCAGAAGGAATTAATCAGCTACTTCATGAAATAAAGATTGGAGATTTGAATTTTATCCTAATTTCTTCCTGTTTACTGTCAATCAGCCTTTTAATGTTATTACCATTGTATGATTAAAGAGAAATATTATGGATGTTCTGTTAAATAACACAGGACCAGCCCTGTAAATGGAGTTGATGCTTACCTTCATGTCCGACGGTTGTAGCTTTGGCTTTTTCGATGGCTGAATGGGCTCTTTGATGTTTGATAAAACTGTAAATAATGTCAGATGTTCAAGATTATTCTCACATAGCATGAAATGAAAGATTTATTGTTAATCAGTTAAAAGAACTAGTGTATCTAATACAGACAGGCCCACATGGAATCAGCGGCCACAGATTTCCACATAATCTGAATGCCTGTCACTCACAAGTTTCTACATATGTGCCACCCTGGGACCAAAATTAACACTGCCAAATACAAGCAAAAACTCATTAAATTTAATGTATGGAGGCCAGCAACTTTATTAGTAAATGCAACTGCAACTTGCCCCCGGAAATTTACTATCAGAAGTTTATGTAGGATTTGATGTGGTGACACATATGTGAAATATTCCTTTTGTCTGTATATCTGTAACACAATGACCTGAGTTGTTTGCTACTAATTCAAGAAAAAAAAAAATAAAAAAGCTAAACAATTCCACTGTTATTAAGACAAAAATTATTAAAACTATTAATTCATTTAAAATGATTAAAATAATAATGAAAAACAGTTTCATGGTCCATAAGAAATATTCATGACCAGTAACATTTTACTTATTTCACTTATCATTGGCAGATATTGCCAAATGTTTATTTCAGACCCCACCCCTTGTGTGTTCTTAATGGTATTTCCAGATACTAATAAGACTGTAGTTTAAATCATTTTTGTCACTTAAAATCAGTGTAATAAATGTAACGGAAGTCTGCAGATTCCATCTGGGCCTGAAGTCTACAATCATTTTTACTCTTAAAATTATGTTTTATTTAATCAGAAAATCACCCTGGCCCAGATCGCATATCATGAAGCCTTACAGGAAAAGTCTCTCTTGACTGCGTTCTTTTTCCTCCTGATTGGGAATTCGTCGATCTTAAGCTCCCCCTCATCAGAAACGTACTCATACTCGTCTCTCACAGGCTTGGGCTTTTCTTCCTTGATGTTCTGTATTGAGCCAAAAACACTCGAATTGGTCTGGGTTTTGAGCATCTTTGATCTAAGAAAAAAAGACGAAAAGAACATTAGTTCGATTGTCAGAAGAGACGACACAGGCATAGAATTTCTCAAAATTAGGGCTGTCGATCAAATTAAGATATTTAGTACTGCACTTACCCCAGCAACTTCTTATTCGACAATGAAAATGCAAATTTATTGTCTTTATGGCTGAGTAGACCTTTGTCAAATTTGTGCTCTTCTTCCATTTTCAATAACGAATCAGGTTTGCTGTTCTGCAAGATGAAAAGAAACACCAAACAATCATCAGTGCTTTGAAACTCTTCCCGTCTCATGCACTTCATGGGTCTTCGCTGTCAGCCACGTCCACTGTGATCAGACGTCAAAGACTGAAGCCATTGCGGCTGATGACCTTGAAGACTATCTAGCAGAGACTCCTCTCCATCTGCAAATGTTTGGCAAGCAGCAAAGGAGCACTCGGATCAGGAGACTTGGAGCAACTACAAACATTCCTGGGCTGTCTGGCATTGAATTTTCCTCCTTGAACGAAAGCCCTGTAATGCCTTCCGTTCACCAGAATTAAGCTTTTCCTACAAAAGCCATCCCATGTTATCCAACAATAACGCCACAACATGCTCATTTTGATAGTAGAAATGAAGGCATATGTAAATACTTAGCTGGCATGTCTAGGATATGACATAGTATTATAGCATTAGGTAAACTCTGAGGCTGGGTAAAGGGTTCTGCTGCTTTGATGAACCCAGAACAGAGAGAGTGACTGAGCCGCAGAGTTATTTCTGCTGATTGCTTTGATCTAAAACGTGTAAATCACTTCTGGATGATCCCAAAGCCCAATGTGCTACTATTCAACTTGTCGGGGTTTGATTTCATTTGCATGGATTTTCAAAGCCTCTCTCTAGGCACTGATCTATGTTGCGATGGAGGAAATCATTACGTTTGCATTACACAACGTTATTCATTACAATTGTGTCCTTACATTGTAACCCTAACAAACGTACCTTATATTTCCATTTGGCCTCCGTCTTGTTCTTATTATGCTCTCGAATCATCTCAAACTTTGCAACGTCATTCGGTTTACTCGTCTCTTTCTCCAAAATACTCATCCCAGTCTTTAACAGCTGTGTAATGTGAGAGACAATAAAATGTGTTTATTTTAAAGGGATAAAAGTGCATACTGACAGTTCTAGAGCAGGGTGATATATTTACAATATATTCACAAGTGCAGTATCATTATATATCGTTTATGTTCAGTTCATTTTAGATTCAAAACTCATTTAGAAATGTTCCTGGAAGTCTAAAAATGCTTTAGTAAAAAATATACACTACCGTTCAAATGTTTGGGGTCAGTAAGATTTTATTTTTGAAAGAAATGAATGCATTTATTCAGCAAGGATGCATTAAATGCTGCTCTTTTTAACTTAATCTACTATCTTCATCAAACTTCTATTCATCAAATAATCCTGAAAAAAAAGATTACGGTTTCCATTCCATTAGACTATTAAGCAAATCAACTGTTTTCAACATTGATAATAATAAGAAATGTTTCTTTAGTAGCAAATCAGCATATTAGAATGATTTCTGAAGGATCATGTGACACTGAAGACTGGAGTAATGCTGCTGAAAATTCAGCTTTTTGTATCACAGGAATAAATTACATTTTAAAATATATTAAAATAGAAAACAGTTATTTTAAAGTATTTTGATCAAATAAATGCAGCCTAACATAGGAGTTTTCTTTCAAAATCATAAAATAAAATTGTACCGATCCCAAACTTTTAAACGGTGGTGTATGTAGGAAAATATTGCTATTTATGTGCATATAAATGGCAATGCTAATTTTTGATACTATTTTTTTTCTCACTGCATTTTACTTCTTGCATTACATATTTTGATGGATTTTGTTACTATTTTTTGCCTTGAATAATTGAAAAATTGCATTTTATTTGTATTAAACATTTTAATGGATGTTTGGTTGAAATTATAATTCCACTGACTGCAAAAAAATCCACCCTTACAAGGATAGTTCACTCAAAAATGAAAATTCTGTCATCATTTACTCACCCTCAAGTTGTTCCAAACCTGTATAAATTTCTTTGTTCTGTTGAACCCTAAGGAAGACTTTTTATTTTTGGGTGAACTATCCCTTTAAGTCATTTTACACACAATATAATATATATTGAATATTATAAGGCTGATAAAACTTTACTTTTTTGGGCTGGTCCATCTTGTTCAGGATGTCCTTTGCATGGGATTCAAGAGCTGCCAGACTCGAGGGCTTTTTCTCAGGTAAAATGCCTTCTTTTGCTTTCTTCCCTTTCTTTTTGCCACCTTCTTTTATTTTGGGTTCCTTCGGTGGTTTGGGTACCTTGGGCATTTTGGGCGGTTTGGGTGGCTTTGTGGCTTTCTTCCTAGCTGGCTTATCTCGTGGCGGCGAGGAGATGTGTGCGGGGGACGTGGGCTCTTCTGGTTCTGATAGAGCAGATGGGGGTTCCTCGGCTGGGGGCTTTGAGTTGCTGGGTTCGCTCTTTATGGCTTTTGTTGCATTCTGAGACAAAAACGCAGTGGAGAGGTTGTCAGCCATTACTGATTCTGACAATAACTGATTTAACATGTACAAAAACATTCTACATAATAAAAATCAAGATCATATCTGAATAAATGAGAGGAAAGACATCCAACAAAAGTCTCTAACGACTTCGCAGTGTCTCACCTCTGAAATCCGAATCTCTTTGGCAAGGTCTTTAATGAGCTGTGCTGGCTTCATGTTTTCTGGAAGCTCGTCCTCATGCTCTAAAAGAGCCTTTGGGAAAAGACAAAAGACGAGAGTTACGGTCAACTTACATCATTGAAACTACAGGATATCGAAAATGTCCAATTGAATATGTACCTGTTTTTTAGTCCACGATCTGAACGCTCCATTGACAATTTTGGCACCGTGTACCAAGTAAGGAGGTGGCTGCTTGTTTGCCTTATGTAAACCTGCAAAATGTTTAGGAAATTTTGCATCAGAGTCCATTATTCCCATCTGGATCCAAACACTCAACTAGTGCCGTATTACTAACATAAGTTCCTCTCTAGAAAGGGCTGTTTTCTAAATAGGCAAATTGATGAAAGGTCCAACTTTCCTTAAATCATTAGCAGCAATGCCTAAGACTGTGGTCGTGCTGTCAGAAATGCTCAGAGCATGAAACTCACTGAAAGAAGGTGGGGGAGAACATTACACCAGAAATAAAAATGGACTACATTTTCAACCTGACCCATTACTGTTCAATAACAAAGGCTATTCATATATCAAACTGATTACTTCAATCCAGAGGGGCCTAAAAACATGTTCATGTGCAGTCATAGGCATTTTTTGGAGCGCCAGCTTCAACATTGATTACATTGGACTGGATACACAGCCACTACAGGAAATATATTCCACACTGCATTTAAATGAATAACATGAACATAAAGTGAAAGCTGAAACAGTGAAACGAGACGGGGAGCAATAGAGCTGGCGGTGGCCCAGTCGGCCTGCTGGGCCGGGGGCCAAGGTCTTTTTTTCCACTACCTGAAGTCACACACAAGATTTGAACCCTTTAAAAGATGACCTTGAAAGCTGATTCCCCCATCTGAACATCAGATAGCTTGGAGACCAACTGCGGTCCTTTTTGCAATGTGCGCGCTACAGCAATCTGGCAAAATTAAGTAACGTGACGGGGGAAAATGGTGGAAATATAAACACGCAGTCCAAGGCCAGATGAGGGGAGTTTAAACACCAGGTTGTAATGGAGCAAGTGATTCTGCCTTTTGAAGCTAATCATCTGTGAACTCCACGATGCACCGATCTAATGACTGCAATAATACGCCGGGTATCCAGACCCTCCTCATCTGCTCAGCAGGCCCCTTCCAGGATCACGCACAAAGCGAGCGAGGAGGAAGCCATTTGAGTCTACCTTACAACATTAGATCTTTTTATTTCCAGTCCCAAAGTTCACTATTACGGATAAATCTTGTGGTGTGCAGGATGCAGAGGCAATTTTCGAAAGCAAAACCTTTGAAGCCACTTCAGGGGAGTCACACAGGGGAATTTTGCTGCGAATGAATTTAAGTGATGATTTAAGTTTGCAATAACATGAATGGTTGCAGTGAAATTGACCCTTGCTCTTTTTTACTTGTGAGTTTTGTGAAACCACAACACCTACAAACAAGCCAAATAAAAACATACTTTTTTTTAACTGATTATATTTATTAATTGCTCACCTTTAAACCGCTCCAGGTAGTATTTTCCCACATACCAACATGCTGTTTCGAAGTTTGGAAAAGGAGTGAGGCTGGCAACTTTGAGTCTTTTTTCCACCTCATATGCTCTGAGTGGAGAAGCAAAGGGAGGATTACTTAAAAGTGTGCCTTGAGAGGAAATCATGGTCTCACAGATGTGAGAAATGCACTTCAGAAGGCAAAAGCATATGCTCTTGACTTCCCCTCTTTCTTTTCATTGCTTCAGAGGCTTGTTAGTGCCAAGAATAGAACAGAGAAGGTTTGACGCTTGAATGCTTCAATTGCATCACCATCCTCCAGTTGTCATTGCATGGCAAACTGCATGTAATAACATTTAAAATGGCAACAGCCAAAGACATTAGGCCTATAATCCTACATAATAGTCGTACAGTATGCACCAAACCCTCTGTACTTAATGTGTGTGTGTGTGTGTGTGTGTGTGTGTGTGTATATTATTTATTTTTAATTTTTTTGAATAGCATACTTTAGTAAACTACAGTTCTGTTCCAAAATCGAAATGAATTGCTAAATTGCTAATATATATAACTATATTTTACGGATACGTTTGAGCACTGACTGAATTATATTTATAAATCAAATAATCAACATTTTTCTAACTTTGTGCACCATCTTGGATGGATTTTTATCACTAAGATCATCACACTGCATTATGGGAACCTATAAAATTGAACATACGAAGCTTGTCTTACAAGGAAAAAAAGCAGATCACTGACCTCATTTGCATCTCTACGCTCAGACTGTGAACAAAATGCCCGGAGAAGGCTAAGCAGTCCACAGGAGTCAGTATTGCATTAATCCATCCTGTCATTAAATAAAAACAAAGAAATATTAGAGCCTAGAGCTTCATTTTTTATTTAATTACTGGCACCCTGATGTCTCACCTGATGGAATGAAAAGAGTTTGCCCTTGTTTAAGTGTGCACTTGTAACACTTGTCCACTTGGTCAGCAAAAAACATCTCGCTGTGGTTGGAAGAGGACCTCCAGCGCTCATACAGAGAAAGGTTGGCAGAGGTGGGCTTGATCAGAAAGAAGATTTTCTCTCCCTATACAATACACAGGTCAAATATACAGTTCAACATCCACTATACAACAATATATGACCACAGAATACAGTGACTGGTCAATCAGAATCAAGAATTCTAGAGAACTGTGTAAAAAAAAAAAAAAAAAATTCATCATTCATGAATTTAAAGTGCTTTTTTGTCATAGTAATAAGGAGCATTGAGCTTATGTCACCTTAAGTACATGATACCACACAGAGGCACCTCCACACTCAATGTGGAAGTCTGTGTAGCTGTCTTTCACACAGATGAGACAGTATTTGGACACTTTGGGCTTCCCCAACAATGCATCGTCAGGCCAGTAGTTGTCCACCCAGGATAACTTCCGAACTATCTGCGGACTCTCAACAATATTGGCCATTCTAGAGAAATAAAGGGAAGAATAGTAAATGTTCTCCAAACTCAAAATAAATATGTTTCTAATGACACACTAATAAAAAAACACCCATATTATTATATTGACGTGTGAATTTTATGCAAATAATGTTTTTTTAAATAGTGTTTATGCTTGATTATGCTGTATATTGTGAAAAAATGAAAGCACTTTTTTCATTATTACTTAAAAAAAAATCTATTTTAATTTGATAAAAGGAGTGTGCTTTAGCGCATTAGGTTTTGCTGTATCAAAATAGATACTAAAACTGTGAAATTACAGAGTTTATTTTTTTCATATGCTTTTTTCATAGCCCTTTGCAACTTTTTATAAGACTGCTTACCTTGTGTCTGAAAACTCCAGGTTGATCACATTTAATACTTTCTTTCTGCTTGTGCTGTAGTAAAAATCAACAAACTCTTTTAACTTCATCTTGCTGTCTGTTTGTTTGGTTACATCAACAACATCCACAAGAACATCAGGCCCTTTGAATGAAAAAAGTAGACAATTAGAACAACATACAATCCCGAGAGGGAATGCACTATTTACTTCCATTCTGATCGTCAAAATTGAGGAACACTTGGTTTTATTATAATTCCACTATCAGCAACTGCATTAATATTAATAGATTCTAATCAACAACATACATTACCTAAATTCACTTACCAACATAGTTTTCCACGTCACTGACGTAGAATGTGGGTGCAGGCATGGCCATCCCCAGCCCATCTTTCTTCTGGATGAGAATTGGCTCATTGAATCCATTCTCCTCAAGATAGTCCAATGTCAACTGACTTCCAGACAGCTTGACCACCACATCTTCTGAACTGCAGTGGAAAATACACCGTAAGAATGTTACCTACAGTCACCCACACAATCTCTTCAAGACATCATACTGGAATCTCTTTCACATGTCTGGTGGAAAAGTTCAAAGCATGAGCAAAGCTGATCATGGAGCGCCATCTTCTGGACACCGAATAAACTGAAAGGCTTGGACATTATCATGAGCACTGGCTCTTTAAATTTTTCAAACCTGGACTGGGATGATCTTCACAAAGGTGCATAAATATGTGTACTCTACCTGGGGAATGTCCTGCTGCGCAACTCTTTTATGAACACCTGACTGCCGTTTTGAACCGGTCTGACGTCTCCGCTTTGCCCCGTGTCATGCTTATTCCAGCTCTTTTTCTTTTTCACTGTTAAAATTATAAACAGATTAAACCAACCAAATTAAATTCAGACATAGTGACCATAATTCTCTTTACTCTGTCTCGTTGCTGCCAGTTACTTAATACAGAAAAAAACAAAAACTTTTGTAATCTGCAGAAGAAAAAACATAAATGTATGAGTGTGCACAGAAGATTTTAACATCAACATGATGATTTGGTTTGTAACCAAACTGTGTAGTTCTGTGTCATTTTTAATTACATTATTTCTTATGAATATTATATGGTATTTAGTTGGTAATCTTGATAATGGGACAAAGACTACTTCAGTTGTAAAGAGATTATCACTTATCTAAAACTTGTTTTCATTCATTATAGGGTTGGACTGTTAAAAAAAAAAAATGTAAAGTAAACTTCACAATTAATTAGAAAAATGGCAAGTAACACATTGAATTAAACACATTTTATAGTAGAAAGACTGAAATAGTATTTTCTTGTAAAACACTCTTTGTTTAATCTTTGTTTTATTTAAAACTTCGAAAAAATATGTTTTAGTGCATATTATGTACCAGGTTTTTAATGGTAGTGTCAATGTTTGTACAAAAATATGATACCAAAAATTATGAAATTGAATAAATAATAAATAATTACTTATTTAAACACACAAAATACAGTAATGAAACTCAGTAAAACAGTCAAATTCTGAAATATTGTTACAATTTAAAATAGAAATTTAATAAGTGTTTTTAAAGTGTAATTTATTCCTGCGATGCAAACGTGAATTTTCAGCATTACTCAAGTTTTCAGTGTCACATGATCCTTCAGAAATCATTCTAATATGTGACCCTGGACCACAAAACATAAGGGTCATAAGGGGTCAACTTTTTGAAATTGATATTTATACATCATCTGAAAGCTGAATAAATAAGCTTTCCATTGATGTATGGTATTAGGATAGGATGATATTTGGCCGAGATACAACTATTTGAAATATACTATCTGAGGGTCAAAAAAATCTAAATATTGAGAAAATCACCCAAGTCCTCAGCAATGCCTATCCACTCACAAAAATACATTTTTGATATATTTACGGTAGGAAATTTACAAAATATCTTCATGGAACCTGATCTTTACTTAATATCCTAATGATTTTTGGCATAAATGAAACATCGATAACCTATGATACTTATGACTGGTTTTGTGGTCCAGGGTCATATATGCTGATTTGGTGCTTAAGAAATACAGTTGCGGTGCTTAATATTTTTTGGAAACTTTAAAAAAAAAAAAAAAAAAAAATCCAGGAATCTTTGATGAATGGAAAGTAAAACATCTATTAATTGCATCCTTACAAATTAAAGTATTACTTTATTATCTTACTGACCCCAACTTTTAAATGGTAGTTTATATATACAATGCATTACTGTATATGTCAAATATGACATAAAATACTACTTATGATATAATATAAAACAAGACAATTTAGTATAACCCTAATTCAACTCCAATTCATTCACAGTATGAAGGAAATATACTCACAGGTGGATTTGCCGTGGGTCTTTTCACAGTTAGGACAGTGATAGATGTCAATATCTGGTGCTTCATCTTCATCCACTCCCACACAGCTGTAACAAACAAATAATACACATCTATTTATTTCTATATCTCCATTGCAATATTATTAAAATGGCACAGCAGCTATCGGCATTGAGTTACAGCAATAAAACCTGGTTAATCTCAGTTCTATAAAACAAATTAGCAATATACAGTGCATATATAATTATTCAAAGATCTGGTTCAAATTGAATTATTCTCCACTGACAACCATTTAAAACCGTGTATTCTGATAAAATATTCTGAATGAGAATGTTAACAGATGGCTTTATCCAGATATAGACTTTCTTGGTGTGGACAAATCTTTGTCAGCTTTGCACATCTGGTCACTGATATTTTCTTGACAATGGCAGCCCCCTTAGTGGTTAGACAGCTTTGTTTCGCAGTCTCAGGCCACACGTCCTGAGGTATCAGAGGCCCCTGGCAGTCCAGGGAACCGACCCGGTCCATAATCCAGTCCTGCATGTTGCATTTTTGACGATGCACAGTGTTCAGCCTAAGCCAAATATGGCGTGTAGTCTGATGGCCAACAAGCTCAACCTCCTTCCAGCTGGCTTTAGAGTCTACCACATGCCTTTTGGCAAAACTACAGCAGAGATGTCATGTGACATTAATAGTGGGTTTCTCTTTACCACTGTCCCATAAAGCTGTTGAAGTGTTGTTGTATCACAGTTTGTAACTCCTTCAGAGTTGTCAGTGGTCACTTAGTGTGACACAGAAGTGATCTCAGTTTAACTATTTATGTGTCTTCTAAACCCAGTTGAGTGCACTAGCATGTCGTATTAAAGGGGATGAAGTTTTTTTTTTAATATATATTTTTTCATTTTAGAATTATTTCATATCTGTTTTTACTTTGACGTTATGAGTCTGATCAGTGGCATCAAAACATATGAAATCCACTGTGATTCAAGGCTATAAATTAACCAAACATGAAAACCCACCAAGAAGCTAAATACTCTTTATAGGCAATGTATGCATTTTTGTCACCCCATCTGCAGTGCAAATGTTCTTCCTATACTAATATAACCCTGATGTATCTATAACACATTCCAGCCATTAGGAGGAGCTGCTCACGGGTCATGAGGAAATATTGAATTGGGAGTGTCCATTATGGGCTCTCCTCCAGCATGGTATAACTACTACGTGCAGCCTTATGAATATCACACATGCTGTCCACTCAGATGGTGGGTGGTGTCAGCACCCTTGAATCACAGCAAAAGTGAAAGTAGCCAAGTCTCACTGAGCCTCAGGACAACAAAGAGTGCATGTGGGTGTGAAGGGTCAAACCGCCCACTCGTGCATCAGGATTAGCAGTGAAATACACACTTCCATGTTCTTCGCCTCTCCTTGGCTAATCCTTATCATGAGTATCTGCATGCTGCCATAAAGGGGCCAAACCCTTGTCGATTTAAAGGAGCAGTTTACACATAAAATGAATATTGTACAGTTAATAATTCATCATGTCATTCCAAACCCATCTGCCATTTTTACTTTCGAAGTACACAAACGGATCCCCAAAAAAAACAAAAAAAAACAAAAATCACCAAACTCTATAAAGCAGAATGTATGTGCTATATTACTTTTTTTATTTTATTTTTTTAAATCTCCTTTTGTGTTCCATAGGGTGAAAAATTATTTAATGTACCGATGTAACATGTTTTTGATGTGTACTAGTCTCAATGTTGGTACCAAAAATTATGAAATTAAATCATTAAACTTAAAAGAAAGTAAATACAATACAGTAAAAACAGTAATACTGTTTTCAATCTGAATATATTTTAAAATAATGATTTATTCCTATGATGCAAAACTGAATTTACCACTTTTACTTTTATTAAAAAAAAAATAAATAAATAAAATAATAGAGCCTTTGAAGAATGTTCATGCAACAACAATTTATAGACACCACAGTGGTCAAAATCCAAAAAAGGGAGGGAAAACTATTTAAAAAATACGTATGTCCTATATTACTTGGAAAAGAGTGTGAAATATTCTTTTTTGTTCCACAGAGAAAAATGGCATTTAGGTTTGAACAACATGAAGGTGAGTAAACAACAACAGATTTTTCATTTTTGTGTGAACTGTTCCTTTAAGACACAATACACACTGCTTGTCTCTCTGTGAAATTACATTCAGAACAACATGTCTTGTTGTGCTGGCACAATAGACCCTAAATCGTCAAACGACCGCCTGGCTGCAACGGATCTGCAGCAGCGCGCATGATGATAATGTTTATTTACGGGGCCATTTTGTATGTTAAGTGTTGACAGTCCAAGGAGAACGCCTCAAAATCCCTTTCTGGAAATAGTCACATCTAAGAAAGCATCTTCTTAAAAGCACCAACGACACCTTAAGTACCTTAATGCAGTCACTGTATTCTATTTTGTGTCTGAATTACAAGAAAGTAACATGATCAGTGACAACTAGTCTTTAAATACTGCTTGAGTCACACCGGTCAAAGGCAGAAGTAAGTGAAAAAAATGTCATTGAGAAGAAAAAAAGAAAAAAAAAAGGAACTGAAAGAAACTACGACTGGATTTTCACTCTGAGACGATGTAATTACACACTGTCATGACAGACTAAATCAACAAATACAACAACAACAACAAAGCATGAAGGAATATACCTAACATTATGGCAGCTCAAAATAATTCTTCCTGTAAAATCATCCTCGAGACAGGTGTAATCAGAGTATTATTATAACTTATTTAATAAGCTTGTGCAATATGCCAAAGCTGCTCTGTCACAGACTAGCCATTATTGTTAATGGGACAAATCACATTTAGGATCTGATGCGCCACTTGTAGCTGGCATCCTGCCCTGTGAAAGGAGAATGATGTCATTCATTACCACCTGATGAGTCGACTCGAGAGCACACGCCCACAACCACAAACAGCGGCATGCGGTCAGGAGGTGTGTTGCAGACGGCAGTGTTAAAAAACGTATTCATTTCTGTTCACCGGCCAGTATGTATGAAGAAATCATTATATCAACATGTTTACCCTTGATGGAAATGTATGCTGGTCATAGAGGCACCTTTAAGAACTGATTAAACATTTATAAAACAAATATAAATAGTACAGCTGTTAATGTAGGATGATTAATTCAAGCAACTAAAGGAAGTTGTAATAATAGTGTGGAAGTGGAACTTAGTATCTTTGGTGCTCATCTGATCAGTTTACAAAAAATGACTTAAAAGTAGCCTTGTGGATAAAAATTCCAACAGCATGATTTTAGTTTGGAGCCCGTGGCTGCAAAGGGGTGAAGCTGAGGTAAAAAGCGAGGTTACCGAGTTCACGTGTCCTCGAACAGGCCGTGTAACCTACAGTGTTCCCACACTTTTTGACCTACACATTTCTATGAATTACATTTTCTGTTAGCTTTTCAGTCATTTGTGATAAGGATTTGACTAAAACGCAAGTTAAAAAGCAAGTTTGCTCTACACACAAGCAATATGAAATAAAGTGCAGAGCAAACTAGAAAAATGTGTATTCACTATATTAATTCCCATGACTTTTAGAGGCCTGGATAACACAACTTACAATTTTTCCATGATCTTGGGAACCCTGATCCTAAAGTTACTTATGCAGAGTTCTTCCTACAAATGAGTCAGGCTAATATTTTTGAACCGTCGGTTCTTTTGATAAAAATCTTATCAGTAGCTGTCTGAAAGCATCATCAAATTTAATTTAATTTAATTTAACCAAAATATTTCATAAACAAACATGCAAAGGGTGGGGGTGCGTATAACTGAATGGCAGGCATTCCAGTTCTACGAAAAGCTTTCTGTGCATGTCTATCCAGCACTGATAAACATCAATGTGCATTTTGTAAGACAAAATGTATCAATGATAAATCTATGAATGCAGCAATTTAAACTTGTCATGGTTAATTGCAGCAGACAAAATTGTAATATTGATTGTTATATATTCATATACAGTCAAACCAAAAATTATTCAGACATTTTTGATAAATTTTTACTAGTGTGTGCAGGACACTATAGCTCATTCAAGTGAGGATAGCAAAATAAAGTAAACCGTGACATATTATACACAAAAATTCTTCATAAAGTGGACTACCAGTAATTATTCAGAAACTTTGATCTGACCATGTTTTTCTTAAGTGACATCTGACATAATTAAGATTAATTATTTTCTGACACAGTTTAACTCTTTTATTACCACTATAGTGAATAAACTGTATTAATGAATGAAACGTTCAAGGCGTCTTAATATATATTAGTTTGACTGTATATATTTATCTTTTTGTTTCTGTGCTCTATTTAATAGCGTGAGTGACCTGTTAAATTTAAGATGCATGGAAGAAACTATTATAACCCTCCTTTAGTTAGCTAAATAAATGATAACAATTAACAGATAACATTATTTTGAAGGTGTGTTTTAGAACTAGCAAGCATAAAAAAGAAGAACTACCAAACTATAGATGATGTCAAATCAAATATTGTTTTAGATGATCAGATGATGCACACAAATTTTGTAGTGGACAGCAACTGTCAGTTAGCAACTTGTGACAATATTGTATTTTAACTCAAAGTAAGAATGAAAATATTTTTTCTGATAAGTTAACGCTGTCATAAACGGCTTATTAAAGAATTATAGGCGTGTACACACTTTAAAAACCATTTCCCCCTTCATCTGATCTCACAGATTCAGTCGCCCTACCCTCTCGGTATAGAGGTCACAGACGTTTAAAATCACTGAGGGCGGTAAAATCTCATTCACTCCAACAGAAACAAACACTTTAGCCAATTCCTTATACATCTGAATGTGCAGTTAACCGCATATTCAGCCTGAAAACGAGAACGAGACCTGATTCTATTTACAACGCGTAGTGTGTGTTAAACAGTCACTCTCTTTAGATCGTTAAACGATAACAGTCGTCATGTAGCTGCTTATCGTATTCTTGACTGCATGAATTGAACGTTTGAACTGTAACAATCACTGGGCTCATTAAAGGGTTAAAATTAAACGCGCGTAAATGTTTCAGTCAGTGAACTGGAACGCTTGTTCTTTGTTTACATTTACAAAATAGAATTTTAAACCTTTTCTCGCTTAAGTTTCGCTCACGCTAAGAAAACAAAATGATTAGCGGAGGGAATTAAAGATGAAATCGAATAATAACAGACTAACACATCGACTCCCATTATCGGATCGAGTTAAACTCGTTTGCTACGACTACACGCTGCTGTCAGTGATGCTTCACAGCACATAAACGGCGAATAAATCTGAACTTACTGGTTTTGATAGTCTATGATAAAGGCTAGATGTCACATTTGTATGTTAAAATGTGCAGAGCAGCTCTGAATCTGCAATGTCTGGCTCGTATGCAGCCTATTATTCTTCCAGCAGACACCAGAAAGGACAAGGGCAGTTTTCAGACATTTCAAAGCCCGTTAAAGCACTGATACAGGAGCAAATCTGGACGAATACGGCGCATAAAGGACCGTAAAAAGGTCTAAAAGAAAAGCCATTTGTGTTCGCAGACACCCACGGCTCACTACTACGACAACGTCCAGTCTGAGACGCAACCAAAGCGTGCGATGCACGCAGATCGAGCTCACATCGTAGAAAATACATCGAAATGGCTTTACGATTAAGCAAATCTTTTTGTACCGTTCACAAAAATGTGTCAACCGAGCCAGCTAAATATAACTCCGCCTTCTTCTTCAAGCGGCCCTCGCTCTTCAGAGCAATACAAAATGTGCGCACGGGAGCAAAACGCTTCCATCCAAATCCACACTTTAATAGTAGAACGAAATATTGTGGTTACCTGCCGTGAAACCAGTCTTTGCAGGCGTCGCATTCGATCATAAACTGGGTTACGTCGTAAGGTAATCTGCAGATGCAATACACGGGTACAGTCGCCATGTTAGATCAATTCACAACAACAGCCGGAGAGATGGATGGGGGCAGCAGGAACCTCCCGTAACACAAACTACAGCGATATGAAGAGCCGCGGAGCCGCTCCTACGTCCATTCGAACGTTTCCCAGATCCGATGTTACAATGTTACGATGTTAAAATGTTTCCCGCGCTGCATTGACGTGTGCATGCCCCCTGGTGACTATACGAGCGCCGAGACTTTCATAAAGCCCAAGAAAATGCATCCTTTCATTGTAATATTGTTACGTCAGTCTGCAAGACGGGAAAAATCGTCTCGGTCATGCTGGTCCAGATGAATGGAGCTCATTAAACGCTGCGGCTGCTTCTCAGGGTTTCCCGGGACGATAGAAAGACGAAAATCCACCGCCAGGGATCTCCAGCCAACCGTCGAACCAGCTGCAGCAGAGTCTGTGATACGTTAATAAGGTCTCATGCAGTTATGGCATAGACGTGAGAGGATTAAAAGAACAGAGGGTTACTTTAAATTTTGACAAGGTTATTATTTTCAGCTGTAGATAGATAAATGGCACGGTGCAAACTAAAAGCAAGTGAGTAAAATTACGAGTTAAGTTGTGAAACGTAATTCGTTTTTTTTTTTTTTTTTTTTTTTTTTTTTAAATAACGAAAAAGTGACAGGGAATTGTGCAAGTATACAATTAATGTATGTATATAATTTTCCTATATATTATATGTGAAAATAATGCATTTTTAATACAATTTTTAAATAAAAACTAAAGTGAGACAGGGAATAAATTTTATATATATATATATATATATATATATATATATATATATATATATATACCCAAACATTACATTACAAATATATAGCAGCGATATATCCTGTTTACTCACTATGGAATTGTTTCTGCTATATACTGGCACTCTTTAAAAAAAAATAAAAATAAAAAGCAGAACAATATCTACCAGGCCATATGGCCTATGAAGACAACATGGGAATCTGAGACGACTCTGAATCTCGGAATAAAGAGACTCATGACAAATTAATCAAATGTCCTAAGAATATTCAAATATTTTGCTCAGGTACACTCAGAGCATGCTCGCAATGACAATGATGCAAGTTGTGTCTAAATACACAGAAGTGTTAGTAAAATACATAATTTAAAAAGAAAAAACAGAAAATTGATGTCATTCTATTTTGACCAGTGACTATAATTGTATAAGCAAAATATTTTTTCTCTCTGACCAGTAGGTCTTGTCCCAAACTGCTCCAGTGAAAATTCAGGGAAGATCAAATTAATGTTCTAGGATAAGATTGAAAAATATATTTAATAATAAATACCAGAAAATTGAGTTGGGTGAAAATTAAAACCAAATTAAGTCAGCTGTGTTCACACACAGTTCACTCAAGTTCAGTTACAACCGGAGAGGTAAGTGCACATTTGACCTCTTGGTGGTGCTAGATGGTCTGAGATTTAGCCACCAGTAGTGTTCAGACTGTTCACTGTGCTAAATGTCATATCTTTTTATGGTTCTCAAGGCTGCCGAAGCCTCAAAAAGAGGAAGATGAAACTAACAGTTAAAAAAGTGCTTGTCACATAGAATGCAAAAAATAGGCCATTATATTTACATATTCTACAAAACGTTCTCAATTTATAGAACATTGTTGTTTTCAAAAAGTAACAAAAATGAAAGTCTATTACTAAAGAACATGACTTGACAGTTTATTCTCCAGCAGGGGGCTGACAACATCCACATGCTGCTGCAAAGCTTGACTGTAACACTGTAAAATCATGAAAAATTCACAAGCCATCAACTCTTAAAAACACACACACACGCAAAGAGAATTATTCTAAAAGAATAAAGACTTTTATTAAGCATTGTAAGTTGCATTCAATTTCCTTCTAATACATCACACCACAATCCATCAACAATCACTCAAACCCAACAGTAGTTCATTCTTTTACAATCCATGAGTTAGGAAGAAACTCCGATCAACTTACATCAAGGTAACCTACTTAGACTTGCGGCAGGGGACTGAGGGGAATACACCATATTTCTGATCACTAATGTGCAATGAAAAGCATCAGGAGGATTAGATGGAGAAGTAATGATTCTCATTTAGAAGTACGTTTATAAGTTCTGAAAACACTAAAGTAAACATCAAAATGATTACAAGTGTACTTGCTTAGGCTAAACTCTCAAATGGGAGGGTCGAATGTTTCGCAAAACTTGTTCCGAGCTAAGAAAAGGGGGAAGAATTTAAGATCGAAGCCATTTTTTTTTTTTTTCCAAAGGTTTTGTTTTTTCAGAGATGGTATGCTAGTATGAATGCGAAAAACAGCAACAGAGAACAATAATGTATACAGTGATGAGTACACCAGGATTAACAATATTTAACGTGGCTAGATAATGTTGGAGTAAATACAACAGAGGTCAATAAATCACAAAAATAATCAACTTAAGTTTAGCGCAAATCAGTTACTGACTAACAGTTAACACCTTTTATAGGACTATTACTGATTATCAGCCTTTTTGAATTTTGCAGATGGGCACGGTATTTGTAATGAAGGAAGAAATAGGACAACATGCATTATAACTACACACCTTTTTTTTCTTTTAATCGTGAGCCATGCAGAAAGTTTAGCTGAGACAGTTGTACTAATGTGCTACGTTTGATTCAAGAAACCACATTGATCGTTGATCACTGATGCATGGCGTTTTCTGACACGGACAGAGACATTGGCGTTTTTTCAAGAGCTCATTTGCAACTCGTGAGATTTTTCTAACCATTTCTTGACATATTACCTATAACCGCTAATGTATGACATATTGAAATCATCAGAACTTAAGATGCAGTAGTAATACTAATAATTACTCAATGTCAAAACGACCGCACATTTGAAACACGAGTAAACTCACAGTGGTGACACGTGAGAAATGCGTTGTTGGTTTTCTCTTTTTCAAATCGTGAGTTTTAGGATCTCAAACAATTAAAAAAAAGCATTTACCGTGACAATACGAACTCAATTACAATGGCAAATATATATATGGTACTTGAATCTCAACTTGCTAAAACTAAAAGACTGGCAAATGAAAATCAGTATTTCGGTTTCTGCATTTCATCAAGAAAGTAAAATAATTTCATGTAACCAGTTTTAAAACACGTAATATCATTGACGAGGGAGAACACCGTCTTTCATCGTTAAACTGGTAAGAATCTCTATTTATTGACTTGTATATCTATGTTTTACTGAGAGGTCTCCTCATCATTACTTGTGGCTTTAACTCGCTGACATCAAAGAGGGATTTCAAAAATTCGTAAGTCCTCATTTATCGCTTTCGGAGAGGAAAAATGTACACCAACTGTAGGCCTTCCATCCTTCCAGATATTCCTTAACACTTAACCTTCCATCAACCTTCACCCTCTCTATAAAAATAGGTTTACTCTTCTGCTTGTAAGACAGCGGCGCCCAGAGCTTCATCTCTGAGGCCCTCGCCGTCTTCATTTAGTGCATTTAAATGAGGATTAGTATTGCACATTTTAGATTCGTTGCTAAAGGCACTTTCAGGTTGGTTTGGAGCCCTGCTTTCCTCTTCGTTCCCATTGACCTGGTCTTCCTCTTTACCCTCCACCAAGCCGTTCTCTGAAGCATCTTCTGAGGGCAGATGTGGTGTTTTGGTCGCCAACTTGGGCTTTTTTCTGTCTTTTATCGCGTCATTGGTTGAGGCAGCATATGCAGGCTTGCTCTGTTAAAATTAATTTTGCACCATTTTTTAACGTCAATGTCCATCAATCATTTTGATTAAAAATGTACTATTTTTGATTTTTTTTAATATGTCCCAGGACATGTGACCCCTGGAATTGATGCACTAGCACTGAAAAATTTGAGGTTGATTAGTAAGATTTTTTTTTTTATGTTTTTGAAAGAAGTCTCTTATGATCACCAAGGCTGAATTCATTTGATCAAAAAAAATATATTATAACATATTACAATTAATTATTACAATATATTTTAAAATGTAATTTATTCCCAGTTTAATGCATCCTTGCTTAATTAAATAATTCCTTTCTTTTTAAAAAAATCTTACTGATCCTAAACTTTTGAATGGCAGTGTATATATTCTTGCTGTTTATGAATATGTTATGAATATAACATTCACCTGGTATGATCCCTGACTCTTGAACCCTCTACTGTAGTATTTGGTTCCTCGACCAAAGGTCCTTATAACAGGAGTAGAAATCACACCTCTTGGACGACTGTTCAAAGAAAGGGAATACGTTAAATAAATAAATATGAATACTTATATTTAGAAGCAGATATTTCTGCAACAGAGACAAATACAAACTGTGAGTAAGCAAGTAAATTCAAAATAAACAGTACAGACTAACAGTAAATATAAATGTATTTTTGGAATATAGGATACAAGAGTACAGAAATACAAACATTAGAATTGTATAATTTATTTATAGCAGTACTAAAGAAAAATTACAGAATATTTCATGCTTACCCTCTGGTTGGTCCACCAACTGACACCACCTGTATGGGGAACGAGGCTCTTCCTCTTCCACGGCGACTACCGGCCCACTGACCCACCACAGTGCCTGCAATCTCAAGCTTACCACCCTGTGAGGGGATGGCTTGAAGGCCAACTTGAAAGGAATGAAATGAACAACGTAACTTTAATAACTCTGAAGAAACTGCATCCTTAAATGATTAAATCAAACTGTTTAGCTTTTTCAGCTATACGTGTTTATAACGGTGATGTACTTTGAGTCAGATCTTAGCAAAGAATCCTGGGTAAACAGAATCCTGGGATATTGTTTCTCACTTCTCATACTTTACCTGGGTTAACAATTAATCCTGGGTATTAATACGCTGATGTTTCACACTGTACATTACTAAACCCTAGGCTAACGTTCTTATTTGCAATTTTAGTGTCATTGATTGACATCACCTGTTTACATAAAGGCTGTGGTATTGCACATCCTCATACAACAGCTATCAAGTTTGTCCTGAATGAACTTTTCAGACTATTAAAAGGTAAGAATGAAACGGTCTCTTCTCGCGTTTTACGTCAGCATGTAACATTTTTTCCCATCAAACGCTAAAACTACCGTTTATACAAATCGCAGCGTTTCCATGACTGTTCAAAGCACGTGAATATGAGGAAAGCAATTGGTTTTGTTGCTAAGGATCTAGCTATAACATTCTAAAACCAAATTGTTTCACACTAACAGCGAAAAGTGCTGTTAACTCCGCTCCATAGCAGGGTTTCATAACACCGGGTAAAAAACATTGCTAAGCCTGCTTCTAAATTACAAGTGTAAAACGTTTCACTACCCAGGGTTTTAAAGCGGGGTTTGCAACTACGATAACCCGGTGTTAATTTCAGTCATTCGTTCCTCACTTTTACTGCCTAGTAATAAACATGACATACATGCTATTAGCATGTTACTTCTAAAAGAATGGAAGAATAATTTGTGTTCACACATTTCACATCTAAGCTAAATAAAAAATTTCTAATGAAAAGGTGTTTGGCATGTTGTGAATGTGTACCAAACAGTCTAACAATCATTCTTACCAGGCATGCCCCTGCCTCTACCCTGCATTGGGGGCAGAGGAGGTGGAGGGTAGAAGGTGCTGTTGTGAGGGTAGAAAGGCATTCCGTGTGGAGGTGGAGGGGGGAATGCGAGGGGCTGGGGTGGCCGAGAGAAGTTCAGACCCTCCAGGATACTCTGACGCATTTTCTCCACCTTGGCAACTAGTTCTGTCTGGAGACAACAAGCGGACACATATATTTTAGATCGGCTATACCTCTGGATTGCAATCCCAGACTTACAATTTCGTCCTTACATTATAGAAAAAAAACAAAGTGAAATTAGCTTTCTTCAACCGTACAGAATTACACCTTCAATCAGATTTACAATCAGATTACACCTTCAATTCGATGGATTAATGATTAACAATTTAGTAAATATTACAGTATATACTGTGCAAAGCCATAAATTAAAGTGCGCTACAGACTGCAAGCTCAAAAACAGTGTTTCAGCTCCAAAAACATCTTTGTTAAACATTTTAAAATAGAGAAAGGTATATTTGTTATTTGCAATATAATTTATATAGGAATTATTATAGATTTGGTTTGGGTTCAGCATTAGCAAATATAGAATGTGTGAGAGCACCTCTGACTGATGTCTTTTAATATATAATATGCTTAATATAATTTCATTGCATTTTATATATACAATACCATTCAAAAGTTTGGGGTCAGTAAGATTTAAAAAAAAAAAAAAAAAAAAATATTGAAAGAAATATCTTATGCTCACCACACATGCATTTATTTGATAAAAAAATACAGTTAAAAACTGTAATATTGTGAAATATTATTACAATTTAAAATAATAATTTACCATTTCAATATATTTTAAAATGTAATTTATTTTCAGGATTCTTTGATGAATAGAAATTCATTTGAAATAGAAATTTCTATTTAATGTGCATTTGCTAAATGTAAAAATATTAATTTAATGAAAAAAAATATATTACTGACTTTAAATGTTCAAACAGTTTAATTTCTTCAGTTACCCAAAGCTGTTTATTTGCAGCCTCAGGTATCAATTTAGTATCAATAATGAAGTACCAGAAGCTGGTTGTGTACTGAAGCCCAAAATGTTTCAATCTATCTAGCACACAGTTGTGTCATCAATCTTTTCTGCTGTAATACTTCAATTTGGTGTGTCAGTTTAAGGTCATTATGTCTGTAAATCATGTGGCGTTGAACCTTTTATGCATGTAAAAACAAAACAGTGTTGCCATGCTAATTATACCTGACCATCGCAGAGGTCAATGAGTTGGGCCTTGTCTCTGTTGGCCCGGATGAGTTTACTCTGTAGCAGCTTGCCGTCAAAGTACATCCACGGACAGCAGTGTTCCCAGGGAATGGGCTGCCCGCACACGTCATTGGCAAACAGTGCCATATCCACTCCACTCATAAAAAGAGCTGCCACCTGAACGCCGCGTGGATCCAGGTTATCAATCTGGAGGCGACAGATGCAGCGACAGTCAAACAAAGCTCTTAAGGTTAAATAACCCCCCAGCAGATTACAACCCGCTCTCCCCTCAGCCAAAGCACAAAGCAAGCATGAACAAATCATAGTCTATCCATACATGGACACTAATGCACAAACCACACCAGCCAATTCACCAACAGCCAGCGAAAGCAACCAGCAAAGGCAGCAGCGAAGCAAAAAGCGACAAAAGTCGACAAAACTGACAGACATTGGCAGACACAACACAGCACAGCAAGTGTGGATGGTTCACGTGTTTTTATGTGCTCACAGAAACACAAACTGAAATGAGCAGGAAAAAAGCAGCTCAGCTAGGCAAGTAAACCATCTACACAAAAAGACCACATTCCTAGCACTCAAGTTGCTCAATGCCATGTCTTTTTTCCCGCAAAACCGACTATCAGATGAAAACATGCTTTTACAAAGCATTAAGGCCAATCAGCCTGGCAAGCGTTCTTACAAAATAAGAAGTGTCCAGAAAAATACTTAAAACCTCATTTTTTGAAATGCAAGTGGCTAGCTGCTTAAATGCCTTTAACACGTAAACATATCAGATTATTAAATAAACTGGAAAAACTGGAGCCGGTTCATAACCAAATCTGAATGTGAATCACATACAGAAGCTTTAAAAGAAATGTATTCACTAACTCTTTCACAGAGTATTTATTTATTTTAGCAAAAAAAACTAGCTCAGTAACCAAACTTAAACTTAAAACATTCATAAAAAGTCATGAATCATAATAATGAATAGTTTTGAGGGCAAAAAATAATTTGTGAATATTCTGTACTTTCATTTTTGGATGCCAAACAGTTAATTTAACGAAATACATATGTTTTTATCTTACTCTGTACAAATAGTTTTGCGTAAAGACAATTGTCTGTGGATATTTTAACATTTGCTTCTCATGTTTGAATGACAAAATTTATCAAAACTTTTTTTTTTTTTTTTTTTTTTAGAGATAACAAATTTGGCTCTGTGCGAATATTTTTCTTCCATGTCGTTTAGTTGCATATGCCTTAATATGAACAGGCCTTTAATGTGGGTTTGTGGGTATTCTCTGGACGCTCCTCATGCAACATTCTCCACATAAATCACCTTCAGGTCCTGCAGCTGGTCAGGCTCATAAAGTTTAGGAGAAAGTGCTTGAGCTAGGAAAGCGTCAAGTTCGTTACGACGCAAAATTCTTACTCCTGGCCATTGTAACATAAACCTGAATTAAAACACAAAGGAGTGAAATATTACAAATAAACAAGAGCTGATACTGAAGGCCCTTACTGCAATGATTTAAGCCATTTGTAATCCGTGGGAAAGCATTTAACACAGTATCCTACCATGTTTTTTTTTTATGCCTTTTCAAGACTTTAGAAATAGAAACTGTGTTTAGATGCTTACCGTAGTACGCAACAGAGCACCATGAGAGGTGTGGGGACATTGGCAGGGTTCAGCATAGCTGGAGTGTCCGACCTCATGCAGGCCAAGAAAGCCCTCATCCTCCGGTTCTTGTCCTCCACTGCCTTGCCCAGCCAGAGTTTCTTCAGGTTTGGGCAGGTCCACTCCCGGAAGGGAAGAGCTTCCACTAGTTCAGGGGTGTGTGGAGATTTGCCTTTGTAAGCAGCCCATTCTTTTATTATCACTGTTGGATCTACAATGTCACAAGACAAACACACTGTTTAGTCTGCAGATGTGACTCAACAAGAACTAACTGGCAATAAATATTTATTGGAAACTATCCAAATATTCTCGTATTGGTGGATCATGGGTAATGCAGTTTTTTCACTGTGAATTTAGCTATTTATTTTAGCTATCTAGTTCTATGGACACATATATTGTTAATCCCAGAGCTCATTGTAGATCTGCCTTGACAGTAATTTCTCTAATTGAGTAAATTAATGGGATGTTTACTTCTGAAAGATGGAGTTTTCCTGTTCTATTTTCATATCTTGTATTCTATTTTCCACTGAGAGGAAAAAGACATCAGCATTACCAGAGCTGATGTTAGTTCTTGAATGATGCTAATTATTGAAATTAATTTGCCTAGATACGACCTAGAATAACAAGCTAATGTCAACACTCAAGTGCACTCTTGGAGTAATTAAATCAGCCATCAACAGGCCCCTGGAGAGAATTTAGGCAATAAGAGCAGGGTTGGGAACTGAGAACCAACGATTTCAAGTATGTCTGAATAACGCAATGCTGGAACAATTAATTTGTCCTAATTTTCAATGCACATTTTTAATTTTTTAAATAACAATTGTGGAGATTTGAAAAACAGAAGCAGAATTTTGAACTGATTTAGGGGGGAAATTTGTGAAATTTAGAAAGTCTATATTATGACTTTATAAATTAAAGGCATGGTCAGCAATTTGTTCCAGGAACATTTTTTGTTATGCTGGTTGAAAGTCTCTTCAATTACTAAGTTAAGTGGTCTAAAAGTATACATTATATATTATATATATATATATATATATATATATATATATATATATATATATATATATATATATATATATAGTCTGTGGAAGGCGTAGCAAAGACTATAGAATAACACAAGACGTCTCACTCGTATTGTGTTGAATGGGAGAAAGTGTAATGCGCAATATGGCGGAATAAGTCCCGCCTTCTGAATAAGAGCCAATCGCCGACTGGTAAAGTCATCGCGTCACTTCAGCGGCCGTTAGAATCACCGGTTTCTATAGAAACAGTCAGACGCACGACTCCGAAGAGACGCGCATTTAGGTCTGCGCATGCGCATTTGCTTGATCCAGCCTGAATAATAGTTTTTTTGGTCATGATTCGAGCGTTTGGAAACTAAATTTATGAGCCGGTTGTTGTTAGATTTCATTGGTGATCTCAAATATGAAATTTAATCGTAAGGTTGGCGAACAGTTTTGGAGAATTTGATGTTTCCTCATTCAAAGAGATTGCGTGATGCCCAGGATGCCTGAGAGGCGTTTCAAAGATGGCCGCCGAGTGAAATGACTTGTCTTAAAGGGACTTTGGGCGTAGGACCATAAAATGTTCAGTTTGTGACTCGAATTTATGCGTTTTAGTGGAAACAGCATCATCGCCGAAATGATTCTGCAGCAGTCAGGTGGTACAGGTCAGTGCTCTTTAAGTTGTTTACGTTCATTATTATTGTAATATTATGTGCTTTGAGACATGAGGTAGTTTAACGGCGTCTCTCGTGACGCTTTTGTTTGCCCCTTGCTGTACGCATTCATGTGTTTTGGAGGAGGCGTGGCTTTGGAGAGCTCTCTGAAGGAAGGGCGGAAAGTCGTTTTTAGAGCTAGCTAGCTATTGCTAGCCTCTCAGGAAAATTACCTACCCTATCTATAATGCAAATACATTCCAAGTGTGAGTATTTATTTTAGGTGAGAAGAGTTTGATATTTGACTTTTTTTATATAAACTTCTCTTAATGAAATTTCTGAATTATAGTGTTTGGGAAGATGACAATTTATGATTTTGTCATTGTTTTTTTTTTTTTATTTGCTTAAATTCTTTATGTAGATGTAGATGTAGATGACAAAATGTTGGCTTTTTTGGTAAAATTGGTAAAGGTCTGGCTCATGAATATTAATTACATTAAGGGTCATTAGTTAACATTAGTTAACTACATTAACAAGAACTAATAATGAACTGCACTTCTACAGCATTAATTAAACTTTGTTAATGTTAATTTCAACATTTACTAATACATTATTAAAATCTTGTTAACATTAGTTAATGCACTGTGAACTAACATGACAAACAATGAACAATTGTATTTTCATTAACTAACGTTAACGAAGATTAGTAAATACAGTAACAAATGTATTGCTCATGGTTAGTTCATGTTAGTTAATACATTAACTAAATGAACCTTATTGTAAAGTGTTACCTTACCGGCAATACAATATTCATGAACATGAGTCTTCTTCGAAATTTGTAAATCTGCCAAAGCTTACCAAATTTCGATGGCTCTTCAAAAACATGTAAAACTGTTATTGTTACATAGATTTTGATAAAAGAAAATTCTTCTGGAACCACAGATGATTTTTTCCTTATTAGTCATACTTCTAACTGTTGCAATTTAGATGTTTAGTTCTATTACTCACAATCCGGGAGGCGATTTCTCCTCATAGCGAGTCTCTCTGCCTTCTTTTTGGCCTCGGCCAGGCTGAAGAGCACCCCGTAAACATATTGACGGATTGGCCGGTACAGTTGCACCGCAGAGGGCAGGTCTTTGTTAGCTTCATCCTCAATGGTGACAGATAACTTTATCTCACCCTGCAAAAAAACAACCATCAAACACCGTCAATTATAACAGTTTAACAAGGAATAATTACAGGTGAGATGCTAGTAATTAAAAGTTGACCTTGGTAAGAACATGGTAGATGTACGGGTACATGAGGCCCTTTTTGTGTCTGTGCTCAGCGACTCGTAGCACCTCTGGTGCAACCATTGGTAAAGGGGGAGTGGTAATATCCATGTGATTTCTTGTTGGCATCGAAAGGAGGGATGGAATCTGGGCATTGACCCCTACGTGACCTCTGCCCACCAGGCCTTGATTTACTGGGGAGGTCACAGAGGGATCAGACTGAAAAAGAAATCAAAGAATTTACAAAATGGATATCAAATTATTGTATCAAGATTGTCTATTATCTTTTAACAAGGATATAATCTTTTGACATATAAAGCTAAAAAGTAGACCTACTTTATTTTGGTCCCCATGGTCTCCTTCTGGGATGTTGTCCATCTGGTTTCGCTGTTTGTCCCATCCCTTATGGTCACTTACATGGCTACATTTGAGAATGAATGGATGCACCGATATTAACATTTTGTCTGATACCAATAAGCCGATATATATATTTCATGTTATGCCTGTTAAATTAATGGCCAATATTAAAATTCTACACTATTTTGTCAAAATAAATTAAAATTAATACAATCGTATAACACTACAAGTGAACTTAGGCATCACAACCTTATAATGTAAAGTAAAAAAATGGACATTAAGTTTGTAATTCCCATATATTCTGTTATTAAATTATTAGTGTTGTTAAAAGGCTTATGTTTAAGTGAGAATTTAAAAAAATTTGGGGAAATGAACATATACCTTTTGTCCTTTTACTGGTAAAATATAAAATATCAACCATAAATATATATATGTAAATAAACCATAAAAATGTTACATCAGCTGATACAGTTTCCATAGCAGAAATAATGGTAAGCAAGCATCAAAACAGTAGCTTTACCCACAAAATTGTCTGTACCATCAAAACGTGGGTTAGCCATTTTCGAAAGACACATTTCCCACATACATTCTCTTGTTCTCAGTTACTCACTTGGCAGTGGAGCCCGTGTTTTCCTCATTCTCTGAGGACGAGGATGTGGACGATGTGGTGAAAAAGGCTGGGTCTGTGTGGTTGGAGTTGCCGCCGTGAGCCGAGTTGATGGGGGACAACCTCTCGTAGAGCGGCGTGTGCTCCTTCCCGTCACTAGGAATGTTGCTGTAGCTGTTTTGTTCTAGGAGCCCTTTACCCGACGGGTCCGCCTCATGGACAGGCTCGGCCAACGGCGGGCCGGAATAGCCATGCTGGACCTAGGAATGAACAGAAACATGCATTTGTCTCTGATGAGTGAGCGCGAGTCATTCAGGATGGACCATAATGGTGAAATGGTACTCACCCCAGGTTTGCCTGGAATGTTAAGCATCTGCGGTGCTGCTGGCACTCCCATCTGATTTGGTCTGACTGCAGGCATACAAATGTAAAAAAAAAAAGTCTGGTTCAATCTCTAAAGCAAAACCTGAAAAAAAAACTAGAGGAACATGGAAATAAAAACAGCCATACCGAGAAAAGACTAAAATTTTCGAACTGAGATTCTTGTTATACCGCACATCCACCCACCACAGAAACTGACCTTGATGCATTCAAAATGTGTGTAGGCACAGATGTATTGAGGTTTATGAAATGCAGCTCTTGCGGTCATACCCATACCATTTTCTGCAAGCTTGTTTCCACCACAGGGAAAAAAAAGGTAATTGCGACTTTAAAAATCACACAACTCTGACATTTTTAGTCAAGTTATAAACTCATAATTGCAATTTTTGCCTCAGAATTGAGAGTTTACTTTTCGCATTTCTGACATTTTTTCAGAATTGCGGGGAAAAAAGTCAGAATTGTTTTATTCCACCTTAATAAAAAGGGTAATTGCGACTTTTTATCCCACAATTATGACCTTTGAATGCCGAGTTAACATCTTGCAAATGAAAATTATAAACTTGTAATTGCGAGTTTACATCTTGCAATTCTGACTTTTTTCCTTTGAAATCTGTGTTAGCATCTCGCAAACGTTTTTCTTTTAGAATTTCAAGTTTATATCTCTAAATTATTTCTCAATTCTGAGAATTGTGAGAAATACAGTCAAACTAAAAATTATTCAGACGTTTTTGTTATTTTTGGTACATTTTTACTAGTGGGTGCAGGACACTATAGTTCATTTATGAAAGTGAGGATAGCAAAACAAAGTAAACTGTGACATATTATACCCAAAAATTCTTCATAAAGTGGACTACCAGTAAAATTGATAAAAATTTGGAACCAAAAATTATTCAGACACTTTGACCTGACCATGTTTTGCTTAAGTGTTATCTGACATAAGTTTTTTTTTTTTTTTGACACAGTTTAACTCTAAGATCTTGTCATTTTTATTCCCATTTTTTTAAACTAGTGAATAAACTGTATTAATGAATGAAATGTTCAAGGTATCTGAATAAATTTTGGTTTGACTTGACTGTAATTCAGAGAAATAGAGGAAAAAAGTCAGAATTGTGAAATAAAAGCCACAATTACTTTTTTATTTTTTTATTCTGTGGCAGAAATAAGCTTCCATACCATTCTTACAATGTCAGAACATTTAAAATCATGCAAAAATTCGACCTGTCTGAATTTGGAAAAGACTATTATAATTCAACAAGACAATCCCTCTAATTTGTCAAACATGCTTTGACTAATTGGAAGATGTCGAATCGAATTCTCCTCTCGTCTCATAACTATTCAATTGATACCATTTCAATGGACCTGTTGAAAGTTTTCAAGCGAGCAGAGGAGAGTTTTTCCAGACTAGCAGCTCTCTGTGCGAGAGTCCTTTCTAAAGAAGCCTATTTGTATGCACAGGGCACATCAGCCATTCCAAGAGCACACAAGGTCCGAGGCAAGAGGGAAAATTTCTCACATTACTGTGAGGGCTGAGACTGAGCGAGATGGTTAAGTAAGAGACAGAGCGTGCCTCTTAAACCTGGCCTCAAACACAGACAGGAAAACACAGCACCAGGCGAGCATTAGTAGACATGTCCAGCTCCAAGAATTTAACAAGCCCGAACCAACAGGAACAGAGATGCCATTCTGTTAGAGATGGAAAATCAAAAATATGGACAATCTTACCTAAATAGGGAGGGAAGTAAGGGGGCTTGCTGGCGGTGGTGTAATACTCCACTGCTTTTTTGAAACGGACAACTTTGTCATCGGTTCTGGACTAGAATGCAAAGCCACAGAATTAGCACACATTGTACATAATTATTTAGAACTACTTTACATGTAGTTCTAAACCTGGTCAACTTTATTCTGTGGCACACAAAATACATTTTGAAAAAATATACAAAAGTCAGCAGGGTCCAATATGTTGTTTATCTTGTTATATGTACTTTATCAATTGTGCAGTCCTACATCATTTTCATTTTTGGGTGAACTATCCCTTTAAAAAGGTGTGTTAGCTTACCTGAGAGTGCTTAAATATGTCTTTAGTGATTGCGTCCAGGTCATGGACATCTTGTAGGTTGCGGACATAGTCTGCTACGGCTCTTATGACGACATCACATGGAGGAAGAACGAGTTGGTGCGCACGGACCTGGATCAGAGAAAACAACCCATCACACCTCCAGCAAAAGCTCCTTCTGCTTAAAATGTGATGGGCGTCATAGGAGTACATATCTGACTGGGTACAATACGATACGTGTACAAACACAGAGATATTAGGTTAATTGACAATGCAAAATAATAAACTGCTAAAAAAAAGGCCTATTTTTACAATAATCACCAAGTGATTACTAAATATAGAGCCAAAAACAGAAACGTGCAAACTTGAGTCGAGAACGATAGCGACAAAAAGTGACGAAGCACGCATGGATCTCCAAGTCAGGTGTTAAAATCGAGTAAAGCCCACTCTATTCTAGCTCATGGTGAATCAATAAAGCCATCTGTCAAGCAGTAGCCACACAGAGAGAAGATAACAGAAGGTTACACATGAAGCTATTTCTCAGCTTAACTCTTTCCTTTATAGTCGTAGTAGCTGATTTGCTTGGGCGAGATTCAAAGACTATTTAAACCTAAAGGGTACACATTGAGGACAATGCTGAAGTGATTTTGCATGGTCCTGATAAGTTATTTTCCAGACCTCATTTCAATCTGGTTGTCAAGGAAACTGGTCACAGTGGCTTGTAACTGGGGGAATCTAATAAGAACTGAAGTCTTATTTTTGCAACCTTTAAGCATTTATTAGTATAAAAACCTGAAATATTTGAACTGTTATACACAACACATTTACTTACATTATGTAACGTATTTGCGAGTAAAACGGGATATTCAACGGGAACACAAGCCAGACTGAATGCATGTTTGCTAAAAAATTGCTATTTGGCTATTAAGTGTTAAGTATTAATGAACACAGCTGAATGATAAGTGAAATACACATACACACACAAACACAGCCTGGCCAAAAAGTTGGGTTTAAATAGGCAAATGATTAAGAGTCTATGACTGGATCATTATTAGCGATTATTATGTTTCTAGCATATGTTTGGCAACACTTCTTCTAACCCTAATTGATGGACTGTGTAACTTTTCATTTCTCAAACAATAATGTAGGAAGACACATCTTGGCCATATTCCAGGATGACAATGTCAAGATTCATCAGGCTCAAACTGTGAAAGAATGGTTGGGAGCGAGCATGAAGAATCATTTTCACACATGAATTGCCAGACCTTAAATTCATTGAAAGTCTTTGGGGAAGTGCTGGAGTAGACTTTACAGAGTGCTCACCTCAAGATCTTGACCAAAAAATGATGCACCTCTCGATGGAAATGTTGTGATGTTATTTACATAATAATCATCACTGCAATAATGATGACTCTTAAGCATTTGCCGATTTATATATATGCAGAGACCAAGGCAAAATAAAAAAATTAATTGTTTTTTTTAATAAGTGGCTTTACCTTCAAGGATGCTAAGGGGTGTTCAGGACCAAGTAAACTCCAGTGAAAGGCAGCCAAGTCTTCATCAGGCAGTATGTGATTACCTTCAAAAACAGCATTTAGTTATTTAATCATGTATTGCAGAAGTGCAAACTTTTTTTATTGCAGCTGTAAACCATGAAATTGAATGTTTTGTGACAATATTAATAACCTTTGAGCAATTATATCTATGTTAAAAGAATAGAAAAAGAATAGCATTTATTTGAAATAGAAATCTTTTGTAACATTATAAATGTCTTTATCACTTTTAATTAATTTACTGCATTCTTGCTGAATAAAACTTTTTTTTTTTTTTAAATGCATCTATTATGCTATTTTCAAGGTCTTTAAATTTGGAGGTCTCCCTCAATAGGTTTACATACATCCAAGGTCAAAAAAACACTTTAATTTTCCCATAACACATGGGAATTGCACATTAACTCATCTCTCAGATTCTGAAAATGATTTGTTCAAAGATTCAGTCTCTCTAAACTCCTCCTTTCTGAGAGCATACTCTGCTCTGATTGGTCAGACAGCCCAGTCTGTTGTGATTGGTCTACTGCTTACAGCATGTGTCAGAAAAAAAAAATGCCTATTACCATTTCTTAATTTCCGCTCTGGAGGCTTTATCAGCGCTTGGGTACATAGTGATACGAACAGTAACAATGCTGTCGCTTTTACCATCTCAATTACAGCGTGAAGTCTTCATTATTTTGAAGTGCATGCAAAGTGGATGAAAACACATCTTGACATCACAAACCAAACTCTTCCAGGCCTTACCTACAACTACAGTGTTTAAGGGCGGGTCAGAGTAGACTTTGCTTGCGGCCAGCCAATGAAAGCCACAGGCTGGCTTTATGCAAATTTGCTACATCGTTACATAGGTATGTAACAAGAAGTGAGGCAGTTCAGAATCGATTCCTTCTTTAAGCAGGCAATAATTTTATTTGTTGTGCACTTTGATCTTTAAAACTTTGCAGTCCACAAAGAGCGATATTACACACTGCATGAAAGGTTATATATATATATATATATATATATATATATATATATATATATATATATATATATATATATATATATATATATTTTTTTTTTTTTTTTTTTTTTTTTTTTAAAAGCATAATAGGGGTACTTTAAAAAAAAACTACTGACCCCAAACTTTGTACAAAGGTAATGCAGGACTTAATTTTATCCATGGGAATTGATTAGATGGAATAAATATTATAAAGAAAAACCATTTTGTCTTTAGAAAAACATGTATTAGGGTCAATGTAGGTGTCATGTTCTAGGACTTCGGTAAAGTTGGTTTTATATTCGCACATTCGGACATCCGTATTCAATAGCCTTGTTAATCACACTACATTGGACATTCAGTGGACATTCACAAGTAAATATGCCATTAAAACAATACTAGCCTATTTTGATAGACTGTGAAAAATGTTGTAAGTTGACAATCGTTGGTTGTCAATATCATGTCGCTGCTTAAAATTCACAAACATTAATTTATTGCACATTTATTGGAAAGTCTGAATTTATCAGAAGTCCGAATGTGCGAATATAAAACCAACTTTACCGAAGTTGTTCTAGGCAATCCTACAAACCTACCTAAAAGTGAAGCAAAAATGACAAAACGATTTGGATTGAGATTAAGTTGCTTGGCAACTTCGTGCATCAGGTATTGGCTGGTGGTGAGGCTTTTGCCGTTGCGGCTGAGTTTGAGAGCATGGGCACTGAAGTAGCATGGGATGTTGCACAGGGCGTAATCAGAATCATAGGCAACCAAGCCATGGAACCCATTTTCTCTAAATAAGGCAATCACTTCCTGGTGATGATCCTCGATGGTCTGGACAACCTGAGTGAGGAAGCAAATTACAGGAAGGCTCATTAGAAGAATGAAAACAAATTTTACATTGATGAGATTGACTAGACTGCAGGGTTTCACAGATTTCCATGGAAGGATGTGTGGCACGTTCAGTCTAGGAAATGTTATTTCTAATTGCATCACATAATGGCTTCTTGTCAAATGCTTTAATCGATTAGCACTATTTGAAAGAATCAATGATGAGATGATTCTGGGCTGTGATGTGAATTTTAAATCTATACATTGAGCAACAGGAACTTCGATGGCCTTTAACTGATAGGAAAACAAACAAATCCATGATATATTGCACATATTCTGGCCCACATTTCAGTTTCTGAATTGATCCAATGTTTATGAGTACAGGAGATAAGCAGATAAAAATCCCAGTAGTATAATTTTCCATGCCTGCTTTAATAACAATAATCCATACATACACTTAAACACTTTTGCTGAAAGTCCCCTAAAAAATAACTTAATAAATAAATGCAAACAAACAAAAGTGTTCATGGCCAAGAATCTCATAAGTCATGTCTCTCTTCTCAGTACAGGGCCCATAAACTTAGTCACAGCCTGTACGGCTGCTAAATCTCAGCAGAAGTGACGCAGGAGAGCATGCAGCCAATCACAGAGCAGTGCTTTCTATTTCTGTGTCACAAGAGTGTGACGCAACAGCCAATCACAGAAAAGAAGAGGTGGCGCTTCCTTTTTGCCAGCACAACCTACTACTACATGTCTCTCATTTCTTCATTTTTCTTCTATTATGAAAGGTTTGTATTTAGTTATTAATGCATAAGGTTATTAATTGCGTACTCATAGATAGCACTTTTCCTTATTGTTGAGAATCCAGATAAAATATATTGAATAAATATTTAAGATTTGTCTATTTTGTTATTAGTTATACCATATTTACTTCTTAATATTATGTCATTCATTTACTTATGCTTCATTTTTATTCAGTTTTATTGTCAATGTATTGCCAACCTGTACAGATGGCATCTCTGTGTTCACCAAATGCTTGTGGAAATGAGATCCGATGCCACCAGCATGTCCTGCAGATTTGTGTCCAAGACCTGTCTTCCCCTGCACACCCAACCCATGTAGTTGGATCCCTGTTGAAAACCAGCCTTAGCTGATCAGCTGGCTTGTAGGTTGTTTTAGTGGGCAGTTTTCAGCTGTTCAATCAGGGGGGGGCTTAAACCAGCTGATCTTGGTTCTAACATGTTTTAGTATAAACAAGGCATCATGCAGATCAAGGTAAGGCTTGATTCATATCTGAGGAATACTGACAGTCTAGTTTGATTAACTTCTCTTGGTCTACTGACTGGTTTCAGATGGGTTTTTGGAAACTTTTCAGCTTAGCTAGACTGTGAGACCAGCTTAAATCAGCTAAGACCAGCAAAAAAAACACTCTTAGGCTGTTTTTGTTAAGCTGGATCCACAACAAGGCCACCTGCTAACTGTCAACCCACTGTCTTGTAAGACGAGCACTTGCTGGATCACTTGATCTGGGTCTGGTTCTGCTAAGCTAATGGCTGCATATGTCAAAAACACAACCGAGCATCTGCAGCTACTCACCCCGATGTGGAACCTGAGGAGCGCCAGGCGGATACAGTGAGCCATGCACACCGGTGGCAGGAACCAGACCTTGGGCGGTGGGGTTCCCTTGTTTTGGATGTGGCTGACAATCTGCTGGGCGGTCTGCCTCTCGTTCACCTGTCGCTTGACCCACTCGTGGAGACGGCCTTTCTCCAGGGCGCCATTGAAGCACACTAGCAGCTCGATGTTGCCGTTGAAACAGGCTTTGGCGAGGGCTGCGAGGTACCCGAGCATGTGGTTCCACTGGCCTCCGCTCACCCAGTCGGTGTAGAAGCCGCCGTAGAGCCGGTGCAGGCAGTTCTCGGCGTCAACCAGCAGCCGGAGCGGAGTTTGAGGGGGTCTCTGCCGGCCGCCGCCGACCAGACTCCCCCGGGCGAGCTTTTGGAGCTCCACCGGCACCACGGCATTGGGGCAATGCTTCTCAATGTATTCCTGAAAACCCTGCACACCCATGACTGTTGTTTTACAATATGATATCTACTGTTATTTCGGGTTGAGTAAGAACGTAAAATTGCCTGAAGGAAATGGAGACAGAGAGAGAGAGAGAGAGAGAGTTGCAAGTAAGCAGCCTCTCCCGAATGCTGAAAACCGGAATGAAGAATATTGCGGCGGATGTGATAGTTGATCAATCGAAAATCAATCAAATCGGAGATGCATCTGTAGTTTTTGGTGAGTTGTATTTTGGTTCATGGCTGCTAGCCGCCATGTGCACCCTTATGGAGCCATGTCTGCGGTCTGGATGTATCTGGTGTGTAGGGGAAAGAGAGGAGAAGAGCGACGCAGGGCACGTACAGTCACACCGGAGGAGGAGTCTGGAGTTCAGTGGGCGCGGTTCGCTTGGAGAACTGTTGCATGTTTTGATACTCTTGCTAATATAAAACGTCTCATATTGGCTGTATTTCTCAAAACCTTTTTAAAGTTGAACATTTTAGCAAATAGTAACTATTCTGGAGTAATGTTGTTTGCTATTGAATTCTATGAGGCTCTATTGTTCATATATCAGCTGTATTTGCTACTGACACAATTTTAGTAGTGACAACTACTTAATATAGCTTTACTAGTAACCATTCATTAGATCTAGAATCTAAAGTTACTAGTAAAACATTTAAGTAGGCCTACTGGACATTTTAACTGACACTTATTATTAACTAATTTATTTCGAACTGATAATTTGTTATGAATTATACAACATATTAATAAAGGGTTAGTTCACCCAAAAATGAAAATTCTGTCATTTATTACTTACCCTCATGCCGTTCCACACCCGTAAGACCTTCATTAATTTTCAGAACAAAAATCAAGATATTTTAGTTGGAATCCGATGGCTCCGTGAGGCCTGCACAGGGAGCAATGACACTTCAAGATCCATAAAGGTACTAAAAACATATTTAAATCGGTTCATGTGAGTACAGTGGTTCAATATTAATATTATAAAGCGACGAGAATATTTTTGGAGCGCCAAAAAAACAAAATAACGACTTATTTAGTGATGGCCGATTTCAAAACACTGCTTCATGAAACATCGGAGCATAAATGAATCAGTGTGTCGAATCATGATTCAGATCGCGTGTCAAACTGCCAACGGCTGAAATCACGTGACTGGTGCTCCGAACAGCGGATTCGATACACTGATTCATCTGTGCTCCGATGCTTCCTGAAGCAGTGTTTTGAAATCTGCCGTCACTAAATAAGTCGTTATTTAGTTTTTTTTTTTGGCGCTCCAAAAATATTCTCGCCACTTTATAATATTAATATTGAACCACTGTACTCACATGAACCGATTTAAATATGTTTTTAGTACCTTTATGGATCTTGAGAGAGGAAGTGTCAATTGTTCCCTACGGAGGCCTCACGGAGCTATCGGATTTCAACTAAAATATCTTAATTTGTGTTCTGAAGATTAACAAAGGTCTTGCATGAGGGTAAGTAATAAATGACAATTTTCATTTTTGGGTAAACTAACCCTTTAATGTTCTTAAAGTTAATTTAATACTGGGGGTCCATCTGTTGGTCGAGGTCCCTGTTTACCCAATAATAATGTTTTTTCAAGGTTCAATCGATAGAGGGCGCCAATGCGTTATTTATATTTGTACACTACTAGAAGCCAGACGTTTCTCATTAGAAGCAGATCATTTGGCACACTGCTGATAAGATTTGATATAATTTGATGTAACACACTGGTTATCTAAGTCACAGTTTTAGTTTAAAACATCTAGAGAACCTTAAGTCCCTTAAGGTTGTGCTAAAAAAATAAATTCTGTCTTAAGACCCCTTATGTAATTCCAATTCTGTACGACTTCTGTGGAAGGAGATATTTTGAGAAATGACTCAATATACACATTATACAGTCAAAAAATGTTAAGAATCATTTTATTTGTGTTAAGAAGAAATCGTTACACAGACATGACTGAAGAAACTGAGAATTCTACATCCTTACTGTGTGAAAAGACTGAATATTGAAAACTAGAAAAATTTATACAAAAACTGTAACATCAAATGTATTGACTAAATATTTACATTTTTCTTTAACACTGAATTTTAAATTGTACAAAAAAGTGGCACATACTATAGTCATCTACATACATTTTCATCTACTTATGACCAAACATCTGTATACAGTGTGGCATTATAAAAGTGCAATTTAAAGTCTGAGGTTTGGCTGAGTGAGTATATCACAAAGAATGCGACAAAAAATGCACAGGCCATGATTATGACTGTTACTGTCTTTAAAAAGAATAGTTAACCCAAAAAAAATGAACCTTCTGTCATTTAAAAAAACTTTTTGAAGAAACTTAATTGTGTCTCAAGCTCCAAAATGGACCAGAAGGCACCATAAAATTAGTCCATATTACTTTAGCAATGTGTAAAAAAATAAACACTCCTCATAAGATTCATTCATTCATTCACTCATTGGATATGTTGTTTTATCCTTTTGGAGCTTGACAGACATGGTTGCTATAAACTGCTGTTGTACTAAAAAAAAGAGTGTCATTGTTTTACATTTCTCCTGTGTTTCACAGAAAAAAACAGGTTTGGAACAACCTGAGAGTGACTAAATAATGACAGAAGTTTCATTTTTGGGTCACTTTAACATCTACACAGCAACTGTCATGCTTTCTGCTTTGTCTTTATGTTTGCGTGCACAATCATACAATGATATTTCTTAATAACCCAACAACATGTAAGGCCATCCAAACACCATAAACAGTGATCTTTCATCAGGTTAAAAAAAAAACCTGATTGCAACACTTAGATTTCTAAATGTCTATATGTAAACACCTTTACCGATATTTGTACAAAGGCTTTTATTCTTGCATCAGCATATGTTGTGCATGTAAACATACTCGGTATCATTAATTGAGGTTGTAATTATAAGTGGTCCCTTTGTTACCTTTAACACTGCCTCCTCATCCAGACTAACATGTTAACCCAAAAAAAAAAAAAAAAAATTGTGGGGTTCGGTTTAAGGGTGGCTGGTTTAGACTCGCATACAAATCACAGAAATTGAGATATTCCACAAATACCATGTTGTCTTCACCAGCCCTCCTCTACATGATAAACTGGGCAAACAGATGGCAAAACTGCTGCTCAGACGTCCAGTGACATTCTGAAGTGTTGTACCCTTTGAGCCAACTCTTTGGCATTGTCCTGTGCCTCCTGGACAGCCAGTTTGTCAGGGAAGTTCAAAGCTGCCTTCTTGGTCACCAAGGCCAGTTGCTTGAGATGGGCACACAGCTGATTGCTCATAGACAACATTTCCCGGTTGGCCTCACAACTTTTCGCTTCATTACACAGAGTGTTCACGAGTCTTTGGCCCACCATGATAACCAGCTTGCTGTGGGAGATGAATTTTTCAGGGGGCTGGCCATCATTCAGACTACTTGTAAGCACACTGATGGCCTTCTGAATGGCTCCAAAATATAGCCGGCAGTGGTCAGAGATTGAAGGCTTCCTGGAGGTTTGGAGTTGACTGCAGGGGTTAACAAGTTGTGTTTTGGAAACCTTTTGAAGACACAATAAATAAGGAAATGGTTTAGAAAGTCAAAATCAATAAAAGTTTGCTGTGAACTTTACTGGGAGGGTCACAAGTCTTTACCTGTTTTTTCAAGTTATCACCATTTTTCTTTGATTTAAAGCTGCTCTTTGTCGATTTTGGTTGTTGGTCAAACTCTGTCTTTGTCTGTTGGAAAGCAATAACATTGGCAAACAATGTCATTGTTAATGTCTTGTGTATAATTTACTCAACATTACGCTATTATTCAAAAGTTTGGGATCAGTATGATTTTTTTAAAAATAAATTATTACTTTTATTAAGCAAGAATGCATTAAATTAATCAAAAGTGACAATAAAGACATTTAAAATGTTACACACGATTTCTATTTCAAATGATAATAATATTGAGCACCAAATCAACATATTAGAATGATTTCTGAAGGATCATGTGACTCTGAAGATTTGAGTGATGGCTGCTGAAAATTCAGCATTGCCATCACAAGAATAAATTACATTTTAAAATGTAATAAAATAGAAAACGGTTATTTTAAATTATAATAATATTTCAAAATATTATTGTTTTTACTGTATTTTTGATCAAATAAATGCAGCCTTGGTGAGCATAAAAGACTTCTTTCAAAAACATTAAAAAAAAAAAAATTACCAACCCAAATTTTTGAATATTAATGTATACAAATGATATTGATTTATGGTAAAAATGTATATTATTATTATTATTAATAGTCGTAGCAGGGATGTAAGATGGTACAGTTATCAGCAGATATTAGAGATTTAAAATAATAATAATAATTTATCATGCATGTTAATTTCTTCTATTTTTACATGTAGATTACCTATGCTGTCATTAATGTAAGTCAAATGAATAATTTAATAACACTATTAAATGTAATCTTTAGCCAATCTCAAAATGTAGGCTATATGCATTTTTCCTACTGTACATTGTAATTTTGTGATGCTTAAATTCACTTGCAACATTTACAGTTTTTTTAGCATTTTATTTTAATGTATTAGCCTACATTTATTTATATTTAATATTTAATTTATTTTATAGTATAATTTTGTTTATTGATTAATATATGCCATCAAAGTCCCTTTAAGACAAGTCATTTCACTCGGCGGCAATCTTTGAAACGCCTCTCGGGCATCCTGGGCATCATGCAGCTCCTATCTCTTTGAATGGGGAAACATCAAATTCTCCAAAACTGTTCGCCAACCTTACGATTAAATTTCATATTTGAAATCACCAATGAAATCTGACAACAACTGTCTCATAAATGTTTTTTCCAAACTCTCGAATCATGACAAAAAATGTATTTTTCAGGCTGGATCAAGCTAATGCGCATGCGCAAACCTAAATGCGCGTCTCTTGTGCTTCATTTCGGAGGCGCGCATCTGACTGTTTCTATAGAAACCAGTGCTTCTAACGGCCGCTGCAGTGACGCGATGACTTTACCAGTCGGCAATTGGTTCTTATTTAGAAGGCGGTACTTATTCCGCCATATTGCGCGTTACACTTTCTCCCATTCAAAACAATACGAGTGACACGTCTTGTGTTATTCTATAGTCTTTGATGCCATTGATCGATTATAGGCCATAACATGAAAATAATTATGGGCTTATCAGTATGGCCAGAATTTTAATTTCAGTGCATCACAAATTAATAGTAATAGTATTTTTACTATTAATGTTAATAGGAGTAGTGTGTGGTGTGATTTGCCTACCTGAAGTTGCACATAGTCACTCTCATCTATTCCTGAGTCTTCCATTGGTTCACGTTTGCTGTGACTTTTCCTTTCAGATGAGCCTGCATTCTCCACCATGTCTGGTTCCTTAGTCGGCACTCTGAAAAGAAGCTTTCCGTTTGCGTTCAGGATGGATACCAGTCTCTTCACGTCCTCTGGTACAGTCCTAGCCACCATAACAAAGCGCTCCAGGTGGTCAAGCGTCTGGGACTGGCCGGCATCCTGAACTAACTTGTCCAGCAGCCAGCCCAGATCTCGTAGAGCGCCTGCAGCCTGCTGAAGGATCAAGCCCGAGTCTTCAACGATGGAGAGCTGCTTCAGGAGCCTGGTCTGCAGGTTAGAGTCCGTCAGCCGCTGCGCGTTACCTCTGACATCCAAGGCAAAGTTTAAGAAGCAGGTGACGGAGTCAGTCACATCTTCGGCAGCCGTGCGGATCTTATGGAGGTGCTGTCCCAGGTGCTCTTTGCTCCTCCATTGGCTGCTGACGAACAACATAAGCTTGGGGACGGATTGGCACACTGCTTCCTGCAGCTCAAGCAACCTGTTGACAGCTTCCTCCTGTGAAATGGTGACCTCACGCAAGGGCTCGGGCTCTGGAGAACTCAGCATGAAGGAGTCGCAGGAGCTCCTGGAAGAACTGGAAGCCGTGGAGGAAGTGGAAACCGTTGAGCTCCTCTGGTGGTCTTTGGTATTTTCATTGTGTCCTTCCACAGGCTGCCTGGATGTTGTTCTGCCCCTTGAGGGCCAATGTTGAAGTTGATCATACATGGGTCCAGGTTTACCCCTGTAGTCAAGGGATTCGTCCATTTCAGGTAGGCTTTGCTGCTTGGGTAACACTGCAGGGGTCTCTGTTTGTTTAAGGCAAGGTGGGACATCATAGATGTATGAATTGGTCAACTTCCCAGTGTCTGTACAAGATTGCACCACAGCATTGCTCGGTTTGGGGATGTCATAGAGGGGTTGGATGACACCATGCTTCCTTTCAGGCCAAATTTGTGTTGGCAAAGTGTCATAAAGAGGCTTGTTTGAATTCATAGTTATGGGTGGCATGGTTCCGTAGTGACCAGGTTCACATCCTTGCTTTTGTGGGAAGACAGGCACATCATAAATCCATTCAGACTTACAGGGTTTCGGCATGGTACTATAACCACATGGAGGACTTTGAATATCCTCCCTGATGGAGGGTATTGGGATGTCATAATTGGGGTCTTGAGAAGTTAATGGGGCTATAGTGGCGACCTAAAAAAGAAGCAAAAGAATTTAAGTTTTCATTTAGAAAGGGTCCTGATATTTTAAGTCAGCATTTGTATTGAATCTGGGTTACATCAGAGAAGACTAATATGTTTTTATGTGTTACTGTACAGGTGTTACCATGCCTACTTTTTTTATGCTTGCAGTCGTGCATCTTGCATTTTGTAGCATTTCAAATCGCTTATGAACCTCTGTGCTTGACTTCAGTGATGTGTTCCTTTCCAAAGGCTGCCGTATAGATGGCTTCAAAAGACAAGTTAGACAGTTTATGACATTAACTTTTATCAATATTATTATGCAGAGTATTTCTTAACCAAAAATGACTAGTGTGAGGGTTTTCAAATGTTTCAATTCCAAGGACCCCAAATAAAAGCATGTTTTCATGTATAAAGACCCAAAGAACCCTCATGTCATTCCGCACCCGTAAGACCTTTGTTCATCTTTGTTCATCAAATTAAAATATTTTGATGAAATCTGAGAGGTTTTTTATCCTTCACTGAAAGCAACGAAATGACCATATTCAAGGCCCAGAAAAGTCGTAAAAAATCATTAAAACAGTCAAGGTGACTACAGTGGTGCAACCTTAATATTATAAAGTGACGAGAATACTTTTTGTGCGTAAAAACAAAACAAAAATAATGACTTTATTCAACAAATTCGTCTCTCCCCTCTCGTTTTCCTACGCTATCTACATTGCAGCGTTCTACATCCGAACGTCAGCTCAGTATTGGATAAAGTCTTTATTTTTGTTTTGTTTCTGCACACAAAATTATTCTCGTCGCTTCATAATATTAAGGTTGAACCACTGTAGTCACGTTGACTACTTTAACAATGTTTTTACTACTTTTCTGGACCTTGAATGTGGTAATTTCATTGCTTTCTATGGAGGATAAAAAACTTCTCGGATTTCATCAAAATATCTTAATTTGTGTTCAGAAGATGAAAGGTCTTACGGGTGTGGAACGAAATGAGGGTGAGTAATTAATGACTGAAAGTGTAAATGAAACCCTGGGCTAATGAACTGATTAAAAACCTTGAGATGACTTACTGTGAACAAGGAGGGTTTTCTCACTGGGCTTGGGACATCATATATTTCTGTGCCAGTTCTGGGATGAGCAGTTAAAGCCTGAAAAGAGCAAAAATGTATGTTAAGTCACAAACCTAACTAAACAAAAAATAAATTCAATACTTTATGGAGGTGGCAACACATGGCCTGCTTCTGTAAGACAGGATCCTTTAAAGTGCTGTGCACTTTACTATATATGTGCCCACTTAACCCAGATTTCTAATTGAAACCATGCTATAAGCTGCTATAGTAAACTTCTCTCCCTGAAGCAGGAGGGGAAGTGGGCGACATGTGCACCCAGTTGCCTCACCTATTACACAGTAACTTGCACAGACACTTCTCTCTCTCTCTCTCTCTCTCTCTCTCTCTCTTTCTTTCTTTCTTTCTCTGGGATCCTCAGCCTTAGATCTTCTGGTTGCAGTTAGTGGTGTCTGAATTCTGTCTTTGCTGTTCTTTTATAAGCTCATAAAGCCCCTGTGCTACATACCTGTCCCCGCAGAGAGAGGCCCTGGTCCCCATCTGTAAACTCTTTGCCAGCAGGGATTTCCGAGACTTTGCTTGTTGTTAGCCTCAGTTCAATTTATACTAAATCATCTACATATTCAGATCTGTCTTTTATGATTGCAAGGCTGATATTGCTTTTGAGTGTTAAATTTTTTTAAATTTGACTTTTTTAGTCTGTCAATGAAAAGAGTTTCAGGCAAAGTCACAAACGTTGCACGTCTGAGACACTCGTTAACAGAGCTGTTTAGTTACTAGAAGAGTCAGTGTTTTAGAAAGAAATCGTGATCTACCAGCATCATTTGCGTTACTTCACTGTCATTCACAAATCCTCTTTCATGGCCCCATGGCCTCAATACTGAAAATTTACACATAATAGTCATTTCACATAACTGTTTTTTGCCTACAATATAAGGAAGTATGCATAATCAGTCATTTGTTTCAGTCTTGAATTAATCCGTGTTTTGAATGAGTCAGTTGGATGAATGATTTGATGAATCAGTGTTTGAACAAATCAGTTGGATGAATGATTCAATTCAATGACTAACTCAAAAAGACAAGTCACTTATTGTCATCTACTGGTGTAATGATGTAACCTGAGGAAATAGTCACGGAATAATCCTCACCACCACTAATGGACAAATTTACAGTCTGGAAAGCTGAAAAGTTCCAGTGCTGTTGGACCAATCAAATTCAAACAAAGGAACTAATTACTGCATAAAACATAAACGAGACCCGCAGTAATAGAATATGTGCTGAGAGACTTACTTCATGTGGAGACCTGGTTCTTTCTGGATCCTCTTGTGGCATGTGCTTATCTGGTGAAGGGTTGGCTTGAAGGGGTACTTTATATATTGAATTCATATCTTCATAAATATGATTCTCTGGTGGCCTGGTAGCTTTGGGAGTTTGATAGATGTTCTGATGGCTATGGTTGCTCAAGTAGTCCTTCTGTACACTTAAGTTCGCACCAAGTTTCTCAGCCTCAGCTGGGGAAAGGGGAGCCAGGCGGTTCGCTGGTGCCAGGCCCTGACGTCCATGAAGAGAACACTTCCACCAGCCGATCCCCGCCACATTTCTCTCTAGCACCAAGATGATATCACCCTTGTGAAAAGCCAGCTCATCTTCAGTTTCAGCTGTGTTGTCAAAGAGAGCTCTGGCAAACAGGGTCTGAAGGAAACAGAAGACAGAAGATATGAGACATTTGTTCCTTTAAGACAAGTTCTGGTCAGAAGAAGACATGTAATGACAATGACACACAATGAAGGAGCACCACGGATGGTAGTGTTGTCTTGGAATTGGCTTCGAGTAAACAATGGCCTTGTGTGACAAGGATAATGGGCCAGTGCGTAACTAGGCACCACTTTGTAACCCTGCTGAAAGAATCCCTGTGACCTTGTTCCCAAGAGACTTTGCTCAGATAGGCAGCAAAAATCCAACACAAATATACTTTGTTTGTATATATATATATATACACATACATACTTTTCGTTTTGTCTTTGCCTTATTGCAATATTACCAGCAACATGATATAATATTGATTAAATGCTTTTGTTATGTATACATAAGCGGTTAGTTCCTGTCCTTGATTCTGATTGGTCAATAGCTGTGTTTTATTCACAAGAAGCTATGACCGCTTCACCCAACGGTTCTGTGTATCACTACACAACACCCTTAGCAACCACTCTTAGCAACGTAAACTGTTTGTTCTCAATTGAAATTGTTCATTGAAGCTCACTGTATTATGTAGAAGAGTATCGTGCGAAAGAGGTCAATTGAACGAGTTTATTACCTGCATTTAGATTTAGCATTTTCCTTCAGGTCAGCCCTATGTTCACAATAAAAATTCAGTTTAAATGTCTGCTGCAATATCTTGTCCTTTTAACAGTTAAGGGGTTTTCCCATGACTGACAGCACTAGTCAAAGTATTTGTCAGTTGCTCTTGTTACGTGTTCACAACAATTAATTCTTTTCAATGTAAAAGTCTTCGCTACTGACTGACGCACTGATAAAGACAGTCTTTGCCGCCATCTAATGGCGTAATAATGTAACCTCTGTTGCTGTTCATGGTCAGGGACTATTTTTTCCAGTGGAAGGAAGGCTTTTAGTGAAACTTTACTTCATGAAAGTTGCATTGATACATATTTTTTTGCCTTTAATATTTGTATTGTGTGGTAACCGTTTATAAAAGCAATAAGGTACTCATGGCTAGTGCTGTATTGTGAATAAGTCACAGCTGAAGGGGTTGCAGGCATGACACGAAGCCCTTCAGCCGTGACTTATTCACAGTCTCTCGTAACTTATTGCTTATATATATATATATATATATGTATATATATATATATATATATATATATATATATATATATATATATATATATATATATATATATATATATATATGTATATATATATATATATATATATATATATATATATATATATATATGTATATATATATATATATATATATATATATATATATATAAATGTTGGGGTCAGTGAGATTTTTTAAAATAAATTAATGCTTTAATTAATGCATTAATGCTTGATCAAAAGTGACAAAGACATTTAATGCTACAGAAAATTCCCATTTCAAATAAATGGCAAACCTTTAAGTTAATCAAAGAATTCTAAAAAAAAGAAAAAAGAAATTTATAAAGGTTTCCACAAAAATTTTAGGCAGCACAACTGTTTTCAACATTGATAATAATAATAAATGTTTCTTGAGCAGCAATTTATCATATTAGAATGATTGAAGGATCCCAGCGGGCACCTTGACATCAATTTGACGTCAAATATTAGTCAAGACTTGATCTATGTATGCCATCATTTTAAATTCAGTTTGGACAGCAATTTCTTTTGGTGATAATTGGGTGAGAATGAGAAATTAATCCCACACTGAATTTGGTTTAATGTATGTGTAGGTCAATATGATTGACATTCAATTTACATCAAATCAATGTCATGTTTTAGACGTCAAATTGATATCATATTGACATCACGTTGACATCAATGATTAGTATGGCATACGTCACATCCATTTGGCACATCTCTTTTTGAACCGTGTGTGGATTTGTGCATGTGTCCAACTGTAACAAATTGCTGTGGGTGAGTTATTTTAAATTGAAATATTATTTCAGAATATTACTGTTTTTACTGTATTGCTGATCAAAAAAAAAAAAAAAAAAAAAAGTCTGGAACTTCGTTTGAATGCGAAGAATATTTGAGAATATGGATATCCAGAGGTGTAATGGACGAAAAGCTTTTCTCAGTGCTTGGTTTTCACTTCCTGCAACAATTTTCTTTAGAAAAAAAGGAAACATCTTCCACACACTTCCCTTTATGTCTACAATAAAATCCCAAAAATACAACATTAGGGGTTTTTTGGTCAAGACATATCAGTGGGAAACAAGGTGAACAATAAATCCATTCAAGTAATTTTTAGCAGAAATATCTAAAGCACTCCGACTGTCTGTAAATTCAATAGCATTTCCAGAGTTTGATACTGAGGTACTTCAGATGTCTGTACAGTTATTTATAAATAACCCCTCAGACACAAACACAAACACCTGCAGCTGCAAATCATACTGTAAACAAGATATTTGATGTGGGTGACATCTGGAGAGCCACTCACTCAGCACACATCACCACACACACATGCACACACGCTCCTAGTATTGTGCACACGTCTCTTTAAATCCCGTCCCATGTGCTCACAAATTCCTCAGCAGCAACAGTGCACATGCTTGAAATGAAACATCACATCCTACAGCACTGGAGATCATGATGGAGAAAAACCTGTGTGAACACGGACTGTTACAATGTTACACAAATCCAATTAAATTGTAAGTTTAAACGGTCAGATCAGACTTCAAGTAGTTTTTAATTTTATACATTATTTTAATTATATAATAATAATTGACGATGGGCCGTTGAATTCTTATAAAATAATGCACACCCGAGGTGGTAATGCGGCCATGGCGTGAAGCGGAGGGTGTGCATTATTTTATAAGAATTCAACGGCCCGGAATCAATTATTACGCTTATGGTTACCACACCTCAAGACTCTGTTCCGATGTTGTATTTCAAGTACAGTGTTCATTTTAAGACATTCTCACACCTCAGTCATAGGTGTCATGCCTCAGACTAAAAGGCTTCAGTCATCGGACAAAACGGCATCGTGCCTCAGACTGAAAGGCTTCAGGTCTCAGGAAAAACGACGTCAGTGGTAGTATAAATGTAATTAAATTAAATGATATATATATATATATATATATATATATATATATATATATATATATTTAATCTGATCCTTTTAATTCCCACAAATGAAAAAGATATGCAGGTGCTGTAAACAGATCTTGTATTTAACAGAATATTTAGGGGCCAAGCACCGAAGGTGCTTAGGCACCTATTGTTATTGTTGGCGTTCCGTACGCTTATTATTCTTCTTCCGTTTCTTCTTCCGCTCTTGAAGTCTATGGCAGCCCATAGAACCGCTTGCGGGAAAGTTGTGAAATTTGGCACACAGATAGAGGACAGTCTGAGCTATGTCCATAGCAAATTTGGAGTCTCTAACTCAATCCCTCTAGCGCCACCAGCTGTCCAAAGTTGCACTTATGTTTATGTTAATAACTTTTGAACCATAAGGGCTAGAAACAAAATTCTTTTTTCCTCTGATTCCTTGGCTCAAGCCGAATCGATTGCACCCTATGACGTCATTTTCCGTCATGAAAATATTTCGGCCATTTTGAATTTTCTGAAAAACCTACTTTTTCGAACTCCTCCTAGGCCGTTACTCCGATTTTCACGAAAATTGAACCAGATCATCTTCAGACCATGCTGACAAAAAGTTATGGAATTCAAGTCGATTGCTCAAACCGTTTTCGAAAAACACACGAATGAATTGTACGTAGCGCTTGCGAAAATAGAAGTAAGGCTGTATCTCTGCAAAACTTTATCATATTCAGACCAAACTTGGTACATGTCATCACAAGCATGACCTGAGGCACCATGCAGTGTTTCGGCGCAGCGCCTCCTACTGGTGCGGAGATATGAAAAATGGCTATTTTTGCTTATAACTTCTGATGGGTTTGTCCAAAAATCATAAATTTGGTCTCGTTGGATTCGGGGAATCATGCCGAGTCAAATGATATCCAATTTTCCCACTTCAGCCATTTTGGCCGTCGGTCATTTTGAATTTTGTGCTAAAATGCTGTATTTTATGAACGCATTAGCGTATCATTACGAAACTCGGTATGGGTCATCAGCACAATGCCCTGAAGGAGCCTGAGAAGTTTCGGACCAGCGCCACCTTGTGGTCAAAAGTTATAACAAAATGTACAAAAATGTTAATAACTTTTGACTGTATTCACCAATTGTAATGAAACTGAGAGCTAATGAGCTTGTAATGAGACCTCAGTAGATTCCTTGGGTCATGCTGAGAACATAGATATCAAATTTGCCATAGTCAGCTAAACTTCCTGTCCGCCATATTGTTTTTCTTTAAAAACCTACTTTTTCGAACTCCTCCTAGACCGTTGCTCCGATTTTCACCAAAATTGAACCGTATCATCTTCAGACCATGCCGACAAAAAGTTATGGATTTCAAGTCAATTCCTCAAACCGTTTTCGTAAAAGAAGCGAACGAATTGTGCATAGTGCTTGCGAAAATGGACATAAGGCTGTATCTCCGCAACGGTTTAGCGTATTCAGACCAAACTTGGTACATGTCATCACAAGCATGACCTGAGGCATCATGCTGTGTTCCGGCGCAGTGCCACCTAGTGGTGCAGAGATATGAAAAATGGTCATTTTTGCTTATAACTTCTGATGGGTTTGTCCAAAAATCATAAATTTGGTCTTGTTAGATTCAGGGAATCATGTCGATTCGACTGATATCCAATTTTCCAATATCGGCCATTTTGTCCGTCAGCCATTTTGAATTTTGTGCTAAAATGCTGTATTTTATGAACGCATTAACGTATCGTTACAAAACTCGGTATGGGTCTTTGGCACCATGCCCTGACAATACTCAAAACGTTTCGGACCAGCGCCACCTTGTGGTCAAAAGTTATAACAAAATTTACAAAAATGCGAATAACTTTTGACTGTATTCACCAATTGTAATGACACTCTTCACAGTGGATTCCTTGGGTCATGCTGAGAACATAGATATCAAATTTTCCATAGTCGGCTGAACGTCCTGTCTGCCATATTGTTTTTCTTTAAAAACCTACTTTTATGAACTCCTCCTAGACCGTTGCTCTGAATTTTACCAAAATCGAACCGTATCATCTTCAGACCATGCCGACAAAAAGTTATGGATTTCAAGTTGATACGTCAAACAGTTTTCGTATACCGAAGCAATGAATTTGAGGCATGATGTAAAACACACTCTTGAAGCTGTATCTCTGCACTGCTTTATCATATTCAGACCAAACTTGGTACATGTCATCACAAGCATGACCTGAGGCATCATGCAGTGTTTCGGAGCAGCGCCACCTACTGGAGTGGAGATATGAAAAATGAATATTTTTGCTTATAACTTCTGGTAGGTTTGACCAAAAATCATAAATTTGGTCTTGTTAGATTCGGGGCATCATGTTGAGTCGAATGATATCCAAGTTTTCCATATCGGCCATTTTGGCCGTCGGCCAGTTTGAATTTTGTGCTAAAACACTGTACTTTACGAACGCATTAGCATATCGATACAAAACTCGGTATGGGTCATCAGCACAATGCCCTGAAGGAGCCTGAGAAGTTTCGGACCAGCGCCACCTTGTGGTCAAAAGTTATAACAAAATGTACAAAAATGTTAATAACTTTTGACTGTATTCACCAATTGTAATGAAACTGGTCTCTGTAGATTCCTTTGGTTATGCTGAGAACATAGATATCAAATTTGCCATAGTCAGCTAAACGTCCTGTCCGCCATATTGTTTTTCTTTAAAAACCTACTTTTTCGAACTCCTCCTAGACCGTTGCTCCGATTTTCACCAAAATTGAACCGTGTCATCTTCAGACCATGCCGACAAAAAGTTATGGATTTCAAGTCGATAAGTCAAACCGTTTTCGTATACCGGAGCAAAGAATTTGAGATATGCTGCAAAAATTACTCTTGAAGCTGTATCTCTACAATGCTTTAACATATTCAGACCAACCTTGGTACGTGTCATCACAAGCATGACCTGAGGCATGATACAGTGTTTCGGCGCAGCGCCACCTACTGGAGTGGAGATATGAAAAATGGTTGTTTTTGCTTATAACTTCTGATGGGTTTGACCAAAATTCACAAATTTGGTATGGGTCATCAGGACAATGCCCTGAAGGAGCCTGAGAAGTTTCGGACCAGCGCCACCTTGTGGTCAAAAGTTATAACAAAATTGACAAAAATGCTAATAACTTTTTTTTCTAATTGCTCACTGCTGCTGTTGGTCTGATGCTCCCAGCCATGTTGGCTGGCTTCTTGTGCTGTTTTTGTGCTTGGCCCCGTAATTGCTGCTTGCAGCTATATTCTTTTATTATTTCTGTAATGACTTACAACCACCCTAATAACACTTCAAAATATCACCGCTAAAATTAATAGCTATCTGCAGAAATAGGAGACCACCTCCTCTTCACTGCAATGTACGTGTGTATGCATGTGTGTTGTAGCTGATGTTCAGATCAGATTTGAGCATTCAATGGCGTAGTATAAATGTAATTCAATTAAATGCAATATTTTATATTTAACACACAAATATACATAATATAATTTTATTATGTCCTTTTATTTTATAAATTATTTTAATGTCTATAATATGAATATATATAATATTTAATATGAATATATTACAATAATATATAATAAATAATGCTACAATGTTCTATTATATATATATATATATATATATATATATATATATATATATATATATATATATACACACACATTTAATCTGATCCTTTTAATTCCCACAAATGAAAAAGATATGCAGGTGCTGTAAACAGATCTTGTATTTAACAGAATATTCTTTTATTATTTCTGTAATGACTCACAACCACCCTAATAACACTTCAAAATATAACCACTAAAATTAATAGCTATCTGCAGAAATAGGTGACCACCTCCTCTTCACTGCAATGTATGTGTGTATGCATGTGTGTTGTAGCTGATGTTTAGCTCCCCAACCCCATATCCTCTCCCCCCACACACAAGACAGCCTTCCTTCCTCAAACCTCCACTCCCTGCTGATAAGAGGCAGACGCATGCGCTGCCTTAAATGGCTCGTGGATGGACCCTCAGTGACAAAGCCTCTATTCAGCCCACATGGCTGACATATCGAGCACCTGTTCCGCTTGCAACCCTCCAGTCGATTGCAGCATTGGCTCTGGTTAATGCACGCTGACCACAACAAACCGCAGGCCCTCCTACTCCGATTCACACAAACTAAACCACAGCAGGGCTAGTCCCAGCATGCTTTGTGTGTGCATGGGAACTTAGCTGCAAACAATAGCACGAAACCCGAAGTTGCACCTAACATGCTTTATTTTAAAGTAGGCATCGCGTGATGTGGTTCTGCCAGCATACAAAATAATATTAACATATTTCTTGTGGTTGTGTGTGCCATTTACATATCTTCATGAGCACATTGATACTAATATTAAACTGACAATGAATGTGTTCATTGGTTGTTTTCTATTGGTGCCAAAAGCAGAACAAAAAATCAAAAAACAACTACAATAATTAATATGACGAGTTTGTATAAAAAAGGATGCAAGTTTGCGCTGAAAGGAATGACAGGCTTTTAAAATTACAGTAACATTTTTTGTGATGTTACCTAATATGTAGAGAAAACTACACTGAAAAAAAAAATGGTTTAAAACTTTTTTCACTCAGAAATTGTTTGGAAATGTCACAAATAATTACAAAGAAATGTTAAGTAACACATTGGTCAGGAAATGTGAAATAAAGTGAAGTAAAGTAGAAAGACTGAATAGGTTCTTCTTGTAAAATGTAATCCAATCATCTTTGTTTAAAGGTGCACTAAGCGATCCTGGGTGGAGTAACTTCCTGTTGACGTTCGAAGTGTTGTCAAACAAAACGGAGGCTAGCTAGACTCTCCCTCCTCCTCCTCCTCCTCCCCTCCGCGCTTCCTGAAACAGTTATGAACGCGCATTTAAAATCATTCTTGTCGGTTATTGGCTGGAGCATGTTTATTATGTTTCGTGGTCCAGACTGCGCCAGTTTGTTTTTATTGCCGTTTTCGGAGCTTGTGGCGACTACAGAGACCGCGTTTTTTTACAGTGTGTTCAGGGGACGGGCAGCTAACGGATAGTGAGGAGATGTTTGCTGTATATGACAAAAAAATGTTTTGGCCTAAAAACACGTGACATCGCTTAGAGCACCTTTAATAACAACTTAGAAAAATCATTTTTAGTCATCCATAGGTTGAGAGGTTAAATCATAGATATACATTCATATATGCCACATTTGACCACCCCAGACATGTCGATGCATCCGCCATCTTGGAACGGTCAACATTTCAGATGCTGTAGTCACTCAAGGTAAAAATGAGTTTTTCAAGATGCCACAACATTGCACAGCCTCTGATTGTAAAAACCACTGAGATTTAAATTCCTGAAGAAAGAGGAGAACCTTTCACAGGTGAATATGTGTCAGTTTGTGTTTTATATGTATTAACTCAATATTACGGGTTTTTAAACTATGGTAAGTTTTTAATGTCGTTAGCTAACGCCTTTGTCTTGTATTGTATCAGTTTAGCAAAGTCCTCTGCTGAAGTCTCTTGTAGATATAGATATTCATACACGCGTATAACTACGGTTGCAGACGCAGTCAACTTGCTCTCGAGTGTTCACAGACCGGCTTATGCCAGACGGCTTTTGTACAGAGTGGTGAAACTATGACACTTTTTTGTTGTCCAAAACCCAAACGCAAGTTTGCATTTTAGCACTTCCAGTTCCATCAACCCAAAGTGAATGGTGTTTTTTGTTTAAATGGCTGAAATAAGGTTTGTGGTTAACACAAGCTCAAGATACTGACATAAAATACATCAGTACTAACCTACCCGTGATTTTTTAAGCTGTTACATGTCTTGTAAACAAGTGGCTAAATCTTACTACAGAGGCTGTCGGCAACATGAAACATCATCACGCCAAACAGGTAAGTTCAGTCCGCCTTTACAGCCTCGTTATGTTCGCTCTTACAAACTATTCTAATTCAAACTTTCAGGGAAAATGTCTTTTGGAAGGAGTTGTCGGAAGCTTAGTGGTGGTGACGTTGAAATCGTGCGACTGTGGTGTAGTTTGCTTGTTAGCTTTTTGCTTCTGGTGACTGCATTTAGGCTTCAAAATTCGTGAAAGTTGTGTTCAATCTTGATGGACAAAATGTTTAAGTATAACAAACTTTTGTTGATCGCAGAACTTATTTTCTGTGATAATTCAAAAGCCTATGGGAAAATCCTGTTGGGTTTTTGTCGAGGGAACCAGCGTGATGCTAACTGCCGATTGGCCTACAAAGTGACGTCATAGTTCCACCACTCTAATGAGGCATCTTTGTATAAATATCTATGGTTAAAACATTGAGCATCCTGACCTGCCTGACATAGCAACACTGGCTCAACCAATGGCGTGAATGTGGGGCGGGGCTATCTGTTTGCCCAAGCCAATGGTTGACTGGGAGGTTATTTATTTTTGCCATTATGTTTTGCGATTCTAGTATCACAGAAATAATTCTGCTAAAAAACAAATTGAATATTGCTCACAATGTTTCCTAGTTTAACCAGCAGATTTTTGTGTGCGAATACTCTGCTGAAATGGTGTGGCTGTTTAGTGAATTTGCCTCTGGTGTGTATGACTGTACACATGTCTTAAAAGGGAAGATTGCTGAGTGTGTACATTTCTAAGTTTGTGTTTGGAGTATGCGCGTGTGTACAGTGAGAAAGGAGGTCAAATTCAGCTGGGATTCCTGCACACGCCTGCTTGTGCGGATCAGACTCAGACAGCTGGCCTCAGCTCTCAAGAAGCAGCTGTCTCTCTCCTTCATGTCTCACACCCTTTCTCTCCGCACGTCTTGTTTTCCTGTGAGATGCCATGCTGTGCTTTAACATATTAATGATATCTACATTTGTAGGTTGTTAGCCGTATTTATTGCACAGTTTACTGGAATACTTGATTTTGATTGGTTAATCACAGCAATATTTTTCTAAACTGACTAGGGCTGGGCAATATAGCTATATCTTAATAATTTTTTACATTTTTGATGACAAACTACTGTGTAAAAGTTAGATATAACTTTAGATATAAATAAGAAATGTTTCTTGAGCACCAAATCAGCATGTTAGAATGATTTCTGAAGGATCATGTGACACTAAAGACTGGAATAATGATGCTGAAAATTCAGCTTTGCATCACATGGATAAATTATGTTTTAAAATATATTAAAATAGAAATCAATTATTTTAAATTGTAATAATATTTCACAATTTTTCTGTTTTTACCATGTTTTTGATCAAATAAATGCAGCCTTGATGAGCATAAGAGACTTTTTTCAAAAACATAAAAAAATATGCATTTAATTATGCAGTTGGTAAGTAGCTGTGCAAGTAACAGCCAGACGAACATTATCAAACAATAAACCCCTTTGAATGGGGATCCTGATCACCCTGTTGATTTATTTAGCAATAAAGACTAACTGACTGTACATTATCTCTTACTTCTAACATTAAGCTGCTCCTACAATGACCATTCAAAATTCAAAATGAAATTACTTTAGAGAACTACATACATTCCTTTGAACATGATGCTTCTGCAGTTTCTAAGTATACTGTCAGAAGTTATCCATAAGTGTTAGCTTTTACAGTAAGAATGTGTTAACATTTCCTGCGAAATGTGACGTACAGTAGTGTGTGAAAATTGCCTCCCATTCACTTTACCCATTCACTTTAACCTCTCAAGCCAAGGACAAAACCCAAGTGCGTCAGATCAGCATTTCACAGAAGATGATTCTAGTAGACAATTCTTGTTGTGCATGGAATGACGCAAACACAGACGTCAGATCTTTTCATCTTTACCACTTTCTAATGCAATATCCATTAACTTATGTCATTAACTCATCCTCAAGTCGTTCCAAACCTGTATGGCTTTCTTTCTTCTGCGAAACACAAAAGATGATATTTTGAAGAATGTTTTAACCAATTTTGTCCATACAATGAAAGTCTTTGGGATCCAAACAACATTAGACCAAATCACACTGAGGGTGCGTTCACACTTGTAGTTCGGTTCGTTTGGTTCATTTGGTCCGGACCAAAGAAGAAAAAAAAAAAAACATTTAGTCCTGGTCCGATTAGCGTTCAGATTGGCAATTTTATCACCGAACCTAAAGGCATAGGGATACATTCACAACCTGATTGGTTGGATTTTATGACGTATTGCCTATTTTGAGACGGAACTTACCGAACATCCAAAACAATGCTGTTTGCTGAGGTAAATGTGCTTGTTGTGTGTGCGTAGCCTGCATGTGATGGTATTTTGGCCTGCTGGGAACTCGTGAAGAGCTTATAAAATGTGTAAAGTAGTCAAAACAGCGGCGGGAATCCCTCCGTCACACACACAAACGGTCTGCTGCGTGGAGACGCGCGTCTGATGCCTGTGATGGGCAAACTCGCGACTATGACAAGAAAAACCGACATGCGTGAGGATTCTGTCCTTTTTAGGGTCTCTACTTCCTGTTTTTGGTTCGTTTACATGTCTTTGGTCCGTGTTGCGTTCATATATAATACAAACCGCACCAGAGTTCGTTTGGAAGCGGACCGAGACCCATCTTTTCAGCGGTCTCGGTCCGCTTGCTTGGTGCGCACCAGAGTTCGGATGGCAGCGTTCACACATGTTCAAATGAACCGCACTAACAGAGCAATCGCACCAGGGTTCGTTTTAATCGAACCAAACATGACAAGTGTGAACGCACCCTGAAACATTTTTCACACTATCCTCTTTAGTGAACTATCCCTTTAATTGCACACATATTTGAGACTGCAGAGAGGCTGTTGAAGAATATTTTCTCTTGGACTGACAGGATTGCTTTGTCGTAAATATTTGTAGTTCACACACGAGGTCATGGCATAGGCAATGAGAATATTTACAGGGACAGGAAGCTGCCTTGTTAAGTTGATTTATTAGACTTTCTGACACTGAGTGAGTGATGCAACGTAGGTCATCTGAGACCTGCTTCATGCAAACTGTCTTCTCAAGAAAATTCCACTTGCTTTCTAAGCTTTGGAGAATCCTGGTGTAGAGGCTTGATTAGAAGTGACAACTTAAAGGGATAGTTCAAAATTATTTAATTTACTCACCTTCAAGTTGTTCCAAAACCTGTATGAATTTCTTTTTTCTGCTGAGCTCAAAAAAAGATAGTTCAACTTGTAAAATTAAGGATGGTCCAAGGCACTCAAATCTTATAGAAAACTATTTTTAAAAACCTTTATTTCATCATGGCTAAATATTAAAAAGGTGACAAGTGCATAGTCTGCACACCTACGCGTTGTGGCTGATTTTGCCGTTGTCAGGGTGTGAAATCAGCCGCAACGCATATGTGTGCAGATTGTGCACTTGTCACCTGTTTTAAGTTTGTGAACCCTTGATTTGTTTGTTTTGTGATTGTTGTCCTTGAGTCTCTTGTTTGTTCTGAGCAGTTAAACTGAGCTCTGTTCTTCAGAAAAAATCTCCAGGTCCCAAAAATTCTTCAGTTTTCCACCATCTTTTGCATATTTTCCTTTCCAGCAGTGACTGAATGATTTTGAGATCTGTCTTTTCACACTGAGGAAAACTGAGGGACTCGAACACAACTATTAAAATAGGTTCAAAGAATCACTGATGCTCCAGAAGGAAACACGATGCATTGAGAGTCGGGGGTTGAAAACTTTTGAACAGGATGAAGAGGTCCAAATTTTTCTTATTTCGCTTGAATATCATTTTTTTTTTCAATTAGTACTGCCCTTCGGAAGCAACGGAAGATACTTTCATGTTTCCTGGAAGACAAATTAAGTACAATTTACCTTGATCTTCAAATTCCAAATGTTTTCACCCCCCGACTCTCAATGAATCATGTTTCCTTCTGGAGCATCAGTGAATGTTTGAATCTTTTTTAAAAGTTGTGTTTGAGTCCCTCAATTGTCTTCAGTGTGAAAAGATGGATCTCAAAATCATTCAGTCACTGCTGGAAAGGGTTCAAATATGCAAAAGATGCTGGAAAACTGAAGAATCTGCAGGACCTGGAGGATTTTTCTGAAGAACAGAGCTCAGTTTAACTGCTCAGGACAAACAAGAGACTCATGAAGAACCGTCGGGGATCATCAGGTAACCACACGCAGTATTAAGAATCAATGGTTCCCATACTTATGAATGGGGTTATTTGAATAAATTCAACTATTTTTTTGTCTTATGGATTATATGTAAACATCTTTTATGTAAAATATCTTACTCAGGACAGTACTAAATAAAAAATACCATGCATTTTGTATGATCTCTCTTATTTTGTTCAAATTTAACTAGGTTAATGCCAGTATACTATTGGTCACTGTTAATGCTCTATTTATTCAGAAAGCATTAATAAATGCTCACTTAAATTGAAAACAAAAATGTAACCGTAAATGAGAGTGTCCTGCTCCTGCAAAGTTTATTTCCAACCTGCTTCAGCTCACATGCCTTTATATTTTCAAGCGATCCTGAAGAGCTTGATTAGCTGCTTGTTGGAACTAGTGGGTCCTCAGGAGCAGGGATGAAGACCTCTGTAGTTAGACACTGGTAAGCAGGTCAGTGAACATGAACCCCCCACTCACTGTATCTATAAATCATCTGACCTTAGCTCCCTTGTTATTTCCTGTGTCACAACAATGATATCATCAAATACAAACCTCTCGTTTCTCAGAGACGACTTCCTGGGACCCGTTGATTCACATGACTCTTATTTATTTCTTTTCCCAGGGAGGATATAGGAGCTAATAATGATTGACTGATGTTTAGATATGATATACGAAATCATCAATCACTAACAAAAAGTTCCCCTTTTTGGAAATTTGAGAGTTTTGAAATTGATGCCTCACAGGAAATGTCATACATCTACGCAATACAACGATTAGACGATTTAACATAAAGATAAACTGCAGATCACGCCAGTCATGATTATGATATAGTGCAAATAAAGGGTCAGGGTTGATGAGGCCCAATGAGTGAACTATTTTGCAGAGGTTTTTTCTCTCTCCTTGCCTGGTTTTACTTAGAAGCCAATTTCCTGACCCTTCACATCTTCTGCTTTTTATGCATACGTGTTGTCACCACATTTTGAAGTCTTCCTATAGCTGAGGCAACATCAAGCCCAAGTCACAAATGCTTGTAGATCTGTTTCCCAAATTCAGAATAAGTTTTAGTTGTTTAACCAGCACTATTTCTGTTCTTTCTGTTCTATTTCTGTGTTAAATTTAAATGTGAACATGCATGACAAATGTAGATTATAGAAATTATAAATTGTATCTTACAGTTTTTTAAATAGGCTACAGTAAGACACAACTTGTTGAATAAAGTAACCTGTTGAATATACTATTTTTATTGAAGAGGAAATGTCTTTGTTTAAATGCTCATTTTCAATGACTTCAGTACCAGTTTTGGTTGAGGAAAATGAAAGGGTTAGTTCACCCAGAAATGAAAATAATGTCATTTATTACTCACTCTCATGTCGTTCCACACCCGTAAGACCTTCGTTTATCTTCGGAACACAAATTAAGATATTTTTGATGAAATCTGATGGCTCAGTGAGGCCTCCACTGACAGCAAGTTAATTTACACTTTCAAATGCCCAGAAAGCTACTAAAGTTATATTTAAAACAGTTCATGTGACTACAGTGGTTCAATGTTAATATTATAAAGCAACAAGAATACTTTTTGTGCACGTATATAAAAAAAATAAAGACTTTTCAACAATATCTTGTGATAGGCGATTTCAAAACACTACTTTGAATCTTTTGTTTCAAATCAGTGATTCGGATCGCGTGTCAAACTGCTAAAATCAAGTGACTTTGGTACTCTGAATCACTGAATCAAAACAAAATATATTGTTAAATCACAAGATATTGTGGAAAAGTCGTTATTCTGTTTTTTTTTTTTTGGTGCACAAAAAGCATTCTCGTCGCTTTATAATATTAAGGTTGAACCACTGTAGTCACATGGACTGTTTTAACTCCCTCGGGTCGGCGGTCACGCCGGCGTGATCACCGCGTTTTTTTTCTAACCAGTGTGAAAGAGGCTCAAAATACTCAATGTTGCACATACAATTAAGAGCTATACAACATTTTAATCTGTGGAATATCTTCTTTTATTTGTGTACACTCAGAGTAAAAACAAAATGTTGTGCTTTTTGTAAAATAAAGAAAACTAACATGATGCATGATCTCTCGTCTCCCTCTGAATGAAGTCCAATCTTATAGTTCTCAGAAAATGAACTGTAACTTAGTGAATACTAATCACAAAAAAATTACACTTATGTCTAAAGAAACGTTGAGATGTCAGGTTTTAAATCGTGAAAGTCAAATTGAAAACAAACATTCTGTGTTTATGTAATCTGTATGAAAAGAGAGCCATGTCAGAAGTCCGTGATTCAGCTCATTATCCGCTAATGTGGCCACGGCCATGGAGCCAGCACTATTCAGAGGCAAATTCAGTCAATACATGCATATATCGTCTCAATCGTGTATTTATTGTCTTAAAAAGTGTTTTGAATAACCATAGTTGGCGATCTCTGGCCTCTGTTAGTTAGGTTAGTTCCTGGATTGCCTATTCTTCTTTAGCAGGCATTTGTGGACTAAAGGTGCACAGAGCGCCCTCCGGCTGCAAGTATGAATTGAAAGCACAGTATCCAGCGCTCATAGTAATGACAATAAATCCTGAATAAATATTACTCCTCTGTATAGAAAATTGACAAACATATGAGAATCCATCAATATTTCTCCAAATGTGCATGCTTTTAAGCTAAAAGCCTATATGAAATGCCATAGAGGTAACATAATTGTTCAGACACTTTGCATCACACAAATGCATTATATTTTAAAGAATATAATAGAATACCATTATTTTAAATTGTAATAATATTTCACAGTATTGCTGTTTTTCTGTATGTTTTATTTACACCATGATGAGCTTTGAGATATCAGAGATCACAGTTTTTTTTTTTTTTCACAGCTTACCTGACTGAAAGAGTTCATTATTTATGCAGGTCATTAGAGCTCTTTATGCGATTCTTTTGTCTTCTCAGGTGTAAATGACCCATTATTCATGATGATTCAACAAAGATTAAATATATATTTTTTGGCTTTATTTCAGTGACTTAAGTTTTTTGTTTTTTCAATAACCACGCATAAACGTTATTCCTTCAAAAACACAAACATGTACATACATGTTCCTCACATATTATGGTAGCCTAGTTTGTGTTGAATACAGTGTAATGACACTTTTTCCATTAATATGTTTATGAACAACTGAAAAAAGCACAAATGTCAGGGCATGTCAAAACTTCTCCAGGGCCCCAAAAATCCTCAGACCCCTGAGGGTTAAATATGTTTTTAGTATCTTTCTGGGCATTTGAACGTGTAAATTAACTTGCTGTCAATAGAGGCCTCACTGAGGATTTCATCAAAAATATCTTAATTTGTGTTCCGAAGAAGAACGAAGGTCTTACGGATGTGGAACGACATGAGGGTGAGTAATAAATGACAGAATTTTCATTTTTGGGTGACGTAACCCTTGAAGATCTCCAAAAATTAATTTACGGTCATAACCATTTGATTAAGTATCTATCCATAAGATAAAGCCTAGATTGCATGAAGGACACAATAGTTTTTAATCTTGTTGGAAATATGGGTAAGAGGAATCAGACCGGTCTGTGGGTGTGATTTTGCAACTAATATCTGTCACACCACATCGCAAACGATTAAAATACACAATATAAGGAAGAGCACAGAAATGGCCAAAAGGTCAAATGAGGGAGAAACTTGGAAGTACAACCATTACATATAATACATACACACTAATGTTCAACAGTTTGGGGTTGGGAGTTTTTTTCTTTGAAAGAAATTACTTTTAGTCAGCAAAGATGCGTTAAAAATTGCTCAAAAAATGGTGAGCATAAGAGACTTCTTTCAAAAACAAACAATCTTATCAATCTTAGCAAAATTGGATATAGATATAGAAAGAGGCACAAAACATATCAGACACAAACTAGCAGCATTCTTCTTACAAACACATGTGATACTCTTATTGTGTCATATTGGGCAAATATAAAAATATTTAGTCACCTGTGGTGCCTTTCTCATACTACTGTCAAACTGCGGTTGACAAATAAAGATCAGCAGTTCAACATTAAGTTGTTCACTACACAAAAACAGCATCAGACAACCACAGGACAATATACTCAAATAGAGCAGGGACTTTCTTCGCTAGGAATAGTAAAAGTGCTAATATCCATTTAACTGAAGTTTCATCCCCCATCAAACCTGCAACTTCTCCAACTTAACTCAACCCTCGTTTCAAAAGAAGAGAGCATGTTAACGACAGCCATAAAGTGCCACTCTCTTCCTTTCACTCTCAGGGTTAGCGGTATCACATTACACAGCACCCTCTGCAAATTTGGGGGTCTATATGAGGCTCAGGGCAGTGAGGGCAAGGGTTATGGGCCGACACCACATCTGAACAGTGAAATCCCAGCAGTTGGTCATTGGCGAGCAGAAAAAAAAAAGTGCATTGTACAGAAAACCGGTTCTTGTTTGAAACACTGACAACATGATGGTAGGTTCCCCTGAGCAATAGCTTTCATATTACTAGTTCTAAAACCTCATTGAGGGTTGAAAGGATCTAAAGATGTACCTAAAGAAGTGGTACTTTGTTTGTGAAGAAGTTAAGATGATTTAGAAGTAAACCGTACTGACCTCCATCTTTCAGAGATATGAGTCCTGTGGTCAAGCAGTAAATAAATCCCATTCAAAAGTCCATGTAGAATTGACAGACACAGCAAAGCTTGTCCAAAAGCATCTGTGAATCTAAATCTGTGTAATGTATTTCTATTTTTAATGTCCGTTTGCTCTATTTCTATGTCCTATGATCTTCTTGCTGCTCTCACACACATACACATTGCCCAAATAAACCTAGAGTCCAGACACTTCACAATAAGGGGCGGGGAGTGAAAAGCATTCACTCATGACATGTGTCTTGCTCTCATGCACGACAGCCAATCCGAATCCCCCTTAACAACTGCTACCGCACCTCCTCCAACTTCTATGAAATTGTAAGAGAATATTTGTGTGCCAGATTTAGTCGTTTGGCGCAAAGCAGAAGTTGGTTAGACAAAATGTAGGTTCTTTTCCAAATAAAAGACAAAGACTAGCAGTATTACTATTACTCTACTTCCACTGTTTGTTTCACAAATCTATTTTCACTTTCGTCTGAGCGCACGAGATGGATTCTCCAGCGGACAGACTTTGTTGTCAAGACAACAGATAGAGCCCCTGGATTGGCCGGGTGGGGGTAGGACACCAATGAAATACAGCAGCGGTTCTCAGCTAGTGGGTCGTGACCCAAAAATGGGTGACAGGTCTGTTTTAAAAGGGTTTTGGACAGCTTAAAAAGAGATGCATATAATAAAATACAACTTAGAATTGTGTAAAGTTATGCTTCCTTATTTAATTTGACATCAAAGCACTGGCCATTGAGTTCATTTGACCCAAACAAATAAATACGGATCTGTCCCACAGAAAACAGACTGAATAACACGCACTGTGAATGTGGCTTTGTACTAGTATTATTAAGTGTCTGGTCAGTGCAAAAAAAAAAGGAGGATCTTGAAACTGTATGAGGAATTACCCTTCTGCGTCAAATATTTAAACATTATTTAAACAATTTAGCCTTGAAAAAGATAGCTGCAAAACAGCAACTCTTGCCTCAGAGTGGAAAACTTATTTTTAGATGCTACAAACTCATCATTACCTTGCCCTTCAACATACTGAAGAATTTCCAAAAATATTTTTAAATGTCTCGAAGCTAAGTTCCACAGAACCGAGAGTCTATGACGCTTATGTCGGGCATGATTCATCCGTTCGTATTACAGTTTAGTGTTTTAGCAATTGCAGACTAGCTTTTAAGCACACATGAACATACAACATATCAAACATATGAGGATGTTGCTGGGTCACATGTCTGATTCTCCAGGGTTTTCTAGAGAATGGGTCTGCAAACAGTTGTTGCAGTTTTTGTAAATGACTGATGTGTCATTTTGTCTATATGTGGTGGTGGTGGTGGTCAATATTTCCATTTCTTTTTGCGAGCACTTTGCTTCAAACATTACCCACACCTAAGATAAACATAGAATATTCAAAACCACAGCAAGTTTTCAAATGAACAGTTGCAGAAAACCATCTAAGCTGCAAGATGAACTGATCAAACCAAACAAAGGACTGCAAATAGATGTTTGACAAAGATTTGAGGAAGGAAATATTTAAATTAGGCTGATTATTTTGGATTGGATTGTGGGAGGTCAAAAGAGCTCTTTCTCAAGTCTCTATAGTATTTCTAGGCCATAAATATGGTTTGGGTCCCAAATGTTTGGGCATTCAGACGTAAACAAGGAAGCCTGCACTGAGTTTACTACGTATGACAATGGTTCAAATTGTTGTGTAAAGTCGCTATTTTTGTTGTTTTTAGGCACAAAAAGTATTCTCTTCGCTTAATAACATTAAGGTTGGACCACTGTAGTCACGTTGACTGTTTTAACCATGTTTTTAACTACCTTTCTGGACGTCAAAAGGTGCAGTGACGTTGTTGCATATGTGTATATTTCATCAAAAATATGTTAATTTGTGTTCCGCAGATGAACGAAGGTCTTTAGGGTGTGAAACGACATGAGGGTGAGTACTTAATGACAGAATTTTCATTTTTGGGTGAACTAACCCTTTAATATGTGGCCTTGTTAGGAGATGATCAATGAATCGCTTCATCTGTGACTGGTCATAATGAATTAGCTCATCAGTGTATATTAAAATAGAAAACAATTATTTTAAATGGTAATATTTCAGAAAATTTAAATTGTAATATATATATATATATATATATATATATATATATATATATATATATATATATTAGCAAACACATTAGCAGCTGTTTGATAATGTAGTCAAGCAAAAGGCTAATCATATTAATAACCACTACGTGTCCAACGTTGTAAAGAGTGATACCATCGTGCAGCGTTTACCTCAGTAAGTTGACCGAGTGGATCTCTGAGCTTGTGTGAGTGAGTGGAGGCGGGGCTAATGATCATATTCATAGATCGGCGTATAATACATGTTACATTCAAGCTATTTTAGGGCATTAAGAACTTATTTTTTACAAAAAAAACCATTTAAATATGTAATTTTGGTGATCAAAGAGGAGTTTTAAGCGATAAAATTATTGACTACAGGACTTTAAGTCTACAGGATACTTTAATTCTGAATTTTTCATGGTTAAGATGGTTTAGAAACGTGTTAAACAACAAAGTCGAATGCTATAGGTTAGGAGTTCAAATCAGTTTGAGCAATAGCAAACTACACTAAAAACTATGGTTCATTGATTCAATGCCATTCGAGTGACTATTAAAAACTGGTACAAGAAACACTTCTCTCAGTCTTTTAATATAAAACAAAGAACAGTACAAAAATCAAAACTGAAAAGATGACATCCTAGGCACTTTCCGTTTCATCTACTTGTTATCAGATACACAAATAACACACACACAAAAAAGTTTTTTGTCTCTAGCTTTGACTTTACAGCTCATTGTTTTGATGGTACTAAACGGTCTTGAATCCAAAAAGTAAAGTTCTAAAAAACGATGCATCTCAGATGATGATTTGTAAAACAGCACCACCCGACAGTAATACATAGGTACTGCAGTCATAAGAGGCAACAAGCTCTGATGCTTTAAAAAACAATTTTGTGTGTTAAATGGTACGCAGCCTTGGCAAAGGAGCCTGTGAAGTCATACACAGTGTGGACATTTCTGTGTTTGGGACCTGCTGATAAAAGAAACTCAGACCCTTTTGGTCTCAAAGCACACAAATGTCTCTTAGTCAGTGGTGGTGCGGCGATACCAGAATCGGGCTCTGAAGTCATCACTGCAGGTCATAAAGCCGGGGTTGGTGGGTGAGTGTACGATACAGCGCACAATGTTATTGTGGCCCAAGGAGAGCAGGTTCTTCCTCTCGGCTGTGCGTGAATCCCAGCAGCACAAGCTGATGGTTCGCTCGTCCGGCAGCAGCACATAGTCCTCCGTGTGGTTGAAAACACCCTGAGTGCGGTGCGTTTGTCGCCCACTTAGACCCGCACCTGCATGACAGGAAACACAATTAGGGTGAACTGCCATGAGAGTGTGTGAGCCACAATGATGAAAAACACTGAACAGGTGGCGTGATGACAGACACGGTATTTCCAACATACAAAGCAAAATCCCCAGAGTTAAATCAACTCTGCTCAGATTAAATATGGTGCCTCTCTATATAGTGTTAAAGTAAAACTGAAGCAGAGTTAAAGTTAATTAGATAATTAAGTGATTAAGTTATGATTTAGCATTAGTGATGAACACCTGCTGTTAACAAGCAGAATCACTGAAGAGAAACACAATAACTACAACTGACTTCCAGCCACAGCCTTAGATTAAATCAACTGAAGAGAAAAGACATTAAATCTCTCAAGATCTGAATAAACAGCTCTACAAACAGCAACTTTTCTTGAGTGTTATTTTAACTCTATGTAGAGAGGGACCATATGTTCTCTAAGCAGAGTTGATTTAACTCTGGGGATTTTGCTGTGTATATGTCAAGGTTTTGGTTTATTCGCCCCAAATTGGTTTACTTCCAAGAAAACTAAACAAAGAGAAATATTAAATATTAGCACTTTTTACTGAAGCAAAAAAGGCCACCATAATATGTATTATAAAATAAATAGTTCTAGTCCTGGATGCCACAGCATCTGTAACTCAATAGAACAATGTTTGATGCTATCATGTCGCAGTACTGTCTTTTATTACATTTAATACAGAATGCAAAGTTCACATCTGAGGTAAAATAGGATTTATTTCACCATGGCACTGAATATTGTTTTGGGTCCAGTGCTGCTTGGGTAGAACCTATTCATTATTCTTCATCAAGACCTTAACTTAATCCATAATCTACCCATAATTCTCAATCTCACCTGTGTACTTGACCAAAGTCCGGCCTGTGGAAATTTCCCAGAGTTTGGCAACGGAATCCTTTCCGCTGGACAGAATGTACTTGGAGTTTTTGGAGAAGACGGCCGAGCAGACCTCAGCGCCGTCGTGGGCTTTCTCAAAGGTGGTCACGCACCGGTTAGACACTCCGTCCCACAGTTTGATGCTGCCATCTTTGCTACAGGTGACGTAGCTGTTGGCGCTGGGATTGTAACAGACTCCGCTGATGGTGTCTGTGTGCTGATCCAGAGGGTTGCAGGACACGAAACATTGGAAAGTGTTGACATCATAAAGGCGCAGAGTTGGGTGTTGCGTGCCCACCAGCAAGAAATCCCCAGATGGGTGGAAAGAGATGGAGCGCAGCATTTCAGCTTCCTGTAGAAAATGAAAGAGAGAATCATTCCAAAGAAATCCATGCAAAAGGCTTAAATAAACGAAGTAGTGTTGTCAAAAGTACCATCTTCGATACCAAGTCGGTACTGAAATTTTAAAAATGTGACGCTTTAAACGGATTCGTAAACACCTCTGATTGGCCACTGTGTTCACGTGCTCAACATATATGTCTGGGATTGGCTACTGCTACCTTGCCTACCTTTTCAAACCAATTTAGCGCATGGGTCTTCAACCCTGATTCTGAAGATTTAGTTAGTCTATATACCTGTATGTGCTTGAAGGCTCTTTTTGCAGATGGCTTTGAATAATCGAAGAGTTTGAGGGTGTAATCCCGAGAGCCGGAGGCCAGGATCTGCTCGGTCGGGTGAAAAGCCAGGCATGTGACCTCATCCACATGATCATACAAGGTTCTGATCACAGGGTGGTTCTCCATGTTCTGCTGGGCCGTTTCGTTCATCATCACCTGTAATCGCACATTCAGATTGTTCAACTGGAGTAAACTACATATTATAAAAGTAGGATGAAATGAAAGTAGCGGCAGATGTACATCTGAGTGTAATGGATTACTGAAAATGAATAATATTTAGAAATGTGGGCACTGAATTCAAAAATGATTGGAGAATCATCACCAAACACAAGTCTTTGTTTTCACCAGAAGATTCAGTTATGACATTATAAACCATTACACGATCAAAACATTTTTAAAAAAGATGAAACGTATGCAAAGATGAACTGTTCACAATAAGATTTAGAATGAATTTTGAATGAATGGTGAATTTTTATTTCATTCCGACTTTAAAATCAACAGAAAACCACTGACTTCAGGCAAAGGTGGCACTCACCTCCAGAGGCATGGCACTTTTGGCCAGCATGCGCTCAGTATCCAGGATCTTAATGGAGGCGTCGGCGGAGCCCGTTGCAATGAGCTGGCCATCGCGGCTGTAGGTGGCCACACGGCACGGGCCCTTATGGGACGTCACATAGCAGGTCTCGTACTCCGATGCTTCTGGGGACATGGTCTGCACGTCTGCATCGAACTCCAGGTCGATGCCCACACCGGGCGCCACGGTGTCTGAGCGGCCAATTGCGTACTGCACTGCACTGTCATCGTTCTCCATTCCTAGGAAATCAGATGAAAGTACTTTTGTGGCTTCTTCAACAAGAATAGCTTATAAATTATTCATAATCGTAACTATAAACTTGCCAATGTTTCATTACAGTACTTCACCCAATTGCTACTTTTGAATAAACAATTACTCGTTTTGGAATTGTGTTTATTGCAAAGTGTTCTGGATTGACGTTTCTAAGAAATTTATCCACAAACTTCTATATAAGACAGAAATTTGCATTTTTAACCATTTTCATATTATTTTTACCATTATTTTATTACTATTCCTTGCAACATTTTACCTTCTTAAAAATGTAAATAAAGGCATTTTCAAGAAAAATGTTAAAGAACTCTAATTCAATTGCTTGTTTAACACTTCTGTGGTGTAAGATGATATAGCACGCTTAATTGATTTCATAATTTCATGTACTGCAACCTTCTTAGAATATGTAGTTTATATTTTGTTGCAAAAAAAGAGAGGCTTATTTGGTACAGGTTCAGTTTATTGTCATTTAGCAATTATAGAGGAGAGGTAAAGCTACAGTAAAAGGTTTTCCAGCTTGTGTATTCATACCTATCTTGGCCAGCTGCATGAGCTGCTCTGATGGAGACACCACACTCTGGGGCTTCACCTCAGTGATCAGGCTGTTGGCGATGGTGGTGTAGCCGTCATAGAGAAGCTGGCTGATGATCAGCCTGTACAGGTGATGTCTGTCCTTCAATGTGGGCTTTGGCCGGAACATCTTTGCTTCCTACAAGTGAATAAAGTGAGATAGAAACGCTCAGAATGCACGTAGTTTTGTGTTTCTAAACCTAATAAGCTGCCTACCTAGACAACATGCTTAGGCGCGTTTTATGATACTCAAAATGTTGTCTAGGTAGGCAACTCGCTAGGGTTCAAAACACAGTCATTGTTGTTTATTCTAGTGCATTGTTGTCGCAAATCTGTACGTGATATAGGCAGCGGCGTATTATTTTAAATGTGGTTTGTGTCTGTTTCTGAAATTAGGCTTGAAGTAAACAAATGTTTCAATATAAACGGAGTATCATTCATTTGAAGTTGCACAAAATACGACTTACCAATTCACGACTTCAGGAGATGCGCACACGCTCTGTACGTCTGACGTCACGACGCACGCATATACGGTAGAGTTGTGGGAATAAACCCGATAAATTAAAAGTCTCTGGCTAATTTAAAGTAAAAGTCCCCGACTGATTGTTTTCGTTCAATTTTCACACAGATTATTTTTATGATGTTAAAAAAAAAAAAAAAATCAGTAAAAAATACTGGTAACACTATATAATTAATCAAATCATTTAAAATTAAAATAATAATATAATGCAAATTAAAATAATAATATAATGCAAATAAAATATCCAAAAACGAATTTATTTCATATTTAAATGTTCCTGAACAGCTGATCTATTTATTAATGGCTTAGTTATTATAGTATAAATTATTATATTATAAGAAATAGCATTTAGAGTTGTATAATGGCAGAAAGAGCAGGAGTGGGAATATTAAATGGAAATATTAATAATAATTAAATAAAAATGTGCAAAAGGGGCAATATAAATCTAGTCCCTCCTTAAAAACAGCAAATCATCTGTTCAGGATGGATATCCACATGTCAGAATCCTGTAAATATGCCTCGAAAAACAAACAGCACACCATGGTAATTTTTAAATCTCCTTTTTCCTCTTTAATGTATTTACAAGCTTTACATTTCCTCTGTAGTTCTTCATTACAAGGACACTGAGCAATCCTGGCAACGCTCTGACATTAGTGTTTGCGCTTCACCTTCAATGCATACAGGTATTTGATGTCTGAATAATTTTCATTCTGTTCAGGATGCATATTAATTTTTATTGTGTTTGTCATGTTATTTGAAAGATCGCAAAAGCCGAAGCAGAAGAACCAGTGGTGGGAATTTCTCCAAACAGCCTGAAACATCAGCAACGTTAGCCGATCCCGGACCTCGAGCCAAAAAACGTATCTGTTTAATTCTTTCGCTGGAAAATTTACCCTGTTTTAAGGTGAATCACATGAATCCAGGGAGGCTGCTGACACATTTAAACAAAATTAATATTATTGTTATGATACATGTTTATTCTGTTATTTCTATCAATGTTCTTTTTGCCTGCAAATGTTAAATAGAACTCCATATTTGCAGTCTCTTAAAAAAATAATAAATTAAAGACTTCAGAACCTATTTTAAGTCTCTTCTTTTAAAAGTAACAAAAGAAAAAAAAAGTCAAACTTTAAAACAAAAATATTTTCTATATATATGATACAAGTATTTAGTGTTCCCTCTGTGTTGTAGAGAGTTCCAGCTCAAATTGGCCAGCGTTTCAAAGTCAAAGTTCCTGTGTCTGCAGGAGTAGGTGTGTCTATGGCTAGACTTGTACAGTCTGTATGCATTTCATTGTTTGCGTCAGTAGGGGGCCTCAGGGCGTCGGCCACCTATTTATGTCAATTATCCTCAGACTCCTCCTCGGCCTCGCGTAACCAGGTGAAGAAAGCGGTGACCGACTTCAAAGCTACGCCTTTTCCCTGCTGTTCCGCTGGGTCTTTACTCGTTTCCCATTGATAGAAAGCATCCTCCGAAATAACGTCCTCATCGTACAGACAATCAAAAAACATTCGGAGTAGATCTGTGAAAAGAAATAGATCAAAATTACAATCCTAGGAATCTTTCATTCAGCTTTGGCATCTTTTCTTTCACCAGCTACATACTAGGTGGTTGATCCAGGGTGACAATCAACGACTGAAGAGCATAAAGTGCTTGCAGCTGCCGCTCTGTGTCCGAGTTAAGGTACTTATGTAATATAGGCAGGCGTCTCTGGATGATAGCAGTGTCCACTCTACAAGACGTGCTTTCATCTGGAGAAGAAAGAGATGAAAGCAGTTGGCAAAAGGATGATGGAGATGAATCTGTTTAATAAAAGTAATTTGCTCACCTTTTACTGCTGCTTTACATACAGCTGTCATTAAAGCTCTTAAAAATGGAGAGGAACTCATTTGAGATTCGTCCAAATTAGCCTGAAAAGAAAAGTCAATTTCTTGAAATTGTGTCGTATACTTGAAATGTTTTTTTTTCATATGTTTTTTTTATACAAGAGAGGTCTGTGAGTGTGGGATCAGTCTCACCTCGATCCAGTCGAAGATCTGTTCGTCACTGGCCATGTCTTCTAGCAGTAGCTGCTCCATTTGTTTGAAGAGCTCCTCAGGACTGAGGCTGGGGTTAGCTGTGGCCGGAGAGACAGGGGAGACATCTGTCACGGTGAACTCTAACTTCTGGAAAAAGAGAAAAAATATATTTTAGTATTTATAAATCTATCTTGGATTGCAATACATATACTACAATTCAAAAGTTTGCAGGCGGTAATAAATGTTTTTGAAGAAGTCTCCATTTATTCCTGTGATAGAAAAGCTGAATATTCAGCATCATGAAGACCACAGTCTTCAGTGTCACATGATCCTTCATCATTGTAATATGCTCATTTGGTGCTCAAGAAACATTATTACAGCTGTGCTTCTAAATATGTTTGTGTGGATAATTCATTTTTTCAGGATTCTTTGATGAATAGGAAGTTTAAAAGAACCCCAATTATTTAAAATATAAACCTTTTGCAACATTATAAATGTTTCTACGGTCACTCGTGATCAATTTAATGTGCCCCTACTGTATAAAAGTATTAATTTCTCTCTTTTTGAATGAGTAAATTTGATGTTTATATAGACCAGTTTGGAGCAGAAGTCAGAGTTGCATACACTGCCCTCCAAAAGTTTGGAAACGCCCTAGAAAAGTGGGGTTTTGGACAAAATTGACATGAATCATTGTGATAATTTTGCACTGATAAGGGACAACACTGACTTTGACATGTATATATTGCCATTATTATGTAATCAAAATGAAAATTATTATTGCTGGTCTTCAATGATAATGTCAAGTTGCTTTAATGTATTTGCACCAAAAAATGATCAGGATTTATGCTGATATCGTCCAAAACCACACTTTGCCAGGGGTGTTTCCAAACTTTTGGAGGGCAGTGTACTTTACATACAGCTGTCATTAAAGCTCTCAAAAAATGGAGATGAACTCATTTGAGATCCGTCTAAATTAGCCTGAAAGAAAAGTCAAAATAGTGGTGGCAGAAAAATAGTGATAAGTGGAAGAAAGAGGGCAAAATCCACAGAATTAGAAAAAAAAAATGTTTTGTTGTGCCTTTGGATGTCAGAACCAGAATGCAAAAAATATAGTCTTCATTTTTATAGAATGCCGTCATTGAAGACGCCCATTAAAGCTAAACGCAGACATTTATGTTGCAAGTCACCGACTGGACTGATGAAACCTGCAATGACAGGTTTCTATTAAATGACAGGCTACTATTAAAGCATGAATTTGATGTAAACAGTAAGTTTACATAATATTCACATATGCAGTTCATAGGGGGCATACATACATTAGCAGTTACTGCATGAAATAATATTCAAACCTAAAACTTTAACATAGATAACTTTTAAACTTAACCTATAACATTTTTATCTCACAATTCCGACTTTTTTTTGTTTGTTTTTTGTATTTGCATTTATATCTCTCAGTTCAGACTTCATAACTCAAATTTGTGAGTTTATATCAATTCTGAGGGAAAAAAGCTGAAAAAAAAAAAATGCGGGAAAAAAATACAGAATAACGAGTATATCTCATAATTTAGTTTTTCCTTCTAAGAAGAGATATAAACTCAGATTTGCGAGAAAAAAGTCAGAATTTTGAGATATAAACTCGAAATTATCTTTTATTCCGTGGCTCCCATAGACTGTTACTGCAGAACTGTCATTTTCTACCACCTGGTAGGCTCCACCCACAAAAAACACCATCGCTGTTCGCAAACACAAAATAGGTCTATTCGCAATTAGAACAGTATCTGTCTAGCACAAAACAATGATTGGGATACCCCCAATAAAAAAGAAAATGCCACAATTTATGGAACTCAGTCGAAAACTAATGATAAACGGCAGCATTTTACTTTTATTTTGGAAAAATAAAGTGACATGTGAAGGTCAAGCATGGTAACCCATCCTCTGCATTTAACCCATCCAGATAGTGCTCACACATTAGGAGTAGTGAGTAGTGAACACACACACAAACCGTGGACATACACACCCGGAGCAGTGGGCAGCCATTTTTGCGGCCATTGTGGCATCCAGGGAGGTATTTGGGGTTAGGTGCCTTGCTCAAGTCATTTCCTGAGAATCAAACCCTTTCGGCCACTCTCTAACCATTAGGCCATGACTGCCCCCAACAAATTTTGTTTAATTATTGTAATGTCCATTACAATATTATGTAAAATATCTAAAATGCAGCACAGGTCTCAAATGAATTGGTAAATTGAATGAATGAATCAGACTTCCTAATAAAGAAAACGAGCTAACATTTTTAAACAAGTGTTCTTGATTATTACCTCAGTTTGTGGTAAGAATTGTGCAACACCGCTACTTGTTTAAAAAAAAAAAAGTTTGTTACTGGACAAGCTACACTTTTTTGAAAACAGCAGAACTACTTTCACAAAAAAATGCAGTTAATTTATTTATGAGTATTTGAATCTGGGAAGGTGTTCAGGCTGTATTCGCACCTGTTGTGAGATGAAGGCAGGAAGAAGTTCTCCCTCAGGCAGGAAGTCGGCCCAGTTCAGCCCAGACTCTCTCCACAAGTCTCCAACTTTCCTATGGCTCTTTAGCACAAGTAGACACATGTAAATACACAAAATCACAGGCGCCAAAACAATACACAAAGCTACTTTACTGCAAATTGTTACTGTCGCAGAGGTGTTTGTGTATGAAAGATGATCATTTTTGGCAGCATCATGCAGGAGCCCCTAAACCACAGATGGATCAACTAGATAAAGATGAACTCAATGCTCTAAAACACCATGTCAACAAAAGTTGAGCTTACCATTTGTTTGCATAGTAGGTGCAGTATTTCAGAAAATAAGATGGCAGCTCTTCCCACAGGGAGTAGCGGTTTACTTAACTCACTGTAGAAACAAAACAAATCTCCATTAGATGCTAAACTGATTCCCTCCGACAGCTGTAGCCTGTGTGGACCTGGAATGACTGCAGCTACTGTGCACTCCCAAACTGTTAAAGCCCCAGAACTCATAAAACCCAATACATTTAGGAAGTGGTGAGTTTTTATTTATTTATATTTAGAATTGAATTCTGTATTTCAACTTTTTGTGAACACCAGTCTCAAATCACAAATCCAAAAAAATTAAAAAGTCCATGTTGACTTGAATAAAAACTGCGCAGCATGCTTTGGATACAGTCAACCCTTCACTAATATGTTCTTGTCTACAAAAGTTGTGTGTGTTTGGATTGTTTAACACCAAACTTTTACATAAATTATTCAAAAATATTGTAAAATGTTCTAGTATTGTAATAGTGACAAGGTAACTGGGTAAGGATGCATGCTGTATTTTTTTTATTGTATTAAATGTTAAATAAATATTATTTTATTGAAACACACAATCTACATTTACCCCAGTTAAATTAGTGTATTCTCACTTTGTTAATGAATTTATTATTGATTGTAATCAAATATTCGTTGATTTCGAAAAGAATTTTACCACTATTCTGAAGCCTAATTTCAACTTTTAGATGTAGTCTATAATATAATATAATAATACTGGAGCTTTAACAGAACATGCATTTGTTAAAACGTCCTTTGAAAGGAGATTCCACCTCAAAAGAACAAAAAAATCTATTAATTATGGACAACATTGTCATTGGGTTTTAGGGGTGGAATGTCCTTTTATCACAAATTACACAAAAGCACCAAACAGAACTCATAAGACCCTTGTCATTTGTGACCTGTGGGGTCCTGACCTGAACAGCTCTCTCATGCTGATTCCTCCCTCTCTCAACAGAGGACTGATCAGTTCAGCAAGGTAAAGCCAAATGAAGGGAATATCTATGGCCATATCATCAGCCTGCTCCAACATCTCTGAAAACCTGTAGATTGAAGAGACAGAGAAAAAAACTTAGCGCTTTAATACCATAATATGAAAGTCCATACATAGCATTCAAACTACCGTACATTTGATTTTAGGATGTGTTCACACTTGTAGTTCAATTCTCTTGGTAATTTTGGTCCGGACCAAAAAAGGATATGATACATTTAGTCCTGGTTCGCTTAGCATTTACACTGTCATTTTTGAGAACGAACCTAAAAATATGAAGCCAAAAAATGCTTTTATGAAGTATGCTTTGCAACGGTTGTTGTGTGTAAATATGATGGTATTTATAGCAGCTGAGAACTCACAAACAGCTTATAAAATGTGTAAAAGAGTCAAAACGGTGTCAGGAATTCCTCCGTTGCCCACAAACGAAGATCTGCCGCAAGGAGATGACAGTTCTGACGGCTTTACCGAACTGTAGTGAGCAACATAAGTCTTTTGATGAGAAAAAAACAGGCATGCTTGAGCATTGTCTATTTTAGGGTCGCATTTTGTAACACCACATCCTGTTTTTGGTTTACTTAGATGACTTTGGTCTGTGATGCGTTCATACTTCAGTTGATACCAGAATTCAATTGGAAGAAGAAGACAGAGATCCCCTGAAAACGTGGGTCTCGGTCTGCTTGTTTGGTGCGCACCAGGTTTCAGATGGCAGCGTTCACACTTCAACCGCACTAACAGAGCGTTCACACCAGAGTTTGTTTTAACTGAACCAAACCTGCCAAAGAGCTAAACCAAAGTGTGAACACATTCTTCATGGAATGTGTGTGTGTGTGTGCTCACCCTTTGTAGAGTTGAGAATGGGGTAAAATGCCCTTCTGAATAAGCTGATAGTAGAGCAGTCCCATATGCTCTCTGGCTTTCTGACTGCGCTCCAGTGTGCACTCCAGACCCATGCGCACAAACACATATAACAGAGAGGGCTGCTCCATCTCCACTACACACTGCACTGCCTCCTGCACACGGACATGAACACATTAACAGTTTACAGTACTTCAGTCCAATCAATCACATAGCAGATATTCAAGTTACTTTACACACACGGAATCAAACACAATACTGAAAATTTGTATGATAGCATAGACACTATTACAAAGAAATATAGACTTTCTAAATGTGTCATGGTGGAAAAAGGGGCACATACTGAAGACTTCCAACCATTACATACCAGAATTCAAATTTGCCCAATAATGGACTGGGCAAAAAATATTAACATATTAAGGGATTATGCCAAAGATTATACCTGGAGGTTACAGGGGAAACCTCGAGTTTCAACTTAATTTTTAATTCATAAATTGAATCTATGTTAATCCTATGAATCCTGTTTTTACCAAATATTAATACTTACTAATACAGTACCTTTCAAAAGTTATTTAACATGTTTTTTAAGTCTCTTATGCTCACCAAGGCTGCATTTTTTATTTGATCAAAAATTCAGTATAAACTGTAATATTGTGAAATATTAGAGATGCACCGATTGATCGGCCAGGGATCGGAATCGGCCGATTTTCCTCATGATCGGCCCGGATCGGTGATCGGCCGATCAGTCTCACTTCTTACCGATTCCGAGCCGATCTTTTTTGTTACCAGCGGCACAGGCAATAACGTCAAATGCGCGTTCCCGCTCTCTTCTCTGTCACGGTGAAGTGACACACACCCGCGCGGGCGCCTACTCTCTCTCTCTCTCGCCTCATTCGCTCCGGTTAAATAGTGCTTACTGCGCATAAAAGCGCGCGTTCCACTGATCTATATTAGTGGAGCGTACAAGCCACGCTCAGTCTCAAACAGAGATAGAAGTCTATGGCGGCATTATAATGCTATTAATAACCGAGCGCACAACTGATGCTTGCGCGCGCAGTAAATCACTTCCGCGAGAGGATAACAGATCTACACGCGAGGAAACGGGAGCCCGCGAGCTCATTTTAAACCCGCGCGCGCGCATGACATCTCCTCTGCGCGCAAATCAATCTTCTATTTCGCTCGCGCGAACACTTTTTATTTTTGACGGTCATGGGGCGGGACTTTACTTATTTCAGTGTAACCTCAAATGTCATTGGTCAATTCAGTTTTTCCAGTCTGTTGTGATTGGACGCCTGTTGTAAAACGATTAGACATGGCTTCATCAATGGACCAGATGCAAGTGAGTTAAACTTTATTTATTGACTGATTGATTGCATTATTATTATAATATGTCCTTACCAGATACTATATTAACTTGATTTATTATTACTTTTATGGATCTGTAGCTGCTGGGGAAAAATGAGAACACACTTTGCTGTAGTTCACCGCTATTACCACTTTACTTCCTCCAAACAGTATCATGTTTACCCAGCCAAAATTATTATCAGTTCTCAGAACTACAGAAATGTGAAAAGTGTGATTCTAAATCCAAAATTGCTTCATGTGGCTTTAGATGAAAGATAAATCACCTGTTTATATCAGTAAGCAAGAGTTGTTGTGTAAGCTTTTTGTTATCATTCTTTGTCAGTTTAATATATTGTCAGGTTAATATATTTTCCATTATATACAGTATGAAAGGGTTTCAGCACTTTACCCCATTGAAAAGTTGCAGTTAAAGTTAAGATACAGTACACAGTATGAATGATCACACCCCTCTGAAACCCAATTTAGAAATTACAATTTCTTACAATTTAGTTTTGCATCTAAAGCATCCAAACACATGACATATACAGGCAGTGATGGGCAAACAAAGTTTTACAGTTATAAAGTGAATAAATTAGTCTTCATCTGAGCAGAAACCATGATCCTCTTACATTACGATTTATTTGTAATTAAATAAACTTACGTTTCGCCAGATTGGCCCCTCATTCGAGTCCTCTCATAGCAGCAGTTGTCCTAGTTAGCCGGTGCTGTGATGTTACGGTTCTGTAGCTTTAGATCACACGCTGAATCACGCATGCGCAGTATCATCAGCTCATCGGTTCTTAAATCGGACACGTCCGAAAGAAGCGGTTCTCGGTTGTGTACTGATGATCCGAAAAACGTTGCAACCGGTTCTACTCGAGAACGAGATTCGAGAACCCCGAGAGCGATTCAAAAGGAGTCGCTTGTTTGCTCTCGCTGTAGTTTGATTACGTCATGTTTTATTGTTTTTTTTATACGTCATATTTTTGTTTAGAAATTAAATAAGCTGTCCATGGATTATTTATGAAACAAATAAATGTTTCCAATCTTTAAAAAACTTAACTTGAAGGCACAACTGCACAACTTTCACTATATTGCTTTTTAAATAACATTAATATAGAAAAATAAATTTGTAGAACTATTTCTGAACATTAGTTTGATCTGTGTACAAAATATTATGTTCATGTTGGCATGTAGTTTATTATGTGCAGTATTTTATGCTATTAATCTGCTCTGGTGTATTTGGAAAAGCACAATAAACGTTTTGTATTTTGAATTAAGTCATAAACATATTTCCAGTATGTTTTATATTATCATACTGTCTGATGTTCAACAAAACTTGACTAACGTGCTTTTCATTCTCTTGAAAAATTGCACGCATGCGCAGTATCACCAGCTCACCGGTTCTCAAATCGGACATGTCCGAAAGAAGCGGTTCTCGGTCGTGTACTGATGATCCGAAAACCGTTGCAACCGGTTCTTGACTCGAGAACGAGAACGGTGACAGGCCGTGTATGTTCGTTCGTGTGCGCCGCACATGCGCACTCATATCAGCTGCTCTGCTGCTCGTGCCCATCATCATCAGTTCTCTCTTTACAGCAGGTTAAATCAGTGTACTGTTGGATTAACTGAATAACTCCGGGATGTTGGTTTATTTTGAGAGGTAGTGTCAGGCACGTCAAAAAGTGAGTAACTTTAGTAATTTGTGGATTCGTGTTTGCTAACTGGAGATGCGAACTGTTTGGAACGATTCAGACCGATTTGGTGAACTGGTTCGACCGGTTCATTGAAAAGAACCGGTTAAAAAGAACGATTCGTTCGCGAAGCGGACATCACTACACGCGAGGGCTTGATTTGCACGCAGAGGAGATCTCATGCGCGCGCGCGGGTTTAAAATGAGCTCGCGGGCTCCCGTTTCCTTGCGTGCAGATCTGTTATCCTCTCGCGGAAGTGATTTACTGCGCGCGCAAGCATCAGTTGTGCGCTCGGTTATTAATGGCATTATAATGCCGCCATAGAAGTCAAACAGACTCACAAGTACCAAAATAAGCGCCTTCCTGCGCTCAAACTGTCAAATACATACACAAGTATGTCAAAACCAGCGGCACAGGCAATCTTGGCGAGTATACAGATAAACACTGTCAGTTTTGAATCGTTAAATAGCTAAGAAAGTGAACCCATGTCGTGTGTAACAGTATTGGGTCTGTTGAACACCGTTCATAAACTCTTAAAGGGACAGCAGTCCAATATTCCTGCTGCTGTCTGTCATGTTAATCAAAGAACAAAAGACAAAGAAAATCAGTTTCAGCTCTTGACTGAATACGTTTTATAACTTTAATGGTAAGAATTGATCTGTATTAATATTTACAATAAAGACTACAGAAATTAAGGTAACCAATGTAAAATAATACTGAATGTATAATTTTACATTTGATTACTTTAATTTCTGTAGTATTTCTTACCTGAATAGAAACCCAGTTAACCCAAAAAACTTAGTTTCATAGTGCTCTTTATTCTATTGCATTTATTTGAGCTGTTTATATTTTATTACTGACTTTTACTTGTTTTTTTTTTGTGAAAATAAAACTTTGCATTGAAGAAAAGTAGATTTTTGTTTGTATATGTTGTCAATTATAGGTCTTAGAAAGAAAATCGGAATCGGCAAAAATCGGTATCGGCCGATCTCACTAACAAAAAATCGGCCAAGAAAATTGCAATCGGTGCATCTCTATGAAATATTATTATAATTCTTTACTAATTGAATATTTTAAAATATAGTTTCCTTTGATGGCAAAGCTGAATTTTCAGCATCATAACTCCACCTAGGTCCCTGTGATGTTGTACCTTGTAGTCATTAATGTGCAGAAACTCATCGATGATGGACTTGGACTTCCGCTCCGCCTCCTCTTCGGACAGGACAGGCTTTTCTGAAACACCAGTGACCTGCAGCGTCTCTGATTTCACTGCAATGAAGCAGAAGCTCAAATATAAATTTCATTTATGGGTTATGCAGCTTTAATCTACATGCATTCGCTAGTGTGAGAATGTGTCCTGCCTTACCTGTCTCTGTGGCTCTGCTGTTCTCTATCTCACATTTCTCCTCCGAGATGCTGGCTTTGCGAATGTGGTGCGAGTCGGGCCCCTCTCTCCGCGTCTCCTCAGGGGCCATGTTTTCCGTTAGCTCCTTGGCGCTGCTACCTCTGCTGAAGGGCCCCGGTCGTGATGACCCCAAATTCACCAGCTTTTCACTGCGCTCACGACCGGTGCTGCCTCGACTGACAGAGACATACAGAATAAAACGAATGAAAAGATATCCAACTTTTAAAGAGTTAAATTCTACATTTTTATTTCTAGCTCATCTGTTTTCAGGTGTTGGTTACCTTCCCAGTGAGCGTCTGGAATCGGATTCTGAGTTTTGGGCTGGAGGTAGGCTGGGCTGAGCCGTGGATGACTGCAATGCTGAATAACGGTTCAGGGTGCCGCTGGCAGAGCGTGTCAACTCTATACGGGCATACATTTACACATACACGTAATATACAAATCAGTAATCTAAACCTTACTGAATGGGCGGTCAATTCAAGACACATGAATAACAAGGTCTTGAATGTTCCTTCATATCATGTGTGGATTTTTCCCTCACCAGAGTCACTGGCTTTGGCTCCGCCACTGCTGCCCTTTATCCAGTTCTGAGCCCGCGGACCCAGCTGAATCTTTTCATCGATTTGAGGCTGTAATGGGGGATTGGTTGGGGTTCAGGGTACAAAAGAGAGCATTTAATACCTCACAAATGTTAAAATACCTGATTATTGATTGTTAAAGCACATGTGGACCCAATGTCAACCTATTCTGTGCTGCAGTTAAAGGGTTAGTTCAGCCAAAACGATGAAAAGCTTTCTGAACTCCATATACACAGCAATGTCATGACCAATTTCAAGCCCCAAAAAGGTAGTAAAGACATTGTTAAAATAGTCCATGTGACCACAGTGGTTCAACCTTAATGTTACGAAGCGACAAGAATTTAAAAAAAAAATAACGACTCCGTTCATCAATTTCTTCACTTCCCTGTCATTCTCCTACAATGTTCATGTTGTAAACACAGTGCAGAGCTTCCGGGTTCTACGTCAGATAGCCGGCAGAAGCTCTTGGATTTCGTCAAAAATATCTTAATTTGTGTTCTGAAGATGAACAAAGGTCTTACGGATTTGGGATGACATGAGGGCGAGTACTTAATGACAGAAATGTCATTTTTGGGTGACAACTGAAATTATAATCAGCAAGTGGCAGTGTTACCCCAATCAATTTTGTGCTGATATATCAGATTGTATGCTTTTATTCATGTCAAAAAATGTCATGTGTGTAAAATGAAATGTTTGTGCAGAGGCCAATCTCTTCACCTTAGAGATCTTGGGGATCTTTGTGGGGTCGATGGTCCTGCTGTTCTTAGTAGTGGGCACGGTGTTCCACGTCTCCTCCCTCTGCGACCGCTGTTCTCTCTGATCTGTAACCACAGCCACAGAGCAGTGTGTTACACAAGTTACTTCACAACAGATCACAACTAGCCAATATTAGCCACAGAACATTGAATCAGAAATGCCATTAGTTTAAAGCAGTGGTTCGTTCACAATCATAACAAATCAACATTGTATGCACTTCCAAAGGATGAGGACTTGAACTGATGCAGTAAAACCGACACCATTGTTGCCGTTCATATCACTGTGTATACAAGCCTCCAGGGCTGAAATTCAGATATGGCAATGGGCATTTAGATTCCAACATGCGCTGTAAGCGGTAGACCAATCACAACAGACTGGGCCGAAGAGAGGCAGAATCTTTGATCAAACAGTTTCAGACACTGTGAGGAAAGAGGTGATGCTGCAATGTATATTACAAGAAAATCATTGTTTTTTGACCTTTGATGCATGTAAACCTATTGTAGGTGGCCTCCAAAGCAAAATTAGAAACCTTCAAAATAGCATAATAGGGGCACTTTAAAATAATTAGTCAAGTTACTGTTGCATGAACAAATTCAACAGAGCAATCAAACCTGGTTAACCATTAATCTCCTCTACAAACAAGCCATTTGCTGTCTGGAAAGCCTGCTGTCCAAACAACAAGTTCCCATCAATGTTTTGATCTCATCTCGGAGTATACCTGGACATTTATATGAAGGTTTGTCCTCTGGGTGGCGCTGTAGTAGGTCTTTTATAGCTGGAGATACACTGTAAGCTTTAAGTGCGTGCTGTGGATCTCACCTGGCCTCCTCTTGATATCCTTCGACAGAAGCTGCTGATGAACCTTCCTCTGTTCTTCCTGCTCCTCCAGTTTGGCCTCTTTATGAATCTGCTCTATGGTTTTAGGGCCCTGGTCTGCTCTCCGAGAAACCCAGTTATGCTGGACAATATAAATAAACAGGAAGATCAGATGTCTATGATTAATTAATCAATGCCATTTTGTAAAATAGTTCAATTCAACTCCAAACTATATAATATTACAAACCATTCAGATTTTCTTAAAGGGCACCTATTATGCAAAATTCACTTTTACATAGTGTTTGACCATAAATGTGTGTTGGCAGTGTGTGAGCAAAACCACCCTAGAATGCGAAAAATCCACCCAGTGGTTTTTTTTACAATCTCAATAATTCATAAGCACTGTCTCAGAACGCCCTGTTCTAAGATTGCTCTCACTGTGACGTAGAATTGCGCTAAGCCCCACCCACGTGGTTTGATTGACAATCTGGTTTTGGCATAGACCCCGCCCTCGGTGATCGGTCAACCATCCTCCATTGTTTCAACGACAGCCGGTAATGTCTCCTAAGAAACATAAGTGTTCTGTTGTGGGATGTAATAATGAACATAGTAGTTTTCACTTACTTCCGACATCAGAGCCACTGAAAACGCAGTGGATGGATTTTATTTACGAAGGAAAGGCGCCACTCAAAATTCCAAAATACGTTTATGTTTGCGCGAATCATTTTTTGACTGACTGTTTTGAGAACGAGGGTCAATTCAAAGCAGGTCTTGCTTCAAAGTTAATCCTCAAGTGTGGATCGTTGCCTACTGTTCACGATCCAACGTCACCTCCAGAAGAAGTAAGTGTATTTAATGTTTTTTGAGCAAATAGTCATTTCAGTCGATGTCAGCCAATTCAATAATGCGTCTAAAGTTGTTGTCGTCATCGTAGAATGTCTGTGTATATAATTTAAACCTTGTTTTTTATAGTGTGTAAATATAATTTCGTTTGTACTTAGCAAACGTTATCACAGTATTTGTGTTTGTAGTTTCAAAAAATTGCGCGAACGTTATCACAGTGTGTGTGTGTGTGCGTGTGTGTTGCACATCCATAATTGCAAAGGGGACGCGATTAAAACTCTATAAGTACATAAATGTATCAAATAACCATTCAGGGACGTCCTGCTCCATTCTCAATTGTGTTTCTTCTGCCGGAGTCTCTTCATCATCTGGGTCTGATTCCGGTTCAAACATGTACGGCTGAATGCCATACAAAACAACGGGTCTCTCACTCTCAGCCATTCTGCTTCTACCGACTGTTTATTGCCATAGGTATGCAAGTTACGCCCTCATCCAAAGGCAGGGTGGGAATATGCAGCTCATTTATATTTAAGGTGGTACACACCAAAACAGCTCTTTTTAAAACAGGCCCCAAAAATGACATTTTCAAATGGTTATAATAAATTAACTGTGGGGTATTTTGTGCTGAAACTTCACAAATACATTCTGGGGACACCCAAGACCAATATTACATCTTGTAAAAAGGGGCATAATAGGTGCCCTTTAAAGTTGGGTACAATAAATACTTGAAAGAAGAATCGCTCCTCTTTTTGTCTCTTCTCTCTCACACATTTTTATCTCTCAAAAGTGAAAACTAAATCTGAGGAATGCAGGGGAGAGACAATGCTACGGGCAAACAGATGTGAACCATGTCATGGCCAAAAGTTATAACCTTGGTGATAATGTATTTAACCTTTGGTTGTTTTTGGGCCATTGAGTTCAGCATTTCTATGTCCTTGCCAACATTTTCACTGGCCTCAAAAAAAAGTATACATTTATTATTGTACAATTATCATATAATTCATAATTTTCAATTAATTCATATTTTTACAAATATTTCAATAAATGACCTAAAACACTACTGTTCATAAGTTTATTTTAATATTAGTTATTAGTTAAACTAACATTAGTAAGATATTTTAATGTTTTTGATCAAAAACAGTAGAAACAGTAATATTGAGAAAAATTTAAAATAACCGTTTTCTATTTTAATATATTTTAGAATGTAATTTATTCCTGTGATGGCAAAACTGAATTTTCAGCAGCCTGTACTCCAGTCTTCAGTGTCACATGATCCTTCGGAAATCATTTTAATATGCTGACAGTTGTGCTGCTTAATATTTTTGTCGATTTTGTTTTTTCAGGATTCTTTGATGAACAAAAAGTTCAAAAGAACAGCATTTCTTTGAAATAGAAATTATTTGTAATATTATAATGACTACCACCTTTGATCGTACTGACCGCAGACTATGGAACGGTAGTGTATAAATATATATTTCTTTCATGAAATGTTAAAAAGATAATTTGCAATAATAGATATACAGTTATTTTAATTCCAAAAAGGAAACCCCAAGACAGCCGTAAATTCAAAACGCTTTTGTGAAAGGGCATCATAAAATCACTATAGATCACAAAGTGTTTAATTAAATAAAAACTTACGAGAGCTCTACACAGATGTTCTTGCTTCTTTCTGTTACTTGTATCAAAACCAGGCCTTTTTAAACATCTGGCAATGGCTATCAGTACACTCTCTCAACACACACAAACAGACACAATCCCCCCTGGCACTCACCAGTCTCAGATCTATCACATCCTGTAGCATGAACCGTATCCGTGACGATGTCTTGCGCTCTTTGACGATTTTCTCCATCTGGTTGAAGTATTGGTCCATACGGGGCTGTTCAAGGACACAGAGAAGAGGGTGATGAAGAACACATCAGTTCAATATCAAAGACTGAGTTCATGTGTCCATGGGCCCTTGTCAATCAGAACTTGCTTCTCTGAAAATGTACTGATTATAAATGAAGACAGACCTTTTTTATTGTGGCAGAGATGTGTGATCATGCAGCACAGATCTTCTTGTCTGTACCCATCCATTATTTAGGACAAATAGGGAGTCATCTTAAATCTAAAAATAATGTTTTGAGGCAAAGAACTGCACTTAGCTCCTAAATCAACAAGGTCAATAAACGCAGAACCTATTTCCCAACCTGACTCCGTGTGAGCTGAAAAATGCCTGAAGTTCCTGCCGCAAGGTCAGCGAGAAAGGAAGGATGGATACAGAAAACATTTTCGTTTACCCTCTTGCCTAACACTTAGCTCCAGGGTTTATGGCCGTCTGTTGGGCCCAGCTGGAACACATTTAGACTGCATGTGTGTACAGCGTTCAGAATATATTCACTCCCATGGCTGATTATTTCTCATTCTTTTGCTCTGCACTGCAGCATATTTAAATAGCATTTTTCCATCCTCTTGTAGAGCTACAATGACATTTAAATGACAAAAGTATCTCAACAACTTCAGAATCAGATTAAAGACCTCAAAAAAAATTACACAATAAGCTGTGCTGGGAAACTTGGTGAAAAAAAAAAAAAAAAAAATTTTCCAGGCAAAGCTTTGGACCGTCCTCTGAACACTGTAAAAATGCAAAGATCTGGACACAGACAAAGATCTGATCATCTTAGTAGATAAGAAAGTATGTACTTGTACTACTACTGCATTTTATACGATGTGTATTGTTCAAAGTATGCAAATTTTCTCTATGCATAAAATACCAAGACAAAATTTGCCAAAATATACAGTATACAACAGAGCATGCTGGGAGAAATTAAATTTCCCACAATGAAATGTGCTCAACTTGATCTTCCATTTTAACTTAGAATTGCACTAAAATGTTTTATATTCATTTCCAAAATATTATGTTTCACTTACAGTAACAGTCAAAAGTTTGGGGTAAAATATATATATATATATATATATATATATATATATATATATATATATATATATATATATATATATATATGAGAAAGAGAGACTTTTTATGAAAGAAATTACTATTATTTAGAAATGATTCATTAAAATGATCAAAAGTGACAGAAAATACTTTTAAATTATTCAAAAAGATTTCTATTTCAAATAAATTCTGTTAAAAAATAAAATCAAATAAATCCTAAAAAAAAATCTATCACAGTTTCCACAAAAATGTCATCACCTGTTCCAACTGTTTTCATCTTTAATAATAATAAGTAATGTTACTTAAGCACCAAATCAGCATATTAGAATGACTTCTGAAGTATCATGTGATACTAAAGACTGCAAAAATGGCTGCTGAAAATTCTGGTTTGCCATCGTAGAACTAAATTACATTTTAAAATATATTACAATAGAAAAAAAAATATAGTAATAATATTTCAGTAATATCAAGAAACTGCGACTTAGTGTACAATTATTATTTTTTATTGTAGGTGGTATACAGTGTATACTGTACTCTATTTAGTAAGTAGTGACCTAATATTCCATTCTGAAAAAGCCAATTAGATCCTTCTCTCCAATGAGACTCGCAGTATGGCTCTTACAGGGAAAATCCCCCTGAAGCAATCTAGTGTTAGGTGTCTAGCTCAAGAGAAAATTGGTGACAGTTCATGCTCCAAGGCTCCAAGCACTCTTTTGGAGGCTAATCATTTAGCCATTATGCCAAACCACTGACATCCTATATAACTGAGCTACTAGCCAAGAATACCAGCTGTCAGAGAAGCAACTAAGATGCCAGTCACAATACTGACAGAGCTGCCGAGATCTCTTCATTCTAGAAGGTCTCGATCTGAGCTATTTCACTACAACACACGTACAATACAATTAGTCTGTCCCTATATTTTAAGTATCACAGTTAACACCTTACAGCATGAGCTCTAGTGGCCTGCTGAGTGCTGCCTTTCCAGGGTACTGGACAGATTTATTGGTAGCCTATTTTAACAAACAAACAAACAAACAGCAGAGGCATGCTGAAGAAATATGAGAGGCAAGTAAACAACAGCGATTATGTGGTTAGTTAAGAATTCTTCAAAAAAATTCAGCTTTTGAGTATCCTCTCGTGCTAAATATAGCTCTAATCGTTATACACTGTAGCATCAGACAGCACGCCCACAGGCAGCTCACAACCGTCTGGATATTGCAAACCAAAAGCTTTCTGAAAATAGCAAGCCCCAGTCTGATTGGCTGGATTTATGCAATGTCCAATGGAAGAAAAAAAAGTTTTTTATCAGTCTGCCGGGAAACAAAAGTTGTGTTTACTGTTCCTACACTGTGCACTTTGAAGGTGAAACCAATTCCAGGATTTGCCAATATTTGCAAGGTTCTGGCATTGAATCTTTGAAGGATATTCAAGAATTTTCTTTGAGGAACTTAGAAGCACATCTGCACATGATTTTACATTTAGCTGCCTCTAAACATCTTGTAAAAATCTGTGTTTGGTTCCTTTAAATGTCTACGTTTTGAAATTAACCTTTTGCAAATGTCTTCTTGCCATAGTGTAAATATTTTGTTTCTTGACATTATTTAGATGGTTCTTGTGGCATCATATGAGTCAATCTCCACCTTGCAGTAAAAACTGCATCAGTTAAAAAAAAAACTGAATACGCATAGTAAATTTGTTAGTGGTAGTGATAGTTCAATACGAACAGTATTTCACATACACTATCGTTCAAAACTTTGTGGTCAGTATGATTTTTTGAAAGAAAAATAATACTTTTTTTCAGCATGGATGCATTAGATTAATTTGCAATTGCTTCAATTGCTTGAGTCACATACATCAGCAAAGGTCAGTCTGTCAATCTTAAAATCCAACTTTAAAGGTGCCCAAGAACGCTTTTTCACAAGATGTAATATAAGTCTAAGGTGTCCCCTGAATGTGTCTGTGAAGTTTCAGCTCAAAATACCCCATAGATTTTTTTTTAATTAATTTTTTTAACTGCCTATTTTGGGGCATCATTAACTATGCACTGATTTTTTCAGCGCGCCGCCCCTTTAATTCACGTGCTCCCTGCCACACGAGCTCTCGATTATATTACAGCGCATTTACAAAGTTCACACAGCTAATATAACCCTCAAATGGATCTTTACAAGATGTTCGTCATGCATGCTGTATGCATGCTTCGAATTATGTGAGTAAAGTATTTATTTTGATGTTTACATTTGCTTCTCTATGAGTTTGAGGCTGTGCTCCGTGGCTAACGGCTAATGCTACACTGTTGGAGAGATTTAGAAAGAATGAAGTTGTGTTTATGCATTATACAGACTGCAAGTGTTTAAAAATGAAAATAGCGACGACTCTTGTCTCCGTGATTTCAGTAAGAAACGATGGTAACTTTAACCTCATTTAACAGTACATTAGCAACATGCTAACGAAACATTTAGAAAGACAATTCACAAATATCACTAAAAATATCATGTTATCATGAATCATGTCAGTTATTATTGCTCCATCTGCCATTTTCGCTGTTGTTCTTGCTTACCTAGTCTGTTGATTCACCTGTGCAGATCCAGACGTTACTGGCTGCCCTTGTTTAATGCCTTTCATAATGTTGGGAACATGAGCTGGCATATGCAAATATTGGGGCGTACACCCCGACTGTTACGTAACAGTCTGTCTTATGTTGAGATCCGCGTGTTTTCCGGAAGTCTTTTAAACAAATGAGATTTACATAAGAAAGAGAAAGCAATGGAGTTTGAAACTCAATGTATGTCTTTTCCATGTACTGAACTCTTGTTATTCAACTATGCCGAGGTAAATTCAAATTTTGAATCTAGGGCACCTTTAACTATGTATTATGTTGCAATTCCATATAAATCATCCAAATGTCATACCAAAAACATATTTACTCATATTTGGTGCTTGACAAATGTTAATTTTGGACACTACTTGTCAATTAGATGTACTGTTTTGTGTAAGAGGGCAGTTCTTGACCAGTTTGCAAAGTGGAGCATACTTTTGCCTTTAGTAAGAAGATGTTTTACAGTGGTTCTCCATCACGGTCATATTAGACTACTTAAAATGAAAAGCAAAATATTCAACCTTGGATACACCTAGAGTCTTTCCAAGGGATTTTCAGCAATGATCTTGCGAAATTCGAATCAATACGGCTCCAGAATATATAATAACAAACTGTTGGGCGAGTTACCTTGGCTTTCTCGAAGTCAAGGTCTTTGCCGATGGTGGTGAGGAGTCTGCAGAGGCACTCCAAGCTCTCGTCGTCATGGTTTTTTAGTAGTTTTACCACACAGTCATGCATGATGGGCTCTGTCAGCATCTTGAGCTTGAACAGCTCACCAATGAATTTGATATTTCCTGTGGAGCGACGCCGGGCCTTGTCCTTTGCCTCCTCTAGCTCCTCTTGCATTCTTTCTCTTTCTGAGGGCTATGAGAGAATGAGAGTTTCATGTAAATCGCAAAATGCTTTTAATAATGCCTTAAAAAGAATAAAGCACCCAAAAATGAATTATTCCATTATTTACTCCGCCTCATGTCATTCCAAACCTGTATGACTTTCATTCTTCGGTGGAACCAGAAAGAAGAAATGTTAAATAATGTACTAGCAGTGCTGTTATTATTATCTAAAACTAAAACTAAAACTAAAAATTGTTTTTTTAAGGTAGCTGAAATAAAGCTGAAATAATACAAAATAAAAAAACTAAAAAAGAAATGTTGCCTAGACAACTAACTGAAATAAATAAGTTTAAGTTGACTAAAATTACTAAAATTAATATTGGAATAAAAATAAGCTATACTGAAATATAATAAACAAAAACTAATAAAAATGTAAAAAGCACTAGAACTTAAAAAAAATAGGTGTCACAGTCAAAAAGTCTACTAAGACAAGCAAGTCTAAATTAAGTCTTGATAATAATTATTGAATAATTACTGATGTGGCAGAGTCCAGCTCCTTTTGTTTTCTCTCAAGTACGACGTCGTCCACTTTGTCCCTCTCAAATTCCTTCTGACAGCGGTTCAATAGCAGCTTCCGGAAGTTTACCGTTGTATTAGGTTTGTCTGCTGTGGGCACTTTTAGCTACAAGAGGAAGAAATGTCCATGACATATTGAAAAAAAAAGAATAATATGAGGTAAAGTAAAGCACAGTCCAAAGAAAACAGACATGGAAATTTCACAATGTGCACAATTAACTCCAAAGTGTACAGAACATACCGTGGCCAGGCAGCGACACATGTTGGCGTAGGCCACAGAGAAGCTGGGCTCATCGATGGCCTTCTCAAACACAAGGTCAATGACTCCTTTAAGCCTTTCTTCTGTGTTGATTGTGAGATCTGTTACCTGCTTCATCAGCTGATTGAACATCTGGGGTGTGAGCTTGTTCAAAATGCTACGAACTTTCCGGAACAATTCCTGAAGTGCCAGAAAACAGATTGCCAACACATAGCGTTTAGATAAAATAAACACGCTTTATAAAAGAGACAAATCAGGACTCAAAGGATGTGAGAGCATCAAACAAATACCAGTGCCTGACAAGAACAAAAGCATCCAACATGTGACAACCATCTAATTCAAACTCGAGAGTGCAAGTCATGTCTTGAGTGCTTCTTTTACTGTGAATGTTTACAGTAATGGATAAGAGTAAAAAAAGGAAATCGCACCTGGGTTCTCAGGGCCTCTGGGTCATCTGCGACACTCTCTCTCTTCATCCCAGGTTTCCAGGCGTTCTCTGACTTCTTGAGCTGAACGTCATCATTGACGGAAAGGTTTACAATGATCTTGCGAGGAGGGGGTCGTCGCACATGTATAAGCTTCGGATGAAGTGTTGTACAGACAGAGTGTCAGTTTAAAATGTAGACAATAACAATCTTATTTTTAAATCAAAAGAAATAAAATATATTTTAGCAAAATTAAGCACATTTGAATGTATAACGTATGTTTTATTTTTTGAGTTTACTTGTATTTCTCACTCTCAAATGGTGATTTTTATTCGATTTTATTTCTTTACGGTAATATTTTGTTGACTATTTTTTTTTTTTTTTTAAGTAAAATAATATTAGATTTGTTTTTTTTAAATCAACATAAAGGCATTAATAATACTACCATGATATATATTTTATATTTGATAATATTTTATATATTAGAATTTAAATTATATTTATTTTATTTCACATTGTGGTAGTCATAATGGCCCAAAAAAAGCTTCATTTACTTCAATTAATTCAATTAATTAATTCTTTCTTTTGATTTTGGGGTGACACATGACCCAGATATTATTCTTAGGAAGGTTCTTGATATGGATAGATTCGTCAACCAAAGTTCTCCCAAATTGCTCATATCACACTAGAATGGGTTGATAGATTAGGATTTTGTTGTGTGAGAAAACCTTCCATTTATATATAACTATTTTTTGTTATTTTGGTCTGTAATAAAGCATACAAGTTATTATAACTCACTGGGGCTCCACGTCCTCCTGGCATCTGCCTGCTGAAGTCAGCAAACGCAGGAGTGAAATCCTGGGGAGTGCTTCTGGAAATCAACCTGGGGTCCACAGACCTCAGCGGCAGCTTGTTTTGGTTAATCTGAAACAGAAGAGATCATTTCCATGACTTATCCAGCAGGGGACGCAGTAAGAAACAGAGCTGTGACATGAATGAAACACCAGATCTCCCTCCCCTCCTGCGTATGCTGATCTTGGACTAGCTCTACCTATCTGTATCTTTATCACAATCAGTATGAGAGAAACTGCTTTGAGATCAGTCTTTCCTTGCCCTACAGCACTGATGGGCAAACAATATTTGCCATGGAGACCAGCTCCATTTGTTATTTATATATCAACAACATGTTCAACGGTTTACGCTCCAGTCATCTTGTGACGAAGGGAACAAGAACAGCCAGAAACAGATGTGAGCGAGTACACATGCAGAGTAAAATCTAGGAACTGAAATGGGAAACTGAAAGTACAGCGCGTATGTTCAGAACAACAGAAACAAGTGTTGTCGGAAACAGTAACTGAGAAAGTATAAACAAATGACAGTGACAGGCTCACTTGTATCAACAGATTAGACTAAAGTTTAAGACTATGCATCAAACAGGGGCAGGACATTTATTTTCTATCGTCTTTAGGCTAAATGATGCCTACTGCCAAGTATGACATAAGCGTAATGCAATTTTAATGGAAACAGGACGTCTAGGGAGTTTCATGGCTGAAGAGTGCAGCTCAGCCGAAGTTTAGAAGTCAGGGAAACATACTTGTATTACTGTACTTTTCATGTTTTAAGCACCACAAGCGGAAAATTTTATGTCCGTATTCGCAAGTTTTTTTTTTTTTTAGACATTAGACAAAGAATGTGCTTTTGACACTTAAAATGATCAAGATCACCTTGTTAAGCTGAGTAGTCAGGTTGTGAGGTTTTACATTGTAAAACTGGGTTCACACTGTACGATTTATAATAGTCCTTTATTACTGTTGCTTGTCAGAGTGTATGAACATGTGAGCCATGTCACACTGTAGGGCCTCAGTTGTCATTAATGTCAGGCTGTATGTCAATCAAAATGTGTTACACAAGAAGACTCGTCTGGAGATTTACATCATAAATCCTAGACATGTTTGGTGACTGTGAACTGCATTTACATGTGTGATAGAAATGGTGGCTAGCAAACAAAAACAATCTCTCACGTTAATTTTGATCATGGCTTTTCTTAAAGGTGCCCTAGAATTAAATATTGAATTTATATTGGCATAGTTGAATAACAAGAGTTCAGTACATGGAAAAGACATACACTGAGTTTCAAACTCCATTGTTTCCTCCTTCTTATATAAATGTCATTTGTTTAAAAGACCTCTGAAGAACAGGCGAATCTCAACCTACGTAACAGTCGGGGTGTACGCCCCCAATATTTGCATATGCCAGCCCATGATCGAGGCATTACACAAGGGCAGAACGTCTGGATGTGCACAGCTGAATCATCAGACTAGGTAAGCAAGCAAGAACAATAGCGAAAAATGGCAGAAGAGAGCTGTCGCTATTTTCATTTTTAAACACTTGCAGTCTGTATAATGCATAAACAACTTCATTCTTTATAAATCTCTCAAACAGTGTGTAATGTTAGCTTTAGCCACGCAGCATAGCCTCAAACTCATTCAGAATCAAATGTAATACATCCAAATATATACTATACTCACATAATCCGACGCATGCATGCAGCATGCATGATGAACATCTTGTAAAGATCCATTTTGAGGGTTATATTAGCTGTGTGAACTGTTTTTTATGCTGTTCAAGGCAAGTGCGAGCTCCGGGGCAGGGGAGCGGGAGATTTAAAGGGGCCGCAACCTATATATCGGTGCATAGTTAATGATGCCCCAAAAAAAATGGGGTATTTTGAGCTGAAACTTCACAGACACATTCAGGGGACACCTTAGACTTATATTACATCTTTTAAAAAGAAGTTCTAGGGCACCTTTAAAGAAGAAAACTGGAAAAACAAAAAATAAAAGATGTATGTAGAGCAAGAGGTTGTTTGTTGTTGTCTCACTAATTGTGTCATCAGGTTCTGTGCTCTTATTGGTCTTTTATTTGATGTTGTCGTAGGAGACGCCACAATGCAAAACTGTGCATTAAATCTGCCAGAATTTCATTGGAGGTAAAATTTGATCTGCTATGATCATTAATTGGCTTGATAAGCGAACACGTCAAACTAGCGATCAAAGACTACAGATTTTAGCCTAGGATCAGATGAATCTTTTAGGATTCTCAAAATCTGTCTCAGACAGCCAAATCGTGGCCCAAACCACACAGTGTGAACCCAGTTTAAAACCTGGGTTAAGATTCTTCTCTGCATATTTATGAGGTTAATAACACTGATTAAACATTGGACAAGCGACTAGTGGAAAGTTTTCAAGTTAAACATTTCAACAAAGCATATTTAAGTATGTTTGGTTATGTATATTTAATGAGGCAAGAGTTGCATAGTTTATGATTGGTTAGAATTGGTTGGAAGTAACCCATTGTTTCACATACACTGTTGTAATAATATTTACATTGTGAAATGATAAATATAATTACAATTTAAAATAACTGTTTTCTAATTTGAATTTATGTTAAAATATAATTTATTCCTGTTCAGTGTCACATGATCCTTCAGAAATCAGCCGCCCAATAATGAGTCAGCATTCTGACATAGAACCTGGAATCGCTGGACGTAACAACAAATGAGAATGACACAGAATGGAAGATATTGTTGAATAAAGTCATTATTTTTTTGTTTTTGCGCACAAAAAGTATTCTCGTCGCTTCATAAAATTAAGGTTGAACCACTGCAGTCATGTCGACTGTTTTAACAAGGTCTTTAGTACCTTTGTGGACCTTGAAAGAGCTGATTATATTGCTGTCTTTGGACGAGTCGTATACCTCTCGGATTTCATAAAAAACATCTTAATTTGTGTTCCAAAGATGAACAAAGGTCTTACGGTGGAACGACATGAGGGTAAGTAATTAATGATGGAATTTTCATTTTTGAGTGAACTAATCCTTTAACCCAGGTTTAAAAGTAGTCTCAACCAAGGGTTAAAAAAGGCAGGTGAAAAGCCTTGAATGTACTGATTAGCTGCCAATATAATAATACTATTATTTATCAAATGCACTTTGTGTTTTTGTCTACAAAATTCAAGCAGTAAGAATTCCAGAAGGAAAACACAAACTCCAACAATTTTGACAATGTACATAAGAAAACACCTTGTCTAGCACCACATCACTGATTTGAGGCAGTCCCTCTGGCTTCTGTACACAGGCCGGCATGAACTGAAAGCCCAACAGGAAGTCCCGGTCATACTGTCTCTTTCCATTAGATTGCACGAGACCTGGGGTGGAAAAAGCACAGAAATAGTAGGTCAGATATGTAAACAAGACTAATTTGTTATGCAATTTAATAAGAATAATAAATTGGAAGCATCAACAAAACTTCTACAAAATTGTAAGTTGTATTTGGTGACACAAACAACAAAAATCCTTTTAAAAGCACTCTCTACATTGAAAACTTGACTAGAATTCAGGACAGAGCTGTAAACCAAAGGCTACTGGATATTTAATAAACAGTTCGATATGTCAACAATGTGACCTCCAATAAATAAAATACTGCTAAATATCTACAAATCTAAAAATAAGACAGTTCCTGTGCAAAGTCTTACCTTCCTGCATGAGTGGAGTGGGGGAACACATGGACCCCCGGCTGTCCCCGAGTGTAACGCCACTGTCAGTGCTCTCCGTCTCCACCCCATTCCTGAATGGCTCCGTTTCAGTTTCGCCGTTCTCTTCTGAGAGCTTCTCCTGGTGCTCAGGCACTGTAAAAGGGCTGCTGTAGGTCCCTAAGGTTAGCTGTGAGACCACCTCATCTTCAGCAGAGATGTCCTTTGAGGTCTCCTCCTGATGTAGAGCGAAGAAAAGCAGCATTACACAAGGGCCTGGAGGCGTTATGTGAGATGAATTACTGCATAATGGTTTGTGTTATGATAACAATGTTATTATTCTGTCTTACGCTATTACCAATTTTCCAATATCCCTTTTCTAAGGACAGGATATTATTACTAACAACAAAACTTATACTAAACCAAAAACTAAATAAACAGAAAACTCTGGAAAAAAAAAAAAAAAAAAAAAAAACTGTTACGAAATATCTCCCTTTGTGTTCAGAAGAACAAAGAAATGTATAAAGGTTTGAAACCACTTGAGGGTGAGTAAATGATGACAGAATTTTCATTTTTGGGTGAACTATCGCTTTAACACTGATGTCAAACCTCCATGCACACACTCTGTCTCACCTCATTCTCATTCGGCAGTGTTTCCACCATCAGAGCTTCTTCATTTGGTTTCTTCCAAGACTTTGGTACAGCAGAAACAGCTTGGGCTATCACAAAACGGATACACAATTGTTAACTGGTTATTTGAACTTTTTATTTTGCCTGATATTGAAACAAATCAGCACACATACCTGATGGTATGAACTTTTTAGAATTGTTCTGAGTTTGTGATTCTGAAACGTCCTGAGCCTTCGGTTGAACGTCGTCAGAAGTCTTGTTTTGCTCGGGAGCCTCAAGGACAACTGACTGCACTAGTGGTGCCAAACCAGGTGGTGGTACAAGGACAGAAACAGTGCTAGAGGTGCCTGAAGAGGCCTGTACGGTTGGGATCAAGGGCACATGTGCAGCTAGAGAAGGGAGGTGCTTTGCCTGGAGCTCCTCCAAGGCCACGGGAACTTCCTGACCGGACTCCTCCATGGATGACACTCCCTGGGTTGGCAACTGATCCTCACAGGACAATGATATCTTTAGGGCTTCCTGGACCTCAGGCTCTTCATAGCTTGATAAGGGAGTTTGAGACTCTGCAAGGCCATTTACCACTTTGAGGGACAGTGAGGGCGAAGCAGACAATCTGGGAGAAGTTTCAGGAAGAGATTCCTCGCCGGAGATGACCTGATGCGTCTGAGCCTTAGTGGTTGAGGGAGAAATAAATTCTGGTTCTCCTGCGGCAGTGGGTTTAATGCAGCCACTTGAAGAATGGGAGGGAACATTGGAAGCCACCTCTGGAGAAGAAGAGGCTAATAATGGAAGACTTGGGGCTTCTTTTTTCTCTAAAGAGGACTCTGAAGTCCTAGGCCCAGGAGATACAGACTTTATGGAACCAGACTCCATTTTTGGTCTGTCATCTATAAGGTCAAAAGCAAAAAGAGGGTCAAAACATGAATAAAAGAAAATAAGAATGTCCTTTAAGGGACAAATCATTTCACAAAAAGGTGTTGTGTGTGGAGTTATACCTAAGCTGGGTTTGCCATCTATGTACGCAGGACTCTCCGAGAGTCTCTGAGATGGGTTGACATATGTCACTTGTTCTGGGGTCTGACAGTTGCTTGGCTGCTTTGAGGTGAAAGAGAGAGAAAGAACAATGCAGACACATCAGTCAATCATAGTACAGTCCTGCAGAGCTAGACCTTGTACTATCGGCATAACCTCTACTCTAACATCTAACTTATTTTTGCCCAGAATCACCTGCTCAGACATATAAACTACCCAACAGCAGCTTAATTTCATGTAAGGGATGGATAGATATGACAATGATATTTTCCTTTCATAGTATTACCATAATGATACCATGACATTTATCTTAGTAATACGCATTTTTGGACATGTAACCATGGTAATAGCACATTTGTGGATACGTACAATGGTAAAGCCATTTTTTCTAAGTAGATATCATGGTACAAAGGTGTTTTGGACATACGGTACTATGGTTATACCATGTTTTTGGACAGGCACCATGGTAATACCATGTTTTTTGGGCATGGTAATCTCTTGTTTATTTAAACGGGTACCATAATCGAATGTTTTTTTTGGACAGGTACTGTGGTAATACCATGTTTTTGGAAATGGCAATCTCATGTCTTTTTAGACAGGTACCATGGTATTACCATGTTTTTTTAGACATAAACCATGGTAGTACCATTGCAAGTAACTAGTCGAACCATCTAAATACCATGTTACATATGGTATTAATTTTGTGCCATGGTATATGTCAAATCTATTAGCATCTGATATATATATATATATATATATATATATATATATATATATATATATATATATATATATATGAACCGCCACAGTACTTTTTTTCTGATGTTCATGGTGCTGGATCGAGAGGGAGTGGAATGTAGCAGCCATTGCTATTCACACTACCAAAACATTTAGCTGCTTATTGACACACTTTATCGATTCATTTTTTTCATTGTCCACAGACCAAAATATACATAAACATATAATGGTGCAGCCAACAGCCTAACGCTCTCTGTGTGTTAGATAGGGATTAGATTGGGGGCAGACTGTGTGAGCTGGAACTAATCCATGCACACCCTGTGTGCCAGAGAGAGAGAGACAGATAGAGAGAGAGAGAGTAGTGGGTGGCTGTACATGTCTGGAAAATTGCATTAGACAGGTGAGCTTAAAACAGCTGAGCCAAGGACCCAATAGACTTGAGTAGTGAGAGCTTAAAGCTGTGCTAATTATTAAAGACGTGTTAAATACTCACATGACGCAGGAACTTGTGTTAAAATGCAGTAAGAACTGCACTCCACTGAAGTGAATAATTACTTCAAGTGTAAATAACTGAGAAAGAACAAATTCTGGCACCTAATAACTCACTTTCCTTTGAAATTACATGTAATTTTAGCCTATACTACACCTGCCCCTGTTTGAAGTGATGCCTGTTTCTGGAGGCAAAGAACAATGTGTATTTCTTGCCTGTGGAGGGGTGGGCGTGGAGGACAGATGTCCTGTGGGAGGGGTTGGTGTCGAAGAGGGCCGTCCTGAAGGTGGGGTTAAGGTAGAGGCTGGGTGCCCAGCAGGAGGAGTAGGATTCCGGCTTCCAAACATGATTTCCTCCGTGATGTCCTTACCACCCTGATTGGGGTCTCGAATCCGGATCTGGGAGGACAATGGCGCAAAACAACAAATAATAAATTGATAAATAAAGACATTTATAATGTCCTGAAAAAATGTATCCCAGTTTCCACAAAATGTTAAGCAGCAAAAATGTTTTAAACTGATACTAATAGGAAATGTTTCATAAGAATATTAGAATAATTGAAGTATCATGTGACACTGAAGACTAAAGTAAAGGCTTTAGAAATTCAGCTTTGCAATCACACGACTAAATTACTTTTTAAAATATATTAAATTAGAAAACAGTTACTTTAAATTGTAATATCTCACACTATTACTTTTTTTATTAAATGGTAAACTTTTAAATGGTAAATATAAAAAACATATTTCAAATGCTTGTAATTTCTCTCTTTTTTCTTTATTTTATTACCAACTGTTTACTTGAATAATAACTTTACTTAAAAAAAATAAGCTATAAGAAATTGTTTTAATGCAATTTGTTAATATTTATGAATATATAACAAATTACAGTAGTATGTTCAATGGCACATTTGTTTTTGTTGTGGTTTGGTCTTTAGTACTAAAATACAACACTGGTATTTTTATCCTGAGAGTTCAATTTATGTTTCATAAATTTGTGAATTCAAAATCAATGCTTAGATATGACCTGACATCTTTAATTGGCTTGATGGTACAGATCTAATCTTTCGAAAAGCCATCAAACTCACTGACATAGCAGGATTTTCCAGATCCCATCATTAAAATCCCAACACTAAAGTTTTCAGGAGGATGGGTGAAATTTCTGACTGGCTTCATTCTCACTTTGGCTTGGGATAAACACCCTGGCTATGCCAACCTTGTCCCAGTATGCAACAAAACCATCACATCAGACATTAGATCAGTCTGATCCAAATATGGCAGGAGTTGCACACAAATCGACTTTATTCCCAGACCAATTCAATACTTATTCTTCATCTTGAATTCTGGAAATTTAATAGACTAGCATGACATAATTACACAAAAAGCCAAGGCCAATACCAGGGTAAAACTAAGATTTGATGAATATCCCTTTTAACAGCATTTTCGCATTTAATCTCGGTCTGCCAGCCAGGGCCGTTGGGATTAAATCCAAGCCTTATCAGTCTAAAATGAAATTGAAAAATAAGTGGATCTCTTGGCATTTCTAAAACAAGGTGGAGTGTTTCAGGTACTCACTGGTTTCTTTTCACGCTTGGCTGGTGGAGGTGGCAGTTGTGCAGGCACTATGATGGGTGGAGAGGGAGGGTACACTGTCTGGCCGGTATAATATGGCGGCCCGGCAGCTGTTGTTGGAAATAAGAAGGAAGGGAGGAAAAAATTGAGTCATGTTACTGTGTTAGCTGCTTTCACATGAGATCTAAACAGCCTCGGAGTGAATCGCTTTCTGGAAACGGGGTCATTTCTCAGCTAATCAGACACACACTGAAACTACCTGGAGCTAATATGAACCAGCTGGGTGTGATGCAAGCGCACTCACACTGAAGTGTGCTCTACAGAGAGGTCTGTACTTGCCATAAGGAGTGGGGTATTCCCCAGGGCCGGGTCCTGGGTAGAAGGTTCCAGACCCTGGTGGCTGGACGGCATATTGCTGCGGGTGCCCCACGTAAGGTGCACTATGACGATACTGAGAGAAGAAGTGGGGAATTTCATTTGAATATAATATAATAATGCATATTTATAGAGTATGTTTGTATATAAACATATTTGCATATAAAATATCAACATATTTATTGTTAAAATAAAGTAAAAATAATTAACTGAATGTATTTATTGAACATGTTTCCATAAAAACACATTTATTATAAACATTAAATGAATGAATTAAAAAAAAAAAATATTAAATATGTTTATATTAAATATCTATTGAATACATTTTAAAATGTGTTAATATACTGTGAATATATTTAATATTAATAATATATTTAATATTAACTTATATATTTAATATTGTGAAGATTTGTATATTGGCATTTTAACATTTAATATAAACATTTTAATGAATATTGAATGAAATTAAACATTCATTCATTTGAAATATTCATTAACCCTTTACATACAAACATTCCTTAAATATGTTAAATATTAACAATTTAAAATATTTACTATCAACATTTAATGAATATATCTGTATATAAGCAAACAATTAATGAATATATCGGTATATAAGCAAACATAATTAATGAATATATATATATATATATATATATATATATATATATATATATATATATATATATATTTTTTTTTTTTTTTTTTTTTATTATTTGTTATAATAAATATAATTTATTATTTGAGCTATAATTATATAATTTTTTTGTCATACAAAGACAGCAAAAGATTAGCATTGTTAAACATCCCATGCAGGTGATTTTATAAATAAATTGAAGAAAACATTTAATGAATTTAAAAATTAATTAAAAACATTTAATGAATTTGAAAATTTTAAATTCATTAAATATTTTTAGGTTTTTATTACAGTGGGAACCCTGAAAATAAATATATATATATTTTGTGTATACAATCCATACTTGCCAATATCTATTTCTACTGACTCTTTACCTGGGGAATGTAGTATTGGTGTGTCTGGGTAGGAAAGGGCATGGGTGTCATGGTCATCATGATTGGCTGGTTGGGGGAATAAACCGTAGCCGTGGGGGTCTGTGAGCCCGGCCGAATGGAGGGGTTATTGGTAGGGAGGGTGGGCCGTGCTGTCTGCATCTGAGTCCTGTGGAGGAACTGTGAAGGAAGTCAAAGAAATAAGGGTTAGACAGAAACAGAGTAAGATCCAAGACAGTGTTGACATAAGACAGTTCACCTCAGGACATCCGGCTGTGTCTGTCAGGCAGTTTATTCAAATTATGAGGCTTCTGAATTTGCAGTTAATTGACAATCTTATATTCAGACACTGGAACAGCAGTGATCACAAATGCTTGATGAATTATATCAATTCTGCTCATCGAACAGACACAAAGAAACATAAATACACACATACACACATAGCAGCCTGGAGAAATGAGCAGTATTCTCATTCTCCGCTGTAGCGGGGTGATGGCACAGCTCTGGCACAACGGTTTATTCATCAGGAGAATACTGCATGCCTGCTGGAGGAGTCGTCCCCTCCCCCATCACTTCCTCCCCCGCTTTCCCTCTATTTCTCTCTCTCGCTCACTCCGCACAGCAAATATTACCTCAGCAAACCCAGTCAGTGGGCGCCAGCAACCAGGCAGCACTGGAGTGAGAGGTGACCTCTCTCTCTCGCTCTCTCTCTCTCTCCCTGATTCTACACACACTTATGCACACATCATATGCAATTCCCCTCATGGGATTGATAAATGTCTAAATGTCTAAAGGTCTGTCTATATGTGTGGTTGATTTTACAAAAAAGGAATGTTTTTAGTCCCTTAAAACTATTTTAAAGAAAAAAGGGCAGATTATAATACATTTAAATTTTTACTGTGTCTTTTTTAATGAATGGATACATGTGGCAAAAATGTCTCTATTTTACGCTTACCTAGAGTTTATTATTAATTATTATTATAATAATAATTTTGTATTAATTGTCTATATAAATAATTAAATATTGTACAAAATTATAAATAAATAATTTATAAAATAAATAAAATATTTATTTTATTATTTATAAATAAATACAGTATATTTATTAACAAATAAATATTATATTTATAATAATAATAATAATACTTATAATACTAATAATAATTATTATTATTATTTTAGAGACTTTTCAGAGAGCATTTTGGCATGCTGAGAGCATGTTTTGCTTTAGCATCCTAATAATCTGCACAACAGAGAAATTTAATCACTCATTTAAAGCTAAAGTCATCAATGCAGTGCTTTTTCTGTACAAATTCACAATGCCTGTTGTGAGCAATGTTGCAGTTATTATGCAGAATCTGCAGGTTTATGCGAAAGCCACAGTGGAGAGATTAAAGGACAATATTTTCTAGCATCTGCTGCTGGTTCTTAGTGTAGTACTTGGTCCCAGGTGTCTGTCACAACAGACAGATGTCTGTTTTAGTAGTCTTGTAACAGTTCCAGTAGAGAACACAGCTGGATGCCATGAACTAGATGTTGCAATTTCACAATATTTCTTTCTAGTTGTCACACACAATATCAAAAATCCATCACACATTAAAGACATACACTAGTAGGTTGATTAAGGCCATGATCAGATGCTTATTCCAGGACATGTGATAAACAGTTTGAATAAGCCTCATTTTTAAAGATTATAAGTAGTATAAAGTGCTCTTAATTCAAGTATCACTCATAATCGCTGATGAGCCAAAACACTATGATCAATGAAAAGTGTAGCAAATATCGCTGATCGTCTCCTAACAAGGCCACATATATTAAGGTCTCGGTAGATTAGATGGTAAGAAAACAATCAGTTCTCATAATCAAAGTGTTGGATACAAGAGAAATGGTCAGGAATATAGGGCCAAATTGTTATGATGAGGCGACTGGGTCAGAGTATCTCTGAAATGGCAAGGCTTGTGGGTTGCTCCCCTTGCCTGGAAAATCCAGCCTCACCACTGTACCAGCGGATGAGTCTGGTCGGCCATTGAATCAATTCGATTTCTAGGGCGGAGCAAATCCGAGCAAACAGGAAGCGGAGTAAACCAATCAGAAAAGGGCGGATATGACGTTAGCAAAGCGACAAGAGAGTCAACAGCGAAAAGTAAATAATTAATGTGTTTTTGGTCATTTAAAACTGGATTCACGGCTGAATAGAACAAATTCTCGGGTCTCCTGTGCGCAATCTTTGTTGATATTGAAGGGACTTTCACCACACTAGAGTGACGCTGTTTGCGTCACTGAAATCAACGAATCTGATTGCACGATACGGTTTGGAGTTGACTCGAATCGCGACTTGTAGAAGATATATCAGTCTGGCCTTGCCAGGCAATTGCTCCCCATCAGCAGTAGTGAGAATTTACCAAGAGTAGACTGAGGAGGGACAAACCACAAACTGGCAACTAGGGATGTCACGGTGTGAAAATTTTCACTCCGGTAAATAAATTCGCTTAACACCGGGGAAAGTGCGCTACTTTTCACTTTCGCTTTCAAATGTGCAAATCACGTGTACAGGCCTGTAATTTGCGGGCAGCAGGGAGCCACTATCTATACGCAGGAATTGAAATCTCTTTTGAATGCGCACTCGGTTTTTACTTTCGTTTTCGGCGGTACTGACCACGTATTTAACAAGATAAGATATTTGTTATTGACACTCAGGATCTTTTGCGCACAAAATCCTCAGCCTGTCCTGTCAGTCATCTCTCCTTAAGGCTGATTTATACTTCTGCGTCAAATGGCTGTGCGTAGCCTACGCCGTAGCCTGATGTGCACCTCTTCAAAAATGTAACAAAGCGTCAATTCTACGTGGACCGCAAGCGCTGTGATTGGTCTGCTAGAACCCCTCCCTCAGGTCAAAAAACTGGTGCGGAGCAAGCAGAGAAGACTGAGGGTTTCCAACTTCCATGAAAAATGCTCTGTTTCAGGGGACACACGCCGTCAAACTGCAACAAAAGTTGTTGCCTATTTGCCGCCATCACTGCTGAAGCTTCTCTGACCACATACACAACAAGCTGCGTCTTCTTCGGCTTTTGCCTTGATAGTCAACATGACTGCGGACACTGTCTACTAGCGGTCTGCATGCACATGAACATGGACAACGATGAAGAAGTATAAAGAAAACAGACGCATAGCCTATGGTGCAGAGGCTCTGGAGTAGGTCCGACACATAAGTATAAAAACAGCCTTCACTCTCTTCACGTGACTCCTGCTGCACTGTGCTACAACTCTTAAGCTCGTGCTGTATGGAGCAGAGAAGACGCTTTCAGTTTATAATTGTAGTGTCCATTGTCCAACTGAACTAAATGGTTTTTATTTCTATAAAAAAGCAAAATGACAGTGGGGACGGGGCAAATAATGTAATATCTGTGTACAGCCGAACACAGTGTAACATCGGTAACACGGACTACCGGAGCAAGCCTACCGGCATGAGGGTGTTGGGCCCACAAGTCTCATCGATGAACGGCAACAAAGGCTATCTCATCTGGTCTGAGCCAACAGACAGTCTACTGTGGCACAAGTGAAGTCACACAAAATTTGAATGATGGTTATGAGAGGAATGTGTCACAACCCAGTGCACCACACTCTGCTGTGTACAGGGCTGCGTAGCCGCATGACAATGGTGTTCCCTGGTGGAAGTGGCTTTATTCAGCAGGATAATGCATCCTGCCGCACTGCACACATTGTTCAGGATGGATTGAAGAACATGATGAGTTCATAGTGTTGCCTTGGTCTACAAATTCCCAAGATCTCAATCCAGTTGAGCATCTGTGTGATGTGCTGGACCAACAAGTTTGATCCACAGTGGCTCCACCTCACAACCTTGAAGGATTTATCACAGGACACCTTCAGGGATCTTGTAGAGTTCATGCCTCAGTGGGTTGGCGCTGTTGTCCCTTACATGGTGTCTACACCAGACGTGAGCGGCACAATGCGATGCAACAAAAGCAAACAGAACCCATTATAACCCACCATTTATGATGACCTTAAAGCTATTTGCAACTTTGCAAATGTTGCGTCCGGTGTAGAAACGGTGTTAGACAACATCTATCCTAACTGTACAGCTCAGGTACAGCCAAAAACATTAACAACATGGCTCAGAATAACCCAGGACTGTCATTAAACAAGCCTCAGGGAGATTTCCCGAAGCCAAAAGTATGTGTAGAAACAAGAACAATAAAACCAGTGGACGGCCCATGACAGTTGGCTGAAAAAGGATTTAACACCACAGAACTGATCCGCTAGTGCCTGAAAGCCAAGTTGAGATTATGCGTAACTGTCTCTGCTCACTATAGAGACAATAAATATGCTGTTGAGTGTTGTTGTGCTCTTTGGAGAGGACATAATCATTTATGTGGCTATCAAAAAGATCAGGAAGAACCGGACAAGTTAAATTAAAAACACAGAGAATAAAAGACTGTGTGCACTGACCCAAATTGGGTGTCACTATGTAATAATGTGGTTAAGGGACTGGACTGGCATGCTTTGATGTAAATGGATATACTATGCATGACATAGGGTGGCATGTTGGGGCAATTCACGACAGTAGCTGAAATTAAGCTATGACTCTAAAACAACTTGCTTAGAGGAACAGCTCTCATTTAAATATACGGCATATGATGCCAGTGCCCTCTGTTTGCATAAGGAACTAGGGAAAATACAGATTCAGCAAAAAATAAGCAGAGAAGACAAGTAAAGACACTGATGATGCCTGAACAAATGCTCAGAAAAGGATGTGAGATGGTTATATCACAATCATCACAAATGTTTATTAGAGGAACTGAACTTTACAAAGCTTAAAAGGTGCCATAGAATTGAAAATTTAATTTACCTTGGCATAGTTGAATAACAAGAGTTCAGAATCAGTACATGGAAATGACATACAGTGAGTCTCAAACACCACTGTTTCCTCCTCCTTATGTAAATCAATTTTTTTTTAAAAGACCTCTGAAGAACAGGCGAATCTCAACATAACACCGACTGTGACGCAACAGTCGGGATCATTAATATGTACGCCCCCGACTTTTGCATACGCAGTATTAACGTCTGGAGCAGCACAGAGCTGAATCATCAGACTAGGTAAGCAAGCAAGGACAATAGCGAAAAATGGCAGATGGAGCAATAATAACTGACATGATCCATGATGACATGATATTTTTAGTGATATTTGTAAACTGTCTTTCTAAATGTTTCATTAGCATGTTGCTAATGTACTGTTAAATGTGGTTAAAGTTACCATAGTTTCTTACTGTATTCACAGAGATCAGAGTCATGTCGTTATTTTCATTATTAAACACTTGCAGTCTGTATAATTCATAAACACAACTTCATTCTTTATAAATCTCTCCAACAGTGTGTAATGTTAACTTTAGCCCGTTAGTCACACATAGGCTACTATCAAACTCATTCAGAATCAAATGTAAACATCCAAATAAATACCATACTTACATAATCGGGTATGCTGCATGACGAAAAGTTTGCAAAGATCCATTTTGAGGGTTATATTAGCTGTGTGAACTTTGTTTATGCAATGTATTATAGAGTCGCAAGCTTGGGGGCGGGGAACGTTTTTTATTTAGAATTTAAAGAGGACGCACGCTGAATCTGCGCATATATAATGATGCCCCAAAATAGGCAGTTAAAAAAAAAAATGAATAAAAAAAAATCTATGGGGTATTTTGAGCTGAAACTTCACAGACACATTCAGGTGACACCTTAGACTTATATTACATCTTGTGAAAAAGCATTCTAGGGCACCTTTAAACATCACCGCTACTGATCTTACCGTAAAAAGCACCACTAGTCAGTGTTAAGGCATGTTCACACCAAGGACGATAACTAAAACGATAATGATGATAAAGATGTAGTTCTAAAAATTTTGCTAAATATAAAAGAATAACATAATCCACACCAATAACAATAACAGCACAAAGAAACAATATTGTTGGAATCACTTTCAGAACAACCGTTTTCCAGCTGATGAACAATAAAAACAATCAGATCAGAATCCATTCTGTTTTAAAGAGCTTAACAATTTAAAGGGTCAGATGACAAAACTGCAGCACATGCTTATAATAAATAATAGAATGATATTGTCCGCTGGTGTGGACGCCAATATAGTTATCGTTATCTTTACAGTTATCATTCTTGGTTTAAATGGGCCTGAAAGGCAGCACAAATTATAAAACTAAAATAAAAACTAAAACTGAAAATATAATTCACTGAAAAAAACAAAAATAATAAACTAAACTTGACTAAACTAAAAACTACTGAAATGATTTTTTATAAATAGAATATTTCATATTTCAAATTTAACATAAATATATCGTACTTCAGCCACTTTTGGGAGAGACCTGAAAAAGGAAACAAGAAATAAAAGAAACATGAAGACCACCATTGAAGAACAAACTTTGCTTGTGTGTGTGTAATGGGTGATTTCCTCTCACTGTGACTCATACAGGCCAACAGGGGATCGAGCGCAGCCTGAGGCGAAGACCACTCTGTGCTAAACTACTGTCACAATGCCGTACAAGTGTGTGCGGGAGAGTGTGTGTGTGGAAATGCCAGGGAGGGATGGAAGCGGAGACTTGGTGTCTGTGTGTTTGTAAGGGACAGAGATAAGAATGAGTGCATGTATCTGAATGGCAGAAACAGAGAGAAAAAGGGCATGAGTGACTGAAAGAAAAAGGGCATGAGAAATTGTGGATGTATGAAAGGGACAGAAATGAGTGAGAGAGAACATGAGAGACTAAGAGAGAGAGAGAGAGAGAGGGACAAATAGAAGATGGAACATGAATGGAACAAATACATGTTATTCTCACACATATTGTTATTTGCACTTCTGGTTAGATGCTAATTGCAATTAATTGTTTCTGTACTTGTACAATAACAATAAAAGTTTAATCTAAAAAAATATACATTCTCTTTAAATTAGCAAATGTCTATCTGACATTGGTTCTTGTGTATTTATGTGTCATATTAAACATGCTATACAAAATATTATTATTTTGATATAAATATATATTAATATTTTAATATAAATATATATATTTTTTTAAACAGAAAAGTTATTTTATATTGTAATAATATTTAAGAATCTATATATATATATATATATATATATATATATATATATATATATATATATATATATATATATTATATATAAAATTGTATTTATATAATTCATTTTATTATTATTATTTTTTTTTAATATACCTGTCCTTTTTGATTCTGTAAAGCTGCTTTGAAACAATATGTTTTGCGAAAAATGCTATACAAATGAAATTGAATGGAAGTGAATTGAAACTTTACCTGAAAAAAGTTAATATCTACATATTTTAAAATTAATTTGCATTAAAATGTTTTTCTTAAATCACAAGTGCCCTTAAAAACAGAATCACTCATCATGCAGGATACAGAACCTCAAAGAGGCTCAGACCTATATGTTCTTTCTCTCTATTCCCTGACCAATATTCAACACCAACCAAATATTCCACCCTCTGTGTGTGTGTTTGACACGCCCTCTCCACTCTCTCCTATTTCTGTTTGTTTTCTAATGGCCTGTAGGCATCAGTTTTAGCCATTCTGCAGTGGAAGCGAGCTGGGACTTGCCGCAGCCACAGGGGAGAAATGAAACCTTAACTCAGCTCTTTTAACATCAGCACAGATGTCAAAGCTTCTTTCACTGCCGCACATTACACAGTCAAGCGCTGTTCTATAGGTTGAAAAGGCCTGTGTACATTGTTGCTTTTTGCTCTTTTCCCCCGCTCCAAATAAAAAACAAAGCATAAAGGTACGATCATAGTGACATTCTGGTGAAATTTCACAGGCAAAATCTGTATATTATCAATAATATAGTGATGCATGAAGTACATCTAACAAAGAAGTCACTTTCAAAACCAAGCAGCTTTCATTGGTTAACGTGGCGAATGTGAAACATTTGAACATATTGCAAATCTGGATGTGGAAATCATTCTTCCTCACGCAAAATTCCAGATTGTGTGGATTACTATTGAAAAATGACTGCATTTCGCCTGCAAAAACTTGCTGAACAACAGTAAATGTAACCACACCTCAGTTTATTTTAAATAATGACACATTCAGCCCAGTCATCATTCCATTTCTCTAAATATTTTCTTCCTGTAATACACTTCATAATACAGAAGTATAAGGGTTATGCGCAACAAACTTCCGTATTCTGTAAAACAGGGAGCATAGCTTCCGGTTCAGGTCTTTTGTATGTGCATTGTTAAATATAGAGCCGTTTTACTCAAGATGCCTTCAAAGGAACTACCATCATATATGGGTCAATGACGTGACAGGTCATTTTTGTTCAAAGGCCTTAATAATAATAAAAAAAACAAAGATATGACATCCAAAGTATGTAAGGTAGTACAACTAGATCTCTTTTATTAAATCCAAAAGGTTTTAATTATATTTTGCTACATATAAACGTATTTTAAAGATTTTGAAGTGTCAAAAGGTCATTCGGTTTAACCGTCCAAAGGCCAATAGAGCCATTTCATTTGTCATTAAAATATCTTAAAATGTAATAAATATTTTTTATTCTGGCATGGTTTTATAGCATTAAATATTAACACAGTGCAAAATGGCATTAAAATTACGTGTAGAAGTCGTTGCTTTGTTATGAGAAAGAATGTCCAGAAAAATGAATTTCATTGATGTCATTCGGAGTAACCAAAACCATGTGACAGGATGTGACATCATTCAGACAAAAAGGACCACATGGTCGTGAACCAAAGTTACTAACTCTCTTTTAACCATTTGAAAAGTTCATGTTTTCACTTGCTCATATGCATGTCCCGAAACATCAGGTCATTCGGTACAACCGCTATAAAACATGGAAAATTTTGTAAAAACTTGTACTAAATATAAAATGTTTGATTGTCCTTTTGCTAGCTAACTAGCTAGATATCAGCCTGTTAGCATTGTTTGAAAATATAGTCATTCGGTATAACCAAAAGTGTCATTCGTATTTGGTTACAAATTTTGTCCATCTTGTAAAAAATGATAAAAGCAGTCTTTATTGATTATAAAAACCACATATCTCATTGTTAACACTTAATAAAACTTCACAATTAATTATATAGCTCCATTATGTTTTTTTTTTACACTTTTAAAAACCTTATTTGTCAATGACCCTTAAGCAGATTGATATCTAACCGTTTTTTTATACTTTTAGACTAGACTATTTTACGCCAACTAAAAATAACTAACTTGGATGGCTGATTACCTTGTTTATGTGGCTTTCGACATGAAGCCTATTATGGATGCATTTTCCATTATTAAAAAAAGTTACCTTAGTGCATTTGACATAATAGTGCCCAATTACAATCTCAACCATACAATAATAGTTTCTTATAGATAATGTAACATAATACAGCAACGCTACATTTCAAGCTAAGCCCACTGCACATAGGTTAGCACATCTGCTACACACTTAAAATTCAAGGGGGAAAGTCATTTAGAGACAGCAGGAAAATAATCTTTTCTAAATGCTATTGCCCAGTACTGCACTGAAAATCTTTAAGCTTCCTCTCCCTCATGACAATTAGTCTTATTTTCTAGCTACTGTGCACACAAATCAATAATTAACGTCTAAGCATAATACATTGTTTCTTGCTATTATAATTCTGGTGCAAATAAATTATGCCTGACACACAAAATCGTAGTCAGAAAAATCTGATTTATCTTTTAAATGGAACAGTTTATTCAATCTTTTTTTTTGTTTTTTTTTTAAATCTATAAACATCAGGCTTTTATGACTCGTATAGCATGATATATAGGAGAATATGAAGCTTATACTCAAGGAAATATATGAAATTATGATGGCTTCTAATATAAATCAATCAGATCTTTATAACAGTATAGCACACTACTTGCATAAAATGCATATAAACATCAGTTGTTACTCTGTATCAACCTATAATAAGTTTTAAAATGATGAATGCTTAGTTTAAATGCTTAGTTTTATGATCAATGCTCTGTAGGGGGCAAAAACAAATAAGCGTTCTTCAAAAGCCTGATGAATCTATATTTGATACTCACAACAATTTTCACAACAACAAAAATGTGAACAATGACCTTAAGGGGTATGTTTTTAGAATTATACTAAAAGGCCTTTTACTTGCTAAAAAAAAGTATAAACTACCAATCAGACTAGAGAAGACATCTAGAAGATTGTGTACAACAGGTTTTTCAGCATATTGGTAATTTATAGACCTTAGAAATTTGCATATTAAATCCAGATACATTAGGCTTTTATAGGGTTAAGCCCTGTGAAGAGCACAGCAATTGGAAGGGGAGAGAAGTGTGGCAGGTTGGGGCAGAAAGTCACTCAACTTTTCTTAAAGGTCAGATGTGTATATGGACACCCTTGCATGGATGGACTTGTGGCTGCATGCAAAGTCCATAAACAAATCATTAGCAACAAATGACAAACAAGTTTTTCCTTGTAATGAAACACCAAAGCGCAGCGTATAGAATATCAATCTGGAACACACTCATGCATGTACAGACATGTGTAATGCTGCCCATGAATTCAGCAATGCAACTTACATTCTAATGATCATAATGACCTCTGAACACATTTGGTTGCGACTAACAAAAGACCAAGTCGTCTAAACACAACAATGATTCTGCCCAGGACATGTTCAAGTATTTCATCTAATAAAAGGTGCACTAACAGCCTTGACAAGAATTAGCAATCACTGTCAGTCTTCATCGTACATCTGCTCATCAGATAACATGAATAACAAAACATCATCATTTAGACGCTCTTTCAGAAAAGACAAGAAATGGATGAGTCAGAGGAGACACTTCTAATGTCTGGTTCTCAAGGACGGGAAGCTCATTACACAGTCGAGCTAATACATGAATATGAATACGTCTCTAGTCATAATGGTTCTTAAAGAGGACCTATTATGCTTTCTTACATTTTCAACATTCTTTAGTATGTAATGTTGCTGTTTGAGCATGAAAAAAGTCGGCAAAGTTACAAAGCACAAAGTTTACTCCAAAGGGAGTTTTTCTCTATACCAGTAAGTTTCTGAACTCCCTGAAATGTCTCAATTGTAGTCTTGAGTTTTCTTCTTGGAACATACACGTCACAATATTCCTCATTTAAATAATTCCTGCCCAAGGCATAAGCAAAAAAAGTGGGGGCCTAGTCGAGTAGTCCTAGCAGTGTATTGAAACTCGCAGTTATGGTAAGGGGCGTGACATTTCCGAAACACACTAGGTCCAGCTGACCAATCAGAGCACTTAGTGCTTTTTGGAAGGAGGGGCTTCACAGAAACTAAACAAAGAGTAATTGACAGGCTGGGAAGAGAGGAGCTGCAATAATGTAACATGAAATATAATGGGTTTTTTTTTACATTCAAGCATGAAAACCTACTCCAGAGTCCCAAAAACAAAACCAAGACTTTGTAAAAAAAAAAAAAAAAAAAAGTGCGTAATATGGCATCTTTAAAGGGATAGTTCACCCAAAAATGAAAATTCTGTCATCATTTACTCCCCCTCAAGTTGTTCCAAACCTGTATAAACGTCTTTGTTTTGCTGTACACAAACAAAGATACTTGGAAGAATGTTTGTAACCAAGCAAATCTCACGCCCCTTTGACAACCATAGTAGGAAAAAAGATACTATGGTAGTCAATGGAGGGCAAAATTTGCTTGGTTACAAACATTCTTCCAAATATCTTCCTTTGTGTTCAGCAAAACAACTATCCCTTTAAACTTGAAGAGTGTAATTTCTGCACTACCAGCTTAACCCATTGAAATTTCTTTCAACCAATGGAATTGCTTTGGGGCTCTAGGGCGGACCGAACTGTTCATGAAACCGTTACCATCATAGACATAAGTATTGGTTTTTCAAATGACAATAAAATTGTGAACTCAAAACTGTATTTGCACTGCTGTTACTGGTGTTATACATCTAATGCAAAACTGATGGGGGTGGATACATGTTGCCATGGTATTTTAAAAACACACAGTGGTAAGTGTGACACAGTTCAGTAATGACTTAAGACATTGGCAGCACAAAACACTTCAAACAACCTTGTGAATGACAGTCGCAGTATGATTCTCTTTTGAAATTTTAAATAATTAGTCATTTAGCAGATACTGTTTTTCCTCAAACCCTAAAACTTTACAGGTATCAGTCCAGATCTTTATACACATAGTCAAAATCAAGAAGCATTTCTGAGAAGATAGAGAGACAGTGAGTTTGTGGGATTTACCTGATGGTGGGTTGGCCGAGGCCCCGTCACAAACTGGTGAAGATTGGTGAAGACGGTTTGAGGTCATCAGGAGCGACAAAAGAAGAGAAAGAATAGAGAGACAGTGAGGATAACAGATGATCCACCTTGGATGACTTTGCATTTCCATTACAACTGAAACAAGAGTAGTGTAGCAGGGTTGTGTAACATGTCAGCAGAGCAGGTGGTCCAATTGCCTGGTCTTAAATCTTAATTATTTTTTGGTCTAAAAGATATAGATATACTAGGTGTATATGACTTTCTTCTTTCAGCTCTTCCCAGCTTTGTAATGGCATTGAATAGTGTCCAAGTTTTTGAAGCTCCAAAAAAGCGCATCCATCCATCATATAAGTAATCCATACGACTCCAGTGGGTTAATCAAGGCCTACTAATTGATGGGTTTTTGTAAGAAAAATGTCCATATTTAAAACTTTATAAACTATAATCACTAGCTTTCCGCAACGACCATAAAGCGTTCATGAAAGCCAGTGATTATAGTTTATAAAGTTTTATATGGATGCGCTTTTTGGAGCCTCAAAAACATGGACACTATTCAATGACATTACAAAGCTAGGAAGAGTAAGGATATTATTTAATATAACTCTGATTCTATTCGTCTGAAAGAAGAAAGTCATATACATCTAGGATGGCTTGAGGGTGAGTAAATTATGGGATAATTTTAATTTTTGGGTGAACTATTCCTTTAAATTAATGATCGAAGTTGGTTTGAAACACAAACTCAGTAAGTTCAACAACCTCAGGAGCACACTTTTATACATTTTTATAAATATTCTTTTATATTAAAGAGGCAAGCAGACTATGCATGGTACATGGAATACACTACCATTCAAAAGTTCGGGGTCAGTAAAAAAAATTTTTTTTAATTCATACTTTTATTCAGCAAGGATGCATTAAATTATTATTTTAAACTTTCTATTCAACAAAGAAACATGGAAAAATCTATGGTTTCCAAAAAAATATTGAGCAGCAGAATTTTCAGCATTCCTAATAAGAAGAAATGTTTTTTTGAGCAGCAAATCAGCATATTAGAATATTTTGAGTAATGCTTGCTAAAAATTCAGCTTTGCCATCACAGAAATAATTCACATTTTAAAAAGTATTAAAATAAAAAACTAATTGAAATTGTAATAATATTTCACAATATTACTGTTTTTACTGTATTTTTGATCAAATATATGCAGCTTTGATGAGCTTAAGAAACTTCTTTAAAAAACAAATTGGAAAATCCTACCAACCCCAAACTTTTGAACAATAGTATAAATAAAATCTTATATTGCATTATGAGAAACGAGAAGTTATATCATGATAATGGAAATTCAAACTAAAAAGTTTTATTATTTACATAATCATTTAACAATGATTTAATTATTAATAATAACATTAATATTTCTGATAATCCCCAATGTTACAAGTTAAAGGTATTTCATCTATAATTGTTTTTTAATTTTTCAATGCATTATAAATATCACTGGATGTGCCATGTTTGAAGCTGTAGAAAAATAGCTGATATATATGATATTAATGTAGTTGTGGCGTTGCTTGGCAACCATAAACTGTGTTTATACCAGACATAAAGGTTGCAGCACTAAAACTGTTTCATTATTAGCAACCAAGGTGTCTACACTGAAAAGGTATATTTGCTGGACAAGTTGCAGAGTAGGCTATAGGTTTTTGTGCTTGGTGTCAAATAAAAAAAATCTATCTAAAAAGATTTTCTACTAATTGAAACATTCCTACCACTGGAGGAACATCATATCACTCTGACCTACTACATATTAACATGCCAAGAAGACATATTTGTAATTATTGCATCAAGACATCATCATGGGGGCCACAAAAATTGTGGAGAGCAGTTCTTACCGGCCGACTTTGTGGCTGTACGTTCATTGGTTGCGTCTGTGGCGAGTACACCAGGGGGGCAGAGCCTGGATTCTGAGCTGGGTTATATTGAGGCTAAGGAGTGAATCAGAGACAGCCAAAAAGTTAGGCAACTTCCCTTTTGAAGCTCGATGTATAGTTTTCAATCAGAGCATAGGATACAAAAAAAGAGATTATCATTAACTGTGTGAGTGTGTGCACATTGACTTAATTTCTTTGTCAGACAAAACCCAGATGAATACATTACCCTCTAATCAATCCACAGCAACAGTGTGTATATAAAGTGTCTGTTGAGTGTGTATATATCTGTCCTGTGTGTGTGTGTGTGTGTGTGTGTGTGTGTGTGTGTGTGTGTGTGTGTGTGAGAAAGTCGTGGGATCATTACAGCACCTGTGTCGGCTGGAAACACTATTTATAAAATAGCGACAGTGTTCCTTCAGGCTGGTGGTAACCATGGTGAGGAGAGCGGTGCAAAAATCACTCATAACACAAACCCTCGGCACTCTGTATTGTGCGTATGTGTGTGTGTGTGCGAAAACATCAGACATCTAAATGTAATACACAAGTCTAAATGTCACAGTTAATTCAGACCCAACAAAGGCAAAGAACAAACATAATTTCTGGTACAAATCAAGGTGACCTAGAAAAACATAGCAACACCAAAATATAATAAGTTCTCCTCTGTCTTAAAGGGGTAATGAATTGAGAAATCAAATTTGCCTTGATCTTTTGACATAAGAGGTCATTGTACTAAAATATCCTGTAAGTTTCAGAACTCAAAACTCCCTTGTTAGTCCAAAAACATCTTTTATTGAAACCAAGCTGCCCAAAGGACTCGTTTTGGATTTTTTCACATTATTGCGTAATAGTAATACGAAAGACCGTCTCTGCAGAAGATCAACGCCTACTTCTACATCATTGCCTCTTTAGCCCCACCCACCAATTCACACATGTCATGCAGTAGTAAATACGACACAAACACATTACTCAAGCAACAAAACAATAGAGATGCCTCTGAGGATTACAAGACATTTTGCAGTGCCAATTGTGATCATAACATTAAGAAAGCATGGATGAACTTTATTTCTAAGAACTTTAGTTCTAGATCGCATCAGTAAGACAATGTTTGTTTGTTTGCTTCATTTTGCTTCAGAGACTGAAAAAAGATGATGCACTGACGACTATACTGGATCCGACAACAATGTCGCAACACACAAAAGTGTGACTGTGACGAGCAGGGCGGGGCGAGAGCCGTGAGGTAACGGCGCGACGCCAGTGACGCCAGTGATAACAAGCGTCAGCTGCGCGTTGCACCGGTCTCGTATCTCTCACGGAGGAGCTCTGGAAGCACAAAAACACGGAGCGATGACAGTGAAGGATGAGAGAGGACCAGGCCTGGACTTTATGTTATGTTTTATTATGTTTGTCTGGCCGGCAGTCGTTTTGTTGTGTGTTTATTTGATATATTAAAGTGTTCAGCGTTCGCCGGTTCCCGCCGCCTCCTTCCCATATATACGAACTGTGTTACAGTGACAAACAGTGTTTTCACCATGTATCACTATTGATTTGTTTATTACAGATCATTTGATATGTACTACTGAGTATTTATACTGTAGCACCACAGTCAAACTGTGAATAGTTCTGATAGCTGCTGTTTTTTCCTTTGCTCCGGCATTTAATGGGTAACGCTGCTTTTGTTATTGTTTGATCAATGCCATTTGCTGTAATCCTGAATAAAAACTTCAGTTTTTTCATAAGTATAACATTACAACATGTTTCTACAACATGTATAGCATTTTATTTAAAGGTGCCATCGAATTGAAAATTGAATTTACCTCAGCATAGTTGAATAACAAGAGTTCAGTACATGGAAATGACATACAGTGAGTCTCAAACTCCATTGTTTCCTCCTTCTTATATAAATCTCATTTGTTTAAAAGACCTCCGAAGAACAGGCGAATCTCAACATAACACCAACTGTTATGTAACAGTCGGGGTGTACGCCCCCAATATTTGCATATGCCAGCCCATGTTCCCAACATTATGAAAGACATTAGACAAGGGCAGAACGTCTGGATGTGCACAGCTGAATCATCAGACTAGGTAAGCAAGCAAGGACAACAGCGAAAAAAGGCAGATGGAGCAATAATAACTGACATGATCCATGATTACATGATATTTTTAGTGATATTTGTAAATTGTCTTTCTAAATGTTTCGTTAGCATGTTGCTAATGTACTGTTAAATGTGGTTAAAGTTACCATCGTTTCTTACTGTATTCACGGAGACAAGAGCCGTCACTTTTTTCATTTTTAAACACTTGCAGTCTGTATAATGCATAAACACAACTTCATTCTTTATAAATCTCTCCAACAGTGTAGCATTAGCCATTAGCCATGGAGCACTATCAAACTCATTCAGAATCAAATGTAAACATCCAAATAAATACCATACTTACGCAATTAGACATGCCTTGTAAAGATCCATTTTGAGGGTTATATTAGCTGTGTGAACTTTGTTTATGCAATGATAGAGTCGAGAGCTCGGGAGGGGGCGGAGAGCGCAAGCAATTAAAGGGGCCGCAGCCTGAATCGGCGCATTTCTAATTATGCCTCAAAATAGGCAGTTAAAAAAATTAATACAAAAAAAATCTATGGGGTATTTTGAGCTGCAACTTCACAGACACATTCAGGGGACACCTTAGACTTATATTACATCTTGTAAAAAAACGTTCGATGGCACCTTTAAAACACGACACTGCAAAAGACAATGTATACGATTTTCACTTCATCGAAAAGGATGAACGATGAATAGCCTATGTGAACGACAGTGCGACAAACGATAGTACTTATTTATTTATACACAGAACACTGCAATTTATCCAGTCAACTGCAACTGTGGTAACTCAGTACTTAAACTTAATTTGCCACAACCAAGACTTATAAAGCATATGTATATGCATATGTTTCAAATATGTAACTGGATATTTTTTAACATCGGAAGTTTTCAAAACAATTCCACACGTGTAATGGCGGGGACATTGAAATTATTTTAATATGCAAACCTGTCACCCAATCATAGCAGTGGGCGTTTACTTCCAAATCTTGAATGCGGCACGCCCATCAAAACGGAGTATTTGAAAGAGAGGGTCAAAAACAGGATAGAAAATAGCTTATTACTTCTAAATTAGGATGTTTTTTATGTAAAAATCTTGATAACATTATCAGTGGACCTCAGAGAACATTCTAAAATGAGAAGGAAAAAAAAAAAAAAAAAAAAATGCAGTTCACCCCTTTAACAGATAAAATAGCCAGTAATTAACCAAACAATTGTGTAGACAGAGAAAGAAGACAGACAGATGCGGATGTGGACATGCTGAGGGTGTTGGTACTTACCCCTCCGCCTGTCTCCCAGCCCTTGAGGAAGCGGTACGAGGGGCCGGCAGGGACTGATACCTGAGAGAGGGCTGGGGACGTGGCATGGCCGGGAGGGGTGCCTGCCAGGTTTGGGTGGGTTTTGCTGAGGTCATGACCTGGGTACGGAGGACCAGGGTGTCTGGATACCTGTGGAATGACCACAAACAACATTAACACACAGTTTCACATAGCTCCTTTTAGTTAATGCCTGCTACAGACTGAGAGATTTCGGCAATCCTGTAAGATCATTACAAATCACATCGTATGACATGGATCTATTAAACTTGGGTATGACATGCATGTAGAATGTATGACACCTATTGAATCGTAGTCTACAGCACAACTTAGTTGGTACAGAAGAATAAAACGTCATCAGCATGTGCTAGTGGTAAACAAGTAGAGCAAGTTGAATCGCACTTTGCCAATTACAGTTTTTATGTGTGCTGAAAAAAAGAGGAGGAAGCAAAAGAGGAGAATATGGACATGGTCATGGCTAGTGAAAAGAGGCTAACTTGGCATGCCAATTTTTTAAATGGAGCTTGAAGTAAGTAGTTTTAAGTTTTAGCGCCATGGCGCGTTGATCAATACACTATTTCATGTTGCATTTTTATTGGCTAGTCAGTAGATATATGTCGTAGCAGCAAACACACTGTAAGACGATCATGCTAAATTTCTGACACTGTCAGAAAATTATCCCAGGCTATCTTTGGTTGCAAGACCATGACAACGGCCGTCTTTGAACCTGTCTCACTGTACAACGTAGGACCATCGTTTAGGAGCCACGACCACAGAAATCACCACGATTGGTCATCTTTCATCTGGGACAGCCCCAAATTGTACAGTGTGTACCGGGCATAAAGGGGATACGTGTCGAGTTCAGAAATTCTTGCTATTAGCGACACCAGTGGCCATTAAGTGAACTGCAGCCAGCAACGTGCACACGTAACGTACAAGAGTCTGTACGTGATTCAATGCCCTGATATACTCACGGCAAAGTTGTTTTTCTTTTTTTGGAAGTTGGAAATACCTTTGCAGTGGTATACTGTTAAAGAACATCCCAATACCGTCCACACTGCTGAGAGTGACAGTTAGATGAAAATGAAAATATATGCAGCTTGCTTTTCTTTTAATAGCGTACAAAATAATTGACAATTCTAGGGGTATACGTTTCTATCTGTCGCAATTTAATTATTCTTTTTTAGGTGAACTACTGTTATGGCACACAAATCTTGCTGAGAAACATATATAGCTAGATAAGACAAATAAAGGCATCTGTATCATCTGCTTATAATAATAATAATGTTAAAAGTACTCACAGTAAGTATGTACAACGGGACCACACACTTTCGCATACTTAGAGTACGTTTCTGGCCTTAGGGATTGTCTATGTATATACGTTATAGTGCTGTATAATGACTAAGTGTACATGTGTGTGTGATCACTCACACTGTAGACGGCCGTCACCCCAGAGTGGGCGGGAAACATGCGTTCCTCCAGTGATAGCGCTGCTCGAGGGATCCTGGGAAGGGTAATGTTAGAGAAAATCTCTAATAGGTTTAAAATGTCAACCTTAGAAACTAAGAAGATCATGAAACATGAAATAATAATGGTGCAGACTCTTTCACACCAATTAATATTACTGTCCACTTCCTCCAATGACTTGCATTTGGGGCAAAGGTTTAAGAAAGTTAACACAAACACATTTTCTCCCTCCCTTCACTAAAATGTCCAGTACACCCCATACCTCAACCAGCCAGGAAGATGTCAGACAGAAATCCTGACATGGAATTCCAAATATTTGAGAAATGGATCGCTGCACTTTTGGTTACAATGCCTGTTCTAACACGTTAAAAAACGGGAAAATATAAAATTTAAGCTGCAAAATTCCTTTCTTAAAATAAGAACACTGTTACTTGACAGCCAAAAATGTCCCATGATCTAAAATTCATTTATAATGATAACCTGAACATGTTCAGGTTGCAGGTGGCAAGTTATAAAAAGACATGGGAGTCATTTGAATTGAAAAAATTTATGGTATCAGCATTATTTTAGCTACAGTTACTGTACATTCACACATCACTCAGCCGGTCTTCTTTAAAGGAAGTTCTAAAGCAGGAGAATTTATAATAAATTCTGCACTGTCATACCTGCCTGAGGTATTCTGTGACACAAACGATGGGGCCGCTCAGAACAGATAAACACATATAGCGAAAAAGATGGATGTGACAGAAAAAGAGAAAGAAAAGAGCAGGAACCGGCTCTGGCGGTTATTGTATCTGTGTCCGTAAGTGAGAGATGAGCAGATCACATGGTTTCGGGGAAAGTAGAGGAGGTCTGGCTTTCCTCCTTCATGCGCTTCATGCACTCATGAACACTTTTTAGACTTTCGGTGAAATCCTGCCTTCCGATTTGCACTCTCTTTCCCATTCTCCCCCCCTCCTACCTCTCTGGCCTTCTGCCAATCTAAACTCTGAGAAAAAAGGGGGATGGGGAAGTAAGAGCTGGGAAAAAACAGCCGGGAAGAGAGGTATAATGTGTGGCGAGAGGTTTTCCTTCACTCGAAACAACCTAAAATGAGCGCACGCATGCATTCTCACATGCACTCACATAGTGAATCCGACTTTGGAAACCTATATTCCAGGTCATCAAGGACACATCCAAGATCAGAGTTCAGAGGGGTGCACCTGAGGAATGCAGCTTGGGGGACGGCCTGCGAGGCTATTTGATCAGGTTAAAACTGACAGCTGACACTCGCTAGACTCTGGCAGGACACAAGGCACGACTTACTGGAATTACAGGCTGATCTGATTCCTGTGTTCACAGTTTGGCACTCCATTGCATAACCAAATCCCTTTGCATGGTCATGAAGGTGTTTCGATGGCACGACACACAAGTGTGTGCCCACAGGTGTGGAGAATTTGAGAAGAATTTACAAATTTTCCAAAAGCACTGATTTAAAAAAAGTTCTTGAGACACTGAGAGTTGTTAACAAGCATCTCTTCTGAAAATATCCTATTAGTGCCATGGTCTCTGAAGAGTTATGGTCCTTTAATCTCTAAATATTGTATCTTTAATTACTGCCAGTAGAACGAGTACAGAGAATGTCAAAGGATGAGATGGCAAAACTGTGTAGCCTTAAACTTTCATAGTAGCTTATAGTAAATCCAATTAGGCACCATATGGAGTGATAGAGAGAAAGGAACTGTGGAAAGAAAGAAAGAAAGAAAGAAAGAAAGAAAGAAAGAAAGAAAGAAAGAAAGAACCAAAAAAGAAAGAAATTAAAGTAAAAGAAGGAGAGAAGGAGGTGAGTAAACAATTGAAAGAAGGAAAATAAAGGAAGGAAATGATGGAGTGAAAGAAGTAGAAAGTTATGAAAGAAATATGGGAGGAAGGAATGACAAAAGTATAAGAAGGAAATAAAAAAGGAAGGAAGGAAATGAAAAAGGGAATAAAGGAAATGAAGAAAACGAAGGAGGAAAAAAGAAAAGGAGAGGAAAAGGAAGGAAAAAAGAGAAGTTAGATAAACCAGAAGTAGATTGTCTACGTGGCAGGCAGAGGGTCTACAGCTGAGGGCGCGAGAGGGAGAGAGAAAGAGAGAGACTCAAAAGAGATTTATTCCTTGCTACGTGATCCTCAGGTCAGACTGTACTATAAAGGCGCAGTATGATTTTTTTGGATTGTTTTCTATGATCACATCTCATATTATGGCCAAGACGCATAGCTGACTTTTCGTAAAATGAGGATCTGAACCCTACGGCCCTCATCTGGAGATATATATTATATTTATATATAGATAGATATTACTCTTTGAAGAATACCGTCACTGACCATATATAAAATTCATGAAATGCAGTCCATGTACACAGTACTGCAGCAAGACTGCGGCCAACACCACAACTCTGACTGTTGAGAGATCACAGAAAGTGACTCACAGGTAAAGCGTCATTGTTTGGTGCTTAATATGGAAAACCAACTAGAATTAAGACACTAGCAGTTTGATCCTCCCTAAAAGTGTCAACACTCTGCTTTTGTGGTGCTATCAAAACATTGCTGTTTGTTTAAAAGTGGACTTACTAGAATTTCAAATACACTGTTTGGAAGTTAGTCGGGCGACACCAACAATAGTGCTTCCCACAGGTTTGAAATATACTTGCGGTGGTAGCCGGGCAAAAAATCCTCCTATTACCCACGGCACAAAAATGGTCTACTACATGTGACAAACAAATAATGTGGGATTTTTAACAGTATTTTTATTTATTGAAATTTTTTTTATTACATAACATATTACATTTAATTGCATACTAATATTATGCATTGTAAATTATGCAAAATTACAGCATTTAAATGGTTCTCCTTTTCCTATGTTCTCCTTGTTGTCATATAGTGTCTCTCTCAGCGAATGGGACACAGATTTTACTAGTAAAATTTATAAAATGAATAATATATGTGTCAAATAATGTTCTTAGTGTTTTCTTCCTGTGGGGGAGACTACAATAATTTACTATGAATTAAATGAAAATCAAATTAAATACAATTTATTGTGTAATCAAAATACCAATAATGCCCAAAAAAAAAAAAAAAACTTAGCGTGTGACTTTTAATTATAAACAAGCCCGAAATACACCAGGACTCTTATTTTGAAATGTCTGTACTATTGCAGGCTGATCCTTCAGATTCTTACAATCGTCTAAAACATTTTATATAAAGGCCATAAAGTAGACATTGTAATAATTCATCAACTTGAGTTCATTAGCAATCGCTTGGCATAAATCTGTGCTTTTCATTGATTGAGAATCACTTTGAAGCAGTCTGAAGCGCTGTTGCGCGAGCTTGTAGAAAGCGCAACAGCGCCCCCTTGTGACTTTGCAAAATGCAGCGCCTATGGGAATGTTAGCGGGAGTAAACAGTTCTGACGCACACATAACGAGCAGGTACGAAACGACTAGTTAATCGATCGCGGATGGTTTCATTATCTTGCGCGGATATAAAAGTATAAGAGGATAAAAATAATAAAAGCAAAAATGTGTCTCTGAATATACTTGGGCGGCCGTTATTATATGTGGGCGGCCCGCCCAAGTAAAGTCTATGTGTGGGAAGCACTGAAACGTGTAACCAATAAGCATTTGGGGGATGTATGACGGTCGAGGAGAGTAAAAGAGCAAGAGGGAGATTTGAAAATAAGAGAAAAAAAACCTGCAGAACGAGAGATGGGACAATACAAAAGAACTCAAAAGAATATCACCGGAATGAAGGTTTATGACTGGGCAAGCGCTTTAGGACCCGCGTTTATATTAGAAAAGCTTTCCAGCGCTGGAAAGAGCTAAGTGGGAAGGCCTGAAAACAGATGTGGAGGCTGCTTTGATCCTGCTTGTCATGTTAGTAACACCGTTTTGATTGTCTGGAGCTGCTGTGCTGTTTGCGACTAACAACGAACGCTTTGTATTTACGCTTGTGTACTGTACGTTCATTTTTTGTGCTTCCTTGTCATTCGTTCATCAACTGCAATTTCTTTTTCGTGAAGCATTTTGTTGTGCGTCAGCTGTGATAAACAGACAGTTTTGTTACACTCGCATTGCGTGTGTAACAGTGGCCAGATATAGTGTGAGTTTTGCAGTTAAACCACTGCACACTGACGATCGCTAGAGAATGCAGTGTTTAGTAGGGCTGGATAAAAAAATACTGATTTCTCGATTTTAATCGATTCTCATTTTTACGAACCGATATCAATTCTTAAATCCCAAGAATCGATTAATCTAGTCTGTTTACAGTTGATGAATGAGCAGAATATGTAGCACCTCCCATCCAAAAAAAATACATATATATCTAAATAATCTTTGTGCTTTGTTACTTTTCATATGAAGCAAAGTCTCAGATTTCGAATGACGTCCATCTTATTATGAGATTCAAAAAATAAATATTGTTTTGGCGCTGTTAAATGTGACGTGACAGATCGCTGTAGCGCCTCAGTTAAAGAGAAGCGACAGCATGAGCGCATGTGAACATCCTCTCCTCCGCTTTAATACCAGTTACAGCGCGAAAAATAAACACGACTAAACATCTGAAGGTATGTTAAAATATACAGTACAACTTACCGAAATCCGTATCATACCTCGTGTATTAGCTCAATCAGTGTTTCAACCTCAGAAAGACGTCAATGAAACAGCTTGTAAACAACGTCACGTAGGGCTGGGCGACATATCGCATGCGATTGTCACGCGCATTTCGTCAGTAAAGCCGGTTCCCTGATCACCGCGAAATCGCCATCACCTGCTTTCAAATGAAGCGGCATTTAATAGACAGAGCCGTAGTTCACTGACAAGCTACGCAATATCGCGTTCATTATCGAAGGCGGTTCATCTGCGATAATGAACGCAATATTGCCGCTCCATTTGAAAGCAGGTGATGGCGATTTCGCGGTAATCAGGGAACCGGCTTTAGTGACGAAATGCGCGTGACAATCGCATGCGATATATCGCCCAGCCCTAATGTCACGTAACGTCACATTTACCTCAGAAAAAAATATTCAGTGACCATAAACTCATTAGACAGCTAGAAAACTCTAGAGAGCAGCATTCTGATAAATATAGCTATGCACTATTACATATTCATTATAATATTCTTCAATATTTAATGCATGTTTTAATAAATCAGTTATGACATCCAGGATTTAAATGTTTATATTTAAAAAAAAAACAACTGGAGTAGAAATATGATTATGTAATTCTAAACTTTATTTATTATAAAAAAAAAACATAATTGTGTAATTTAAGTGTTTGTATATAAATAAGTTTATTGTAACCTTCAATATTATTACAGTAGTACCAACTGACTCCCGTGTGGCATTAGTTGACAGATTTTTTTCCTCTAGAAAATTTGCCATGTACTGTAACTGAAATACTACATTGAAAATAATCGATATCGAATCGAAATCGTAATCGAATCCAAATCGCAAGCATGTGAATAGAAATCATGAAAATTGTGTCAATACTCAGCCCTAGTGTTTAGCGTCATTGTAAGTGCACAATAATGCACCTTAACAGGAAAATGGCTGCTGAAAATCCAGATTAGCCATCACAGGAACAAATTACATTCTAAAATATATTAAAATAATAATATTACTGTGTTCACTGTATTTTGATCAAATAAATGCAGCCTTGATGAGCACAAGAAACCTTTTTTTTTTAATGACCAGTTATGCATATCATTTCTGCATCAAGTGGAATCGCAAAAATGTTTTCAAACAGGTTTCCCAGTAGTCGCGCCCAAAACTCACTACGTTGTCTGAGCCAGAAGTTGACATGTCAAATGACTCAAACAGTGCAATGTTTTCCGAGCATCACAGAGCAAGCCATAGCTTCCTAGTAGTTATCTCTGATGCATTTAACTGAGATTGGATAAAAGAAAGTGACCCACTTCACCTTCAAGAATGAGAGTTCCTTTTCCTGACAAGCATTTAGGGCTGATTGTACAGTTTGCGAAGGAGATGAAAAAGTGAAAAAGCAGGTGACAATATGTGTTGGAACTAAGAAAGGGGTTGCGTTGAGAGGTTTGGGGTTGCGGCAGGCGGTGTGTGTTAGACTCTCTTTGACCTAGGCAATTGTTGGCAGGCGGTGGGAAGCCTCACACTCTGAATGCTAAGCAGCGCTGCCATTGTCTGAGGGGTGCAGGGCCAGTCGCATATGTTACCCGTCGCTCTGGCAACCACTCCCTCCAACACCCCAACCCCCCCTCCGCCTTACACACAAGCTCTCAACACAGCATCATCACCAAAGGCACGTCCCGCGAGCAGGAATCCCATCCACTGGGGTGATTTTCTCTGTGACATTAAGCATTACAGTGACTTCTGAGCACAGGAAGAGATCGTAATTGCGATTTATGCAATCGTGAACACTCTGGAAGACACCGATATCCATCAAGTGATGTAATCATCGCTATTCCACATAAGTGTAACCATGTGTGCACAAAATAGTTCATTTTTACAGCCACATGTTTTTGCTGAGGTTTGTGGTCAATGCCGATCACTAGCTGAACAGCTAGGGCTGATATAATACGATTTCCAATAACAAAGTAATAACAAATAATTTTAGGAATTATAAAACCTTTGTCATAGAGAACTAAAGTCTGAAATTGATTGGGAAGATATCAATGAGATCAAAGCTGAGATCACTAGGTGATGGATGTGGCATGACATGCCAATGAAAAATACCCTACTTAAGGCCCGTTCACACAGAGGATGATAACAATAACAATAAAGATATAGTTATAGTTTTAAATATCTTAATATAAATAAATAGAGTTCACACCACAACTATAATGATAACAGCACAGAAAAACATTATCTACTAACAAATTTTTCCAGCTGATGAACGATAAAAACATTAACAGCCAATCAAAATCCATCATGAGCATTTAAAGCGACAGATGACAGAACTGCAGAACGCGCATAGAAAAAACAGAATGATATCATCTGTTGGTGTGGACGCTAATATAGTTATTATCATTACACCATGTCTACACCGGACACGAGTGTCGCGACGCAATGAATCAAAAAACAGTAGAACCCATTATAATCAGTGATATTGTCTACACAGGATGCGGCGCGACGTGACAACAAATTCCCGACAGCAAATGGATTATATAGTCTGCTGGTGTGGACGCTAATATAGTTATTATCATTAAACTGTCACGTCAAAAGACAGAAGAACCCATTATAGTCAGTGATACTGTCTACACTAGATGCGGCGTGACGCAACAACAAATTCCCGACAGTGAACGGATTATCCGTTCTATTTCTAACGTAGTCCAAGTGCTTTGGAACGATCGGTTTGTCGTGTTCAGTGCAGACAGCTTTTAGCTGTTGCGATGCGACAAGTCGCCGAGTATGGCCCTGTATCACGTCATAAAGAGCGGAATTCCTTGTATGGGCACTTCTCCTGATAAGCATGCGCACACATCTCCCAGAGCGAGAGCACGGCCATCAAAGTGCTTTGTTTGGGTTACAGAAGCCAAGAGTGTTTTTGGTTGTGAGGGAAAGATAACCTTTTTCAGCTTCCCAAAATAACCCAGAGTTAAGGGAACAGTGGATGCAGTTTGCTTTTCCGGGGCAGCAACGGAGTTGTGCGTGTATGTTTGTTTGTTCCTGCTTTGGTGTTTTGTAAAAGATCGCAGGCGGGGAGTAAAACGGCATCAAATGTCTGTTTTTTGGGCAATCGGTGCGCAAGTGCATATAATATAAACAACACAAATGTTTTTGTTCCATTTTTATTTATAATGATGTCGCAGATTGCAGACGATCGCTACGCGGAAGCTGTGCCTGCTCCTGACTCTTTAGCTCCGCCCACGGGCAAGGCTACAGTCGGTACAGTGTATCTATCTTTTATAAATATGATAAAACTTTTCGGAGATATGAAGGATGCAATACTACTCTATAGGTACTCAAGATTAACATGAGATTGACGGAAACCATGTCTGTTATATACGTTTTAAAGCCGCGCACACACTTAACGATTGTAAGGCCGATTATGAATGTAAATTGATACTTATGACTGATCGTGCTCAAACGCGTCCAGTCAGAGCCAGTTGCTTTCAGTCTGCGATTACAGTCGGTGTTCAAATTCCATGTGTAAGTATATAAATCTGCTTCAGTCGCAGGAAACAATCGCTGTATGTTGAGCACAGTCTTAGAATGTTTTAGCTAGTCGTTAAATGTGTGCCCGGCTTAATGTTATGAAACGACGAGAATACCTTTTGTGTGCAAAAACAACAACTTTATTCAACAATTTTTTCTTTTCCCTGTCAGTCTCCTACGCTGTTGACACAGTAAATCCAGCGCAGCGCTTCCGTGTTCTACATCAGAATGGCAACTCATTATTGGCCGACACGCGTCATGCTGCTCACATGTACAGCGTCGGCCAATAATGAGTCGCCATTCTGATGTAGAACACGGAAGCACTGCACTGGATTTACTACGTCAACATCATAGGAGATTGACACAGAAGAGAAGAAATTGTTGAATAAAGTAATTGAACCAAGGTTGAACCACTGTAGTCACATGGACTATTTTAACGATGTCTTTACTACATTTCTGGACCTCAAAAGGTGCAATGACGTTGCTGCCTATGTGGTTCAGAAACCCTCGGATTTCATCAAAAATATCTTAACTTGTGTTGCGAAGATGAACAAAGGTCTTACGGGATTGGAATGACATGAGGGTGAGTGACAGAAATTTCCTTTTTGGGTGAACTAACCCTTTAATTTACAGCTACCTTTATCTCCTTTTTGCCATTGACTTTCATTGTATGGACAAAACCAGTAAAAAATATCTTCTTTTGTGTTCCACAGAAGAAATAAAGTCATTGGAATGACATGAGGGGGAGTTTTAGGAACTATCCCTTTAAAACTATTTGTTTGGTGACACTAGTTGCACAAAAACGACACTTCACCTTTAAATCTTCCTCAGCAAATCATAGCTCAGACTTGGAGAACAACAGAAATTCTCAAAGAGCTCAAGAGGGTGACCCAGATTTGCAGTACGCCTATTGCTCAATTACTTAACTCGACTGTGTCTAAACAGCCCTTACTTGACAGATTACTCCACGTCACAACAAATCAGGCACAGATTCCTATAATACATTTATCCTGACCCACACTAGGGAAACATGACTTTCATGTGACGTGATTTACTTTCGAAATCAGACTAGAATGACGTAGCCTCATATCTGTTAATGTTTTCTATTCAGTTGTGAAAAAATGTCTCGGTAGGTGATAACAGTAAATCAGCTTGAAATGTGAGTAGCCTCTTGATTTTTTTACAATTATTGTAATTTGTAAGAAATAATTGTGCAACATTTAATGTATGAATGTCAAAGAATTAGGCTAAACAGTAAGATTGGCATGTGTAAACAAATAACACTAGAACTTTTCTCAAAACCTTTTTTTTGTAACTAATTTTAACCAGCTTATCCCAAAGTGATATTAGTGCATTTATGAATTCCCCTTAAGTTCATACAGGTGCCTTCACAGAAGTTATTTGTCTGGCAGATGGATAAAAAGGCAAATAAATAAATAAAAATACACTTGCAGTTGAGCTTGTTTGGCTCAGGCAAATAAAAAAATCATTCACAACAGCACAGCAACTTCCTAGTCCCACCCTAGCAACCAGCAACAACACCCAAGCAACCGTACATATGCCATTCTGGTCTCTTTTGACTGAGGCCTTTAAGAGAAAAAGCATTTGATCACAAAATTAGAAAATGCAGCAGGTAAAACACGATTCTGACTGATCTGAAATTGTTATGGACCCACTGGACAAAGCTGGGATTGTCAAGTTCAACGAACAAAGCAAGTGGCAAGAGGGCCAACAAACAACAACAGATACCAAACAAGTAAATCCTTTCGATGAAATCGATGAACACCCCGCTCACCCCTGGCAACGGTTGCTATATTATATTAATATGAACAAATGCAATCTTATATTAGTAATTTCGTCATCACAACCAGTTACATATGAATGTAAACAAATAACAAGTCAGGTGATGCGATTACAAAGCAAAATTCGCACTCGTTTGCCCATTAATCTGTGTGGGACACAAGGGGCTTTGTTATTAGTAAAGGATACTGGGTAGGCGGCACGGCTGACGGCGGAGGAGCGTTCTGGACTCCCGGTGGTAACGACACGGAGGTCAGCGCTGCGCGGAGCTGCGTTGGCGGAGCCGGTCCGGTAACATGTCCACTAACAGATACAGCGGCCGGTTTCACAACCCCTTTCGGTGGCAAACTCATTGCAGAAATTTAAACCAAAACAAAAAATACGCAGCTAAAAACGGTCGCACGTTCCAACGATATCTGGCCGTCTCTTCTCTCTACGAAGGCCGGGACGTGTGTATATCCTTATGCCATGGATTTCATTCAAATCTGGCTGTTAGTAACAAAAATGTCATTTTATCTTTGAAATAGGGGGTTGTAGCTGCTCTATGCATGGGGACGACAGAGGGGTTGTATCCCCCTCCAGCCACCCTGGATCTCCCCGGTTGAATTGTTCTTCGCCTCCTCAGATGGCCGTCTCCGGGTTTGTTTGCTCCGCTTTGCGTTGTAACATCACAATAACGAGTCGCATTATAGGAATTTCTCATAAAGATGGGAGACTTCGCTCAACATGGCGTTGTTGCGGCTGCTTCCAGCAGTCCGGCTGGAAGAACGGCTCGGTAAACGTCGGGTAAATTCGGAGATGCTCGGGTTCACCTTACGTCACACCGTAGTGACTGGAAGAACGACTCATTTTCAATGAACCGAATCGGTTCATTTAAACAGTTCGTTTTCAAAGATGCGGTTCATAAAACGACTCAGGGATTATTTTACGTCGTGACGCAATTACGTTTTCACGCCGTTCCTGACAACGTGGAATCTCAAATAAATATTTGATATATTTTTACCCAGCTGTATTCTTTTTCTGATTTTTATATTATTACCCACCGGAACTTTTTATGTAGGCCTACTTATTTTTCCATTTACATTAAACAAGACTAGACTTCAGTACGTATCTTGAATGAAAAAAAAGTTTGTGTGTTGATACAACTGTAAAATAATCAAGTCATAAACATATTTTCAGTACATTTTATTTGTAATATTTCAGCCAGTCGGCTACTAAATTAACTTTCTGCCACATCAGTCAAATTCGAAATAGGTCCTTGGTTCGAGTTGTTGACTCCACAACCGCTCGAAACGATTCAGTTCGATTTGTGAATGACTCGTTCAGGCAAAATCTAAAAAGAACGATTCGTTCGCGAATCGAACATCGCAATACGCCAATGAGAGTGACGTCATAAAGGCAGTCGCCACATGCCTGCACTGTTTCACACAATGAATGGCATCTCCGTTACATTCCAAGCAATCAGTCTTCAGTACAAGAAACGAATGAGTCATACGCAGTATATGATGAATGAATTTAAGACTGCAATTCCACATTTTTTTTAAGGTCCCGCCCAGATTTTGGTTTTACTTACGTATTAGTATTACTTACGTTTGATGAAAGATTTTTGTCAACTTTAGCGTTTATGGAATATATACGGTTGCTGATTTAGAGTATGTTTACTGGGGTTAGATAGTGGGAGTTTAATAAGAGCATTAGCAAACCTTTGACAGGCATTTCTGTTGCCATTAAAAACTGTGAATGTGGCGACATCTGTCGGTCATCTGTCAGACAAACTATAAACCACAAAATTGCGATTATTTTAGTTTTCTGTTTCATTAATTCAGTCATCGGTGGAAATTACAGTTATTGATTGGAACTCTGGTCCTCTTGGTGATGAACTCTTGAAAATAGCCGACTGTAAGTAGTCAAGACAAATTATGAATACATTTGATGAGGTACTAGAAAGAAACAGTTTTCAGTAACACTTTACAATAAGGTCTTGTGTTCTTAACATCAGTTAGCTAACATGAAGTAACAATGAGCAATATTACAGCATTTTTAAAATCTTTGTTAATGTTAGTTAATAAAAAATACAGTAGTTCACTGTTTGTTCAAGTCAGTTAACAGTGCCTTAAATAATGTTAACAGATACAACTGTTGATTTTAACTAAATATCAACATTAACTAGAACTAATAAATGCATAAAAGTATTTTCTTGTTAACTAATGTTAACAAATGAAACCTTACTATAATTTTTTACCCACTTTTCTTATTTATTTTGAGGGTGGAGAGGATAGTTTGAATCTGTTTGTAATGAAAATATTTTTTCCCAGCAAGTCTTATATTTGCACAGTTTCAAAGGCACGTTCTTGTATAATGGTCCAAAAACAATTGCAGTATAACTCTGGGCATTCTGAATTAGGATAACAAAATCTGATCATTTGCCTGAGTTTAAGTTAATATTGCACAGGCAAATTCAACAGAGGATGTCTTGTATAAAACTTGTTAACCATGAATTAAAATGTGAGCAAAGGTATTTAGCAATATTGCACGATCTGTTTCGCATAACAATTAGAAGCAAACATTCCAGACAAAGAAAAACACCAACAACGCGTTACAGAGAATATAAATATTATTTCCCATTAGAAAAATAAATGCATTTGCTAAAAAGGCACATATTCAAAGAAAATTCATTTGCAACAGTGGCAGTTCATTCACTCATTACATTTAACCACTAACTTCCAGTGTTTTGAATGGTTGTATAAGAATAAAACACCATTATATAGACTTCCATGGAGTCATTATTTACACCTACTCCTCATTAAGAGGCAAATAATTCTTGCTGGAAAACATGTAGTCCACTATAAGTCCACCAGCTTTCTGGCAGTCTAGATTAGGCAACCTGAGATGGACGTTTGGCATATTTTGAGCGATAACAGCGGTCGCTTCACCACCTTGCTCGCTCCAGGTTCAGTCCCTGTCACCACAGCTCACACTTCTGCTTGGGATTCATGGGTGAGTCTGCCTTGCAGCCGAAGTGCTTTGAGAACTCATGGGAATTGGAGATGGTGCCAATGACCCGGAAGCGTGACGGACTGTGAGGGTCAGTGATAACGCCCTCGTGAGAGCTTTCGGGAGTCCGAACTGAGCACCACACCTACAAAAAAGGAAACAAAGGGTTTTATTAGACCATAGTAGGACATGAACTGATTACTACATTTTTGAAGAAAATATAAGAGTTGTTTGTCTGTGCAAAGGTCAAACAGTGTACTAATTCGTGCATTAAATTGTATCATTTAAAAATGTCAGTTCTTTTTTCTTTTCTTTTCTTTCTTTTTTTTTACAGTTAACTGTAGTTGCTATCTTGTTGCATTTTCATGTTTAACACAGGCAGGCTGTAAAAGTTTGATGTATTATAATAATATATAATGTATAAAAAAACTAAAATTAAATATTTTATGCCTAAAATAATATACATTTAATTTATTTTAGACAATGAGTCGTAAAAATGTATTTTAGTCTAAATGTATTTTAGAAAATTTCCCAATTATGTTCTTTTTTTCTTTTTTTTTTTGACAGGTTACAGCTGCTAGAGCATTTCTTGATGGTTTCTATGATGTTCTGGCTGGTTTTCTGGACCAAAAAGAACAAAAAAAAAGTATAAATATATATATATATATATATATATATATATATATATATATATATATATATATATACACACACACTATATTGCCAAAAGTTTTGGGACGCCTGCCTTTACGTGCACATGAACTTTAATGACATCCCATTCTTAATCCGTAGGATTTAATATGGAGTTGGCCCACCCTTTGCAGCTATAACAGCTTCAACTCTTCTGGGAAGGCTTTTCACAAGGTTTAAGAGTGTATTTATGGGAATTTTTTACCATTCTTTTAGGAGAGCATTTGTGAGGTCAGGCACTGATGTTGGCGAGAAGGCCTGGCTCGCAGTCTCCGCTCTAATTCATCCCAAAGGAGTTCTATCGGGTTGAGGTCAGGACTCTGTGAAGGCCAGTCAAGTTCCTCCACACCAAACTCACTCATCCATGTCTTTATGGACCTTGCTTTGCGCACTGGTGCGCAGTCAGGTTGGAACAGGAAGGGGCCATCCCCAAACTGTTCCCACAATGTTGGGAGCATGAAATTGTCCAAAATGTCTTGGTATGCTGAAGCATTAAGTGTTCCTTTTACTGGAACTAAGGGGCCAAGCCCAACCCCTGAAAAACAACCCCACACCATAATCCCCCCTCCACCAAATTTTACACTTGGCACAATGCAGTCAGACAAGTACCGTTCTCCTGGGAACCGCCAAACCCAGACTCGTCCATTGGATTGCCAGGCAGAGAAGTGTGATTCGTCACTCCAGAGAACACGTCTCCATTGCTCTAGAGTCCAGTGGCAGTGTGCTTTACACCACTGCATCTGACGCTTTGCATTGCACTTGGTGATGTAAGGCTTGGATGCAGCTGCTCGGCCATGGAAACCCATTCCATGAAGCTCTCTATGCACTGTTCCTGAGCTAATCTGAAGGCCACACAAAGTTTGGAGGTCTGTAGCTATTAACTCTGCAGAAAGTTGGCGACTTCTGTGCACTGTGTGCCTCAGCATGCGCTGACCCCACTCTGTGATTTTATGTGGCCTACCACTTCGTGGTTGAGTTGCTGTTGTTCCCAATTGCTTCCACTTTTTTTGTTATGATACCACCAACAGTTGACCATGACAGGAAGTTTCACGAATGGACTTACTGCACAGGTTGCAACCTATCACGGTACCACGCTTGAATTCACTGAGCTCCTGAGAGCGACCCATTCTTTCACATATGTTTGTAGAAGCAGTCTGCATGCCTAGATGCTTGATTTTATACACCTGTGGCCATGGAAGTGATTGGAACACCTGAATTCAATGATTTGGAGGGGTGCCCCAATACTTTTGGCAATATAGTGTATATATAGAGATATTTTAATCCCTATAGCATGGGGTCCCACCTTTAAAATATATCTGCATTTTTTATATGAAAATATTTATTTTTTGTCTGTCAGGTGAAAATTGTGAGTTAAAAATAATAGCAAAGGCTATGCACACCTCACTTTAACAATCACATCAGAGGTAAATGTTCAAATCGAAGTGTGAGAAAAAGAAATATTGATTCCTGCCTTAGCAAACCGATCGTTCAAAAACAGAGACAAAAGACTTTGAAGTGCAAAGGTTGAGGGCTGTAAAACAAATAAAAACCTTTAAACCAAGTGTAACATAGAAAGCAAACATTTTTGAGGCACAAACCTGAGCAAATCCTACAAAGAACAGCTGATGATTGGTCATTCCAAGGGCAGGAAGGGTGGCCTCCTCACCGTTCTTCTCGATCCAGTTTACATAAGCCTGCAAAGCAAGTGTGATAACATAAGTCCGCTAATAATTCAGCATGCTACACTGCATGCTGAGATCACAAATAAACAGTGCCCTCGTGTCAACGGTTATTTTCCTCTCCATCAGAGAGGTTAACGCAGGGTCTTCTCCGGCCATATGCTTTGCGCATCTGCTCTGTAACCTATGACTTTTCAGCCAACGGAAAGAATCCGAGCGGCTGGAGGTAGAGTAGCCCATTCCAAGCCACCTGTTGCACCGCGAGGCTTTTCAGCGAGACAGGATCACGACGGCCCCAAAGCTATCAAAGCCGCCAACGAGAGACATATAGAGATCGTAATGCCTTTCGTATCAGATTCTCATACGTCATTCGCCGTAGCTGTTGTCATGTTATGGAAAGTAACCATTGGTGTTTCATCTCTTTATAACTCGCTGATGAACTAAACAAATCTGTTGATTGAGTTAAATCGATTGAAATTCTAGTTCCTGCAAAGTCTTGTTCCACAACAGGATCTTCACAAACCTTATAAGCTGCCCTCAGGCCTCCGTTGTCAGCAATATTTTCTCCCAAGGTGTGTTTCCCATTCAGAGGTTCTTTATTTATACTGTAGTTGCTGTACTGCTCCACCATGCACTGGGTCTGGAGTTTAAAAGCGTCCACTGAAGAATTTTGCCACCACGAACGCAAATTCCCATCCTTATCATACTCTCTTCCTGTAGGACATGTTTAAAACACTGTGTTATAACACACACATATTGATAAATGGTCACATACATATTACAACATTACAGTTCTGTAATAAAAGCTGATGATTTTATTGATTTACTAACAATTTGACATTATTAGAAATCATACATTAAAATACAATTATATTATATTTTACATTATAAACAACAAAAAATGCTATTTATTAAATGTATATATCAATATTAATAAAATATTTAAATATTATATTTATTTTATGAAGGAAGAAAAGATTGTAAAGTGGCATTAAAACTGGTTTTAATAAAAATCAATCCAAAATATTAAACAATCTATGCACATTCTCTTACTCTGAACTTTTCCAACTTTTTGTATTTTTTCAATTTTTTTGTATTCAAACATAATAAAAAAAATATTTTTTACATTATTTGTATTAATTACTAATAATACTTCCTAGTCTGAGGTTCTAAAAACTGATTGACAGACAGATGCATGATTCGATAGTCTAATATTTAATTAATAATTTAATAATCATTTAATTTTGTGTGAAATGTATTCACTATTACCATATAGCAACCAGTTAGGTTTATAGTCACTCCTGTGGTTATGTAACTCTGTTAATAATGAATCAATGGCACACTTGAATCTTTATAGCAATTTACTGAATCTTACATACTGGAGATCTTATCTGAAATAACATACAGTAATAATTTACAGAGAATCATTTTATTACCTTGATCGTCAAAGGCATGGGTGAGCTCATGCCCCATAACCACTCCTATACCACCGAAATTCATTGCTCTAGAAAACAACAAATACACAATAGTATGAGGTAAGTGATATAATATGTCCGACTATAAACTGCCTCTTTCTAAAAACTCAAGTAAGAGGTTAAATAATAAGCAGGTGAGGTTTTGTTAGTGGGAGCTCTTACTTTGGCCAAGCATGGTTATAAAAGGGAGCCTGCAGAATGCCTGCTGGAAGTACCATCTCATTCTTTGTGGGGTTGTAGTAGGCATTAACTGTCGGTGGAGTCATACTCCATCTGTATGCGGAGAGACAAGCAAGAAAGAAAAAATTAATGGCTTGACTGTTCGCTGACATACACATGAACAGACACTGGGGTAGCTTTAATTTAAAAGTTAATACAAAAATGACAATTCTGCCATCATTCTAAATCTGTATTTATTTTGAAACATGTCAGTTTTCTTATATTATGAAAGTCAATGGGGTCCAATGTTGTTTGTGTTCTTTGCATTCAATTCCACAGAAAAAAAAAATAAAAAATCAACAAGGGTTTGGGAAGACATTAGGGGGAATAAATGACAGTGTTGTTATTGTTAACTAACCCTAAAACTAAATAAAAAATGATTAAAACGTTGGTTTAGGTTGATTGAAATAAAGCTGATATAGAAAATAAATATTAGATGAATCATTTAAACTTAAAAAACTTCAACACAAATGTCCTTGGCAACTAACTGAAATAAATAAGTTGAAGTACTAAAATGACTATAACCAAAATAAATAATATTTTTTTTTTTTTAAATGAAAGAAGCATTAACTAGATTTAAAGTGAAAACTGAAAATATAAAAATATAAAATTAATAAACTCTATAATAGTATATAAATAATACTAAAATAACATTGGTTAAAAGATTACATAATTTAAATTTTTGGGTGAACTATCCCTTTAAGAGATGTGTGTCAGAGCATCATGTTGTGTGCGAGTCAGACTGATACTCACTGATCTCTGTTGGGGGTTTTTCTCAACTGATCAGCAGTCACTCGTGCAGAGAAGTTGTAATAATTCATGACGTTTTGAAAGTAAAGCTCTGAAACAACATCAAACTGATACACAGTTTGAGAGGCCGAGATTTTAGTTCAGGCATTCTACTAGATTAAAGACATTTTTCCATGAACCAAAATAAAAAAAACAAACAGAAATGAACAAAGTGTATACATACATCATTAAACACCTTGTCCAGTTCTTTGGGGTTCATAATAAATTTTGGATAACCAACCATGTTGTATATTGCATCTGCCTAGACAAGAAAAAAGAAATACAAATTTTGAGTGGCATTATAAGAGCGCAGACTTCAACACCAGATGGCATTGCAGAGCATCAACACACATATAAACTTGTATTGTAGTTTTTTTTTTTGCATTATAAATGTATAGTATATAGTGATATTCTGGTAGCTATATTATACCTTTAAGGGGATTTTTTAGCCAATTTTATTGTCCCCCAAAAACGTAATGAAAATGATAAACAATCATCAATTCTAAAACTAAAGCTAATACAAACTGTTTATAGTCTGACATATTAGATAGGTGTTGATTTCAGTAAGATCCATCCCTGCGGGCAGAAGTGGTGGAAAACATCATGTGCGATTGTGCTGTTGGTTCTCACCTTTTCTTTGGCTGCTTTTTTTGTCTCAGGATCCATCCAGCCGACAGTCTTCAGGCTGTCTTCAAAGGCCCATTTGATCTCGGAGACCATATCTTCAACCTGACAAATACGTCAGGAGAGAATATAGTTCATAGGCCTGGAGGAAAAGATGGGGATGGCATGCAAAATGTCACAAAATACTCACAAAAGCTTTGCTGTCTTCGGAAAAAGTAGCTTTGACAAAAAGCGCCCCGAGAGCAAAGCCCAGAGCACTGTCCGTGTCACTGACGCAAAGTTTCCAGCGTGGCATGCAGCTCTGGAAAACACAAAGGTGATATATTAACACCTGCATCCTCATTTACACTGTAATCTTCTTAATGTGACATCTCACAAACAATCTACAGTACATCCAGACTTGAACTTCTGCAGCTACAAAAAAAAGTCTAGTGTTCATGTGCACAAAATAGGAATTAGCGTTTGAGAAAATGATCACAAATTATTTTTAAGACATTTTAGATAAACAAATATGCATGTAACAAGGTAAACAGGTTTTTTTTTTATCAGTGAGACTATGAACGCATGTTTCCGCCACTGATAGATAAAAAATAAAAAAGGTAATTGCGACTTTTTCTGACAATTGCAAGTTTAAAATCTAGCTATTCTGACTTTTTTCCTCGAAATTGAGTTTATATCTTGCAATTCTGGGAAAAAAGTCAGTATTGCGAGAGATAAACTCATTAATGCGAGTTATAAAGTCAGAATTGCAAAACTCGCAATTGCGAGTTATAAAGTCAGAATTGCAAGTTAAAAACTCATTAATGCGAGTTATAAAGTCAGAATTTCAAGATATAAACTCATTAATGCGAGTTATAAAGTCAGAATTGCAAAACTCGCAATTGCGAGTTATAAAGTCAGAAATGCAAGATATAAACTCACAATTGTGAATTATAAAGTCAGAATTGCGAGATATAAACTCACAATTGCGAGTTATGAAGTCAGAATTGCAAAACTCGCAATTGCGAGTTATAAAGTCAGAATTGCAAGTTAAAAACTCATAATTGTGAGTTATAAAGTCAGAATTGCGAGATATAAACTCACAATTGCGAATTATAAAGTCAGAGTTGCGAGATATAAACTCACAATTGCAAGTTATAAAGTCAGAATTGCAAGATATAAACTCACAATTGCGAGTTATGAAGTCAGAATTGCAAAACTCGCAATTGCGAGTTATAAAGTCAGAAATGCAAGATATAAACTCACAATTGCGAGTTATGAAGTCAGAATTGCAAAACTCGCAATTGCGAGTTATAAAGTCAGAAATGCAAGATATAAACTCACAATTGCGAATTATAAAGTCAGAATTGCGAGATATAAACTCACAATTGCGAGTTATGAAGTCAGAATTGCAAGATATATACTCACAATTGCGAGTTATAAAGTCAGAAATGCAAGATATAAACTCACAATTGCGAATTATAAAGTCAGAATTGCGAGATATAAACTCACAATTGCGAGTTATGAAGTCAGAATTGCAAGATATAAACTCACAGTTGCGAGTTATAAAGTCAGAACTGCAAGATATAAACTCATTAATGCGAGTTATAAAGTCAGAATTGCAAGATATAAACTCACAATTGCGAGTTATGAAGTCAGAATTGCAAAACTCGCAATTGTGAGTTATAAAGTCAGAAATGCAAGATATAAACTCACAATTGCGAGTTATGAAGTCAGAATTGCAAAACTCGCAATTGCGAGTTATAAAGTCAGAAATGCAAGATATAAACTCACAATTGCGAATTATAAAGTCAGAATTGCGAGATATAAACTCACAATTGCAAGTTATAAAGTCAGAATTGCAAGATATAAACTCATAATTGTGAGTTATAAAGTCAGAATTGCGAGATATAAACTCACAATTGCGAGTTATAAAGTCAGAATTGCAAGTTAAAAACTCATAATTGTGAGTTATAAAGTCAGAATTGCAAGATATAAACTCATTAATGCAAGTTATAAAGTCAGAATTGCAAGATATAAACTCACAATTGCGAGTTATGAAGTCAGAATTGCAAGTTAAAAACTCATAATTGTGAGTTATAAAGTCAGAATTGCGAGATATAAACTCACAATTGCAAGTTATAAAGTCAGAATTGCAAGATATAAACTCACAATTGTGAATTATAAAGTCAGAATTGCGAGATATAAACTCACAATTGCGAGTTATGAAGTCAGAATTGCAAAACTCGCAATTGCGAGTTATAAAGTCAGAATTGCAAGTTAAAAACTCATAATTGTGAGTTATAAAGTCAGAATTGCGAGATATAAACTCACAATTGCAAGTTATAAAGTCAGAATTGCAAGATATAAACTCACAATTGCGAATTATAAAGTCAGAATTGCGAGATATAAACTCACAATTGCGAGTTATAAAGTCAGAATTGCAAGATATAAACTCATTAATGCAAGTTATAAAGTCAGAATTGCAAGATATAAACTCACAATTGCGAGTTATGAAGTCAGAATTGCAAAACTCGCAATTGCGAGTTATAAAGTCAGAAATGCAAGATATAAACTCACAATTGCGAGTTATGAAGTCAGAATTGCAAGATATATACTCACAATTGCGAGTTATAAAGTCAGAAATGCAAGATATAAACTCACAATTGCGAATTATAAAGTCAGAATTGCGAGATATAAACTCACAATTGCGAGTTATGAAGTCAGAATTGCAAGATATAAACTCACAGTTGCGAGTTATAAAGTCAGAACTGCAAGATATAAACTCATTAATGCGAGTTATAAAGTCAGAAATGCAAGATATAAACTCACAATTGCGAGTTATGAAGTCAGAATTGCAAAACTCGCAATTGCGAATTATAAAGTCAGAATTGCGAGATATAAACTCACAATTGCAAGTTATAAAGTCAGAATTGCAAGATATAAACTCATAATTGTGAGTTATAAAGTCAGAATTGCGAGATATAAACTCACAATTGCGAGTTATAAAGTCAGAATTGCAAGTTAAAAACTCATAATTGTGAGTTATAAAGTCAGAATTGCAAGATATAAACTCATTAATGCAAGTTATAAAGTCAGAATTGCAAGATATAAACTCACAATTGCGAGTTATGAAGTCAGAATTGCAAGTTAAAAACTCATAATTGTGAGTTATAAAGTCAGAATTGCGAGATATAAACTCACAATTGCAAGTTATAAAGTCAGAATTGCAAGATATAAACTCACAATTGCGAATTATAAAGTCAGAATTGCGAGATATAAACTCACAATTGCGAGTTATAAAGTCAGAATTGCAAGATATAAACTCATTAATGCAAGTTATAAAGTCAGAATTGCAAGATATAAACTCACAATTGCGAGTTATGAAGTCAGAATTGCAAGTTAAAAACTCATAATTGTGAGTTATAAAGTCAGAATTGCGAGATATAAACTCACAATTGCAAGTTATAAAGTCAGAATTGCAAGATATAAACTCACAATTGCGAATTATAAAGTCAGAATTGCGAGATATAAACTCACAATTGCGAGTTATAAAGTCAGAATTGCAAGATATAAACTCATTAATGCAAGTTATAAAGTCAGAATTGCAAGATATAAACTCACAATTGCGAGTTATGAAGTCAGAATTGCAAGTTAAAAACTCATAATTGTGAGTTATAAAGTCAGAATTGCGAGATATAAACTCACAATTGCAAGTTATAAAGTCAGAATTGCAAGATATAAACTCACAATTGCGAATTATAAAGTCAGAATTGCGAGATATAAACTCACAATTGCGAGTTATAAAGTCAGAATTGCAAGATATAAACTCATTAATGCAAGTTATAAAGTCAGAATTGCAAGATATAAACTCACAATTGCGAGTTATGAAGTCAGAATTGCAAGTTAAAAACTCATAATTGTGAGTTATAAAGTCAGAATTGCGAGATATAAACTCACAATTGCAAGTTATAAAGTCAGAATTGCAAGATATAAACTCACAATTGCGAATTATAAAGTCAGAATTGCGAGATATAAACTCACAATTGCGAGTTATAAAGTCAGAATTGCAAGATATAAACTCATTAATGCAAGTTATAAAGTCAGAATTGCAAGATATAAACTCACAATTGCGAGTTATGAAGTCAGAATTGCAAAACTCGCAATTGCGAGTTATAAAGTCAGAAATGCAAGATATAAACTCACAATTGCGAGTTATGAAGTCAGAATTGCAAGATATATACTCACAATTGCGAGTTATAAAGTCAGAAATGCAAGATATAAACTCACAATTGCGAATTATAAAGTCAGAATTGCGAGATATAAACTCACAATTGCGAGTTATGAAGTCAGAATTGCAAGATATAAACTCACAGTTGCGAGTTATAAAGTCAGAACTGCAAGATATAAACTCATTAATGCGAGTTATAAAGTCAGAAATGCAAGATATAAACTCACAATTGCGAGTTATGAAGTCAGAATTGCAAAACTCGCAATTGCGAATTATAAAGTCAGAATTGCGAGATATAAACTCACAATTGCAAGTTATAAAGTCAGAATTGCAAGATATAAACTCATAATTGTGAGTTATAAAGTCAGAATTGCGAGATATAAACTCACAATTGCGAGTTATAAAGTCAGAATTGCAAGTTAAAAACTCATAATTGTGAGTTATAAAGTCAGAATTGCAAGATATAAACTCATTAATGCAAGTTATAAAGTCAGAATTGCAAGATATAAACTCACAATTGCGAGTTATGAAGTCAGAATTGCAAGTTAAAAACTCATAATTGTGAGTTATAAAGTCAGAATTGCGAGATATAAACTCACAATTGCAAGTTATAAAGTCAGAATTGCAAGATATAAACTCACAATTGTGAATTATAAAGTCAGAATTGCGAGATATAAACTCACAATTGCGAGTTATGAAGTCAGAATTGCAAAACTCGCAATTGCGAGTTATAAAGTCAGAATTGCAAGTTAAAAACTCATAATTGTGAGTTATAAAGTCAGAATTGCGAGATATAAACTCACAATTGCAAGTTATAAAGTCAGAATTGCAAGATATAAACTCACAATTGCGAATTATAAAGTCAGAATTGCGAGATATAAACTCACAATTGCGAGTTATAAAGTCAGAATTGCAAGATATAAACTCACAATTGCGAGTTATGAAGTCAGAATTGCAAAACTCGCAATTGCGAGTTATAAAGTCAGAAATGCAAGATATAAACTCACAATTGCGAGTTATGAAGTCAGAATTGCAAGATATATACTCACAATTGCGAATTATAAAGTCAGAATTGCGAGATATAAACTCACAATTGCGAGTTATAAAGTCAGAATTGCAAGTTAAAAACTCATAATTGTGAGTTATAAAGTCAGAATTGCAAGATATAAACTCATAATTGTGAGTTATAAAGTCAGAATTGCGAGATATAAACTCACAATTGCGAGTTATGAAGTCAGAATTGCAAAACTCGCAATTGCGAGTTATAAAGTCAGAAATGCAAGATATAAACTCACAATTGCGAGTTATGAAGTCAGAATTGCAAGATATATACTCACAATTGCGAGTTATAAAGTCAGAAATGCAAGATATAAACTCACAATTGCGAATTATAAAGTCAGAATTGCGAGATATAAACTCACAATTGCGAGTTATAAAGTCAGAATTGCAAGTTAAAAACTCATAATTGTGAGTTATAAAGTCAGAATTGCAAGATATAAACTCATAATTGTGAGTTATAAAGTCAGAATTGCGAGATATAAACTCACAATTGCGAGTTATAAAGTCAGAAATGCAAGATATAAACTCACAATTGCGAGTTATGAAGTCAGAATTGCAAAACTCGCAATTGCGAGTTATAAAGTCAGAAATGCAAGATATAAACTCACAATTGCGAATTATAAAGTCAGAATTGCAAGTTAAAAACTCATAATTGTGAGTTATAAAGTCAGAATTGCAAGATATAAACTCATAATTGTGAGTTATAAAGTCAGAATTGCGAGATATAAACTCACAATTGCGAGTTATAAAGTCAGAAATGCAAGATATAAACTCACAATTGCGAGTTATGAAGTCAGAATTGCAAAACTCGCAATTGCGAGTTATAAAGTCAGAAATGCAAGATATAAACTCACAATTGCGAATTATAAAGTCAGAATTGCGAGATATAAACTCACAATTGCAAGTTATAAAGTCAGAATTGCAAGATATAAACTCATAATTGCGAGTTATGAAGTCAGAATTGCAAGTTAAAAACTCATAATTGTGAGTTATAAAGTCAGAATTGCAAGATATAAACTCACAATTGCGAATTATAAAGTCAGAATTGCGAGATATAAACTCACAATTGCAAGTTATAAAGTCAGAATTGCAAGATATAAACTCATAATTGTGAGTTATAAAGTCAGAATTGCGAGATATAAACTCACAATTGCGAGTTATAAAGTCAGAATTGCAAGTTAAAAACTCATAATTGTGAGTTATAAAGTCAGAATTGCAAGATATAAACTCGCAACTGTGAGGAAAAAAGTCAGAATTGTGAGAAAAAAGTCAGAACTGTGGGATATAAACTCTCAATTGCGAGGAAAAAAAGCAGAATTGTCAGATAGAAAGTTGCAATTATCTTTTTTATTTTTTATTCAGTGGCGGAAACAAGCTTCCATAGTGAGACATCACATTGTTCTCTTGAAGGTTTCTCGAATATGAAGCCCAGAAGTGGGCAGCAACAGGACATGTCTTGTCACCCATTCAACTTCCCATCTCTTGTTTAGGAACGGAGGCTCTCGAGATAACGGCTAATAGCTCACAATGAAAGACTATGAGGGTAAAATGGAATTTTAGCTTCTAAAGGAAATGAGACATTAAGTGAAAATGAAAATGTCTGTGGAAACAATGATACATGTTTTTCAGGATTCTTAAATTAACATAAAGTTCAAAAGAACAGCATTTAAAAAGCCTTGGAATCCAGCATATATATTATATGGATTACTCTAATAATACATTTATGGTGCTTTTTATCATTTTTGGGCTTTGACTGCTCCATGTCACATTTCACTTTCATTGTATGACTGAAAGCAGAGTCAACATTTATGTTCCTCAGAAGAAACAAAAGTCCTACAGATTTGGAATGATATGAGGTTGAGTAAATGATGACAGGAAGTTTCATTTTTTTGCTAACCTATCACATTAAATAAAATAGTAAATGCTATACCCACACTAACATACTAAGCTGTGCTGAAGGTGACCGTCCTTATGGACCCTCTCTTTATCTCTTATCATAACCCATCACACACACACACACACACATCGCCCAAGGCTCAGTCTTTCGTTTGTTATTTCAGCCTGACCCCAGCGGAAAGTGAGGCCAGGGCAACAGGATCTCCTCCTGATAAGAGTCTGAATAACCAGGCTCCCCGCAGAACAACACACCGCCTCTTCATACACACCAACCCTGATACCAGTTACTCTAAGAAAAGTCGAAAAGACGGAGAGCAGAAGCGAGAGGATGAGGGCAAATGATCACATTTCCCTCTTTTTGCCTTTCATGCTCACTGAGCCCACTGGCTAATTTAATGTTTGGGTAATTTTGTTTTTGAATATAAAATCATTTTTGCATCAAATTATCCACTTAGAGGAAGATAAGTGTAGTGGAATAGAAAGAACATTTTATATATATATATATATATATATATATATAAAAAAAACAATGTAAAAGTCTTTACTGCCACTTTTGACCAATGTAATGTGTCCTTGCTAGAATAAAAGTATTAATTTCATCGTCACATGGCATGACAATCAATCAATGCCATTTGAAATCTGAGATAGATGACAGATGCTATTTTTTTAACTGAACACAGGAGAGAATATGATTTGTATGATCTGGCAGAGGGTAAGATTATTAAAAAATAATGGCTAAAATTTACTTCACAAAGTTATCAAAAAAGTTCAGAATACTTAAAACAGTGCATGGTTGTATGGACCGCTTTTATGATACTTTTATGGTGCTTTTTCTAGCTTGGCAGTATAAATATGCATAAACATGTCCAAGGTCACGTTGATTTTATAATATAAATGATGACAAAATTTAGCATGCACTATTTCTTTTAACTGATGCAAAAATTTGCAAAAAAATTAATAATGTGCTTTAAATCTCAACTATAGAAAAATGAAATCATTTATGATAGAGAGGGAAAAAGAAAAAGAGAGATAAATGTGAAAAACATGACTTTGTTACTTGATATTTGATGGATCATTCATGACTCTTTCGGTGACAGCAGTGCCTTGGGCTGACAGATGTCAGCTTTGATCATCGTTTCTCACCTTCTTGGTGCCGTACATTACTTCAAGGAAGTGCTGTTCTGCATCTTGGAACCTCTGGTCTAAGATGGACACCATTTTCCGCACCACTTTCATGATCATGTAGTTATTCAAGACACTGGGGGAGACACAACAGCTTTGATCTTAGCTAACAGACAGTTTCCCAAAGGAGAATGTGATTTTTCTACAGGTCTGGTAAATATAAAGATTGCAGAGAACATGCTCTGGCTCTAGAACACAAAACATTCTGATGGAAAAGGGGTAAGAGTATCACCCAAAAAAAAAAAAAAAAACACAGCGTAGCTGGCTAATTCTGTCTAATGTTGGTTTACCTCTTGTTGGTGTTGCTGATGAGCTCAGAGACTTTCTGTAGGTATTCTTTAGCGTATACAACCACAGGTTCAGAGTCATTTACGGCAACAGGGGCGAACACTGCAGAGAGGAAAGGAATCCAATCTACTGCCGGAGCCAACGTCTACAGCACAGACACAAACACATGACTGACTTCCCAGCTCACATGCTACACCACAATTTGACTTATGAAAGAAAGCTTTATACGTCTCCAGCAAAGGAAGCATGTTCTGAAATCGTTACAATCATTTTAATAATCACAACCTTTAAGAACATGTCTCATTGAAGAAGACATTTAAATCAGTGGTTCTTTAGCTTTGCCATCACATGAATAAATATATTAAAATAGAAAACAATTTAAATTGTAATAATATTTTAAAGCTAAAAGAAAAACAATCTTACTGACCACAAACTTTTGAATGGCAGTATAGATTGAACAGAAAAACTAACTTTGCAAAACTGACAATAATTTTTCTGTTCAAAACAATTTGTAGACGGTACAAATGTTTATCCATTGTCAAGCAACCTGCCCATGTTAGCATCTGGCTAATTTAATAATTTAACCAAGTGACAGATGAATTTGCATCCAAATAGAGTTGGATTTTTGACTGCAACAGCAAAATTATGGGAAACATTTTGTCCTCCATTGTAATATTTTGCCATCATTACTATGCATTTCATTTACGTCCATATCAGAACAGACCTGTGACCATTTTTGGATCATGATCCACCAATAAAGAACCACAGATTTCAATCGAACAGTAGTACAAGTAACCGCGCCGTACTCACAGCTAACTCTTTGGCTTGTATTTTATGGTAAATTTTCATCTCGTCACGGCGATTTTCCTGAGGGACCGTGATGTTTGCCAGGGCCGTTTCAAAGTCTATGATCTCCTGCATCATCTTTTGAGAGGTCTCCTGTGATCCACCCAATAGAATCCCGAGCTCCACCAAGAAGTTCAAGTATGCTTTTAAATACTGAAGAAGGAATAACAACACAAGCTGCAGACCACAGCAAAACACTACCAATGTTCATGAACAACAACATAAGGTCTCTTTGTTTACCTTTTCATTGGCTGTCTTATTGAGATAGTATTCCCTAGAGGGAAGTCCCAATCCTGACTGATCCACCTGTGGAAAAAGGGGAATCAACAAGCTAAGCTACAATGACATGCATCTTGATATAAAGCATGTTATAATATATTCTGACAGCCTGCTATTATAAATCAAAATATGGTATCTAGAACAGTGCAGAGTTTCCCCTTGACATTTAAGAATCCGTGTTATGGTGATAAAAAACATAACCATAAGATAAGTGTTCCCACCTGGATGATGTTGCTGTTGGAGCTTTTTGAGTCTGTGCTGACAAAAACAGTGAAAAAGGGGGAGGTTCGGAAGTTGGCTGACACAGTCCGTAAAACCTCCTGGAAGTTATCCTTCTCCCACGGGCCTTTCAAACCCCAACCTCCGGTCTGGAAAAACAATATTCCGTTATTAAGAATTACATCCCAGAATAAGAAAAAAAGCAGGTTTTCATTAAGGCTGATATATTTACAACAGATCTTTTGAGTTTCATATTTGTTCATGTATATGAGGTCACCTGATTGATAAGATCCTGGAGTGGTTTTGCCCCGAGCTCTTCAATTTTGCTCTCGTTCATACAAGCTTGGTAATACCACTGGGCTTTTTGCTCTGCTTTGCTCAGGCTCTTCATGCTAGTATTCTCTGAATTCAACAAATGAAGAAAAATTCAATGTAATAACCTTCATGAACCCTTGAAGCAAAGGGAAACAAAGCCTATATGGTGGTCGGAGCCTTGGAACTTCATTACTGCTTTATTTATACAGCGGGGTCCAAAAGTGTGATACCCCACTGAAAATCCAGGATTCAAAATCTAATTAAGAACAATATAGCCGAGAGCAGCAATTATCGGGGTTCAAGGCCTTTAAGTACATGCGTAAAAAGGTATAATGTTTTAATTAGCAAGCCTGTAACCGTCTCGATCATAGATGGAAAAGACCATTTACAGCCAATACAGGCAATTTACCATAGGACATATTTGGTTTATGAAGCTTTTTAAGAGCTATCGAGGTTGAGCCAAAAACTTAGGACTAATTCGCCAAAGTTGTTTTTTTAAAAAAGCTCTAACAATTAATGAACGATTCGATGGACAGCGGCGGTCCTAGAGGCAAAGTTGCTCAGAATGAGGAGCTCTACCATGTGCTACAAATGTTGTGGCTGTGTGTGAAAAATCACGTGATATACAATCCTTATTTAAAAACGCTTGTGGACGTTTTCTTCCAAATTTCTCACAGGCCTCTAAGACGGTGAGTTAAACAGGCCCTGCGAGTTTAGTTCTGATTAGCCTCCGTTAACCATAGCTGCCCAAACTTCATTGGCTGATGGCAGCCATGTTTTTTGAGATACATAAATGTCCTCAAAGGCAGTCTTGGCACCATGGACAAAGACACCACATGTTTCAAGTCAATCGGACTAAAGGTTAAAGCTGCAGTCAGTGATTTTTCCTCTTTGTCGCCATCTGTTGTTTGAAACCTGCAATTGCAGTCATATGCAGAACAGTTATCTGTACGTGCGTTGTGCAACGGCACAGCTCCTCAGTGCGGATGAATCTAATGTTTGCTGTCAGTCACCGCACCGGTGTGGATACTGTATTTCAGAATCACAGACTCTACGTCTTGAAAGTATGACCAATATAAGAATTTTCACTGGAAAATATCATCTGAACAAGTAAGTAACATTTCTGCCACTTTTGTTCTGACCAACTGAGGAAAAAAGCATTAGGCCTACAATAAATCACGCTGCCAATGATGATGAAATCTAACGATCGCTTAGCTCGGATCACGTCAAACCGTGCAAATTATTATTACTGTTATATTGTTCTCAAATTATTAATGTTAACAACATCAGCATTGCGTGACTGTGTATTTAGTGTATATTAGCGTTACCTGTAGATTTCAATTTCTGTAGCCACTCAACAGTCCAAAGTCGTTTGCTTTTTGTCTACGGGTGAATCTCCAGTTGTCACTGATGATTGTCATTTGGATCTTTCTGGATTACAATCCGCCATCAAAAAGTTTAATTATTTCAGCTGCTGTGAGAAAAGGCTATAAATGTGCCGCTACCAGCAGCATCCTCACATGATAAAACCGACTAGTCTGGACGGGACTCCTTCTTTTCTGTTTACGGACGTGACGTAATGACGCAAAGACGAGCTTCATGCTTGAATTTCCCGCTGAAATCCACCATGTCGCTCTTATTATAAGACATTATTACAAGCTTCCTGTTGTGAATCGAGACAAGATAATTAGATAGTTTTGAACACTGGCTGGTTATGTACTTACTCAAAAATTGATTTCGGATAATTTTTAACCAAAAAAAGTTACGGACTGCAGCTTTAAGTAGTTATAGCCATTTTCAAGTTTTTTTCCTGTTATAGCACCACCAAGTCGCCAATCGCTGCGATTTTTTCACGTGACCAAAGATTGAGCCAATACACCCATGTTTCGAGTTTGGTGAAAATGTTGCATTTCATTCACTAGTTATAGCCATTTTAGTAAAAGTGGCTCCACCGACTTCCAACATTTTGGCCTAACGGTTTAGGAGTTATGAGCGATTTCGTACTTTTCACCGCTTTGGCACCCCTGTCAGGCCGATCGGGGCAAGCATTGGTGATGTTGTAGATGGTGTGAGTACTACCAGCCCTCAAAGTTTCAAGTCTCTATGACTTACGGTTTGGTCTGCCCGATCACTTTTAGTGGAGAATGCTGATCCTTGGGAATTTTAACAATTACAATAGGGTTTCAGTGCTACACGCTTGATCCCCTAATAATAGGATGTGATGACGTCGAAAAAGTACGTTGTTCCATATATATCAGGCCATACTTTATGGACTTACCTAATAAGTTCTTCATGACGGCCATGTTGTGTTCCCACAGGTTGCTGAAAGGACCCCAACGGGACTTTCCCTCAGGCAATGGGTTTTTCCTCATCCAGCCCCCACATGCAAAGTTGTAGAAATCCTGGCAGGGGTCCACCGACCGATCAAGGGCCCCCATGACCGTACTTGCCACAGTAACACAAGGTTCTGACAGGCACATTCCCGGATGAGCTGTTAAAAACAATATGAGTATATAATAAATGTACAGCTGTGTCCATTACATGATATGTCTTTTATCATGTATATGTGCCAAACAGATAAGAAAGTCTTCCCAATGTCTCTTTCACTCAGCATATCATACACAAGTATAATCATAAATGAAGTGCAGTACTGGCTCAATGCATGATAAATCTAAAATATACATCCCCACTGCAATTACTCATCTTCATATCATGAAAAGGTAAATCAACATAGCTTTGATTATGGCTTGGGATTTTGGGGTGTTACGCTTTCGATGCAGTACCTCATACTGCATTCAGGCTGCACGTCATAAATATGCCTTGAATTGAGGAAGATCCCAGGACATTAACCCATCTGGAACTATTCACCTATCAGGGGCTACTGCCAAAATTTGGTTTCTGAGAAAAGAACTGTATTTATTGAGAATCCTGATCAAATGGCAACACAGCGACAGTGAACCGTGAAAGCTACAGCAAATAAACCCAGGAGATCACAGCATTGTGTTTTCCCTTTATAAAAATACTTAATGTAACTATCAAAAAAAAAAAAAAACATTGAAAACTATATTTTTTTCTGTATCGTAATATAAGTCATTTGCGACCACCAATAGTCACTTTAATCTGTGAAAAAAGTATTTTGCTTGTTTTTTCTCTTTCTCGAATATATGTTAAGAAGACTTAATGTATAAGCATGAAGAAGACTTAATGTATAAGTACTTTGTGTTCACTTTGGCTTTGAGGCTGGGCATGAATCCACTGAATGAGGTTATGCAAGTATTAAGTTTAATATTGAAAATAATTGGAGTTAAAGGGCACTGATTTTATTTGGCTTGTGGAGAACGCTGCTACAGCAGATTCATTGTAAACTCTTCTAAGAAAAACATTTGGCCCAAAAGATGTATCCCTAGCTCCTAATCTGGAGAGATAAGGCCAAGAAACTATAGGCCTGACAGCAGCTGAGGAAATTAGAGGTAAACAGTCTGGCAAAAGTCGTTGCTCTTTTATACAGCAATTTGTCATGCTTGGGCAACAGTGGATGGTTGAATAGCAGGAAGTGGCATTCAGTTCACTCAAAAATAATAACTTGGAGCTGCAATAAAAATGAGTAAATGCTTTTGATATGAGGTCCAGAACATATAGAGTCTTAGTACATACAAAAAAAGTATGTGCTCAGATAAAAAAACAAAAAACAAGGACTACTTTAAGCAAACACTGGTTTGACTCAGGTATTTAAAATTTAATTATTGTTATGAAATCTCATAACAACTGCAGGGTTCAACGGAAAGCACATTTTTCAAATTAAATTTAATATATAGATGTAGTTGCTTATGCCAAATATTCTAGCACCACATTATGTAACATTTGTAACATCAACTGAAAGGATCTAGTCACTCACATTCTTTATAGTGCAAACCCAAAGACACGATGCAGATGAACAGGGCCACGGACAGAGCGCACACGATGACCACTAGTTTCCTCTCAACGTGGGTTTTCTCTGCCCAGCACCGGAGACCCAGACCCCGCTGAAGCCCCACCTGATAATCACAAAGTAATCAGAAAATAAGGGTTAAGACTGCAATACCTTTCCCTGCAAATCAGCAATGTTTCATAGATGACGCAAATGACACTGAATCCTGTTCCAAAGGAGTGATCATTGGCAAAGAAGCAATCCTCAAGGGTGAGATGATTATTTGTGCTGCTTAATGAAAGTGACACCTATGTAATCTGGTACTGGTAAATATTGTTATAACCTGGTGCAGGTTTTATTTCAGGTTTTATATAATATTTCATGGGAAAATTATATATGATCACGTCCAACAACAATATTAAACTTTGGTGGGACCAAATATCATTGTCTTTCTGCTCCAGTTCAAAGTACAGATCACATTCCCACCTAAAAAAAATAAAATGATGATTGAAAGGATGATCTCAAATAATAACAAAAAAAAAAAAAAGGTTTTTACAGAATAAACCATGCGCTTCAAATTTCTGCTTTTAAACCCTATGGAACGCTGGCCTGCTTTACTTTCACTGTAAGTGTGTTACTGTAACCACAATTATTTTCTGTGGTAATCGACAACATATCAAATGTTGTACACAGAGAATAATTGGTATTGAACCAAGAACACTCCTTTAAGAGTTATTAGCATTGGGTTGGGCATTAAATCCATAAGAGAGAAACTAACCCACAACAACACAGCAATAAACTTTCTACTTTCTAGGAAAGGCTCTTTTCTAGGAAAGACTGCCAAGTCTGAACACTGTTCTGCCAAACGCAGTGCTATTCAAACCTAACCACTGGAAAGTAATTTTTAAAACTAGATCTTTTTAGTATCTCAAATTCTCACGTCTCCTTCAGCTTCAGAAGACCTCAACAACCCAAACTGTATTTTGAGATCCAAAATCAAACATTTTTCATTGAAAATAATCTGGACCATACTATCCACATTATAGCCATTTTTCAGAGTTCAAAACTTTGGGTTTGATAAGGTTTTTGAGAGATATCTCTTATGCTCACCAAGGTTGCATTTATTTGTTCAAAAATACAGTAAAAACAGTAATATTGTGAAATATAACAATTTAAAACAACTGTTTTCTATTTATGTAAATGTAATTTATTCCTGTGATGGCAAAGCTGAATTTTCAGCATCATTACTCCAGTCTTCAGTCACATGATCCTTTTGTAAATGTCTTTACTGTCACTTTTGATCAATTTAATGCTTCCTTGCTGAATAAAAGTATTAATTTCTTTAAAAAAAAAAACTTACTAACCAAATTTTTTGAACAGTAGAGCATCTATAACTGTATAAGATGGTAAGTTGGTGAAACATACCTGAGAACTCTACAAAAACTCCAAGACTATGAACTTTAAACTTTTCTTCTGATTGACTGTCTCTTCATTTAGATTCTATACTGATCAAACAAGGCTTGAGGATTTCATAACTGATCAGCTCTCGGCAGAGGAGGTGCAAGAGAAACTAAATAAATGATCTCTGTAATACCAATCAGATTAAGCCCTACTGAGCTCACAGAGTTCAAAAGTCACTTTTAGTGGCCAACTGCCCAGCTGTGCAATTACTCGGCTTAGTTTGGATACTCTGTGTTTGTATGTGTTGTGTGGCTTCAATGAGCCTTAATGCCAAACTCAGGTCTCTCTCCAAAAGAGAGCAGAGGGAGAAATTAAAACAAAGACAGTGAAATGTTTTTAATAAAGGCACCCAGAACATTTAATACCCTTGATGATCCAGAGAAAATATTTTAGGAACGTTCAAAGGATAATAAATTTCTGGTTCAAGGAACAAAAGACCAGAACATATTTTGACTTCCACTTGTTTGCCTTCGTAATGAAAAGGCCAAATATTCGATAATAATTCTTACAAGGTACTACTCTAAAACAAACATTAGTGTTGCAAATAAAGCTACAATGGAATTCATATACATTGAGTATACAGAGCAGATACCAAAGTATCTTTCAGTTTTTATGCAAATCAGTTGTTTTATGAAAATTGCTTTTGGTTTTATAGCAGCAACAAAAATACTCTTATCAAAAAAAAAAAAAAAAAAAAAAAAAAAGTTTAGTCAGTAATCTGTGGGAATATTTAAATAAATAAAATAAAGTACTTATCAAAACCAGTTAGGTCTTATATATTATTTAATATGACTGAATCAACTTGACTAGTTCCATTGAAGTTGTTCCATTTGGTAACAATGGCACAGTTTACTTATAAAACATACTGTATCAGAAAAAAAAAACACCATAGAGAAGCAAAAATGTAGCTAGCATTTTGTTTTGTTTTTTACTTTTACACACACACACACAAAACCCAATTGTGTACTTATTAAAAGCAAACAGAAGTGTAAGGCATATTCACACAACACAAATACAAAAAAAAACACTTCTGCGGAAAAACAGTTTAACAGTTGGCTATAAGTAGAAAGCTGTATACAACAGTGCTATCACACAGCGGATGTTTGAGATGAAAAGCATGAGGAAGTAACTAGGCACACAACTTTTGTAAAGAATCAAGTAAACGGATCACTAGTTCAACGGATTGGCTCATATTTCAATACACACATGTCAAGAAACATGTTATAAAAACAGTTAAAGAAATGAACTCTCACCTGCATTGTAGAGGTCTGGTAGATCCCATCGGAACCGGTATCCAACAGCTCCTCTTCATCCAGTGTGGCTCGTTTGTAAGTAGACATCTGAAAGGTCAAATGAAGAATAGATTCCCTCAGTGATTCCATAACTAAACCAAAGAGATGTTTCAGCAGCTTTTGGGAATCCTGGCAATGTTTATTCCTGTGAGTTCCATCAGGAGAAGATTGTGAAGCTAGTCGTCCCAAAGGACTAGAGGAGGCTCTTGGCTCAGCGTGTCAACAGTGCTGGCTGATCTGTGTGTCAATGGGGTTTCCTCTTCTACCCCCTGCTTTCACCTCCTCCCAAGCCAAATTTACAACCCCCCAACGTCAGAAAAAAAATCTCCAAAGCATGGCCAGCTCGGTCTTCACAACAAACGTGTATTGCAAAGCTCTCTTCTCAGCTTTCCTTGGTGCAGCCCTCCTAGTTAGGAATCTTAAACAAGGGATTCCTGGGAAGCTTGAACTTCTTCCAGCCTGCAACAACACTAGCGTCACCATAAAGGCAGGAACTTGTGAAAAACAGGAAGGGGAGAGGACCTGATGTACATACGTGAGAGTGAGGGTGTGTGAGTATACGCATGTAAGAGAGAGAATGTGTGCATTCCACAATGGGCTTTCATTTCAAACTGGGAGGGAACTGTTAGAGGTGAGTTCCCGCCCTTTTTCATTCCTACCAATAGGACTTTCCAGGACAGAAGGTTGGGCTTGTACAAGGCCACGCCCATTTCAAGTTCTTCAGCTGCCTAAATTAGAATGGTCACCTTATAAGTATGACAGCCAGATATTGCTGTCCCAGTCTGAACACTTAACACACATAAACAAGCACACATATGTATATTTACTGTGTTAAATATGCTTTATGATAAAAATGTTAACATGAAGATATGTCTGTAAAGACATTACTGAGAGCATATTTAAATGAAATATTAAAGTAAACATTAAAATTCATAAATATATTATATACATTATTTGTGTATTATTTAATATAATAATAAAAGAACTATTGTATTATTTAATATTAAAGTATTTTATAAAATATAAAATTTACATTTTATGTTTTTTGCTTCATCTTCTTCACCCCAGTGACTTTGCTTTTGTTGTCATTGTATTTATTTTGGGGCTTTTCTTATTATTAAGTTCATTAATTGGCTTAACATTTTATTAATTTAATAAAAAGATTTCTTTACTGTTTCAGTGTTTTACTGTAAAAGATAATATAATTTCTTTCTGTCATCTGGCTGCATGAAAAAAAACAATTGTCTTCGGTCTTGTCAAAGCCAATGGTCTATCATGAGGCCTCTGTGGCTTCTGAACAGCTTGAGTCAGCAGTGGTACTCAAACAGCAGACAAATATGTTCACTTTCAGCCAAACCCCATTTCAACCAGACACATAAAACACAATTCAGACCCTCTAAAGCAGTGTTTCTCAACTCCAGTCCTCGGGACCCACTGCTCTGCACATTTTGTATGTCTCTCTTATATGACACACTCAATTCAGTTCATGCAGACTCTCCTAATGAGCTGATGATCTAAATCAGCTGTGTTAAATAAGGGATACATACAAAATGTGCAGAGCAGTGGGTCCCAAGGACTGGAGTTGAGAAACACTGCTCTAAAGAACTGTGAAATATTAACCACAATATGACCAGTCCAAACAGAATCACACCCACGATGCACAGTAAGCATATTGTATAGAATTTTCTGGCCAGACGTACTTCTCACGACCTCAAATGGGTAAAGCCCTGTCATTTGATGACCCTGACAGGGCGGGAGAGTAACACATGAGGATATTGACAGAAAGGGCTGAATTTCTTCCAACTCGGGAAGCACAAGTCTTTCTGGCATTTGCAGAAACGTATTATGTGCCTAATTCGTCAAGTCGTTTGGAAACTATGAGACTGATAGAAGCCGTTTGCACTACAATTATTCTTTCATATACCTCAAATACTTAATTTTATTAAATAAAAAAATGAATTTATAGCTGAAGGATTTTTCCCAACCTAGCGCCACAGCCATCATACCTGTAATTAGGGATGTCAAACGATTAATCACGATTAATTGATTACAAAATAAAAGTTTGAGTTTGCCTATTATGTGGGTGTACTGTGTGTAATTATTATGTATATATAAATACAAACACATCCATGTATATATTTGAGAAATATTTACAAGTATATGTATTTATTTATATTTTTATATAATTTATATTATATATAAATACATTTTTTGTACATAAATAACATATTTCTCTTAGATATATACATTAATTTGTGTGTATTTATATATACATATTAATTACACATATTACTCACACATATATTATACAAACTCAAACTTTTATTTTGTATGCGATTAATCGCGATTAATCGTTTGACAGCCCTACCTGTAATCATAAAAAAAAAAAAGAATTTATAGCCAAAGGCTTCAAGATTTTTTTTTTTTTTCCCCAACCTAGCGTCACAGCCTGTTTTAAAGGTGCCCTAGAATTAAAAATTGAATTTATATTGGCATAGTTAAAGCTGCAGTAGGTAACTTTTGTAAAAATGCATTTTTTACATATTTGTTAAACCTGTCATTATGTCCTGACAGTAGAATATGAAACAGATAATCTGTGAAAAAAAATCAAGCTCCTCTGGCTCCTCCCAGTGGTCCTATTGCCATTTGCAGAAATACACCGCTCCCGGTAAGAAACAACCAATCAGAGCCAGGAGGAGTGTCTTAGCAGTGTCAATCAAGCTCGCGTGCGCGCTGATCTCATCCCTCTCATGCAGAGCGCCAGCGCCGCGTACAGGCATCAAATTCAAGATTACCGGTGTGCCGCAGCTTTGCTTATGGCGGAAAAACAATCCAAACTGCCAATTCCTCGAGTGGCTCCTGCTCATAAAATAAAGACGGGTAAACGGAAAAAGACAGATGACGATGATAAAAAAGCCAAAAAGAAAGAATTAGATAGAGCCCGAAATAAAACGAGGGTAAATATCGGAGCGGCTTTTCCGAGGTGGAGGGAGCTACGTGTCCCGAAAGGATTAAAAACCGATCCAGAGTTAGCCACATTTCTGCTTGACAAGTAAGTATCCCTGCTTGATAGGGCTGGGCGATATATCGCATGCGATTCTCACGCGCATTTCGTCAGTAAAGCCGGTTCCCTGATTACCTCTAAATCGCCATCACCTGCTTTAAAATGGAGCGCCTTTTAATAGACAGAGCCGTAGTTCACTGATAAGCCACCCAAAATCGGGTTCATTATTGAAGTCGATTCATATTCGATACTGAACGCGATTTTGCGTGGCTTCTCCGTGAACTACGGCTTTGCCTATTAAAAGGCGCTCCATTTGAAAGCAGGTGATGGCGATTTAGCGGTAATCAGGGAACCGGCTTTACTGACGAAATGCGCGTGAGAATCGCATGCGATATATCGCCCAGCCCTACTGCTTGATCTGTTTCATTTTTTTAAGAACAACACAACTAAGATAATTTCAAAACAGGCCTGCCCGTCCCCCTGCCTGATGCTTCCTCTTCTCCCCGCCCGTTGACTCCTCGAAGTCGCTGTGGGTGTGAATTCCTCGTCGGAGCCCATTGACTCGGTGTCAAAACTCTAGCCGCATAACATACAGATAAAATGTCACGCAATTTGCAAAGCAACTATTGAAACCTACTAATTCACTGGCTTGTCATGTTGCTGAAATAATGTACTAGCAAACCTTATTTAGCATTACATATCGATAGAATAATTACTTGCATACTGTAACGTTACCGTTAGCTGTATATTATCATTACTAGCTATTTATTACTTTTAGAAATAGTGCAACGTCATGTAGTTACATTACATGTATTGCAAAATACGTAATGTTTTGAGGACCAAGTTTGTAGTCAAAGTATGGGCAGGCCATAGTCAGTGTAAATCATATTGATGATGTTTCGTCTGTACCAGTGAATGTGCCATAACTGTGTATCCGCCTTACTAGCCTGCGCGTTCACGGCAGGCTCCGTTGTGATGGGGGAGGAGCTGTGGAGGGAGGGCTGTAGCGCAGCATAGAGCAAGGGGGAGTGACCTGTGAGTTGTGCTTGTTCAAATTTTCAGGCTAAGTCAAGGTTTTCTAAAAACTCCCTACAGCAGCTTTAAATAACAAGAGTTCAGTACATGGAAAAGACATACAGTGAGTTTCAAACTCCATTGTTTCCTCCTTCTTATATAAATCTCATTTGTTTAAAAGACCACCGGAAAACAGGCGAATCTCAACATAACACCGACTGTTACGTAACAGTCGGGGTGTACGCCCCAATATTTGCATATGCCAGCCCATGATTGAGGCATTACACAAGGGCAGGACGTCTGGATGTGCACAGCTGAATCATCAGACTAGGTAAGCAAGCAAGGAAAACAGAGAAAAATGGCAGATGGAGCAATAATAACTGACATAATCCATGATAGCATGATATTTTTACTGATATTTGTAAATTGTCTTTCTAAATGTTTCGTTAGTTGCTAATGTACTGTTAAATGTGGTTAAAGTTACCATCGTTTCTTACTGTATTCACGGAGACAAGAGCCGTCGTTATTTTCATTTTTAAACACTTGCAGTCTGTATAATTCATAAACACAACTTCATTCTTTATAAAGCTCTCCAACAGTGTAGTGTTAGCCTGTTAGCCACAGAGCATAGCCTCAAACTCATTCAATATCAAATGTAAACACCCAAATAAATACAATACTCACATAATCCGACGCATGCATTCAGTATGCATGACGAACACTTTGTAAAGATCCATTTTGAGGGTTATATTAGCTGTGTAAACTTTGTTTATGCTGTGATAGAGTCGAGAGCTCGGGAGGGGGCGGAGAGCGCGCGATTTAAAGGGGCCGCAGCCTGAAATCGGCTCGTTTCTAATTATGCCCCAAAATAGGCAGTTAAAAAACATTTATTTAAAAAAATCTATGGGGTATTTTGAGCTGAAACTTCACAGACTCATTCAGGGGACACCTTAGACTTATATTACATCTTTTAAAAAAAAGTTCTAGGGCACCTTTAAGATTTTAAGATACTTAAATCACACTTGTAATCATGAAATAAAAAAAATAAAAAAAATGTAACTATAGGGCACACATCAAATAGCTATTTTTCCATACACAGCAACGGGATATTATATGGAATATTCAGCAAATATTCAATGAAAGGAGGTTAGGAGGTTAATAAAAATTGTATTGTTATTTCTGTGTAAAAAAACACTTAATAAAAATTAAATAACTGAAATACATTAAATTTAAGAAAGAAAAATGACAGACTTTTTTACAGGTTAATATATAATATTATTTATTTGTCATCCCATTTGCCGTGCTGTGGAAAGGGTTCAACTTGTGTCACTTCCTTGATTTTATGGGCTATTCCATTATTTTAAAAGGGTAAAGGCCCGTTCACACCAAGAACGATAACTATAAAGATAACTATAACGATAACTATATTTGCGTCCACACCAGCGAACGATAACTTGGAGACTAAAGCTCACGCGCTGCGGTTTCAAGTGTGTTTGCTGTTTGTGTTGGATTTACACGGCTTTAACCAGCAGATGTCCTCAGCATGTTGTGTTTCGAGTGAATAGCTAGTGCAATCGATCTAATCTAACCGTGAATTTAGCTGACAAAGTCAATATAAGTGGGATAAAAACAACGCCTAGTCTTTTTCACTGCAACTTCAAAGGAAGCAAGACAATGTTGTCGAAACTGGCGCTGGCTATCTGAGGCAATTTTGTTACACTGTTTGCTTCCGGTCAATGGTTTTTTTGAATGGGTTTTTGCTAAATTGCCTGAAATAAGGTCTGTGGTTAACAAAGCCTCTAAATATTTTCACGTTTTAATCTAAGACATAAAACACAACAGTTATAACCCGCTTGTGATTTTTTAAAACCTTTATTGTGTCTTAAAAACGGCGGTTGCTAACAAGTTGCTAAAAGGGACTACTTCCTTTGGCGGGGACTTTAGACGTCATCATGACAAACAGGACATTTGAACAGTATATCTCATGAAAAAGTGGATAAGTATTCATACACAGCGCAGATCATAATCAGTGAGCATGTTTTTAAATAAAGTTTGAGGAAGCTTGGTGGTGGTGATGTTGATCCGCGACCATGGTGTGCTGTAGTCCGTTTATAGCCTACTTTTAGCTTTTTATATTTGACGACTTTATAGAGTGCCCCAGGGATGACGCGTTTTTGTAGGCCAACCCGGAAGTTAGCGGCGCACGAGTTCCCTCGGTTGAAAGCCTATGCATTTTTCCCATAGACTTTTGGAAAATCGCACAAAATAAGCTCTGTGTTTAACAAAGGGTTATGACACTTACACGTTTTGTCTATCAAGATAATCTTTACAAGTGAACACAACATTTATAGATTTTGAAGCCTAAATAAAGTCATCAGATATAAAAGGCTAACAGTAGGCTATAAACGGACTACAGCACACCATGGTCACGGATCAACGTATTCACCACCAAACGTCCTCAAACAAGTCCCCGCCAAAGGAAGTAGTCCCTTTTAGCAATTTGTTAGCAACCGCCGATTTTAAGACACAGTAAAGGTTTAAAAAAATCACAAGTGGGTTATAACTGGTGTGTTTTACATCATAGATCAAAACGTGAAAGTATTTAGAGGCTTTGTTAACCACAGACCTTATTTCAGGCGATTTAGCAAAAACCCATTCAAAAAACCCATAGACTTTACGGCGTTGGAACCGGAAGTCCAAAAATGCTAACTCGCTTCCGGGTTTTGCCTACAAAAATGCGTCATCCCAGATGCACTCTATTAAGGCTTCAAAATGTATAAATGTTGTGTTAACTTGTAAAGATTATCTTGATAGACAAAACATGAACTTCCGGGCTGTCCTACATCTCTGAGGTACTCTATATCGTGATCCCTATGATATCGTTTCTCTATATCGTTGTGGTTATAGCTGTAGTGTGGACAGTACTATTCTTTTATATTTAGAACAATTTTTAGTACTATATCTTTATCGATATCGTTCTTGGAGTGAACGTGCTTTAACAGTTGAGTAATGGGACAGAAATTTATGGTATGTGGCTCACACATTTACACATTCTTCTTGTTCATAACACAATTACTTATGGACTTCAGGCATAATTCTGTCCAAAGACGGACTCATAGACACTTTCCTGGCAGGTCAGCCCCAGCAGATGTGCAGTCATGTAGCTGCCAACAGCATATCAGCGACCAGCAATGACAATGGAGTCTTCCCTTTACGTCGCTTTCCAATGACATGACTCACTAAAAGTTTGGCTGGAGGCTCAGAGACCTGCCTGTATCCGGTCTAGGGCTTTGGCTTGAGGGTTTCCTCAACCATCTGTTGGCCACAAATCGAAGCAAGGCGCAGGTGTACAGAATAGCTCGGGTGCTGATTCTATCAGCAGTGAGGATGGATTCATAGCCTCTTTCCAATAACCTGCCCTGCTGTAGTATTTACTCAAAGCTGATCTGGGATCAATTCCTGCATTTTCCATGCCCATAAAGAGCGTGATTTGGAAAAAAGGAAGTTGGACCCAGCACAGTGTAAAAGACACAATACAAAATATGCCCAGATTCCTGGACAATGTCTCAAATGCTGCCTTTCAGTGAGGCAGTAAACCACAGCTATGAGTCAGAAATTTGCCACTGATCCTGTGAACCGCCCAATTGTTTAAGGCACGAAAGCATTTCTCTGGTATGACTAAAGCATTTGTTTGCCCCTGTGTTAATATGTGAATGCGTATGCACACTATTTGCGAGTATGTGTGTGAGAGCGAAAGCACATTTCATTCCACGTATAAGTTTGAGAGTCTCTGACTTGGATGTGGTCTAATTCCTGTTCAAATGCCAAACACTTATTTTCACATTAGTCATTCTACATAATTCATATAATATAAAAACAAATCTGAGAATCAAAGTTAAGGTTTTGGTTTTTATGCAAAGTAGTAGAAGCACCTAAATAAAGAAGCTTGTTTGATACTTGGTGACTCTGACACATGATAGTGTTGTGATGCATTATTTGAGGTCTTTCCCAGGTGGTAAGAGTATCATCCTGCACCCCATTAATACTTTCAGTAGCAAGTGTTTAATTTACGATCTCAAACTACACTCAAATCAGACACTAACATGTTGGATACTGTGGTCTGAAGTCAAAATATCTGATGGGAAATTAAAGCAGGTTAGAGGTATTTTTTGTCAGCTGACAAAAAAACTAAACTAAAATATTCACTTAAAGTAGTGCATGAGATTTTATGTTAATATTTCAATGATTTAAAGCTGCTGTCTGTGATTTTTGGCCCTCTAGCAGTTAAAAACAGAACTGCACGCGTCTTGCGGAGGAACATTCTAGCCAGAGCTACTTTTCTCCGTGTATGTCTATGGCGAGTCACGCAGTTACTGTGATACTCTGCGGCGAGTCCTACCAGTCTGGTCTGAAATAGTCCGAATATAAACACTTATTATAAGTGTACCATAATGATTCAGGATAAGACAAAAACATGGTTTGGAAAATGGATTCATGTTGTATATTCTCATTATATAATTTTTGTAAATATTTAACACAAAAAAAGTTTTGTCTTTCTTTCTTCTGTGGAACATAAAGAAGATATTTTGACAAATGTGTTTTTTTGTCCATACAATGTAAGTCAGTGGTAACCAAAACAGTCTAGTTACCAACATTCTTTAAAATATCTTCTTTTGTGTTCCAAAGAAAAAAGTAAGTCACATGGTTGGAACCACATTCAGGGTGGTAAATGACAAAACTTTCATTTTTGGGTGAACTATCCCTTTAAATCCTAAAACTATCCCTTTAAGTCACAGTCCCGCTAGCGGGACGCTTGGTGCTGTTTTATTTTTTGCTTTTTTTTGTATCACATATATTAGTAATCATCATAAATTAGGTATCATTCGAAAGCTTAGAAACTCCATGGTACCTTAAATCCTTTTAGCAGGGTCCTCCCCCTAGTGGGCGTTGTCATGTTTCAAATTACAAAATTTATTTTAACTAATTTATAGTCAAAACTTTTCTAATCTTGACAAAACACATTGTCGGAAAGGTCTGAATCTCAAGCTTCCATATTTTGAGTCTGTTTTGTGATAGAAGTGATATTTGGACAGAAATTTAATAATTTGTTACAGGAGAATGCATCAAAAAAATTTCAATGGAATGTGGGTGGCTATTTTTGGTACAACACCTAAAAACTAAATCTCCTGGGAACTTCAATTTTTGTGATATCAACATCAAATTTGGAACACAACTTGGTTAGACATATGGCAACTTTAGAGTAAAAATTATTTTGTAAAACATTTATATAAAATAAATTTTTTAATAAAGTACATTTGGTTTACAGTACATTGAAACTTCTATAACTTTTTCATAATTTAATTTTTTGAAGTGCTTTCACCTTAGCAACAATCCACTGTGTGGAGTGTCTTGTTCAAAACAAGACCATACTTAGGTCTATATTCCAAAGCATTCTTGAATTACAACAATTTAAGTTTTGATAGTCCATTTTCACATCTATGCTCGAAAAGCGGGATGACAGTTAAGGGGTTAAGTGGCTGGACCCAGCTCCCCCTCTGCTCCAGTCCACAGTTACCAATTTTAACCAAACAAACCAGTAAATCATGCATGTCAAATGTCACCCAAACAGAAACAGGACAGAATTGTGTGTTATTAAATGTAAGAACCCATCCGAATCAAGGGGGATTAAGAAGATGGAAATATACAGGCGAGAGGACCAACAACAACATGCTGATCTCCGCTCTGGAACATATGACAACATGAAGTCTTATGATAATGACAAGATCACAACTTCTGGTGTCAGAGATTCCCCGGTGCAGTCTTCCTTTCTAGGATTACACTAGAGATAAAAATTTAAACCACTGGACAACTTAATCTCCTGGGGAAATAGTGCAAGACATGGCTAAACATGATGTCAATACCCATCTTGTAATCAGTGTCTGGATTTAGGCCGAAAAGCTGGTAACCTTACTGTCACTTGACCAACATACATTTAATATAAACCAGCTCTATTAGTATATACTTAAATGTATGTATGTCCTTGATGCAAGCTACTGCTCATAGGCATTCTTGGCAATATGTACTTACATCAACATTAAAAAATCTTTTTATTTGAAGAACATAAGACTGAAGAAGTCACAAGACAAACCGTGTTTACAGCCTTGTTGCTGGTCTGCGGAAACACTCATGATGAATTCTAGGTAATAAGTAACCTCTGTTCAAACTAATGCAGCACACGGAACTGATTTAATTAGTTCAGTTTCATTATATATATATATATATGCACACAAACTTACAGTAATGTGGCTTAAAGTATTAAGATAGGCGCACTACCTTTATATTGATCTTTATGACAGAAAGATTCACAGGTTTAAGCACTACTGACTGATATACAGATAGAAAGACGACACACTGATATATAATGTTACATTTATACAGCTCTACTGTAGTCAAATCCATAAAGCAAAACATATATCACTCTTTGAGCTAATTCCGCAATGCAGTAACATACAAGCATTAGTTATTTTGACAAACAAGGAAAAGTTTGGTTTCCTTACCATATACCATATAATTTTTAGTCTCTCTCTCTCTCTCTCTCTCTCTCTCTCGCTTTCCTAGGCAACTGTCCACTCTGTGTAATCACTATATTGCATATATTTTGGGTTGTACAAACGACTTCAAGCCAATATTCAGCTGTTGACTCGCCTGCACACGAACATACAGTTTAACTGCGAGAGACCCGTCGGGATTATAATAGTAACTTCAGTCGACCAATCATATTCCAAAACAGTTTCCCACGTTCAACTTCTGACCAATTGCATTGTAGCTGTGGGCGGGTCTTTGATGGCAGCGCAGCACTGATAACAGGGTCGAAGGGTATGAATTTATATTCGCTTCTTGTCAGATAATGGTTCAAATGCATGATCAATATTTAGTTTAAATTACAATAATCTAATAACAACCATAAATGGTTGTGGTAGATTCTGTTCTAATTAAAAATTATGTGTACTAAAAAGTACTTTTCTTTATTTATTAGGCTGCTATTGTTATTATTATTATTATTGGAGGAAATAGACCTATACGGTACATTCTTAGCTTTAACAGTAATTCAGTCACATCTGATCAGCTCAGTGATTCGAATCTTTTGAATCAAGTCATTAACAACATTTAAAGGTTTAGTTCACTTTTAAATGAAATTTTCCTGATAATTTACTCACCCCCATGTCATCCAAGATGTCCATGTCCTTCTTTCTTCAGTCGAAAAGAAATTTAGGTTTTTGATGAAAGCATTCCAGGATTTTTCTCCATATAGTGGACTTCAATGGAGCCCAAACGGTTGAAGGTCAAAATTACAGTTTACAGCGATCCCAGACGAGAAATAAGGGTCTTATCTAGAGAAACCATCGCTCATTTTCTAAAATAAATAAATAAATAAAAATTTTATACATTTTAACTATAAATGCTCATCTTGAACTAGCTCTCTTCTTCTTCTCTATTTGAATTCTGGCAGTGTAGACACTGCTAAGTGTATTACTGCCCTCCACAGGTCAAAGTTTGAACTAAATTGTCATATACAATATGCTAGTGCAAGTATATAACAATTAGTTCAAACTTTGACCTGTGGAGGGCAGTAATACACTTAGCAGTGTCTACACTGCCAGAATTCAAATAGAGAAGAAGAGAACTAGTTCAAGATGAGCATTTGTTAAAACATAAATTATTTTTTATTTTTTTTAAGAAAATGAGCAATGGTTTCTCTAGATAAAACCCTTATTCCTTGTCTGGGATCGCGTAGAATGCTTTGAAGCTGCAATGAAACTGTAATTTTGACCTTCAACCGTTTGGGCCCCATTGAAGTCCACTATATGGAGAAAAATCCTGGAATGTTTTCATCAAAAACCTTAATTTCTTTTCGACTGAAGAAAGGACATGGACATCTTGGATGACATGGGGGTGAGTAAATCATCAGGAAATTTTAATTTGAAAGTGAACTAATCCTTTAAGCATACTAATAGACTCCAAAACTACCACTAATGGCAGATCTTTTTTTTTTCATCGACATTTTTAATCAAGCTATAAAAAGAGACAACAATAATAAAGTGCAAGATGTAAATTAATTTTGTTCACAAGAAGGAGACAAAATTGTGCAATGCGTCAGCAAATGTTCACATTCATCGTGTTTACATATGCGACCTTTCAATGCAGTGTCGCTTCGAATCTCGTTCAGTGAAAATTCGTTCAGCAGCTCCAACCAATGAGATGCTCCTTCTTCGAAAACAGCAGTCACGCGGTTCAGGGAACCAAAACATCAATACATTGGAATCAAATGGAAGATTTATTCACATAAGTGATTCATTCACGAAGTACTTAGAGGTCCTTTTTAAAAAGAGATTATGAGGGAAAATACAGTTTTCATGACTGCATAGATTAGCGATTACAGTCTTAGCTATTACTGGTAATTACGCAAATCCTTTCAGAAATTACCTCATCCTTCACGTGTAAAACATGATGTCAATCTTTAAGTATTTATCGCTAAAAATGCCCTGTGAACGTTATGGAGGTTTATGTGGATTATTGCGAGTCCATAGGCTTTTCACAGCTGCAAATCACAAATGCCCACAATAGGTCAATGGCCGATTACCAGTCATTAGCCTTTCAATGAGCGATTTGTTCTCTGATGGGCGAGCGCATTGTTGCGTTCATAGTGACATCTTGTGGTTAGTCTGATTAGAATGTCGATAAAGTATCTGGTAGAAAGTCAGGGAAGAAAGTTTAGAGCAAAGACATGAGGTAATGTTAGGTAAATGCAAGCCTCATAAACATCATTAGCACACTAAAATTGAAATCCTTGTTGAAAAATTGAAAGTGTTTTTTATTATTATTTGGGTCTCTAGCGACCTTGTTCTTAGTAAGCTTACTTGCGACTTTTTTGCCTTAGGGAAACACTTATAATTAATTCTAGGTAATGAGACACATGAGATGTTACACATTTGTTATATATATATATATTTTTAATAGCCCCCTTCCCTGCAAGTTTTAAGATTAGTCTAATTTTGTGAATTCTTATTATATTTATTTTTTATTTATTTATTTTTTATTTTCTGATCACATGACCTTTTTATATACACGTGAAATTATTTTTTTAAAAATTGAACCTGAATTTAAAATGTTAACTTGTATCAAATACTTTTTATTGTCAAGTAGGCTACTGCAGTTTGCTATGATTTTACACAAGTGAAATTTATTTAAAGTCAACAAACACTAGCAATCTGGCTCTGCTTTGACAATATTGTTGTCTGAATCAAATAAAGAAATGCAGGAAAGAAGGGGGAAATATAAGATAGATACGAGGAAAAATAAAACTAAATCTAATGTCTTAGATGATGTTCTTCAGCTCAAACGGCTCCTATCAACAGGAGGAGCTCGCGCTTCAGATAGCGCTATTATTAATAGTGGACTCGAACCGGGGGTCTCTCTCTCTCTCGATCTCTCCTGGGCTGGCGCTTTGTGTAGCGTTATAAAAGCTCGACTAGAGAACAGTACATGAACGTGAGTCCTGTGTTGCTGGAATCGCAGAGGTGCACGGATACATACGGCACAGGGGTGAGTAGGATCACTTTTAGCGCTGGTTATCTGCTGAATGACTCTGTTCATTCCCGCCGCATGTGACTGGAGTTCTAATGGCAACGCTGGGAAGAGTTGGAGAGTTGTGCTGTTATTCATTCAATACAATCCAACAAGTTGCTCAGGTTGTGTTATGAACGATCTGGTTTGTATAACGGTGAGTCGCTCTTCCAACTTTACTGCAATTAAGCAATTCGGGGATCACAATGACTCGCTTCAGTGATGTGGAGAATGTTGATGGCTTTCCTGTTCTGTGGAGCGGTAATCGCGTTTTGGCAGCCAATGGCTGCAAACAGACATTGTATATGATCTGAAAAGATGAGAGGATGTAATTGAAAAGAGAAGCGCTTTTCTGTGCATCACTGCACACGAGACACTGGGACATTGTAGAGTGGCAGGAATCCAGGGAAAACGTTTTTTAACTGTAAAGACATGGATTTTATGCATATATAGCCTACTGACAGAGTAAGCCAAAATATATGGGTTAATGACAAACAAATATGTCAGAGATATGTAAAAGAGAAGAAATGTACTCATTCATGTTGGTTGCATACATCAATCGAGTACTAAACTACTTTTCTTGCACAAAAATAGTTTCCTTTTAAGGTAAAAATATTTGCCCCAAACAAGGCTTCTGACATGAAAACGTGCATTTTAAAAAAGAAGAAGAAAAAAAGGTGAAAATGTGCGATATTAAAAAAAAAAAAAAATCTTTAATGACCTTGAAGGTCTGAAGGGGTCCTCTCTGTTTTATGGTGTCCTTGTCACATGACAGCATAATGGCTTCCTGCATGCTGGTTACATTACATTGACTTTGATTTGGTGGGCAGAAGAGGAGGTGTAGTTAAGTAATTGTCTATATGAATTGCATTTTAATCTGTTTATGAATAAAGTAGTAGTCTAAGTTGGTCAGTCTAGAGAAAAAAACATAAAACTTACTGTAAGAGTTTACAGGGAAAGATGCATATGCCTTTGAATATGCCTACACCAAGTATATTTCACTTAAACTATGTATATTGGATTGGAAATGGTTCATTATTATTAATATATTCATTTATTTCATTTTTGGGCACAGTCTCACTTTTCTGTACAGTTTTACCCTACTATACCATTGCATTTTTTCCTGGCTGATCTGAACAAATGGAATTTCTATTGTAATTTAAAAACCAATCCCAACTGGATAATGAAGACCCTGAAAAAAAAAAAAAAACAATTTTAGTTCATCAAGTAGGATCTTATTTTGGATTTTTCAAGGATTCCAACAAGGATTCCTGTTTGATCTCATTATGATCGGTTCCAAATTATGATAAAAATTTCATTAGCACGTTCAGTGACTGTTGAGACAATCTATAACATTCTGTCCGACTATGAATTCCAGCCTCATGCCTCACTCTTTGTCTTTTTCTGCTTTCTCATATTTCTGATTGTAGGCTACCAAAGTTGCGACACTTTCTTGTGCTATCTTGTCTAAATCAGGGCATCTAACAGAATTAGAAGAAAAATAGAAACAGCATAAAGAGAAAACGCAAAGCAAGGACAGGCATAACAGGTTTTGTTTTACAACTTCCTAAGTGCTTCCCAGACATAATATGTGTTTGTGAGCTTTTTATTGATCATGTGCCCAACTGATTTGTATTCAATGATACTAATGTAGTTGTAGATGTAATAAAGCCCAGTGCAGCCTCAGGTTATATGAACTTGAAAACACGTTGTTTAAAATTTCTGCTCTTCGTTAAAAGGGTTTGTTGTTCAGAGAGACTCATCAGCATAATTAGATTAATTAGATTCAGTTTTGTCTTGTGTTAGAGTGTCATGTTTACCAAGATGTACAGCCTAATAAATGTTCTGTGATAGAAGGGCCTCTGGGATGTTAGTAGGAGTTAAATGTAAATCCTGTTATATGATGTGATCTAATGTTCCAGTTTATTAGAGCGATGGAGTTGTGGTTATACCTTCAGGGGTTTACTGGCATTAAAACAACATAACAGGTTCTGACAAAACAACAAAACTGATTTGTCATGGGAACATAGGATGCCACTCCAGAGTAGACATGAAATTGCATGTCCTACGGAAGGCGTTGATCTTGATAAGTCAGAATACTTTATTCACTGATGTTCCTTTTTTAAAATAACGTGAATCTCTTTTCATAAGATGAAGGTGTGAAAGAAGATTGTCTCCATCAGTAATAACACTAATCCTCATCCTCCTGAATACAGATCTAATTCGCAGTTGTAGTTCGAGCCAGTGTGTCGAAAGGATAGGTGGTTATCTGTTTCTGGTTTGGATGTGTTTTCTTCCAAGAAAAGGACAACTCTACATTCATATGCCATGAATCGTGAAGGAGTTTCTGTTTTGCTGACAACTTTGTTCTCCGGTTTGCTGTTCCTTTTTGTTTTGGCACTGCTGTGTTTCTTCACCTGCAGACTAGCTTCAAGAGTACTGCCAGTTGGAGCCCCACTGAGTTTTTGACGGAGCTTGTGAATGAGCCTCAAGTCATGGCGCTTAGATGTTCACTAGTTTAGGTCGACTTGCTATTGATGGTTTGTCGATTACAACACAGGAAACAAATGCTGTAAATGACTTGCATTAGTGGTTGGTTGTTGGTTTCCTCTTGATTTTAAGTTTTAAAATCAAAGGGATTGGACAAATATTGGGGAGATTTAAAACCAGTTAAATACCACATTCCTTAATTATCAAGAAAGAAAGAAATCCTTGTACATATTGTTTTTTAATCTCTTTATTTAATTTTATTCCTATTATTTATAATAGATTTATAATATATTAAATTATTAAACATTTACATTTATTCATTTAGCAGATGCTTTTATCCAAAGCATCTTACAGTTGAGAAATACAACAAGCGATTCATCATGAATTGGCAATAAACAGGGGAAAGTGCCAGTAATAGCAGTAAAAGGTTTCAGTCATTGTACAAGATAGTACAAGCTTCAACAGAAAGGGAATAAAGAATAATGAGAGTATAGACAAAGTAATAGTAAAAGCATTGAATTTCTTTTAACAGCATGCAGTTAAGTGCTTTGAAAGAGGTTAGTTTTCAGCTGTTTCTTGAAAATTGTGAGGGATTCGGCTGTCCAGATGAGGTTGGGTAGATCATTCCACCAGCAAGGGACCATGAATGAAAATGCCATCAGAGTGATTTTTGCCTCTCTGTGATGGTGGCACTAGCCGTTGATCACTCACCGATTACTGGAGGGGATGTAGACTCAAGAGAGAGTGGAGGTTGGAGGGTGCAGAGCCTGTGGCTGTTCTGTAGGCAAGCACCAATGTCAAGAACTTGATGCAAACCAGTGCAGAAATATAAACAGAGGTGTGTGACGTGGGCTCTTTTGTGCTCATTGGAGACAAGATGTGTATAATATATATATATATATATATATATATATATATATATATATATATATATATATATATATATATATATATATATATATATAGGCAGCAGCTATTTGCACAAAGTGTAAACAGCATCCCTTGTTGGCAAACGCTATTTACACTAGCTCCACCCACCAATGTCTGGTTGGGCTACTCAAGTTTTAAGAAAGTTGCATAGAATGCAATGTCTTCAGAGGTGCAGCAGTAGAGAGTAAGTCTCACAGACCTGGCTTTAACGCGACTGACGCGGGTTCGAATCCACCTTTTGCTGAGCTCGCATTTATTTTCAATAAAAATTAAAACAATGTTCTAAAAGTGGAAATAAACTGCGAACGAGTGTTTAATAATATTAAAAGTGTTTATTGGGTAGGGTTAGGGGAAGATGTAGGGAGGGTTTTTATTCTCCCAATAAGGCAGCATTCATTTAATAATTTTAATAAATAGAATCATTTACACTCAATGATATTATTTCATCCTGTTAATGTATAAAAATACTGAGGTGCAAATAGTATCTGCCAATATAAAGTATAGATAGCATCTAATTACTATTTACTGTTATTGCAAAGAACTGATACTTTTGCATGGTGTAAATAGAATATATTGCTATTTTCATTAAATAGCATCTATCGCTAAGAAAATTTGCTACTTGCACTTAGTGTAAACAGACACTCCGATATAGATAAATGTCTTTAGCCACTACATACTGACATTTAAAATGAATCATTTAATAGAGTGCAATTGTTGTTTACATACATGTTTTACATTGTACTACATTTAAAAAATACCTGCATGAAGTTACAGCTGTAATTAGTTTCTGGAATTTCATCTATAATTACATTGTTGACCCCTCACCTTACACCTTAGCCCACCCTTAAACCTCACTATACCACGAAACCTGTCATTAACCTTACCTGTATCCCACCTTAAAGGATTAGTCCACTTTTAAATAAACCTTTCCTGATAATTTACTCACCCCCATGTCATCCAAGATGTTCATGTCTTTTTTTCGTCAGGAGAAAAGAAATTAAGGTTTTTGAAGAAACGACGAGGAATAAGGGTCTTATCTAGCGAAACGATCGGTCATTTTCGAAAAAAATGCAACCGTTTATGCTTTATAAACACAAAATATCGCCTTGAACGTACTTTCCGTTTCCGCATTCTTCAAAACTCTTACGCTGAATGTTCTACGCCTTTCCTATTCTACTTACAGAACGAACGCGGCGCCAGTTTCGTAAGTTTCGAAAGGCGTAGGACATTCAGCGTAAGCGTTTTGAAGAAGTACGTTCAAGGCGATATTTTGTGTTTATAAAGCATAAACGGTTGCATTTTTTTCGAAAATGACCGATCGTTTTGCTAGATAAGACCCTTATTCCTCGTCTGGTGTCATTTAAAGCCCTTTGAAGCTGCACTGAAACTGCAATTTGGACCTTCAACCTGTTGGTAGCCGTTGAAATCCACTATATGGAGAAAAATCCTGGAATGTTTTCCTCAGAAACCTTAATTTCTTTTCTCCTGACGAAAGAAAGACATGAACATATTGGATGACACGGGGGTGAGTAAATTATCAGGAAAAGTTTATTTAAAAGTGGACTAATCCTTTAATAGAAGTAAAAGTGTTTTGCAGTACAACCTGAAAACTATAAGTACATTGTATACCTAACAATTTTCAGGAACACTTCATATTACAGTGTCATTGTTACAAATGTTACATGTAGGTACAATAGCAATAACTATAAATTATGCATAATTACATGCAACTAACCCTAAACCAAAACAAACTCTAAACATAACCCTATAATTAGTGATCGCCCGATATTGATTTTTTATAACCGATACCGATTATTTGCATGTTTATGTACCTGATAACCGATATGCAGAACCGATATTTATTTACTGTTATACTTCTGTTTTTGACAATTATTACAACACAAATGAGCTGAACAAACCATTTTATTTATAACAATCACTCCCTCCTTGCATACAAAAAAAACCCTTTATATTTATACACAAATAAATAGAGGGGTTTGAGTCCAAAAATTAAAGTGCACTTAACAAATTTAATCTAACGTTAAATCATGAAATGCCAACTGACAAAGTGCTGTTTGACTATAACTTAATCAACCGCGATCGCGCATGGAGATAATAAATAATTAATTTCCACAAAGCGGTAGGCTATATTTATATGTGTATTAGCGAAATAATTGTTATGTAGTAAATGATAATATAATCTAGGGTGTTTAAACAAGATAATCTTGTCAAAAGTTTCATTCAGTGGCCGTGCTTGAGCCCCCTGATCATCCGTCAGTTGCTAAGCAATATGAACGAACTTTTTCTTCTATCTAGACTAATGGTGAGCAAATACAACAGATAACGTTAGAGAATTAAATTCAGCGCTTTTATTTTCAACATGCACTCATTCATGTCTGTTTTATTTAATTCATGTAAAGTTACGTCTTTATTGGGGCAGGACACGACGAATTACACTACGTGACTCAATGAGTTCGTCTCAATTGTTTAGAAACAAGCTGCATAAATTAACTATATCAGGAATTTATGTCTCAGATCTCATTTGTGCATGTCTGTTATGTTAAATAAAGTTGATTAATTAAAGCAAACCAAGTAGAACATATACTTTACCTGTGCACTGAGTTGTTGTTGACTGATCTCCTCAGACGCCCGGGCTGCAATGGCGGAAATCTCAAAACGGCCACAAGATGGCGCCGTAAATCGGCGAATCCGATATTACAAAACCGATACCCGATTATGGAAAAATGCTTAAATATCGGGGAAAATATCGGTAAACAGATACATCGGTCGATCACTACCTATAATGAATATATGTAGTTAATTAATATTACTCAGTACTTAAATGTACAATTACAATGTAATAAAAACACCTTAAAATAAAATGTAACCCAATTTTCTTTTTCTTTTTTTTTCTTTTTGATGTAAGTACATAGTAGTAAAAAACTTGTCACCAAAGCAGTTATGTAAACTAAGAACCCTATAGCTGTGCATTTCAATGCTTTACATGACTATCACAATACTTTTTTTCCAGTTTTACAAATGTAAACGCAAAGTGGTCAAAGCTCCAGCATAGGTAATGTATAGGTTGATTGAGCGAATGGCTTTGATGCTGATTGATGGTTTCTGCGCAATGATTAAAGACCCCATTTAAAAGGATGAGAAGTAAGCTGAGGAATTGTGTGTTCGTAATAGAAATCTTGTGGTCCTGTGCCTTGGAACAGAGGTGTCCAGTTAATCAGCTTTGTCATGCCTATTAAAGCACCGTGTGCAGTGGCACTCAATCCCATTAAAGTGACCTTGACTAAAGAGAAGAAGACAGAGAGGTTTAATACTAATGCAGCCATATTATGTTTTAGGTGAGAACCTTTAGGTAGCTACTCAAATTAATGTTCAAATATGCCACTAAATGATTGTTTGTATCAGTTTTTGTGACACATCCCCAGTCTGTTCTCATATTTCAATTGTTTTGGCACATAAATATAAGATTATGATTGAAAAAAACAAGCCTTGGGATAGTAAATAGTTGTTTTCTATGCTTAAAGATGAAGTGTGTCATTTCTGAAGTGGCACCAAACGTAACAGCAACAATAATGATTGTTTTCAAATCAGGGAGGTCTATAATAGCTGGAGAAAGGTAGACCTGCCCCAAACTCACACCATTGGTTGAGCCAATATTATTGTGTTGACCGCTCAAACAAATATATACAGTACATGTGCCACATTGACACAGAGTTCAAATCAGCATATGAACGGCTTACTTAGAAAATATTTTAACATTGACATGAACTTTTTTCACTGCAGATCTTCGAGTCACCTGGCATCCATGGAACTTGAGTTATTCTGCAAACGGCAGCTGACAGATAACAAAATGAAGGTCTCTGTACTCCTTATACTTGGTTGTCTGGTTTCAGAAGGATTGGCAAAGCCTGAGTTTCCAGGTCAGTTAAGATACTTTTTTGCTTATTGGCCTTTATTAGATAGGACAATGACATACTTTTTTTCTGCAATGATAAGCATTTTGTCTCTTTAAAAATGAGACTAATCCTGTTCCTGGAGATCTACCTTCCTGGAGAGTGTACCTCCAACCCAAAATAAATAAACCTGCTAGACAAGATCTTCTGGAAGACTTCAGGATAATGATAAACATAATGAAACTCTGCAGGAAATGAGGACTCCTGCTTTATAGTTTGCTAGAGAGACACATAGTGTCAGATGAGTGCTTCGTAAACGGTGTAACACCATCTCAGGCTACTGAAGGTTTAGTAGTCTTCTTTTCGACCTTGCTCCAAATATGGATATAGAATAAAACTCATTTCACATGTACGTTAGCTTCCATAAGAAGATTGGACCCTTGGGTCAGATGGCCCCAGATTTGTTCATTTATGTGATTGTGGGTTTAAGAAGCTTATGCGGATAGAAGAAGATATGCATAAAATAGAAATTCAGTTGTTGTTCTTATCCAGCATTCGTTAAATTCAACTCAGTTTAGTTTAGAGAGAGATAGAACTTTCATCTACGGTCATTGTCATTATCTTGTTTTGCAGGAGCATCTTTCTTGGTTGTATGCTATAATTTGTGGCCAAACGTGTAAACATGTTTTCTTATGGCTTGTAGAACAAGAGAAGGACCCTAATTTCTGGAAGGGCTGGGCTCAAAGCTCACTAAAAAATGCTTTGACCCTCCAAGAGCTCAACAAGAACGTTGCCAAGAACATCATCCTTTTTCTTGGTGATGGTAAGTCATGTCATCCGTGAATCCCTGTGGTTCTTTACCATGATGTACTTGTCTTATAGTATGGACAGTAAGTTGACATTAATTGTAATTTCTGTTCATTCAAACAATATAAATTTCTTTTTTCTTTTGTTTTTGTTTTTTTCAACCAAGCTTCGAAAACTGTTTGTGCAATACCAGGTCTAATAAAAAGAGTTAAATATTTTTAAAAGCAACAGTGTATGACCCTGCTTCGAAATTAAGCATTAACATGGGCAGTGATGGATACCAAGTTAAAAAGAAATAGGCAAATTAACCACAGTCAACAACAGGTTGAACGTTGGAACGTCAGGTGAGCTTGGACAACAAAAGCAAGGAAGGAAGGAAGGAAGGAAGGAAGGAGCTAGTTTGATTATTCTGGCAGAAAAATCAAGATAACCTCAGCTACAATAGAAATCATCCAATTTTATAGAAAGAATTTGGTTTATTGCACACCACACCTCTATACCAGCAATTCCGGTATAAAACACCAGTTTACCAAAACCTAAAGAATCTTATGAAGCCTCAGTTCAACCACTGTCATGTAGATTTATTTCAGTGCTCACTGTCCACAAACAACAAAAAACACATGCCAGATACAAAAGGATGATTTTACATACAGAAGTTTCTAGAAGCCAATGCTGAAATGGGAGACAATAAGATTTGGATCAGTTGACCTATTGTTTCATGCATTAAAGGTGCCCTAGAATTAAAAATTGAATTTAGCAAATCTTGGCATAGTTAAATAACAAGAGTTCAGTACATGGAAATGACATACAGTGAGTCTCAAACTCCATTGTTTCCTCCTTCTTATATAAATCTCATTTGTTTAAAAGACCTCAGAAGAACAGGCGAATCTCAACATAACACCGACTGTGACAGTCGGGGTGTACGCCCCTAATATTTGCATATGCCAGCCCATGATCAAAGCATTAGACAAGGGCAGGACGTCTGGATGTGCACAGCTGAATCATCAGACTAGGTAAGCAAGCAAGAACAATAGCGAAAAATGGCAGATGGAGCGATAATAACTGACATGATTCATGATAACATGATATTTTTAGTGATATTTGTAAACTGTCTTTCTAAATGTTTCGTTAGCATGTTGCTAATGTACTGTTAAATGTGGTTAAAGTTACCATCGTTTCTTACTGTATTCACGGAGACAAGAGCCGTCGTTATTTTCATTATTAAACACTTGCAGTCTGTATGATTCATAAACACAACTTCATTCTTTATAAATCTCTCCAACAGTGTAGCATTAGCCGTTAGCCACGGATCACAGCCTCAAATTCATTCAGAATCAAATGTAAACATCCAAATAAATACAATACTCATAATCCGATGCATACATGCAGAATGCATGAGGAACACTTTGTAAAGATACATTTTGAGGGTTTTTATTAGCAGTGTAAACTTTGTTTATGCACTGTTTAAGGCAAGTGCGAGCTCCGTGGGCGGGGAGCGTGAGCATTTAAAGGGGCCGCAACATGAATCAGCGCATTTCTAATTATGCCCCAAAATAGGCAGTTAAAAAATGAATAAAAAAAAACATCTATGGGGTATTTTGAGCTGAAACTTCATAGACACATTCAGGGGACACCTTAGACTTATATTACATCTTGTAAAAAAACGTTCGATGGCACCTTTAAGATTATTAAGATTACAATGCGTTTCTTGGAGGTCAGACAACCAAGTTCAGAAAAGACTTCTGAATGTTCATAGGTTTTGTAGTTCTATATATAATACAATAAAAGAAAAATACAAAAAAAGCACACTGTGTGTATTTCATTCACTAAAAAAAGAACAGATTAAAAGATCCACTTGTTCATGAACTGGTCTACACTGGTAGCGTTGTTATGTGCCCGCAAGGACAACTCAATAAAAAAAAAGTTTCTTGCCATTATTTTGCAGTACACAGTCTCTTCTCACATTCAATTCAGACTGCAAACACAGATAAAATATACCAGTTGACTTTGAAATTTCTGGCAAGATTGATCTTGGGGTTTTAAGAGTCAATATCGTTCAAATGAAGATAGTGTTTTATTTGGAAATCGATTTCTCAGCCCTATGAGGTTATAGAATGCTTTTCAAGTTAACGTTTTATTGAAGATTGGAATATATTTTTCATAAGATGACAAGGTAAATCAATATGTATTTGCGTAAACATTTAGAGTATTCAAATTGAATTGCTCTTTTTTTATATTTCAGAATACTTTTTAAATTCATAGTTGCAACTAAAGCCAAAACCTTCATTTCATGCATTAACACATTTTTTGTATAATATTTCATGATTTCATTTTAGGCTTTGAAGGTTTGAAACCAGACTCTCTGAACTCTTTTCAATGTGATTGTACTTTTTGAACATATTCTTCTGAGTATGCACTTTTGTACAGTTCTGCAAGCTTGAGACTTTTAAGTGCACTATAATTTTGCTTGTGTTTTTAAATATAGCAGGTAATCATTTCATCTCACTATTCTGAATAAAATTCAAGATTTAATTTGAGAATGGCTTGTTCATTGACATAATATAAGGGCTTTCTCAAGCACCTTTCTCAGGTACAGGCAGACCATGTTATTCATGATAGATGGTGCTTGAAGGAAAGCATTATCTTAAAAATAGTGGTTAATTATGGCAACCTTTGTTGTTGGTAGGTATGGGTGTATCTACGGTCACAGCAGCACGGATTCTAAAGGGTCAAATGAGTGGAAAGAGCGGTGAGGAAACACAACTGGAGATGGACAAATTCCCCTATGTTGCCCTCTCTAAGGTAACATCCCTTGTGTTGTAATCCCATCATGCCATTCCTTTGTGTTCATAATCCATGCAGTCGCTCACCCCGGGCCACAGAGAACAGATTCAAATCATACTTTGATTTCTCTATCGGCCACAGTTCAGGGACGATGATTCTTACATAGTTATTTATTTCACAGATGTTAGCCATTATTAAAAGTGAGGGTGGTGAAATATGGTCAGTTATTATCTCCTAGTTTCAGCTGTTTTTCTTTTTGGCTTCATTTACATTTTTCACATAACCCTAAAAACCTACTGTATCATACTATATATTTATAAGGCCTCTAAATTATCAGCATGAGGTGAATAACCTGTTGTACATACACAGTCTACTACATGCCTTCTGTCATTGATTGATATTCTATACTTTTTTTGCCAAGTAAAAGTTAGTATAACTCCCTTCAGTTCATGGTTCACATGTCTTTTTGCTGTGAAATCTTTACTTATTTAGAGAGTAAGAATAACTTTTATATTGTTAGTAATAATTCAAGATGAAAATTTACTGGACTGAAGCAATTTAGGTTTACTTGATTATCAATACATATTTTTTTAGAAAAATCATGATACTATGTGAGAATCAAATATAGGTCAGGCTTTTGAGGAACGTTTATTTGTACATCTCTCAATTATCTATATTATATTGCATTGCCGCCCACCAGTGTTGTCAAATGCTTTCAATTGAAATTAGCTAAAACTGGTAGCTAAATGTCACTAGATGAAATCATAATGGCAAATTCATTGATCTATATGAATATAAATCAGTGTGGCAAAATAAAAATATAGATAAGGTTTGTCCAAGAAGTTGCTAAATTTGTCCCTGAACTATTGAAAAAAGTCTCAAAAGGGGCAGGGAAGTCACTAAATGTAGTGAAAAATTTGCTAAATTGGCAACACTGCCCCCCACATATTATATACATCTAACATTTTGTCTAACACCGTGTCTACACCAGACGCGACTTTTATCGCGTCGCGCCAGACACGGTGTAAAGGTTCAGTAAACTATTCCATTAAAAAAAATTAGATTCTTAGTATTATATGTCAGTATTTACAGGGCTAAATTGTTATGCTGATAAAACAATGTAGCAAGGTTTAATGTTCAGAGAAGAAAGAGGCAGGAACCGGCAAACGTTCAAAGTAACTTTATTAACCAACAATGAACAAACATAAACAAAACACAACGTAAAGTCCAGGCCTGGCCCCCTGTCGTCCTTCACTGTTGACGTTCCTACTTTTATCCTCCCAGAGCTCCTCTGTGAGAAACTCAAGGCCTTAATAGCATTCCATTCCCACGGCTCTTGGCCTCGCCCTACTTGCCACATACAATTTTTATGATTTTTTTTTTTTTTTTCAATTAAATTAAAAAAGGATTCAAATGGTCTTAGACTATTGGATTCATAAAAATCATCATTGTGGATGTTTATAATCATGCTAAATGCTTAATAATGCAGAATAAACAATTATAGAACTACACATTGGGCCCTATTTTAACGATCTAAGTGCATGGTCTAAAGCGCAAGGCGCATGTAGGGCATGTCCTAATCCTCTTTTGCTAGTTTAACAACGGAAAAATTGGTCAGCTCATTTTCCAAAAGGGTTGTTCCTATTCTCTTAATGAGTAATGGGTGTTTTTTGGGCATAACGTGCAGTAAACTAATTAGTGTCTCATCTCCCATTCCCTTTAAAAGCCAGTTACGCTCGCGCCATGGCGGATTCGCTATTTACATGGTGGAATTTGCAAGCGGAAAGACTGAACACTTCTCCAGAGAGGATTCCTTTTATTTTTAATATTAAACTAAACTAAACTAAAACTAAACAGAGTGCACGCATGTTGTGCACCCTCCTATAGGCGCATATTACTAATGCGGCCTTTAAATAACAAAAAAAAAATACTGCGCCATTGACTTTAGACCAGGTATTTGTTGATCAATGGCGTAGTCGTTTCAGTTGCCTCAAAATAGCAACACGCCAACAATGCACCTGAACACACCACTTTTTCAGATGCATGAGTGCATTTGCTATTTAAACAACGTGGCGCTGGACGTGAAAATGATAACTGCGTTAGCAAAAAACACTCGCGCCGCACCTGGCGTCGCATTGCACCGGGTGTATGATAGAGCCCTATGTGTTCTTGTCAAAATAATCCCTTCAGCTATTACAATTGTGCACCCCCCCCCCATCCCCCAGACATATAACACCAATGCTCAGGTACCAGACAGTGCAGGCACTGCCACGGCATATCTGTGTGGGGTCAAAGCCAACGAGGGTACGGTTGGAGTGAGTGCAGCAGCTGTGAGATCTCAGTGCAACACCACTCAAGGGAACGAGGTCACCTCCATTCTTAAATGGGCCAAAGACGCAGGTAAGATCCTCTGTTGAATCCTCCAATACAGCAGCTAAATTTGCTTCTCTGTCCCGACTTCTGTTGTAATTAGAATATAGATGGGATATTTGTTTTTGGGCTAATTTTTTTTTGCTAGCAATCCATTAACTTATTTTTGCATGAGAGAAACAAAGGTGACACTGGCACATAAAACAAGTTGAGCAGATAAAGGATTGTGGAAAGTGGAAAAACACGTCCTTATCTGAAGTAAAGGAATAAATGAGAAGAGTGACAGTTTGACTGATGAGCACAGCACGCAGGCGGCTTTCTCATATTTTATTCTCATGTTGAAAATAAAAACAAATGAAGCGTTTTATAAGACGGAAGTCCTCCGCTGAAGGTAGAGGTGAATGTAGCCGAGTGGAATTTGCACGACATGACCAGAATAAACATTATAAAATCCAGCTGAGAGCTTTAAAAGGCGGACATTCTAATCACTGTCAAACTGATAACCTGACCTGATCTGAGTATAGCGGAAAATGCTTTCTCACTTGGGTGCTTGTATTCAGAGAATGCATTAAAATAGTGTACCATACAACTGCTTGACCTTAGCCAGACAACAAGACTTAAATTCAAACTGTTTCCTTGACCAGTACAACATTGCAAAGCTGATGCAGTGCATACTTCAGTTTGTTTTCTGTAAGTCAGCTGCTGATTAAATAGAAGTTATTTAATCACTAGATAGTCGAGGGAAAAAATATGTAATCAACAAGAAAATAGATATAGTGATAAACAAGGACATGTCCCTACAGGAACAATTAACAGTTAGTTGCAACAACCTGTATTTTTCCCCAGGCAAATCAGTGGGAATTGTCACAACAACACGAGTAAACCATGCCACTCCGAGTGCCGCATATGCCCACTGTGTTGATCGGGACTGGTATTCAGATGGGGAAATGCCAGGTGAAGCACTGCAGAGTGGATGCAAAGACATTGCCAGACAACTCTTTGAAAATATCCCTGACATTAATGTGAGTTTTCTCATGATTTCCCCCCAGTTTTATAAATTCAATATCTGCTTATGTTAATATTTTGTTTCTTTGCCTAGTTTTATATCACCATGTTAATATTTCAGGATACAGATCATTAGTTAAAATGCTTCTGTTTTGCATTTTTAGTTAAATAATGTATTTATAATTGTTATTAGTAATTATAATAACAATGAATATTTAACCAAATAATTAATTAAAACAAATAAATAATAAAATAATGTAAAATATTATTTACAAATTATTTTTATAACTTAATAATAATAATAAATATGTACAATAAAAATATGTAAAATATTAACTATGAATTATTATTGTTAATATAATAATAATCTGATAAATTGATTTGTTATTATATACATATTTTAAATATTTTATTTAAAATATTATTTACAAATTATTTTTATAACTTAATAACAATAATAATAATTAATATGTACAATAAAAATATTTAAAATATTAACTATGCATTATTATTGTTATTAATGTAATAATATGATAAAATGATTTGTTATTTTATACATATTTTAAATATTTTATTATATATGTATTGTTATTATTATTATTGATAATAATGATAGTACAACTAATAATAGCAACTTTAAATATATGGTATATTTTATTAACATATTATTGTTCATATATTATTATTATTATATATATATATATATATATATATATATATATATATTAGTAACATTATTTAATAGTATTATTAATAATAATTATAACTATTATTATTAATATTATTGTCACTAATAATATATTATTTATAGTATTTAGAATTGTTGTTAGTAATTATAATAACAATAAATATTTAACCAAATAATTAAATTAAATTATGTAAAATATTATTTACATAAATTTTATAACTTTTTCATAATAATAATATTAAATATGTACAATAAAAATATTCAAATTATTATTGTTATTAATACAATAATAATATGATAAAATGATTTGTGTTATTATATACATATTTTAAATATTTGATTTAAAAAGTGTATTATTATTATTATTATTATTGATAATAATGATACTACTATTACTACTAATAATAACAACACATTTAAATAAATGTTATATTTTAGTAACATTTAATATTATTATTAATAATAATTATAACTATTATTATTAATATTGTTGTCACTAATAATAATAAATATTTGAAAATATTTAAACAGTTAATTACAAATTATTTTAGCAGCATAGCTATAAATAGTGCAGAATCTTAAATATTTCTAGTTTTAGTTTAAATTGGATTTTCTTTTAGACCGCACTGTGTACAATAAATGTGTGATGTTTCTCTTTTGTTCTTGATTTGGATGGGCAGGTGATTATGGGGGGTGGGCGGAGATATATGTACCCCAAAAACACACCAGATGTGGAATACCCAGGAGACAAGAAACACAACGGTACACGCAAAGATGGCAGGAACCTTGTGGGGGAGTGGATTGACAGAATGAAGGATAAGGTGAAAGATGAAACAAGGGAAAAACAGGGCACTTCATTCCATCTTTTCATTTACAATGTCATGTTCAATTCAGTTCAGGGAAAAAAAAAAAAAAAATGCTTCCACGCAATGCCTCTGCTGACAAATCTCTTTTTTCATTTTCTCTCTGTGTTTGCCTGACTCTGGCAGTGTATTTGTGCTCTTTTGATGATGCCCTCTTTATTGACTTGCCTGAATCTGCTCTGATGCTCTTGAGACCACTAAAGCTGGCTTTACAGCTGTGCAGTTAATAACAAATGAAGACTATTTGTACTTGTTGTGAAACTGTATTACAGAGATTTGGTTGCAAGATATTGGATCATAGCAGTTTAATATGTACTATAAAGCATCTAAACATAAGAGGGTATGGTCATTTCTCCAACCTATTTGTTGTTTCTCTCTTAACCTTTGTGTAAGCAGAGAGGTTACTATGTTTGGAACAAGAGGGATCTCCTTTCCCTGAATCCAAATAATGTGGATTATCTGTTGGGTGAGTTTTATAAACATTCTGCTTAAGTGACCTTGTGTGAGACAATGTTTTACTGAATTTCTGTTCTATTTGCACTGCAGGTCTGTTTGAGCCAGCAGACCTGGCCTATGAGCTTGAGAGAAACAAAGAAACTGACCCTTCACTTACTGAGATGGTAGAAGTGGCCATTAAGATCCTCAGAAAAAATGAACGCGGGTTCTACTTGTTGGTCGAAGGTAAAAAAAATATAGTGTACCTCACTGTTCATTACAGCACAGATGTGCTATTGGAAGGTCATTTCAACATCTAATTAAACTGGTATCAAATATTTGGCATCTCTCTGGGGAAGCTACTTGTCAAAGTATATACACTGATCAGGCATAACATTACGACCACTGACAGGTGAAGTGAATAACACTGATTATCTCTTCATCACGGCACCCGTTAGTGGGTGGGATATATTAGGCAGCAAGTGAACATTTTGTTCTCAAAGTATATATGTGTTCGAAGCAGGAAAAATGGGCAAGCGTAAGGATTTAAGCGAGTTTGACAAGGGCCAAATTGTGATGGCTAGACGACTGGGTCAGAGCATCTCCAAAACTGCAGCTCATTGTGGGGTGTTCCCGGTCTGCAGTGGTCAGTATCTATCAAAAATGGTCAAAGGAAGGAACAGTGGTGAACTGGCGACAGGGTCATGGGTGGCCAAGGCTCACTGATGCACGTGGGGAGCGAAGGCTGGCCCGTGTGGTCCGATCCAACAGACGAGCTACTGTAGCTCAAATTGCTGATGAAGTTAATGCTGGTTCTGATAGAAAGGTGTCTGCATAGCTGCAGACCAGTCAGGGTGCCCATGATATAATATATACTTAATTATATATACACAATATAAACAATTTTATATATTATACCATAAATATATATACACTGCAATTAAATAAATGGTAGTGTGTGTGTGTATATATACAGTGGGTACAGAAAGTATTCAGACCCCCTTAAATTTTTCACTCTTTGTTATATTGCAGCCATTTGCTAAAATCATTTAAGTTCATTTTTTTTTCCTCATTAATGTACACACAGCACCCCATATTGACAGAAAAACACAGAATTGTTGACATTTTTGCAGATTTATTAAAAAAGAAAAACTGAAATGTCACATGGTCCTAAGTATTCAGACCCTTTGCTCAGTATTTAGTAGAAGCACCCTTTTGATCTAATACAGCCATCTGTCTTTTTGGGAAAGATGCAGCAAGTTTTTCACACCTGGATTTGGGGATCCTCTGCCATTCCTCCTTGCAGATCCTCTCCAGTTCTGTCAGGTTGGATGGTAAACGTTGGTGGACAGCCATTTTTAGGTCTCTCCAGAGATGCTCAATTGGGTTTAAGTCAGGGCTCTGGCTGGGCCATTCAAGAACAGTCACGGAGTTGTTGTGAAGCCTCTCCTTCGTTATTTTAGCTGTGTGCTTAGGGTCATTGTCTTGTTGGAAGGTAAACCTTCGGCCCAGTCTGAGATCCTGAGCACTCTGGAGAAGGTTTTCGTCCTGGATATCCCTGTACTTGGCCGCATTCATCTTTCCCTCGATTGCAACCAGTCGTCCTGTCCCTGCAGCTGAAAAACACCCCCACAGCATGATGCTGCCACCACCATGCTTCACTGTTGGGACTGTATTGGACAGGTGATGAGCAGTGCCTGGTTTTCTCCACACATACCGCTTGGAATTAAGGCCAAAAAGTTCTATCTTGGTCTCATCAGACCAGAGAATCTTATTTCTCACCATTTTGGCAAACTCCATGCAGGCTTTCATGTGTCTTGCACTGAGGAGAGTCTTCCGTCGGGCCACTCTGCCATAAAGCCCCGACTGGTGGAGGGCTGCAGTGATGGTTGACTTTCTACAACTTTCTCCCATCTCCCGACTGCATCTCTGGAGCTCAGCCACTGTGATCTTTGGGCTCTTCTTTACCTCTCTCACCAAGGCTCTTCTCCCCCGATAGCTCAGTTTGGCCGGACAGCCAGCTCTAGGAAGGGTTCTGGTCGTCCCAAACGTCTTCCATTTAAGGATTATGGAGGCCAATGTGCTCTTAGGAACCTTAAGTGCAGCAGAATTGTTTTTGTAGCCTTGGCCAGATCTGTGCCTTGCCACAATTCTGTCTCTGAGCTCTTCAGGCAGTTCCTTTGACCTCATGATTCTCATTTGCTCTGACATGCACTGTGAGCTGTAAGGTCTTATATAGACAGGTATGTGGCTTTCCTAATTAAGTCCAATCAGTATAATCAAACACAGCTGGACTCAAATGAAGGTGTAGAACCATCTCAAGGATGATCAGAAGAAATGGACAGCACCTGAGTTAAATATATGAGTATCACAGCAAAGGGTCTGAATACTTAGGACCATGTGATATTTCAGTTTTTCTTTTTTAATAAATCTGCAAAAATGTCAACAATTCTGTGTTTTTCTGTCAATATGGGGTGCTGTGTGTACATTAATGAGGAAAAAAATTAACTTAAATGATTTTAGCAAATGGCTGCAATATAACAAAGAGTGAAAAATTTAAGGGGGTCTGAATACTTTCCGAACCCACTGTATATATATATATATATATATATATATATATATATATATATATATATATGTATGTATATATATGTGTGTGTGTGTTTGTGTATGACAAATAAAAACACTAGACAGCTACTCAAATCTATATAACTAAACTACAAACATAGTATAAACTGCAGTATTGAAATATTAATCTCACTAAACATTTGGATGGTGACTGAGTTGAATAAATTAATTTGAAGCATTCATTAAAATTCATTTGATGATTGCCTCGGTTTGCTCGTAGCAATACAATGTGATATAAGTGTCAAACTAAACTACTTATTAATTAAATTAAATTAAAATGAACTGAATTAATTTTAAAAGCTGGACTGTAACAGCTCAGCTTCTATCAGGTACTGGCACTATAACAACTCTTTCGGGTATTGAAGGGAAAGATGTGTACAGAATTAATGTCTACATGCTGCATATGAGACCTCTGACCGGGCTGTCCTTTGACAGGTGGGCGCATTGACCACGGACACCATGAGGGCAAAGCGAAGCAGGCCTTACACGAGGCAGTAGAAATGGATTGGGCCATTACTCGAGCTGGTCTCCTCACCAGTGTTTATGACACACTAACCGTCGTCACGGCTGATCACTCTCATGTCTTCAGCTTTGGAGGCTACACACCACGAGGAAACTCAATCTTTGGTAGGTAATGAAGGCTCAAACCTTGTTGGGAGCACTTTAATTACAGAGTAGGGTGTGATTTCTTTGTGGTTTATGGCCCAGACTTTAAATGTCCTTTCCGCAGGTTTGGCCCCCATGATGAGTGATATTGACCAGAAGCCCTTCACATCCATTTTGTATGGAAATGGCCCAGGGTTCAAGTTGGTTAACGGATCTAGAGAAAATGTCTCAACTGTGGACTACGGTAAGTAATTACAGGCTTATCGCTTCCTGGTTCTTCCCGGGGGCCTACTTTTGGGAGACTTGGAATGCTGGGATTTACTTTTAATTGTTCCTGTTTGGCTGTTTCTTGCTTTTCTGTGGTATGCTACGTAGCCACTAAAGCATAACGTAAAAAGCTTATACTTCGGAGGGCGTACAGTAAGGGTGGCTACACAGCTCTGATGGTGCACTTGATGGACTGGAATGCTACAGTCCATTTTGAGGACATGGAAAGAGCCCGCTTAGAAATAAAGCGGGAATATAGCGTATTGAATTGGTGAATCTGCTTCTCTCATTCTGTTTCATTGCAGCAAAGGTTAAGACCTTGCATTCAGGGCTATTCAAAGTTTTCAAAGTCTTTATTAGATAGAGAGATGAAGCAGATGTAAATTCTTATGTGGGGTCAGTAAGGTTTAAAGAGAAATTAATCATTTTATTCAGCAAGGATGCATTAAAAACTGTGACAAAACTGTGACATTTATAATGTTACCAAAGATTTACATAAAAAACTGTTCTTTTCTACGTATTAAAGAATCCTGAAATGTATCACAGTTTCCACTAAAATATGAAGCAGCACAACTGTTTTCAACATCGATAATAATAAGAAATGTTTCTTGAGCAGCAAATCAGCATATTAGAATGATTTCTGAAGGATCATGTGACACTGAAAACTGGAGTAATGATGCTGAAAATACAGATTTGCATCACAGGATTAAATGAAATTTTAAAATATATTAAAATAGAAAACAGTTATTAGGGCCCGAGCACCGATGGTGTGAGGACCCTATTGTAATTGCTCGGTCAATTATTCTTATTCTCCGCAATGAATTGCATTTTTGAGGGCCTAAACGTGCTCAAAAACTCATGAAACTTTGCACACGTGTCAGAAGTGGTGAAAATTTACATCTGATATGGGTTTCAGAATTAGGTGTGGCAAAATGGCTCCACAGCGCCACCTACAAAATTTCAATTAAATCCTTTGCGCTGCGTTTCATGTCCAGGTATGAAATTTGGATGTAACAGCCCAATACCTACAAAAAAGCCCCTGGGTGCAAAATCTGAAAATCTAACAGGAAGTGAGATATTTTGAATTTTCTCTGCAAAATTTTAACAGTTTTTGCCATTTTCAGATGTTGTACTCTAACAAACTCCTCCTAGAGCTTTAATCAGATCAACATCATATTTGGTCAGTCTAATCTAAAGGCCTTTGCGACATTAAATTGTGAAGATCTTGAGTTTTCGCTGAAGGGTGTGTCTGTGGCGGCCTGACAAATTCCGATGTTTTGCCATGAAACAGGAAGCTGTTGTAACTCAGGTATACAATGTTCAAACTGCCCCAAACTTCATGTGTAATAAGAATCCTGGCCTGAAGACATCTATATGCCAATTTTCACTTAGTCATAGCGCCACCTGCTGGCAACAGGAAATGGCGTGCTTTATACTGTTATTCACTCCCAGGAACACATTTCAATATGCTACGAAGTATCAAACATCTTAGAAACACGTTAAATCATGCAACACTTGGCTGAGTGCTAATGTATGTGATTAACGCCATGAAACAGAAAGTTGTTGTAACTCGGGCATACAATGTCCGATCTGCCCCAAACTTCACAATATATACAGTGGGTACGGAAAGTATTCAGACCCCCTTAAATTTTTCACTCTTTGTTATATTGCAGCCATTTGCTAAAATCATTTAAGTTCATTTTTTTCCTCATTAATGTACACACAGCACCCCATATTGACAGAAGAACACAGAATTGTTGACATTTTTGCAGATTTATTAAAAAAGAAAAACTGAAATATCACATGGTCCTAAGTATTCAGACCCTTTGCTCAGTATTTAATAGAAGCACCATTTTGATCTAATACAGCCATGAGTCTTTTTTGGGAAAGATGCAACAAGTTTTTCACACCTGGATTTGGGGATCCTCTGCCATTCCTCCTTGCAGATCCTCTCCAGTTCTGTCAGGTTGGATAGTAAACGTTGGTGGACAGCCATTTTTAGGTCTCTCCAGAGATGCTCAATTGGGTTTAAGTCAGGGCTCTGGCTGGGCCATTCAAGAACAGTCACAGAGTTGTTGTGAAGCCACTCCTTCGTTAATTTAGCTGTGTGCTTAGGGTCATTGTCTTGTTGGAAGGTAAACCTTCGGCCCAGTCTGAGGTCCTGAGCACTCTGGAGAAGGTTTTCGTTCAGGATATCCCTGTACTTGGCCTCATTCATCTTTCCCTCGATTGCAACCAGTCGTCCTGTCCCTGCAGCTGAAAAACACCCCCACAGCATGATGCTGCCACCACCATGCTTCACTGTTGGGACTGTATTGGACAGGTGATGAGCAGTGCCTGGTTTTCTCCACACATACCGCTTAGAATTAAGGCCAAAAAGTTCTATCTTGGTCTCATCAGACCAGAGAATCTTATTTCTCACCATCTTGGAGTCCTTCAGGTGTTTTTTAACAAACTCCATGCAGGCTTTCATGTGTCTTGCACTGAGGAGAGGCTTCTGTCGGGCCATAAAGCCCCGACTGGTGGAGGGCTGCAGTGATGGTTGACTTTCTACAACTTTCTCCCATCTCCCGACTGCATCTCTGGAGCTCAGCCACAGTGATCTTTGGGTTCTTCTTTACCTCTCTCACCAAGGCTCTTCTCCCCCGATAGCTCAGTTTGGCCGGACGGCCAGCTCTAGGAAGGGCTCTGGTCGTCCCAAACATCTTCCATTTAAGGATTATGGAGGCCACTGTGCTCTTAGGAACCTTAAGTGCAGCAGAATTTTTTTTGTAACCTTGGTCAGATCTCTGCCTTGCCACAATTCTGTTTCTGAGCTCTTCAGGCAGTTCCTTTGACCTCATGATTCTCATTTGCTCTGACATGCACTGTGAGCTGTAAGGTCTTATATAGACAGGTGTGTGACTTTCCTAATTAAGTCCAATCAGTATAATCAAACACAGCTGGACTCAAATGAAGGTGTAGAACCATCTTAAGGATGATCAGAAGAAATGGACAGCACCTGAGTTAAATATATGAGTGTCACAGCAAAGGGTCTGAATACTTAGGACCATGTGATATTTCAGTTTTTCTTTTTTAATAAATCTGCAAAAATGTCAACAATTCTGTGATTTTCTGTCAATATGGGGTGCTGTGTGTACATTAATGAGGAAAAAATGAACTTAAATGAGTTTAGCAAATGGCTGCAATATAAAAAAGAGTGAAAAATTTAAGGGGGTCTGAATACTTTCCGTACCCACTGTAATTACAGTCAAAACGCCACCTGTTGGCAGAAGGAAGTGGGGCACTTTAAAAATGTCAGAATTCTCATGTATTTACTTGCTTACATGCATGTCGCCCACTGTTCACTGTTTTTTTAAGGACAACGGGTGGCGGTGAGCCCGGGTGCGAGGGCCCTTTCATTGCTGCTTGCAGCTTTAATTTCAAATTGTAATTATATTTCACAATATTACTGTATTTTGAGCAAACAAATGCAGCCTTGATGAACACAAGAGTCTTCTTTCAAAAACATGAACAAATCTTACAACCTTAAGTGTTATTTTACATTATATTTTAATTTTATGTAATATGTTTTAATGTGAGAGACTTGTTAAAGACCTCACTGTCCTTATTGAATGGAGCGGATCGGCAGTGTTCTCTGATGCAGTGTTAACTCTAGTGTATAAGCGCCCTGAATGTCAAACTCAGCGGTAGTTGAATGATGATAAAGTGAATCTCTCTCAGTTTCCACCACCCATCTTTCTTACTCTTTCTCTTTATGTTTGACAAGCCATAGAATTATGGCTATTGTTCTGGCTTGGTCTCTCTCTCTCTCTTCTCTCATTTTCTTCCCCATCACTCTCTCTGTTTGTCTCATTACTATTCCACAGCATAGGTTTGACTGTTTCAATTTCTGTTTTCACTGATAGAACACAATGCAAAAACAGTGAAGTAAAATGTATTGTCATCCCTGCTGTTGACATTCTTCTGGGGATGTCAAATATACCAGTACACAGACAATATACCAAAATAATAAATTAAATTGTAATAAAAAATTTAACTGTACCAATTTTTTTAATAGTATGTGTAGTTCTGAGTATTGACAAGCAAACACCAATATAGACAAGAAAAAGAGGAAACTCACTGCTGTTATTTTTAAAAAGTTGTGATTTATTTATTATTTATTTTAGTTTTTATATTGCTCATATATTGTAATCATTATTTTATTTCTTCTAATTATTGAGAAATGCTTCCAGGCTACATACTACTGTTTTAATTTTAATATTTAAATGTATCTTTATATTAATTGTAATTTAATTTTAATTTAACATGATATTTATTTATTAATGAGATTTTATTTATTAGTGATTTATTCAATATTAATTTATTATTAATTGTAATTTAGTTTTAATATAACACTTAATTTATTTCTCTTAATTATTGAGAAATGCTTTCAGGCTACATTAATACTGAATTAATATTTAACTAAAGTGGTGTTTTATTAAATATTAAAGTTTTAATATAACATTATAATTATTCATTCATTTCTCCTTATAGTATTTAGCCTGAAAGCATTTCTCAAAAATTAAGCGAATTATAAATAAATAAATTTATATTAAAACTAAATTACAATTAATATTAAATCAACAGTTAATAAAACACCATGTACATATTAGTTAAATATTAATATTAATATGAATATTAACAAAATAAAATGAAAACAATAGTATGTAACCTGAAAGCAGTACTTGTTTTAATTTTATTTTGGTAATATTCATATTAATATTTAACTGAAGTAGTGTGTTTTATTGATTCAAATTAAAATTTAATTTTATATTAATATTAAGATAAATATTAACAAATGACAATAAAAATGACTTTGGTATCATGACATCTATTCTTTCTTCTCCCCCAGAGCAAAACAATTATCAGGCTCAGTCTGCCGTTCCCTTGCGCATGGAGACTCATGGCGGTGAAGACGTGGCCATCTTCTCCAAAGGCCCCATGGCTCATCTTCTTCATGGAGTCCAGGAGCAGCATTACATTCCCCATGTCATGGCGTACGCCTCTTGCATCGGCCAAAACAAAGACCACTGCCGTACAACCTCCGGCTCCTCTTCTCTCAGCCACATCTCCCCTACACTGGCCATCCTTCTTTCAGTTACATGGTTTCTGTGCTGACCTCTCTTCTTTGGATCCTCTCGTATCCTACCGTGATTAGATCAGAAACTGAGTTTATGATTTTTTTGTAATATGTGGTTAGTTTTTAAAGCATTTATCAACTTCAGGACCAATGTGTGGGCATTTTGAAGAGGCTGAAGATGTGAAGAGATTCTGTTGCAATGATGGAAACAAAATGTAAAATGTTTTTTTTTTTTTTAACTTGCCATTTAAGCGATATCACACAAGTAGGATTGCTGGTGTTGTGAATACCAGAACTGCTGTGATTCAGTACAGCAGTGCAAATGTGAGTGTGATATTGCTGTTCTCTAAAAAACATTATAATGAATAATTGTGATAAAATCTGGCCAGCAAAAATTCTTCAGAAGGACGCCAAAAAAAATATCACGCTTTCTGTATTGCAAGGCAACACGGAGATTGACAATCTGTCTGGAACAGATAATGCAAAATAGAGGATCTGAACTAATTGTTGTTTGACAAGCTCACACTACACAGTTTTAGCTCTGAAATTTTGTAAGGTCTGCTAAGTCACATGAGATCAGTAAGATATTTTTTTTTTCTTTTTGGAAAGAATTCAATGTTTATTCAGCAAGGATGCATTAAATTGATCAAAAGTGACAAAACATTTATGTTACACAAAAGTTCCCTTTTGAAAGGGAACTTCAACTCTGCGTTGATTACGTGGACGTTCCCCAACGTCTCGTTCCCTGGTTCTCAGGGAACTATGGTTACATACGTAACCTGAGACAATTTCTATTTAAATGAATGCTTTTGAACTTTCTATTCATCAAGGAATCCTAAAAAATTATCATAGTTTCCACAAAAAATTAAGCAGCACAGTAATAGTAAACATTAATAGTAATAAGAGATGTTTCTTGAGAACTAAATCAGCATATTAAAATGATTTCTGAAGGATCCTGTGACACTTAATAATAAACTGCATTTTAAAGTATTTAAAAGTATATTTTAAAGTTAAGTTTTTAAATTGTAATAATAGCACCTAAAGGGACATTGTGGTGGAAAATATTTGGGATGGGAGAAAAAATATATTTCAATGCTTTTGCGTACTCTCGCAAAAGTTTTGCATTCCCTCGAGAAACTTTGCGTTTGCTCACAAAAAACTAAGTTTCTTGGGGGAACACAAACATTTTTGCGAGCGAACACAAACTTTCTTGGGGGAACGCAATAGTTTTGCGAGAGAATGCAAAAAAATTAACATCATTTTTGTTCCCATCTCATATATTTTTTCATCACTTTGTCCCTTTAGGGGCTCCATAGTTTTTACTCTATCAAATAAATGCAGCCTTGTTGAACATAAAAGACTTGTACTGAACTTGTACTGTCCCAGGTGAAAAAAAAAAGTAAATTTCTATAATGTACTTAAAGTGCTCTATTTTCGTGCACTAATTTTGTACTTAATATACTAAAAATTCTTCTTTAGTACTTCTTAAGAACATCTAAGTGTACTCAACTGCTATTTTGAGACACCATGAAATATAAACTAAAATGTGCTTTTAATATACTATCTCTGTATTTAAAAAAATTTATTTACATACCACTTATAGTATTTTGAACCCTTACCCCCGGTTTCACAGACAAGGCTTAAGCTAGTCCTAGACTAAAATGCATGTTTGAGCTGTTTTAACTGAAAGCAACTTGCAATGACATATCTTAAAGGATTAGTCCACTTTTAAATATAATTTTCCTGATAAATTTACTCACCCCCATGTCATCCAAGATGTTCATGTCTTTCTTTCGTCAGTCGAAAAGAAATGAAGGTTTTTGAGGAAAACATTCCAGGATTATACCGCATTCTTCATAAAGCTTACGTTGAATGTCCTACGCCTTCCCTATTCAAGTTACGGAAAAAAACGAAACTGGCGCCGCGTTCGTTCCGTAAGTAGAATAGGGAAGGCGTAAAACATTCAGCGTAAGCGTTATGAAGAATGCGGAAGCGGAAAGTACGTTCAAGGCGATATTTTGTTTATAAAGCATAAACGGTTGTATTTTTTTCCGAAAATGACCGATCGATTCGCTAGATAAGATCCTTATTTCTCATCTGGGATCGTTCAAAGCCCTTGAAGCTGCACTGAAACTGCAATTTTGACCTTCAATCTGTTGGTAGCCATTGAAATCCACTGTAAGGAGAAAAATCCTGGAATGTTTTCCTCAAAAACCTTCATTTCTTTTCGACTGACGAAAGAAAGACATGAACATCTTGGATGACAGGGGGGTGAGTAAATTTATCAGGAAAAGTGGACTTAAAAGTGGACTAATCCTTTAAAATATGTCCCTGCCATTGTTTTTTCTCAAAATGCACACAAGTTATGTTTTTTTTCTAGTGTACGCTTATAAAAGCTACTTAAATATCCTAATTGAACTAAGGCCTAATCCTGGCTTAGGCTAAGCCCTGTCTGTGAAACCGGGCCATAGTGTACTACAAGTGGTAACTATATAGTTTTTAAATACAGAGATAGTATAATAAAAGCACATTTTAGTTCATATTTCATGGTGTCTCAAAATAGCACAGTTGAGTACACTTAGATGTTTTTATGATTATCTTATGAAGTACTAAAGAGGAAGTTTGAGTATATTAAGTACAAAATTAGTGCGCAAAAATAGATCACTTTAAGTGCATTATAGATATGTACTTTTTTCCGCTGGGTGAGCCCAAACTTTTGAACTGTAGTGTGTGTCAGCAGATGTTTTAATGAGATTGTGCAATTTTGGGAAATTTATAAGATGTACGGAATAATTACAACACAGTTCTTTTCAGAAGATGTGGCCAGTGAGTTTGAGAGCTGTGTAGTGTGAGCTTGGTCTTTTTTAGTTACCTGATATCGGTTGCCCAAAAAGTGTCAGCAAAGTGATTAAATTAAATGAGTAGAACTATAACAAGAAGATTCATTTAAGAAAGTTTTTCTAACATATCATCATGCCTATGGCAAAAATGACTCTACTTATAATGATTCTTTCAATCAGGATTTTTTTTTTTCCTACATTTATAATCAAATACAATCTACCTCACTGGCATGTGATGCCCTTCCTGCATTACATTCCCCTGTGAAGACCAGTTCAAAACTCCAATGAAAGTCACTCATTTTGAGCAACTCTCACTATTCTAATTGTTACTTTTACAAAGGACTGTTCTCCTTTACTAGTCAAGTCATGTTTTTAACATTTTTTTTTTTTTTTTTTTTTTTGAGAGAGGAATCCCTCATATGCAAAACAATAATGTACATTAAATTTATTGGAAATGCTTGATTCATTATCAGTGTTGGGTAAGTTACTCTAAAAAAGTAATTAATTACTAGCTACTAATTACTGTACATCTTCAACAGTGTAATTATTACTAATTACTCTCTCTAAAAAGGATTAATTGGATTACTTATTACTAATTAAATCTCATATCAACTTTAACCAGTTGAACAATCCAAGGATAGACATAAAACTGCAGTTTTAATTTGTTCAAATAAACATATACAATTGCATAATTTATTCTTGAACTGACCAAAGTGTGTAAATGGAGATGGTGACATTAAAAACATAAGATGTTGAATTTTGATATAGAATTGTTGTATAGTCTATACAGTAATGCAATTTCATTAGAAGTAACTGTAATTAAATAAAGAGTAATCCCTTACTTTACTTTTTTAAGGGAAAAGTAATTAAATTATTTAGTAATTAATTACACCCAACACTGATTATGTTTTTTGATCTGAAACAGAACTGTATCTGTAACCTGTTTGATCTTCAGACCAATTGTGGTGTATGTTTTTGAAGTACTGTTTATTTTATTTTATTTTTTTCAAATTTTATTGGGTGCAGAATCAGATTGGTGGTGCAATTGTTTGTTTGTTTGTTTGTTTATAGTCTCTCTATGAATGTAGGACGTACATAAATAAGGACAAACATAAAGTAAAAAATGACAGAGAGGTTATTTTCCTTGGCTATTCACTTGAATCCAAATTCAAATATACTGTTAGAGCAGACATTGCAAAAGTCATTAAAATTATATGAAGTTCTGGAGATGCCAGAAAGATTTCACAATAAAGGAAAAATGTGTGGGGAGAAATGTTTTTGCATGCGTCATTTTGTTTTAGGTGCCTTTCATTCACTGTTGTGGTTTTAGTGAAATGCAAAGAGCTCAGCCGCAGTAAATGGCGCTTAGTGAGCAATATGGGAAAGGAGTATGACTAACGTTGACATTTAGACATAAGGATCTATGCTGATAGTTTAGAAAAGCTACCGTCATCACATTTTAAAGACTTTTAGGAAAGAATATTTTATGACACATTGTGACCACAGTGCTCAGATGCATTTCCACAAAAACAACAATTATGCAGGACTGCAACAAATTTGTGGTACAAGACGTCAGCACCACCAGCTTGCAAAAATCTGTAGCATGATTTAGGGATAGATTATACCTCGCACGCATTTTTATCTTCTCATTTATGTCCCAAAGTGTGACAAACCAGCCAAACTCTCTTTCGGTCAGCCTGCTGCTTTAATGAGGGAATGTGATATTTGTATTTGATGTCACCTGAGAGACTACCTCTATGGAAATGAGGGGATATCTTGGCCCCAAACTCATCTTCTTTTAGCTTCTTTGACCTCTGTCGGAGTCCCAGTCGAGTTGACTTTATCATCACGACACATTTTGCATTACATGACAATTTGCTACAGTTTCCCCACCCCTTTCTCCAAGGCTAGTGGTTTTTATATCTGTAATCTACATCTTCCTATATCACCCTGACATTCAAATGCCAACGCTGTTCATTTTCATAGGCTGAGAGAGCTAGTGTCCTTCTGGCCTTCTCAAAGTGGTGATAAGGTATAAAGTAGTGGGGGATGTGGCGGCTGCTGAAATGTAAAAAGTCTTTTAAAGTTTTGTTGTTTGACCTTGAGAAACCTTAATTAAATTATTAGTTATAAATATTAAATATAAATATTTATAATACATTATTTTATATATACAAATATGTATAATAATTTGTTATATATAATTTATATAATCTATAACAGTTAATGTTTAATAATAGTAATATATTATACTAGAATATTATTGTTATTAATATATTAAATGTTAAACAATTACTAATTACGCTGTTAAAGTGTTAGTTCACCCAAAAATGAAATTTCTGTCATTAATTACTCACCTTCATGTCGTTCCACACCCGAAAGACCTTTGTTCATCTTCAGAACACAAATTAAGATATTTTTGATGAATTCCACTGGCTCAGTGAGGCCTCCATTGACAGCAAGATAATTTACACTTTCAAATCCCCAGAAAGCTAAAAGACATATTTAAAACAGTTCATGTGACTACAGTGGTTCAACCTTAAAGTTATGAAGCGACGAGAATACTTTTTGTGTGCCAAAAAAACAAAACAATGACTTTATTCAACAATATCTAGTGATGGGCGATTTCAAAACACTGCTTCATGAAGCTTCGAAGCTTTACGAATCTTTTGTTTCGAATCAGTGGTTAGGAGCATGTATCAAACTGCCAAAGTCATGCTCCCCCAGTGGTGAACCATCGAAATTTCGGACTGGGGGAATATTTGTGAACAAAAAAGATCCTCATTTGGCCCATTATGAAACATTAAAAAAGAAAAATAAGCAGGTGATTGGATAGATGTGACATTTGGATCACATCTGTCCAATTAGCTGCTGGTCAAATCATGTCAATCATTTTCAATTACGTCACTGCAATTGCTGCATAGCGGCAAAATGTCCGAAAGAAAGTAGTGGAGCGCAAAAATGGAAAATACAAAGGTTAAAAGAACAACGTGACCAAGATATACTGGGGGGAAAAAATCCCTAAATTGACTGGATACTTGAAGACATTGGATACATCAGGAAGTGGCAAAGTCACACTCTCCGTGAGGGAGAGATCGTTAAAGACAGAAAATCCAAACATTTGCCTATAATTCATCGATCTCAAATATGGCTTATCACTTGAAACGTGTTAGTAGCAACTTTACAAGTCCGCTCGCTCTAATGTTAGCCGAGTCCTAAATAAATTTGCTCTATTATAGTTTAGTGCTTGTGTGGAGAATTCGCGCTTACTGCATGACATGGAGCTGCCGGTGCGAACACTTGCATTTAACTTAAAATACTCCGTCATTTTGGTCATACAGATGAGACTAATGCAAACTATAAAGGGTCTACTTTTATTTCTGTAAACTCACAATAACAGCAAAGCGTTGAGCTTTTGACGAAACAATCAATCGAAACGTCTCGGTCACAGTGAACTGGAGCACGTAACAAACATGAATCGAAACTCAGCGTATACTTGCCTCACAGACATGAAAAATATATCTATAGAAAGCTTGAAATGTCTACTTTTAAACAAACTAATTCAAAAGGAAAATAAATATTATTAGATTATGTAATCCGTGTGAAACCTGCATATAGGCGCATCCACTACTGCGGAGATGACGAATCAGCTACACACTCATAATCATTACGTTTACTGGTGCACTGTGGCAAGCTTAAACTGGACAAAACAAACATTTAACTTACCCATTTTAGAACACAAACAATTCGAGAAAAACAATGGTTCATAGGAAGTAACTGGTCAAACCGGTTCACTAATTGAACTGAATTGAACTTTAGTTCCGGGTTGATGACGCAAGATGCACGAGCCAAAGTAGCACGTCCAACTCAAAAAGAACCGATTGAGCCGGTTCAACCAATTGTCAAAGTTTGCCGTAGATTACCGAGGACTCAAAAAGAACCGATTGAGCTGGTATAACCAACTGTTGAAGTTTGCCGAGGATTACAGAAGACTCAAAAAGAACCGAACGAGCTGTTTCAACCAACTGGTGAAGTTTGCAGAGGATTACCGAGGACTCAAAAAGAACCGAATGAGCCGTTTCAACCAACTGTTGAAGTTTGCCGAGGATTACCGAGGACTCAAAAAGAACCAAATGAGCCGTTTCAACCAATTGTCGAAGTTTACAGAGGATTACCGAGGACTCAAAAAGAACTGATTGAGCCAGTTCAACCAGATGTCGAAGTTTGCCGAGGATTACCGAGGACTCAAAGAGAACCGATTGAGCCGGTTCAACCAACTGTTGAAGTTTGCAGAGGATTACAGAGGACTCAAAAAGAACCGAATGAGCCCTTTCAACCAACTGTCGAAGTTTGCCGAGGATTACAGAGGACTCAAAAAGAACCGAATGAGCCGTTTCAAGCAACTGTTGAAGTTTGCAGAGGATTACCGAGGACTCAAAAAGAACTGATTGAGCCGGTTCAACCAGATGTCGAAGTTTGCAAAGGATTACTGAGGACTCAAAAAGAACCGAATGAGCCCTTTCAACCAACTGTCGAAGTTTGCCGAGGATTACAGAGGACTCAAAAAGAACCGAATGAGCCGTTTTAAGCGACTGTCGAAGTTTGCCGAGGATTACCGAGGACTCAAAGAGAACCGATTGAGCCGTTTCAAGCAACTGTTGAAGTTTGCCGAGGATTACCGAGGACTCAAAAAGAACCGAATGAGCCGTTTCAAGCAACTGTCGAAGAACCGATTGAGCCGATTATAACTGTTGAAGTTTGCAGAGGATTACCGAGGACTCAAAAAGAACCGAATGAGCCATTTCAAGCAACTGTCCAAGTTTGCCGAGGATTACCGAGGACTCAAAAAGAACCGAATGAGCCGGTTCAAGCAACTGTCGAAGTCTGCCGAGGATTACCGAGGACTCAAAAAGAACCGATTGAGCCGGTTCAACCAGATGTCAAAGTTTGCCGAGGATTACGAGGACTCAAAAAATACTGATTGAGCCGGTTCAACCAGATGTCGAAGTTTGCCGAGGATTACGAGGACTCAAAAAATACTGATTGAGCCGGTTCAACCAGATGTCGAAGTTTGCCGAGGATTACGAGGACTCAAAAAATACTGATTGAGCCGGTTCAACCAGATGTCGAAGTTTGCCGAGGATTACGAGGACTCAAAAAATACTGATTGAGCCGGTTCAACCAGATGTCGAAGTTTGCCGAGGATTACCGAGGACTCAAAAAGAACCGAATGAGCCGGTTCAAGCAACTGTCGAAGTCTGCCGAGGATTACCGAGGACTCAAAAAGAACCGATTGAGCCGGTTCAACCAGATGTCAAAGTTTGCCGAGGATTACCAAGGACTCAAAAAGAACCGAATGAGCCGTTTCAAGCAACTGTCGAAGTTTGCAGAGGATTACAGAGGACTCAAAAAGAACTGATTGAGCCTGTTCAACCAGATGTCGAAGTTTGCTGAGGATTACCGAGGACTCAAAAAGAACCGAATGAGCCGGTTCAAGCAACTGTCGAAGTCTGCCGAGGATTACCGAAGACTCAAAAAGAACCGATTGAGCCGGTTCAACCAGATGTTGAAGTTTGCCGAGGATTACCGAGGACTCAAAAAATACTGATTGAGCCGGTTCAACCAGATGTCGAAGTTTGCCGAGGATTACAGAAGACTCAAAAAGAACCGAATGAGCCGTTTCAAGCAACTCTCGAAGTTTGCCGAGGATTACCGAGGACTCAAAAAATACTGATTGAGCCATTTCAACCAACGGTCGAAGTTTGCAGAGGATTACCGAGGACTCAAAAAGAACCGATTGAGCCATTTCAACCAACTGTCAAAGTTTGCAGAGGATTACCGAGGACTCAAAAAGAACCGAATGAGCCGTTTCAAGCAACTGTCGAAGTTTGCAGAGGATTACAGAGGACTCAAAAAGAACTGATTGAGCCTGTTCAACCAGATGTCGAAGTTTGCTGAGGATTACCGAGGACTCAAAAAGAACCGAATGAGCCGGTTCAAGCAACTGTCGAAGTCTGCCGAGGATTACCGAAGACTCAAAAAGAACCGATTGAGCCGGTTCAACCAGATGTTGAAGTTTGCCGAGGATTACCGAGGACTCAAAAAATACCGATTGAGCCGGTTCAACCAGATGTCGAAGTTTGCCGAGGATTACCGAGGACTCAAAAAGAACCGAATGAGCCGTTTCAAGCAACTGTCGAAGTTTGCCAAGGATTACAGAGGACTCAAAAAGAACCGAATGAGCCGTTTCAAGCAACTGTCGAAGTTTGCCAAGGATTACCGAGGACTCAAAAAGAACCGAATGAGCCGGTTCAACCAACTGTCGAAGTTTGCCAAGGATTACCGAGGACTCAAAAAGAACCGAATGAGCCGGTTCAACCAACTGTCGAAGTTTGCCAAGGATTACCGAGGACTCAAAAAGAACCAATTGAGCCGGTTCAACCAGATGTCGAAGGTTGCAGAGGATTACTGAGGACTCAAAAAAAACGATTGAGCCGGTTCAACCAACTGTCGAAGTTTGCAGATAATTACCGAGGACTCAAAAAGAACCAATTGAGCCGGTTCAACCAGATGTCGAGGTTTGCCGAGGATTACCGAGGAGTCTGATGAATGATTTGACGATACCATGCAAGCCTGAGGCACGTAATGGAAAGATTCTTATTGTGACTATTTAATTAAAACCTGCAAAAACCTTTTTGTCGAGAGATGTAAATAAATTTTACTATGGTTTATTATACGCAGATTATAAGTTCTAAAGTGAAATCAATGAGTTAATTCTTTCTATATACTTTAGACATTAGAACATATCTGCGTTTGTGCATAAATATGTGTGTTGTAGTTGCGAATCTTATCCAAGATGTACTAGACTAATCAATATTAGTCAGTCGTGTCCGACATCAAGGATCTGCGATCCAATGAAACTATGGCCACAAACGAGAGGGAGTTTACAAATCATTAAGTGAATGAAAGGCAATAATCAGCAATAGGCTATGCATTCACACAAATAACTTTTTATTTGAATGTTTCTATATGCGTTGACACAAATGACTTTATTTAAACATTTAATTGATATAACATGACATTGAGTTGTTATATCGTATATGAAACGCAGAGTGACATCATATCATGATGAACCTATGAAACGGCTTTTTGAACCGGTTCATTGAGCCGAACTGTCCGAAAAGAGCCGGTTCACGGAAATGAATCGGACTTTGCATCACTATTCGTGAATCCTGTCACTTCGCTCCTAAAATGCTCCTGGTGTAAGTTGGCTCCACCTAGAGGACGGAACAAAACCTCGCCAGAACTGTGACGCACCGCAGATGTGTGCAGTGTAAACAAGGCTTTATGTGTGCGCTTGAGCGCTGACACAAAAGAGTGCGATTATCATTTATATGTTCCATTAAGGAAAATATTTGTTCGATAATTTTTTCTTATGATAATTAGGTAATAGGGTTAAATGGATGAGCTTGACGTTTGCAGAGAAGAACACAAAGCTCAATTTTATGCTAGGTTCATTTTATGTTAAATAAAAAATTATCATATCTAATATATTCTTACAACATGCTTATAATGCTTTAAAAAATATGGAACACCAAGTGTACCATATTTGCAGGAAAGTGGCTGTAACAGATGACCCTGAAGAGAATTTGATCGTATCTTCAAAGCCTCTTTGGAGCAGCTGTGATTGACATAGTGAATCCATCAGAGGAAGTCTTTATCTGTGAGAGCCGGGAATGAGGGCACTGTCTGACAACTCGCTAGCACGAGGCACCATTGCGACTTTATCAGCCTCTCGCTTTCTCTCTCCTCCGCTCTGCTCCTTCTCTCCAAACTAGCCTCTTCCTCTGAAAGGATCCTGTGTGAAAGACTGTGTCCTCTGCAGAGCTGATCTTGTGATCTGTTCTCCTGAGAGGCCTGGCATAAGGCATGCGTAACTGGGCTGAATAATTGAGGGGAAGGGGCTCGGGATGGACTCTTGCTCTCTCAGATCAAATCCAGAGAGCAGTGCCAAGCTGACAGCCACTGGCTGCCCTCATAAAAGGAGTGCTGAGGCTGCAACAAGATAGTAATGCTCCCTTTTGCAAAACCCATATCCTTCTTTAACCCCTATCATTCTCTCCCTGACCTCTTACACAAGACTTGAGCAAAACAAGCATTCAGAAGCAGTCATAAAGTGACAATGTATCTTGAACAATGCATCTAATATTTTCAGATCAAACAACATATTTTATTAAATGTGAGCTTTATTGTGGCTCAGGAAACCAAACACAGTAATTTTGTGTTTATACATCAGAGAGGCTTATATAATATACTGCTAATAGATCATCTATTTTGATCTATTTTGGACTGCTTTATGACATCCTGGTACAAGGAGTGGTGACGGATCCAGCAGGTTTTTAGTGCAAGCATTTATTAAAAAAGAAGGCTTTTAAGTGAGTTGACAAAGCATTAATATTATACACAATGGTTGTGAGTTTCCCTATAATTTATAAGCTTTTTATGCTATATAATCTTTTTACCATTTTCTGTACTCACTCAAAAGCAAATTTTCCAAAGAGGTCCATAAAATGGATGGTACATGTGTGCGTATATTCCAAAATGGATCAATGCTTCTGAAGAACAAATTTAAATAAAATCTAACAGGGTTAGTTGACCCAAAAATGAAAATTCTGTCATTAATTACTCACCCTAATGTCGTTCCAAACCTGTAAGACTTTCGTTCATCTTTGGAACACAAATTAAGATCTTTTTAATGAATTCTGAGAGCTTTCTGTCCCTCCATTGGCAGTCTACTCTATGCAACTACCACTTTCAAGCCCTAGAAAAGTAGTAAAGGCATCATATAAGTAATCCATGTGACCCAACAAGTGGATTAACCTCAATTTCATGAAGCAAAAAACATTATTTACCAGTTTATTTACAAAAATATTAGTTCATGCAACAACATCTGCTCCCATGTCAACACAACACCCATGTGTCGTGATGCTCTCCTGAACGTGCGCATGCGTCATGCTCTCGTTAATGGCCATTGGAGATTAATATTGTGTAATTAAAATGGTAATGGTAAAATGGTAAAAACTGAGATTAAACCATTGGGTCACATGGATTACTTTTATGATAAACAAAAGTCTTGCAGGTTTGGAACAACATGAGGGTAAATAATTAATGCAATTTTCATTTTTGGGTGAACAAACTCTTTAAATCCTGGAGTTGTGAAATCGTCCCCTTGGAATTATAAGGTTCTATCTGCGTTCTGAGCAGTTTTGAGATATTGAGCTTCAAAGTTTTTGCATTCCATATAGCAAAAACTAAATGGGGAACAAGTTTCTTTCAAATATGAAAATGACAGGGACCCTAAATGTACTCTAAATATACAATATCAAAATCCTCTCAAATTTGTAGATAGGGATTTTTGGAATGGGTCAAATGCAGATAGAACCTTCTAATTCTAAAAAAACACTTTTTGCTTGGAATTATAAAGTTCTATCTGCCAAAAAATTAATTGAAGCAATCATTTTCAAGAAACACAAACAGTTTGCTTATAATTGTTTAAAAAAAATACAATTAGTATTGTAACAATGTGTTGACGTGCATGAGAGAGTTAAATTTAATGGTTTTTATGACATTTATTTCATATTCTAAATGAATATTTTTTTCTTGTTTAAGTTAAGCATAAAAGGTAGTGCTAAATTATTTGTCCAGTGCAGATGTTAAATTTAGGTAGGAATATGATGGGTAATTGAACACATTAGTGCAGGAACCATTTAAGTTTAATTTTCTTTTTGTTTAGACAGAAAGCAGCTACTGTAAAATATCTGAGCTGGACTTTATTCGACAGAAAGTCATCTCACTTAATCTAGTATACACTTTAATCCAGTATGCCATAGGGCAGAGCTTTATAGCTATTCAATTCAAGTACACAGGATGAATCAAGGTTAAAACATAACCTAATATATACACTATATATATATATATATATATATATATATATATATATATATATATATATATATATATATAGTCTTCTCTTCACTGATTTATCGTTTTCGCGCACTCTCTTCCGCTATCGCAGAGACATGAAAAAGAACTCATCCTGATTGGTCCTCGTGTGTGCATTCAACAATATTTTCCCCCTTAAACTGACTGTGCATTAAAGTGCTTTTTATTTACCTTTATATATGCCTTTATAGAATAAATAATATTTTAAATTAAAAATGTCCAAAAGAGAAATAAGCAATGATGTGATAAAACGAGTGATACTTTTAAATATTAAACTAAAACCACCAGTAGGTGGCGGTAAGTCACTGTCTTAATGAGTGAGTCATCGAGTCATTCATTCATTCATTCAGTAATGAAGCAAGTGGAGGTATTTTTGAAAGGGTAATTGAATAATTGACTCATGGTTTTTTCACAGCCACAGATTCGTTCACAAAACATCAATATGAGTCGACTATAATTGACAGCATATACAAAGAAAAATCTACTTTTCTTCAACGTTTCATAAAAAAAGTAAAACTCAGTAATAAAATAAGAACAAATAAAAAAATGGCAAACAGCACAAATAAATGCAATAGAATAGAGAGCTATGAAACTAAGTTTTTTAAGTTAAGGTTTTTATTCAGTTAAGAAATACTACAGAAATTAAAGTAATCAAATGTAAAATAACACATCCAGTGTTATTTTACATTGGTTACCTTAATTTCTGTATTCTTTATTGTAAATATTAAATACAGATTTATTCTTACCATAAAGTTTCTTTGTCTTTTGTTCTTTAAATAACATAACAGACAGCAGCAGGAATATTGGACTGCTGTCCCTTTAAGAGTTTATGAACTGACCCTCAATGTCAAGGAAGGATCCTCGGAAGCCAGAATTTCGAGGATGCTACGTCATCAACATCCGTCGAAGGACTGTTCCAATGTCGAGGATCCTCGGAATTTCAAACAAGGACTGAGTCCTTCATTCGAAAAATATCCCATATACAGGAAAGGATGCATATGTGTAGCCTTCGCGCTCTTCGCGCTCTAAAATCACCCACAATCCTATGCGCGCAGCTTTGCAATCTTGTTCAAAAAATTAAAAAAAAAAATTGTTGGAAGTTAGCGGGCAATATGCTTTCAAATGTAAGTATATTTACGTTACCAAACATTTGTTATAACTGTAGTTAATATGTCAGATAAATAAAGTTTAACATTTAAATGCCAGTACAAATTACTACCGTATTGATATTATAAATTATACAAATACAAATTACATTATTGATGGCTAACTGAACCGGACCGTCATTTAACAATTGTTAGCTTGGTTGCCGTCACCGGCATTTCTTTTACCTTTTCACTGACGTCATGACGCAATGACGTGCACTTGCTAGTCTGTTCCATTTACGTGTTCTCCGAATGCTAAAGAGGAGCTTCGTCTAGCCTTTGAAGGAAGTGACTTGGAAGGACCAGTCCTGCCAAGGAAGTATCCTTGACATTGAGAAACGCCTACTGTTACACAACATGCGGGCTACTGCTACGGGTAATTCATGTACGCTATATTGTACAGCAGCAGTATTATATATATATATATATATATATTATATATATACAGTTGTGGCCAGAATTATTAGCCCCCTTCATAAATATGATCAAAGATGACTCTAAAAATAAATCTGCATTGTTTATCCTTTTGATCTTTAATTCATAAAATTAGCAAAAATCTAACCTTTCATTGAAGGAAAAGAATTGAAAGTGGGGGGAAAATAACATTAAGAAATAAATGTTTTTCTCCAACACACGTTGCCCACAATTATTAGCACCCCTAGAAATTCTTATGAGTGAAATATCTCTGAAGTATATTCCTATTCATATTTTAAAAATTTTAGCTCGCCGGGGTGATCATGAACATGAAATTGTCCAGCCATGACTTCCTGTTCCACAGGAGAATAAACATGAGGAAACACAAAGGCCAAATCCCCTTAATCATTCATCACAATGAGAAAAACCAAAGAATATAGTTCTGAAGATTGTTGAGCTTCACAAAATAGAAAGTGGCTGTAAGAAAATAGCTGAAGCATTGAAAATCCCCATTTCCACCATCAGGGCAATAATTAAGAAGTTCCAATTAACTAAAGATGTTACAAATCTGCCTGGAAGAGGACGTGTGTCTAAATCATCCTAATGCGCAGTGAGGAGGAAAGTTTGAGTGGCCAAAGACTCTCCAAGGATCACAGTTGGAGAATTGCAGAGATTAGTTGAGTCTTGAATCTCAGAAAGCCTAAAAAAAAATATCAAAAGCACCTACATCCCCACAAGTTGTTCGGGAGGGTTTCAAGAAAAATCCTCTACTCTCATCCAGAAACAATCTCCAGCATATTCAGTTGTCAGACAAGACTGGAACTTCAAACGGGACGAGCTTCTATGGTCAGATCAAACTAAAAAAAGAGCTTTTTGGCAGCAAACCCACCAGAAGGGTTTGGTGCACACATGGATAAAAAGTGCCCCATGCCCACGGTTAAATATACTGCTGGATCTTTAATGTTGTGGGCCTATTTTTGTGCTGGAGGTCCTGGACAACTTGTTCAGATACATGGTATCATGGATTCTATCAAATATCAACAGATAAAAAATCAAAACCTGACCACTTCTGCCAGAAATCTTATAATGGGCTGTGGTTGGATCATCCGTCGGGACAATGATCCAAAACAAACATCAAAACCAGCACAAAAATGTGTCACTGAGCACAAAAGGAAGCTTCTGACATGGCCATCCCAGTCCCCTGACCTGAACCCTAAAGAGAATGAGTGGAGTGAACTGAAGAGAAGAAGCACCAGCATGGAGCTGGAATCTGAAGGATCTGGAGAGATTCTGTATGAAGGAATGGTCTGATCTCTTGTCAGGTGTTCTCCAAACTCATCAGGCATTATAGGTGAAGACTCAGAGCTGTTCTCTTGGCAAAAGGAGGTTGCAAAAAGTATTGAATAAAAGGGTGCTAATAATTGTGGGCAACGTGTTTTGGAGAAAAACATTTATTTCATAATTATTTCATGCAGATTTATTTTTAGAGTCATCTTTGATCATATTTATGAAGGGGGCTAATAATTCTGGCCATATATATATATATATATATATATATATATATATATATATATATATATATATATATATATATATATATATATATATATTTTTTTTTTTTTTTTTTTTGACATCAAATTGACATCAGTTTTTTTATATCAAATTGAGGTCAGTTTGCTGACATCAAATTGACGTCAGTTTTTTTAAATGTAAAAAAAAAAAACATCAAAGTGACTTCAAAAATCAGATCACAAAAAAATGCAAAAAAAAAAATATATATTTACAAATTCTGTTTTGAAAAATACAAATTCTGTCTTGAAAGTCTAAATGGGCAGGCTAATAAGTCCTTAACTCAACTGTTTATAATCACATCATTATCTATAGGACAAAGATGATTGGTTCCTGCTGTCTGCCCAGTCTTCAAATACATGAGTAGCATTTGCCTTAGCAGTGCAGCACGCTTTTAGAAACCCTCCACCTTCCCCAGCTCCACCTGTATAGATCTGCTACGGGTAATTCATGTACACTATAAGGTACAGCAGCAGTATTTTTTATATTTTACATATATATATAATATAGACATCAAACTGACGTCAGTTTTTTGACATCTATTCGACATCCACACACTGATGTCCAACTGATGCTGAAAAAAAATATCAAACTGATGTCAAAAATGCACAAAAATACACTATATTGTACAGCAGTGTGTCATGTATGTATTGGCAGTAGCAAATCCCGTACCTGCTCTGCAGCAGCAGCAGCAATAAAAGCAGCAGCAGCGTAGTAGATGTATTCTGCCAAGACCAAACATATCAACATTGTTATACCCATTACCATGCCAAACACTCAGAGAATTGTCATGACAGAACTTTTATTCAGCAAACTTCAAATTAATAATACAAATGTAAATAAAAACAAAACTGCACCTATCCTGATTGAGAACAAGATCAATGGCTGCCCTTCTAGCATCCCATACCCCCATATCTGTCATGTGCTGATTGGATATATTTCTTTATGTATTTGATGATGTCAGATTCTGATGTCAGATTATGTAAAGATTATTTTGGCTAAAAGTGGGTTACTCATAGCCAGAGTATATCAGGTCTATAGTTAACCGAGACGGTGAAATGACGGCTATTGCTTGCTGGGAAAGCTTGGATGCGTCAGGATATTTGTTAATATTTCTCCGATTGTTTTCATCAGAAAGAAGAAAGTCATATACACTTAGGATGGCTTGAGGGTGATTAAAGCTAATTTTAATTTGAAAGTGAACTAATCCTTAAAGAAAGAAATGAGTGTGTCCACACGTTTGACAGCCATCATGGTGAACATTCACAACACAAACAAGAATACTATCCCAGTGCCTTTATCCTAAGAAAAGCAAGTCGTTACATGCCGTTCACAAATATTTGTCTGTCAAAAGTGTATAGACTCACTAATTATATATTATTATTATACCTGAAGAATTCTCCAGAAGATGTTCAGGTCAATGCAGAAAGGGAACTTTCTGAATGAATGACTAATGTCAGTGAAAAGGCTTTTAATACATGTAAAGGCAAGCCTGATATCTAAGAGCCTTTGGCACTGAATATCATCCGTTCTCGCTCACATCATTTTCCTTTATACACACAGAATAACAAGTTCCAGCTTTCTGCAAAGCCATGGGGGTGATTTTTGCCTCAGTCTTTAAATTAATCGAGATGGAGAACAGTTCTGCTTGGCCTCCCCCACATATTGCTTTGGTTTGTTCTTCATAGGAGCACAGCATAATGAGAATAATGAGAAGATATAACCACAAATGAGTCTACAGATGAAAAGACATAAAATGAAGTCAGCTGAACACTTTGGCCCATTCCAAAAGCATATTTTTGAAAAGATTATTTTCTATGAAAACGCCATTAAAAGGCCAATTTAGTTACGTAAGTTTGTCAGATTACATGTACTGTAAACCCTAACACTCAAAATAACTTAATTTAAACTTAATTTTAGTTCAGTCAAATTAACTTCTATGAGTATTTAGCACTTTCAAGTTCACACAACTAATACATTTTAAGTAAACTGAAATGTTTCATTGTTTTGAGTTGTATGAACTTATTTCTTTTAATTTAGACTAAAATTTAACTGAAAATGGGCTGGGATTCTATTTCCCAGCATGCTTTGCCCATGGCACTTGAAAGGGAGAGTAAATGCTAAAATTAAGTGTTATATTATGTTTTTTGTTGTTGTTGTTTTTGTGCAAGATCAATGTTAAGTGGGAGATTTAGTAGTGATTAATGTTTTGTTATGCTAATTTAGAAGAGTTTCTGTAAATGTGGGGCTTTGGAGAGTTCCCATCATGGTGACAAGTGGTGCATGTGGCTTGGTTTGAGAGCAAGTATGTTAAATTCCTTATATTGCTGTACTCATTTAGCAAGGTCTATACCATGCTATTGTTAACATGTTTACAAATTAGCATTTTCTGAATTAGCTTGTTATAGCTAGGTAAGATTACACAAAAAAACATTTTACATTTAGGTTACTTGACCATTATGAGTGAAGTGAATGAATAAGTCTACTCAAACATTTAGGTGCGGTTTCCCGGACAGAGATTAAGCCAAGTCCTAGAATAAAATGGGCCTTTAAATCAGATTAACAGAAATCTGCTTTCTCTGTCACGGTTTAAAATAGTCCTAGACTTAGTCTAGTCCAGAGTTTAATAAACCGATTTCCTCGAGGAAGACTAGAGCTACTCCAGGACTAAATTTGAGGTTTAAATTAAACATACCAGAGGGCAGGTTTAACCTCAGATTAACGTTGTGTTTCAAAGAAGACACATTTTATTATATATATATATATATAATGTAAATGTTTTTGTTATATTAGTGTTTTTTGGAGATTACTGTTGTGGTGAAGTGTAGAGCTTGTGTTTGGGTTGAGGACCCGCTAACAAGAATAATTTTCTTCTTCTTCTTCTTCTTCTTCTCTATAATGAAACTTTGGATCAAACCAGTATCATTTCAAGACTGCCAACATTGATTATCACATGTGAAAATAGTTATGTTTAGATTGTTGCTAAAGGACAAAACAAAAGCATTAATAATTTTAAGATTATTATAATTAATCTATTTAAATAGAGTTCATTACAGATTTCCAGGCATTACCTTTTTTCACAGCTGATATATCTTGCTTGCTTTAAAGGTCCCGTTCTTCGTGATCCCATGTTTCAAACTTTAGTTAGTGTGTAATGTTGTTGTTAGAGTATAAATAAAATCTGTAAAATTTTAAAGCCCAAAGTTCAATGCCAAGCGAGATATTTTATTTAACAGAAGTCGCCTACATCGAACGGCCAGTTTGGACTACATCCCTCTACTTCCTTCTTTAATGACGTCACTAAAACAGTTTTTTGACTAACCTCCGCCCACAGGAATACACAAGAGTTGCGTTTGTAGAGTGTGTTTGTCTCCATGTCGTCGAAACGCTGTTATTTTCATCCCGCAGTCCAATCACTGGGTCTGATTCCGGCTCAAATTGATAGGGTAAAATTAAAGACATGTTTACAATAACACTGAGCGCGTGCATCTCCACGTTATGGTAAGAGGCGTGACTTTTCCGGGCACGGTGCGCTCAGAGCTGTCGAATCACAACACAGGAACCGCTGGCACAATCAGAACTCGTTACGTATTTCTGAAGGAGGGACTTCATAGAACAAGGAAGTCATCAGCCCGTTTTTATGACAGTGGAAACAGCGGTATACAGATAAGTAAATTATGTGAAAAATACTGTGTTTTTTTACACGCGAAACATGAACACATGTTATATTGCACACTATAAACACAATCAAAGCTTCAAAAAAACACGAAAAACGGGACCTTTAAAAGAACTGTCTCTTGTTTAGTAAAGGTTTTTTTTTTTTTTTTTTTTTTGAGATTACTGTCTTTTTTTGCTGCCATTGTTTTCCTTGGATTTGCTTCTCAGTTCCATGCAATTTTAAGCTTTTCTTGGTTCATTCCATGTTTTCTAGGCAACCTCTCTCATGATAATTCAGATTTGCACAGTTGGTTTTAAATTAATCTAGTTTATTTTAAGTCAGTACTCCATATTCCAGGGTTTTAGTAATCTGTACTTAATCTGTGTTTCAGAAAGCCATTTTTTAAGCCACGATTAACTATTCTAGATTAAGGCCTATCCTGGCTTAATTTAAACCCTGTCCGGGAAACCGCCCCTTAAAGTTGAGAATAATTAAAATGTACGAGTACAAAATAAAAATCTGCCAGTTCTGCTTACTTAAACTTTGAATTTCTTAACTTTAACATTTTAAGGAAACTGATTACCAAGTTTTGCCAACTTATTCGGGTTTACAGTGTAGTGTTACATTACAAAATAGTATACTGTCATTTTCCAAGTATATGCTGGAGATTTTATATTTTACTTAAACCAAATATATTCACCTGCATGTTTAAATTTAAGCACAGCTATGCAACCACTAAATGTTTCTATTTACAAGCACAGTTTGCATTCAGTGTTACTGAATTAACACCTAACACTTTATTTGTAGAGAAACGTGCACTCTTAAAAATGTGGTTTTCACAGTGATGCTGTGAACCATTTTTGGTTCCCTAAAGAACCTTTCATTAATTTTAAAAGACTTTTTTTTCTTAGTGTGAAGAACATTTTTCACTATAAAGAACAATATAAAGGTTCCATGGACTTTATGTGACATCTTTTGCCATTACAGACTGGATTTCCCATCCCAGTTTAGATTTCAAGACAGTATATTCTGTTTTCTGTTCCTCCTAAATCCATTATCCCCAAACTCTAATCCTTCCTGGCCTTTTCTTGCTTTTGCACCAAAAACCTCAAGCTTTTGAAAGATGTGCGAGTAAATCCTAAATATTGAAGAAACCTTTGTGCCAAAAAGGTTCTAGGAGAGAAATTTTAAATGATTGCATATATTTTTAATGGGTTGTTTCAATGTTTTTTTAGTGATAAAGTATGTTTATGAACTGTTAAATTCATAACATTTAATCAAAATAAAAAAAGAATTAAAACTAAATTAATTAACTTAAACTAAATCCATAAAATGTCAATCCCTAAAAAGTTCTATGAAGTGCCTGAGAGAATTCTAGAATATTTTCCTCTAAGAGTGCAGGCTGGTTTTATTTTATACAGCGTGCAGTACATCTTGTGTTTCCTCACACAGAGTCAGGGTCAAACACTTTCATTTACTAAGCATTCATTGTCCTGTTTTTTCTGTGTTGGTAGAACTTGTACTGCAGTTTGTAACAATCATGCAGGGTAGTGGAAAATTACAGCTGTTTGCCATTGGTGTATTGGTGTTTATGTCACAAGTTAATGTTTGCACATTTTTCTATGGTTTTCAGCTTGTGAATTATGAATGCTCAAACACAGGGAATACATTGAGGTTTCTGCCTGAAAATATTTACCCATCTCATTCCTAACCCCTCTGTTTTAACCCTTTAATAGGCCTCTCATCCATTTGCTAGATCACCCTTTGAGCCATGGTATTATGTTAAAATAATTTTGGTACTCAAAAATCTACTGCTTATATCTACCACATATTTGCTAGTAAGACACAGGGAGATATTAGTGAAAAAGAAACAGTGAAAAAGACTTGGAAATCAGGGTTTGCAGTAAAAGGACCACCAGATGCTCAGCGTGTATTGTACCCTGTGTGACTGAAAACAAATGTTCAAAAACAAAGAAGGCTATAAAATTTTTTTCATTATTCTCTCCCACAGTTCTCTAGTGACAGTACAGTTCCACTGCGACTTACAAAGGGCATCAATTTAATGCTTTTACAAACATCAAATGCAGTAGACTAATCATGAATGGTCAATTCTGGGAAGTAAAAACTAAACACAAGATATCCCAGAGTGAAATCTTTGGTTTAGACTGAGACGTCATTGTGTTGTTTGTAGTTACCACAATATTTAGTTCTCAACTCTATAACAATGTGAGGCCCGTTTATGTATAGAAACTTACATAATGAAGTAAGGGACTTTGAGACCTTTCAAAGGAAATCTTTTATCCACAGACTGTTAAACATTAATATTTTTTGACAGAGAGAGCTTATGATGACAAAAGTTCAGCATTTCTCGCCCTTTTACTTATTCACTCTTTCTATAGTGGGTGAGACGCCCATAATATTTCATCCAGGTCAACAACTACAGTACACCTAATCCTTGTGAGATCTGGTTACAATGGCAAAGGAAATTGTGGCAATTGTTAAATAATAAACAGCTCAATAAACAAGATATACTTCGTTTAGTTTTGCTCCATCCAAACGAAGCCAACTTTTGGCGTTCTTGAAAAAATATTGAAATACTAATGAATTGATTATAGTAATTGATTCAGTGACTCACTCATGGATAGGTAATGGAAAACTGTGTTTTCCAAAAGCATTGTGAGCCAAGTGGATTGTAGAGGCCATTGGTGGCAATGGTTCTATGATCTACTTAGGCTTATGATGCTTTTGGGAAACGCAGCCCTGTTTTGTTCAAAACACTGTGTTCGAAATCGCCCCCTATACCCTCATTCACTATTTCCTACATTACTCCACTATTATAATCCACTACAAAACTTAGCAAACTGACAGCTCCAGTAGTAATGAAAAGATTTATCTTGAACTCTGTCATGGAAACTAGCATGCATAAACCTTAATTAAACAATTTAATAATCAGTTAAAAAGAAATTTAGCAGCGGCAAAATAAGGCAAATAGATGTGAAGTGAAAATAGCATATTTTCTTAGCTATAGATGCTATTTACACTAAGTGACAATAGCAGCATTTTCTTAGCGATATGCTATTTACACTAGGTGAAAATAGCGATAGATTCTATTTACACCATGTAAAAATATCAGTTCTTTACAATAAGAGTAAATAGTAATTAGATGCTATCTATACTTTATATTGGCAGATACTATTTGCACCTCAGTATTTTTGTGCATTAACAGGATGCAATAATATCAGAGAGTGTAAATGATTCTTTATTAAAATTATTATTAAAATTATTAATTCTGAAGTGAACTAATCATTTTTTATTTGATATCATTTGCAATGCTTCATTAAATGTGTGGTTTCTAACCTCAAGAAATAAATAAATAAATAAAAATGGTTGGCTTCAAAAAGCCCACTCAATATAATAGCAGTTACCTCATACTCATGAAAAGTATCATGACTCATAGCAATAGTCAGAAATCAGGATGAAGTCTAAATCTGTTCTGCATTTACCCAAGCATTGCTCTCTCAGCCTTCACTGTGAGCCCATAAAAGCTGTCAAACTCACACGCCACTGAGACTAAAGCTACTACCACGCTACCATACTACCAAATGCTATATAAAACTTTTTCTCCTTACCAATTTGTACCAAAAGCTGGGGGCTTTGGCATTACATTCCAAAGTGGGGTCATAATGGCATCCAAGACATGTTTTACAACCACTAGTTCTACAGCCAAATATTTAAAGGGTTAGTTCACCCAAAAATGAAAATTCTGTCATTTATTACTCACCCTCATGCCGTTCCACACCCGTAAGACCTTTGTTCAGAACACAAATTAAGATATTTTAGTTGAAATCCGATGGCTCCGTGATGCCTCCATAGGGAGCAATGACACTTCCTCTCTCAAGATCCATAAAGGTACTAAAAACATATTTAAATCGGTTCATGTGAGTACAGTGGTTCAATATTAATATTATAAAGCGACGAGAATATTTTAGCACCAAAAAAAACAAAATAACGACTTATTTAGTGATGGGCAATTTCAAAACAATGCTTCAGGAAGCATCGGATCATAAATGAATCAGTTTATCGAATCTGCTGTTCGGAGCGCCAAAGTCACGTGATTTCAGCCGTTGGCAGTTTAACATGCGATCTGAATCATGATTCGATACGCTGATTCATTTTTGCTCCGATGCTTCTAATGATAGTAGAAGTAGTGAGGTAAACGTGATAATAATTCTTGTTTAAATGAAATGGACATATTCAAAATGTAATGTTCAATAAACCATTTACTGACAAATTGTTACAGATGTGAAAAGGCTTACAAAGTAGATAAAATGAAAGAAAGTTGATTTTGAAAGATGATTGTGATTTTAAAATAGTGAATTTTCATTTTTGGGTGAACTAACCCTTTAACACTGAAGTACAAGCTCAATGTACATGTTTGAAACCATTTGGGTTTGGGAAGACATGACATTTGAAGTATTATCTTCTTCTTAAATTACATTTATCAGCATGATGAAGACAGAAGGTTGCATTCCTGATAAGTCCAAGTAAGTGAATCCCAGCGGGTGGGGTGGATCAAAAATGTTGCCATGATTAGGTGAAGCAGATAAGACATTTCCCCTTTATGATAAAATACTCATCCTGAAGGCTGACGCATAAAACCAGACCAAAATCTCTCAAAGTGTCTGCTGTGGAGTCCCGGGTTTACATCATTTCTGTCACAGCATTCTTCCAACAATGATAATGCCCGATGTAAATGCTGTTTTTCATAAGTTGACCGTTAATCATATTACAAAATGCATAACAGCCTCTCTGATTCATGCTGGCTGTCTTTGTTTCAAATGCATTGTGTAATTCTGTTAACATCCAATTAACCTGGTTGGTGAACCTGAATAATGCCCATTGAATGACTGCTACACAGGATAATGTACCAAATTAAAGAGGACATTAGGCCAGACTTCATTATAGTATCTTTATCCAAGAGCAGCAGGTTACTCTTCTTGTTACTGTTCAGTCATGGTAGCTTTGTTTTATGAAATTCCAGTGCAACAATAATGCATTCACATGAATTAATTCAAATCATAAGCGGTACAGTTACAACAATAGCACTATTATATAAAGGAACAGTGCACCCAAAAATTCCAAATCTGTATGACTTTCTTTCTCCTTTGGAACATGAAAGGACAACCTATCTAGCTACATTTTTACTCCAAAAATATACCTATCCCTCCCAGAGGAAGATTATCATTTACTAAAGGTTTATTTTTGCACAGTTCCTTGCACAATACTTTGTAATAAATTCAAAACATTTTTACCATAATGTATGGGTTATAAACTAATACATTTTGTTGTTTGCATCACATAACCAGCTCCATATGGCTTTTGTATAGCTTTTGTAAACTTGCTTCAGAAAATGCAAATATGCTTCATTTTTATCTCATGTTTGCTTTTGTTAACATTATCGGTTTTTAGCGCCACTCACTAGACATTTCATTTCTGAACTGCTGCAATAGGCTACATACAACATTAAGTGCAATAAAACGTTGCCGGATTCACTTTCTTCTGTCTCAAATAAAACCAAACACTTTTCACTTTGAAGTAAGACAATATCATTTAGCAGAACCTTCGCCACAAGCAAATTTTTTTCAATTAGCCTGCTCAACAGAAGATAAATTAGAGTTCAAACAACATCTGACCCTAGTGACTTTTCCCCCCCCAAATATCTTCATTTGTGTTCCACAGAAGAAATAAGAAAGCCGTGCAGGTTTGGAACAACATGCGGGTAAGTCAATTATGACCTCATTTTCATTTTTTGTTGAACTATCCCTTTATCAGTATGAATGAATGCTCAGATGGAACAATGAGAGCTGATGACAAACTACATATCTATATCTACCAGGAGGTTATTGAGAGGTCAGTAAGTTTGAAGGCCAAATGGAACTGAAGCGTGATGATTCAGAGCCACTTCATATAACCTCCACCTCTATTCTCATCATCAGACCAAAAACAATTTTGATGAAATCCTTGAACACTTTGCTTGCGTTCAAAATGTCTTTCAGCAGATGCCTCAGACAATCCAAGGACATTCTTTCTCAGTGACTCTATATCCCTGGCTATGGCGTGAGCCTTCAAACAGTCCCTCAGTAAATCAGCCGATAATTAACAGTCTCTAATCCCCTCTCCACTACCATACTCTTCCATCTGCCCATGAAATGGGATTATTAGTGGAACTCCAGAGAGCTACACAACGACTGGCAGCTTACTGCCAGGGACTCCGGGTGGAATTGGTATATTTAGCGCTGATTTCCAAAAGCCCAAACCCAGATGATTCAGATACAATTTATAGCTTGAGAGGGAAACAATATTCTTCCTTACAAACAATTCCCCTCCTTATATTTATATTGGACGGTTTTCAGAAAGTCCCAAGTTCCCATCATTCTTCCAACAGCCAGTCAAACAAAACATTGGTTTAGACTGGGTGAGGTGTTCCTGTATACACATAGGAAATGGGATGGCACAATGTGAGAAGCGCCAGTGTGCTGTGTAGCCATTTAGCATCTGGCAAGAATAAAATTGGTCCCCTTTTCTGTTTTTGTAGACTAATGTTTTGGAGGACCAACTCTGTAACTTGTTCAAATAACTGTTTATAAACTATGTTGTTTCCTCAGCAAGTACATAAATAGCATCTTGCCACTTTGGATTTTTAAAAAAAATTTAATTTACAAAGAGTAGGCTTGGTAGAAAATAAGGGTCAATTCAGTTCAGATTGTGCTACATTGCCATGCAACACAACACAGATAAATTCAACACAACTACTATAAGGCCTAAATACTGTGTACATACAATAGTCTATAATAAACACAGATAGAAAGAAAGATACAATTTTATTAATTTTAATTTTTACCGTTAAAAACTGATAGGTTCATGATTTTAAATCAGTTTTTAGAAATCAGAACAGTATAATATCAATATAGATGTGTAAATTTTTTGATTTTGGCATAGCCTATTTAATGAATATCTTAAAGGTGCCCTAGAATTAAAAATTGAATTTATATTGGCATAGTTAAATAACAAGAGTTCAGTACATGGAAAAGACATACAGTGAGTTTCAAACTCCATTGTTTCCTCCTTCTTATATAAATCTCATTTGTTTAAAAGACCTCCGGAAAACAGGCGAATCTCAACATAACACCGACAGTTACGTAACAGTCGGGGTGTACGCCCCAATATTTGCATTTGCCAGCCCACGATTGAGGCATTACACAAGGGCAGTTAGTATTACACAAGGGCAGAACGTCTGGATGTGCACTGCTCCAGGGGCGCAGGAGACATTTTCAAAGTGAGGGGGACCGAACTGCGTTCCGGGGGGGTGTTATGACAACGGGCGGTGCACATATGCATGCGCGTCTATCCCATGGTCTTTCCGCGCTCATGGGCAAAGGAGTTTCTCTGAAAGGCTCGCGCGAGACTGAATGGAACGCGGGAAATGAACCATACCCGGACCTTAACCGCTCTAAATTGTAATGGACTGGAGGTCACGTTCACATCGGGAACACTGGAGCACCGCGATGCGACCGCAAAAGGCACTTTCACTTTCACGATCAAAGTGCACGCCACTGATAGGGGGAGAGTGGGGGCGGTTGCAACACTTTTTACATTTCCTTCAGTTTCTCAGCGACTGTTTGTATTAGAAAGACAAAAATATATATATATATTAAACCCATATATGTCACCTACCTGCCCATACTATTGCAACATGTGTACATATGATAATATGAAAGTAATTTGTACTTAAATGGACCCTGAAAAATGTTGCAACTGTTGCAACAGTACCGAGGGGCAGTTGCAACAGTCATTAAGATGTAATAAAACTCATACTTCTGCATCATTTTTCAAATCTTTTTTTTAGTTTATTTGAGACCAGAGTTCATTGAGTTAACTTTTTAAAGTAAAAAAACTGATTACTGATTTATGTAGGCCCAACTGTAGTAACAAGCAGTAACAATTTCATAACAACACCAAAAGCACACAAACGGATTATTTCATAGCATCGAGTATTCACAATTCCCCATCTGACTCACAGTTGTGGCAAATGTAAATGGAACCACCATCAGTGCAGGCTTCATGAGCCCATGCCTTGCACTGGCAACATTGAAGCCACACCTCTCCCGGTCTGGAGTAGCACTCCAAACAGACAATGCAAAAATCTTCTTCTTTCTCAGAGTCACTGTCCTTCTCTGTATGCTTTTTCTCCTTAGTTTTGGTTTGTTGGCTTGTTTCCAGTGTGTTTTTTGTCAGTTTTCTCTTAACTTTTGTTGGCTCTCTCTTAACCTTTGCTTTCTCCCTCTCCAAAGCCTCCTTTTCGGGGGTGTCTGTCAAGATGGCCGATTTGCATTTTTTCCTATCGTTTCCTTTCGTTATCTTCCATGGTCCTGCTCTGGGGTGAGGTCTAACAGTCTCAGGTGAGAACTCAGCTTGCACTGGAGGAACTGCAGAAGAAGCAGAACTCCCAGCGTGCACTGGAGGAACTTCCAAAGGAGCAGATGTCCCAGCGTGCACTGGAGTAACTGCACAAGAAGCAGAACTCCCAGCGTACACTGGAGGAACTTCCAAAGGAGCAGATGTCCCAGCTTGCTCTGGAAGAACTGGTGGTGGCGGCCGGTCTGTCACCAAAGATGGTGCAAAGTCACTGTCTTTGAATTTATCACGGTTATAAGGCCAAATTCCAGTGCTGCTAAAGCCATTCTGCACATTTATATAAATTTTATCTAATTGTCATTATTATTGTCATGAGGGACAGTTGCAACACCATGTGGGGACAGTTGCAACAATGCGTTGCAACTGTCCCACCCCCTGGCAGCCATCTTAAAACTAGTGATGCTAGCCTAACATTAGCTTGAACACATTGTACCCAAGTCTGTTAAGAGCTAAGAAACTGCACATTCAAACTATAAAACTATAAAAAACAATACTTAAACAGTTTAGACAGTATGACAAAAAAAGTTACTTTTTTACCTTTTTACGTTCGAGAGCGCATTTCCTGTTCACATCCGCGACAAAACAGTTGAGTATTTACGAACAAAAGCTCACAGAAACGTGAAAATGGTCTCATTTGAAAGAAAATATCCTAAGCTAAAAGATGATATAGTGTGACTAACTGAAGCAGCCCTTATCAAAAGTGCGGGGGTCGACTTTTATCTTTTCAAAACTGCAGGGGTCCTGACCCCCCTGTCCCCCGTGCAAACGGCGCCCCTGCACAGCTGAATCATCAGACTAGGTAAGCAAGCAAGGAAAACAGCAAAAAATGGCAGATGGAGCAATAATAACTGACATGATCCATGATAACATGATATTTTTAGTGATATTTGTGAATTGTCTTTCTAAATGTTTCATTAGCATGTTGCTAATGTACTGTTAAATGTGGTTAAAGTTACCATCGTTTCTTACTGTATTCACGGAGACAAGAGCCATCGCTATTTTCATTTTTAAACACTTGCAGTCTGTATAATTCATAAACACAACTTCATTCTTTATAAATCTCTCCAACAGTGTAGCATTAGCCGTTAGCCACAGAGCATAGCCTCAAACTCATTCAATATCAAATGTAAACACCCAAATAAATACAATACTCACATAATCCGACGCATGCATTCAGTATGCATGACGAACACTTTGTAAAGATCCATTTTGAGGGTTATATTAGCTGTGTAAACTTTGTTTATGCTGTGATAGAGTCGAGAGCTCGGGAGGGGGCGGAGAGCGCGCAATTTAAAGGGGCCGCAACCTGAAATCGTCTCGTTTCTAATTATGCCCCAAAATTGGCAGTTAAAAAAATTAATTAAAAAAAAATCTATGGGGTATTTTGAGCTGAAACTTCACAGACACATTCAGGGGACACCTTAGACTTATATTACATCTTTTTAAAAAAAGTTCTAGGGCACCTTTAAGTTAAATTTTGACAGCCTTAAAGGATTAGTTCACTTTAAAATGAAAATTAGCCCAAGCTTTACTCACCCTCAAGCCATTCTAGGTGTATATGACTTTCTTGTTTCTGACGAAAACGATCAGAGAAATATGAATAAATATCCTGACACAACTGAGCTTTATAATGGCAGTAATGCGCTACCAAACGAGTATGAGATGAAGAAAGTGCATCCATCCACATCCAATATTACTTCATATCATAACTTGTTAAATATGGATATTTTGTTATTCAAGTTGTGAAGTAATATATCCAGCTTCCGCCAAACTGCCTTCCGTATTCAAATTACGGATAAAACGGAAATGGAGTTGCGTCAGTTCCGTAAGTTGAATAGGGAAAGTCACGTGAACTATTGAAATTTCAAAACACTTTTGACGTAACGAAGGCTCGTTTACTGAAATCATGTGACTTTCATGCTCCAAACCACTGATTCAAAACAAAAGCTTCGTAAAGCTTCGAAGCATCATGAAGCGGTGTTTTGAAATTTCCCATCACTAGATATTGTTGAATAAAGTCGTTATTTTGTTTTTTTTGGCACACAAAAGTATTCTCGTCGCTTCATAACATTAAGGCCACTTGTAAACTGTTTTAAACATGTTTTTAGTATTTCTGGACATTGAAAGTGTAAATGAAGTTGCTGTCAATGAAGGCCTCACCGAGCCATCAGATTTTATCAAAAATATCTTAATTTGTGTTCCGAAGATGAACGAAGGTCTTATGGGTGTGAAATGACATGAGGGTGAGTAATGACAGGGTGAGTAATGTAATGACAACTCACAAATAGTCAAGACAATGAGACAAAGAGTTCATAAGTTCATAAGTAAAATAAAAATTAAACTTAAACTAATCCATTGTCTTGACTATTTTTGAGTTGAAAGGTTATATTCAAGTTGAGCTAACTCACGTTTAGTTGAGTTCACTCACTTTTTATGGCAGCAGGTGAACTTTCATTTTTAAATTTAACATCCACATCTGTTCATACTGGATGCCAAACTGCTGTATGACGTGATTCAGTCACAGCTAATCAAAACACATTTGATCTGTGATGTACTGCTATGTGGAGCCAGAGCCATTGAAAGAAACAGCTCTGCGTGGAGCGAAATTTTGGACCGATGAGATTTCACAGTGGGCGGGGCTACCCAGCAGAACACTGCAGAGCGGTTCTGTTTGTAGTCCTACAATCTGTAAGTGAATTAAGCGTTTTCGAGTCATAGTTCCCTCTGAATTTTTCATGGCTTTTTAGAATACCGCCTTTGGATTTATGATAATAAATTGAATAACAGTGGATAATATTACTGGAAAAGACTGTTTTGTTCTACACCGTAAATGAAATGCCATCACTCAAATGTGAATTCAGAATTTTATTGCTTAACCGTGTAACTACATTACATGCAAACTGCACAACACAAACAAGAAAAAAAAACAACAACAACGCATGCACCTTTTTTCAAACACATAATAGTTTTCCAACTGAGTCACTGAAAGGCTCAGTGGGAAAAAATATATTAAAAGATCTGTGTGGGAGGGGATGAATACATCAATCTACCAAACTGCAGTAAAATAACACCTAGCACAATATAAAGGGCTTAGCAAATACAATGCAGGAAAGCACAGCAAAGGCAGATGATAATAAAAGAGTAACAGCAACAGAAATAACAGAAGCTAAACAAGACTCCATCTGTCAACACCCCCCGGGGTTTCAGTAATGCCCAGGACATTTTCCCTACTCAGCTGTTACTATCAGCATGCCCAAGTCCAATGCCATTGTCAAAAAATAACAAACAGAAGTGTATGGATCAGGAAGAGCATGAGAATGTGATTTCTTGGGATTCTGTCAGATTTCAGGAACTGCATGTTATCACAGCTTACCCGCTGACTTTTGTCATGGGTTTTTGTTTAGTTTTCTGTATTATTTTTGCTGTTAAAAGTTCAGTTGCCTGGCTTGTTTGTATTTGTATATTGTTCTGAGTTAGATTATTGCAAGGAGCCAAGATCACAGCAGGTCAAGCTAAGTAAGATTTCAAAAGACCCTTTTCTGAAAATGCCACCCATTGAGATGGACACAGTAAGGTTGGGTTAAGACATCATTGTGTATTTGGACATGGTGAACATATCCGAGCAAAGGGATGTTCTTCCAGGAACCCCCTCTGTAAATTTATTGAAGATAACAGCCAGCTATCTGTGAGCGTTCTCAGAACTATGGCTAACGTTCTGGCAAGGTTCTCTCAAAGTTATGAGTAAACGTTCTTCCAGTAATGTTAATAGAATGTTCATTCAAAAGTCTTTAATAATGTTCTCAAAATGTTAACACAAAAAACGATATATATGGAAGGTTTTTTTCTGAAACATTTTTTTTCATCTAATGGTTTTTTAAATGTTACTACTTGTTTCAATAACATTCAGAGAACATTCAAAAGTAACATTCCCATAATCTTTGCAAAATGATAAAATGGAATGTTCCCTTAAGGTTCGCAGAACTGAGAAAAAAAAATAGATGCTTTGAATGTTAAGGGAAAATTCAGAAATATTGTTTTCATAACCCTCATATGTTGTTCATTTCCAGTTTACACTCAGGGTGTTTGGGTTCATTAAGACCCCAAACATTTAGAGAGCGATTGTATAAAAAAATATACATTTTAAATAAAACAAATTATATATAATTTTTTTCATTTACTTCTCATCTATACATTTATGCTGCGCTTTGGGGGATATGAAGTACTTTTTTTTTTTTTTTACCTATTTATCTCAAAATTCCTCCATTCCACCATTAGCATGCAAATGAAATATTACATTTTTATGAAAGAAAAAAAAAAAAACACTTATGATGATCAAAATCTAGGTGTTCGGGGTAGAATTCTAGCATCTGCTGGTTAGAGAAAAATCTGTAGGAAATACAGTTTTAGAAAAAAGGTGTAATTACCATATACATCCAGCAGAGGCCCATAGAGATCCATTCATTTTTCTGGATGTGGCTAACTGCGCTTATGACAGCTTTTGTGATGTATATTTTGTGCATTTATATATTTAAACATTATAAAATACATTAAATCCGTATTTTTGTCAAAGTTTAATTATTTTTTTTTTGTTTGAGCTTTTTGAAAGCGTCTTGTTTTTAAAAATATGCCACATAAATTTGCAATAATGCCAAATAAATTGCCACTAAAAGACTGGATTGGAATCACATATTATTATTTCAATAATCCAAATGTGAGTGATCATGTTCGTTCCACATTACATCTGTGCTGTAGTACCAGGCCTTCATTTATGTGTGGATTTTCAGGTTTATGTTAGATTTATTGATTTTTTTTTTTTTTACAAATTAAAAAATAAAAAACTTTTTTCCCCTCTTTTCCCATTCATTTATAATTAGGGTCAGATTGACACTTTTTTTTTTAAACATACCTTCAGAACAACCAAATCAAGCCCAGCTTTTTTTGTGTAGGTATAGATAGATAATGCAAAAAAAAAAAAAAAAAAAAGTCACAAAATCTTATGCCACTCAGATGAAGGGAACCGTGTTTTTTTAACTAAGGATAGTTCAAATAGCGTCATATTGACCCCAAACACCCAATTAGGGTCAGAGATGTATAGTAACGAAGTAGTATAGTAACTACTTCACTACTGTACTTAAGTACTAAAAGGCGGTATCTGTACTTTACTAGAGTATTATTTTTTTCTCCTACTTCCACTTTTACTTAAGTACATATTTTTGATGAGTTTAATACTTTTACTCCGATATTTTTTTATGTGCTGCATCGTTACTCGTTACAATTATAAAAATGTTACGAATCATTCCATTCCAAACCCACATTACCACATCATTGAGCGAATCAAGCGATTAAGAAGACTGCGCGTGCTCCCGTTCTGCCTTTTGATCAGAGCGTGTTTTATAGGTTAATGGTAGTATAGATTTACACTGACATAACTAATGCAGGAATTTTCCTGCATTGAAATGTTTTTGGCGGCCGCCAAAGCCTTATTTGTTCGGTGAGTGATGTAGACAGGGTTCGAATTACAAAGTGGCTTTCGGGGGAGCCCTATTTTCCGATCCTCCCTGACTGACTTTAACGCTTTTGGTGCATGTTAGGGCATTTAAAACAATAGGTTTACAGTAAACCTATTGTTTACTTAGTAAACCGTTTACTTTAAAACGCAAGCGTCAGTCAGTGTTGTCAGTGTTAGGGCAAACAGCTCTGTCCACGGTTCTGAATCAACCGCGCTTAGGCCTACATCATGCAAATCATGATAAAAAAAACAGAATAACTCACATAACAATCATAAAAAAAATACATCAATATATTAAATAGGATTAGGGCCAATCCTCACAAACGCACAGAAGTTTAAATCAGAAGTGACCACAGAGGCCTGGGGTCTTCTGTCTTTGCTTTCCGTCCTGTAACCCAGGGGGCCCTATTTAAACGATCTAAACGCAAAGTGTAAAGCGCACGGCGCAGGTGCACTCAGGGCGTGTCCAAATCCACTTTTGCTATTTTAACGACGGAAAAACGGTCCGTGCGCCGGGGCGCATTTTTGAAATGGGTTGTCCCTATTCTCTTAATGAGTAATGGGTGTAACGTTCAATAAACCAATCAGAGAGTCATCTCCCATTCCCTTTAAGAGCGAGATGCGCTCGCGCCATGGCGGATTGCTATTTACATGGCGTACACGCGATGAGTCAGTTAATATATATGTGTGTATTGCAGGGCTGGACTGGGACAAAAAAATGGCCCTGGCATTTTTGCTCAGACCGGCCCACCACAATCGGTCGGACACCACCCACCAGAGTATTACAATTAATTGGTAGAGTTATTAAAAGTACACTTAGTAAGAGTAGGATTTCTAGATAGACAATGTGCTCCATGATATAAAAGCTAGTTAACCCTTAGAACGTGGATGTAGAATACTGATAACTCTATAAAGAATTTTTTTTTTTTAAATTTCCAATGAAACAGACAGCAGAAAAACTATAATTTACAATTACAAATATACTTTGTTTTAAAGAGCACAAACCCCTGTTTAAGTGTCAAACATTTACCTCTCATTGTTTAGATACTCCCCATTAAAAACAATGAAAAAGAAAACTATACTACCAAATTACTCACAAAAAACGTCCTAATAAAATGATATTCATGTTATTCACTTGCCATAAACAACCAAGTGTTCATACCAGAGTAATAGGGTACAAGAGCTACAAAACATAACTTTTTATAGCTGAAAAGTGAGATCTAGTAGACCATTATCACGACTAACAGCTATAAATAGACACCTATAGTCTCGTTGTGAAATAAACACATCGTCAGTAATATTACATTATAATAATAACCTGAATTTTTTTTTTTTTAAAAATCAAATTGCATCATTTCAGGTTTTTCTATGAGAAAGGCCGTTACTGCATAAGTGAACTCTGATAGCTACAAGGGCACTGCTAACTACAAAAAACAGTGCAAAATAACTTTTGCTGTGCTATTTGACATTAGCTGACTGAGTGACCAGTGCAGTAGGTGACAGTCTGACTTTATAATAACGACGACGATTATGTTGTCTTATAATATTCATTCATTTAAGCATCATCGTCGTCGTCGTCGCATCATGAGTCCCTCGCTGTTAATCATGTAACTACCCTGCTTACCGCTTCTATTATACTCTCCTGCTTACTCTGTCCCTCATTGGCTTCACTGTCAGACACCTGCTGCTCCTCTGCCTTACAGGTGTCTCCTCCATGTTCTTCTATGTTCACCTGTTTTTGCACGTCAGGTACTGTAGGTTTGGAAACTGAAGCTACAGTAACCGCACTAAACATGCCAGTAATTTTTGCACGTTGAGGCATCAACCTCTAAATTTTTTGATTTTTTTGCCCGCAACTTCTCCGCACCCCCCTTGCACTTGCGCTTTTGTTTCTCCATCCTCCTAATCCAAAGATGTTCTGGCGAAACAGAGGGGACGGACTGGAGTCTGTTAAGAGATGTGATTGGGCCAGCCCAGTGTCAGTATGGAAAATGAACCAATGGGCCGCTGTCCCTGCTTTATGGGCCGGTCGTTGGCCAATTTTTATGTTTATTAAAAAAATCATATCATATAGCGGCCCGCCCTCAAGTGCGTCGGCCCACCGGGCATTTGCCCGGTATGCCAGATTACCAGTCCAGGCCTGGTGTATTGGCACGATTGTTCAATTAATTAGCCAATTTCGTTCATCATTATAAGTAGTAATAGGCTGAATTGAAAATAGGTAGCCTAATTCTAATACACGCAATGACTATTCATCATTATATTTTTATACTTATGTAGCCTGCACAATAATATTATTTTACACTGTAATCCTTTTGTTTTTAATATTTGGCATGTTTGTGTGATGCGCATCCCTGTGTGTAATAAGCAAAGTCAACGCGCACTGTGGACGCGCCCAGAGGCGCAGTTTCTACCAACGCGCTCTAACAAAAAAATATTGCGCCATTGACTTTAGACTTTAGACCAGGTTTGAGTTGGTCTATTGCGCAGTCTATTTTCAGCTCCTTAAAATAGCAATGCGCCGGCAATGCACCTGAACACACCTCTTTTTTAGACCAGCACGCCCATGGGCGCACTAACTGGCGCAAATGCATTTACTAATTTAAGGACGTGGCGCTGAACGGGAATATGGAACGCGAATGGCGCCGGACGCAAACTAGCAAACACACTTGCGCTGCGCCTTGCGTCGCATTGCGCTGGGTGTATTATAGGGCCCAGGATGTTGAGGGTCGGTGACCGGCTTTCTTGCTGTCACTAGCAGCAACTTTTAGCGGCGGCGGCGGTATCACCGGCAAGCTAGTTGTAGCTGGTGCGCTGTCATCACTCCTCTTCGTTTGTTTTGTAAATCCAAATTGACTGAGGTTTGGCTGCTTTCTTTTTGACATTCTTATTAGTATCTACAGAGTGTTCCAAAAAACGAATAAAGTATGTTTTGAACTTGAAGTTAAGCTAACATTCAAATACCAACTCAGTGAGAAGTTCAAGTGGTGACGTAAACGTAGTAATTTCAGTGCAGCGCCGCCACACATGGATGGTCACAGCAGGAGACACAGCGGAAAATAGTGTTCGGAAATAGTAATGTAATGAGAGAATAAACACACAACATTGACACATTTTTAATATCATCATTTCCGGAACCTTAATGTACAGAAAATCAAAATCTATATGCGACACAAAAAATGGACAGTGTTTTAGAGCTCCCCCTAAATGTCTCAAAGTAGGCTTTCAGGGGAGCCCAGGTCCTTTTCAGGGGAGCCGAGCTCCCCTTAGCTCCCCCGTAATTCGAACCCTGGATGTAGAATAGAATGACTGCTGCGCTTGTCAGGGCGCATATAAGAACGAGCAGTGAGAGAGAGAGAGAGAGAGAGAGAGAGAGAGAGAGAGAGAGAGAGAGAGAGAGCCTTCACCGTCTTAAAACAACACGAGCGCTGTCTTGCTCTCAAATTGCTCTCTATTTGTTTACATAGTTAATGTGCACTGTGAAGTAACATATACAAACAATGAACAGCTGTATTTTTATTAACTAAGATTAACAAAGATTAATAAATACAGTAACAAATGTATTGATCATGGTTAGTTCATGTTGGTTATTAGTCTAATACATTAACTAATGTAATGTTAACAAATCAAACCATATTATAAAATGTTTCAAACAAATCATTTACTCAGAACACCTCTTGAAATGAGAATATAAGTGTGCTTACCCCATTTTTTTAGTAAGAGTGATTAGTAAGATTTAATCTTAATGAACTACAGTATTTTCAGGTTATTTATTTGACAATGTGTAGAAAAATTACCTAAAAAAATAATTTAGCCTAGTTTAGACTGGAGTGAGGTGAAAACAGAAAAAAAAGTGCAAAGCAAGTTGTTGTTAGCTAGCTGTTTATTCAATTGTATATGGTAGACAATTAGACTATTAGTCAAAATAAACTTGATCTGTTTTTGTTTATTTAAGCTCAGTGTTTTTAGGTGCTCTAATCACTTTTGTTTTTACATAAGAAATACTTGAATGTGGCCGACTGGCCTTTGAGATCTTTTAGTTGCCCTAACAAGTTGAGGATGAAAAGAAAATGTGTAACTTCCAAAAATGACTGCTTTATACACACTAGTTTAAGAAGGTAATAAGCTGTGGAGAAAAAAAAGCAGGGAAGAGAAGGGAGGGATGCTTTAAAGGGGGAAGGAACATACTTAATCTGTTTTTGTTTACAAAAAGTTACAGCCAAAGGAATTGTGATTGTCCTTTATGTTAATCATTTGAAACAATAAAAACAATATGATGTTCAAATTTTTGACTACTTTCTTTAATAACTACATAACACAATACTTGTACTTTTACTTTCAGTACTTGAGTAGTAAATTTTAAAATAAACTACTTGCAATACTTAAGTACAAAAAATGTTGAATACTTTAGTACTTCTACTTAAGTGTGGTGCTTAAAGAGCACTTCAACTTCTACTCAAGTCACTTTTTTGATAGAGCACTTGTACTTTTACTCAAGTCTGGGTCTCTAGTACTTTATACATCTCTGATTAGGGTTAATGGGAATGATATAGCCTAGAATATATTTTTGTTAGCTGGGCATCTCTACACTGTATACATTTTTTTTTTTTTTTTTTTTAAAGTCTTAAGTTGTGAAACTGAATAACTAATTGCTTAACATTTTACAAGAAAATAGTATTTCAGTCTTTTTACGTCAAAATTTCACATTTAATTCAATACGTTAATTGCTATTTCTTGTGAAAACTGTATCAAAATAAATCCTATACATCTTTGTTTTTTTCAGTGTAGAAATCCTGAAAAAGCTTTTGATTATTGTACAATCCACATACTCTCCTTTATTATCATAGAGGAAGAGATTTGTTGAATATGGAAACAACATCAAAAAAAAAAAAAGTTACAATAAAATACAAATAGGCTGGTCTCTGCTCCCTACGCAGACACCACTTTGATATCCTTACATAACTGGCTATCAAAACAAAACATTAGCTGTTAGTATTCTATGTGGGATTGCCTGATTCACAGTCATTTGGTGCTTGTGAAGAAAAAAAAAGGTTTTGATGCTTTTGGACAGGAACCATTTCCGCTTGATTGTTTTGATCTGATGTGAGCTGTAACCCGCACAGACTAATGGCTTGTCAGCTCATAGACAATACATTCAGAGTTTTGAGCACACACATGTTCATTTCTTCACAAGTGAAATGTCTTTTTGTGCACATTAGTGCATTATGAATTGTGCGGTGCAGGTTGTTTATGTAAATGTGTTTCAATAAACACTGAGACCATGAGATGTGAAAACAAATATAGTACATCTGTTTCTCAAGTACACAAAAATACAAAGAGACTTTCCCAAAGAGCTGGGGCATCTCTGTCCAGCCAAGTATTATGTGTTCATAACCAACAGCTTAGGTTAGGCTTACAGATATGCAGTTGCTAAGCAAAGAAAAGTGCTTGCCTGAAGGAAATATACTTATAATTTACACCATGGAACACCTGTTTCTAATATGACATCAATGAAAGACCTACACATTTCTTGGGATAATGCTGTCCTCTAGTGTAAGAGATGGGTAAATGCATTTTGTCTAGCTTTTAAAGGGTTAGTTCACCCAAAAATGAAAATTTAATTTTGTTATTTATTACTTACCCTCATGCCGTTCCACACCCGTAAGACCTTCGTTCATCTTCAGAACACAAATTAAGATATTTTAGTTGAAATCAGATGGCTCCGTGAGGCCTTCATATGGAGCAATGACACTTCCTCTCTCAAGATCCATTAATGTACTAAAAACATATTTAAATCAGTTCATGTGAGTAGCCTACAGTGGTTCAATATTAATATTATAAAGCGACAAGAATATTTTTGGAGCGCCAAAAAAACCAAAATAACGACTTATAGACCTCTTTAGAGCAGACGTCACAATTACGTCACTTGCAGCTGCGCGCGCATAGTGGTTGCAGAAAAATAGCGGTAGCAATTGGAGGAAAATGTGCAAAATCCACAGAATAAGAGAAAAACGTTTTGTTGTGCCTCTGGATGTTGGAATCGGAATGCAAAAAAATATAGTCTTCATTTTTAAAGAAAACCATCGTTGAAAACGTCCTTTGAAGCTAAATGGAGACATTTCACAGACTGCAAGGATTAGTCTACTATTAAAGCAGGAATTTGATGTAAACAGTAAGTCTACATATTATTACAATATTCACATATGCAGTTCAGAGGACATACATACATAGCAGTTACAGCATGAAATAATATTTAAACCTATAACATTTTACATAGATAACTTTTAAACATAGTCTATAAAATTTTTATTTCACAATTCTGACTTTTTTTCTTGCATTTGCGTGTTTATGACTCCCAGTTCGGCCATTATAACTCGCAATTGTGAGTTTATTTCACAATTCTGAGGGGAAAAAAGTCAGAATTGCGGGATAAATTGCAATTCAGAGAACGAGTATAACGAGTTACAGGATAAGGAGCATATCTCACAATTCTGTTTTTCTTTGTAAGAAATGTGAGATATAAACTCAGGTTTGCGAGAAATAAAAGTCAGAATTGTGAGATATAAACTCGAAATTAACTTTTTTTTATTCTTTTATTTCGTGGCTTCCATAGACTGCTACTGCTCAACTGTCATTTTCTGCAACCAGCTAGGCTCCGCCCATAAAAAACGTCATCGCTGTTTGCAAACACCAAATTGGTCTATAGAGTGATGGCCGATTTCAAAACACTGCTTCAGGAAGCTTTGGAGTGTTATTAATCAGTGTATCGAATCTACTGTTCGGAGCACCAAAGTCACGTGATTTCAGCCGTTGGCAATAGAGGGTATGCACGTAACGTCACCGTCGACCGTTAGCACTGCGGTTACGCACGCTGAGTGGCAAAAGACTGAGCAGCAGCATTGTTTTTCAGCGTGAATGTCGCGAAAAACACACAAAACACATTCAAAACGGGAAAGAGCTTTGCGGCTGACTGTGCAAATAGATTTGACACAAACCCTGAGGTATATATTTAAAAACTAGAGAAAGCAACAGAAAAAGAAGCAAATGGATCACTGCAAGTCACAGAAACAGCTGGACTCCAGGCAAAGAAACATGGATTTGCAGTTATCATTTTGTGTCGAATTGTTGGATTTTGAGGTAAAATCATACCTTATATATTGTATTGTTATATATTATGTTGATGACTCATCAATTAAATATTTTCCATCTTATATTATGCATAACTGGGTGTTTTTAAATAAACAACACTGTCAAAAACTATACTATAAAACTATATATGTTTTAGGGCTGGACAATATGACGATATAACATTGATATAAGTGATTAAGCAGATTTAAACCTACCGATATTGTAGTTATATAAAATATTCACAGCCAGATTTGCTTTATGTATTTCCCCGGCGTCAAATCAGGCACATATAAATGTCAAGAAACACGACTCCTGGGCTGGCTGCATGTCAATATCCATGGATTAGGTTTATTTGACAAGTTGTAAGAAACACTTTCGAGTCCAACCTTTAGGGTAATTCGTTAGTTTTACTCGCGTTTTCGCCGTTTCTCCTATTAATCCAGTTACGCAGCAGGTTCTTTTGCCACTCAGTCCAGCTGAGGGAGCGCGTTTTCGGCGGGAAAGTGACGTCGATGCATATCCTCTATTTGACACGCGATCTGAATCATGAATCGACACACTGATTCATTTATGCTCCGATGCTTCATGAAGCATTGTTTTGAAATCGGCCATCACTAAATAAGTCGTTATTTTATTTATTTTTTTTGGCGCACCAAAAATATTCTCGTCGCTTTATAATATTAATATTGAACCACTGTACTCACATGAACCGATTTAAATATGTTTCTTAGTAAATTAATTTAATGGATCTTGAGAGAGGACATGTCATTGCTGGCTATGCAGGCCTCATGGAGCCATCGGATTTCAACTGTGTTCCGAAGATTAACGAAGATCTTACGGGTGTGGAACGGCATGAGGGTGAGTAATAAATTACATTATTTTCATTTCTGGGCGAACTAACCCTTTAATGATAGTAGAAGTAGTGAGGTAAACGTGATAATAATTCTTGTTTAAATGAAATGGACATTTAAATGTAATGTTCAATAAACCATTTATTGACAAATTGTTACAGATGTGAAAAGGCTTACAAAGTAGATAAAATTAAAGAAAGTTGGTTTTGAAAGATGATTGTGATTTTAAAATATGCTATAAACAATTATTTCATGATCCAGAATACTTTCCAGAAAGTTTAATTAATTAATTAATTATATTTTATATCCAGATTACCTTCATACAACACACATTCATTTTTATTCTATATAGAAACTGTTTTAGCACGCAAATTAAGTATACTTAATCAAAATGTACCTACTCATTCAACTCAATTATCAAGTGCACCTGAAGATCTTAATTAGCTGGCTCAGTTGTGTTTGATTAGGATTGGATCTGAACTTCGCAGGAAGGTAGCTCTCCAGGATACCACTGGTCTAAAATAGGCTATGTATGTTTAGATTCACTAGGAGGCAGTATCTCCATTCATTTTGTTTCTTTAAAAAAAGATTTGTGGTCCAAACATTTTATGAAACACACTTAATTACATATTTTTCTCTTTGTTGTGTAAAATAAAATTAGTAACATGTTTTACCCTCCTATATTTTACTCGCAGTTCTGTAGAGTGATCATGTATGTTTGATGATACTGATGTAGATATGAACTTGTGGGCTCCATGTGCAGGATGCTGGGAGTGTGCGTGCTCAGGAACAGCCGGTGCAGGCCGCGTTGGCACAGATCTCACAGGGGTCTATAGGACTGATGATTTTCACTGTTGACAAAGCATTAAAAAGGTCAGCCTCCTCTGTCTAATGACCCTGTATTATGTTTGCTGATAATAATGTGACTTATCCACTCTGAAAAACTTCTGGAGTGCTCTCACATTCAGCCAATAAAACAGTCTAGCCTTTAAGATGGCAATAAAAGATATGGCCCATTACAGAGAGAAGCCGTGTTTACAAAGAGACGATTACGCATTCAAAAAGATCTTTATCTGCCTCCCTAAAGCACCATTTTATTGCTCAGAGGTTGCTCGCATGACACTTACTAGAGTTATATTTCATTAAGTTTCTCCTTATATTCCTAAGGAAACATAAAAATGCACACAAAAGAGACAATTTGCTGCCATATAGTAAGAGTAAATAGCCAGCGTGATTCGCAAACTAGCTCAGGTAATTTAATTAAGAACCTCTTTGATGAAAAATGAGTTGATGTTGACATCACTGACTTTTAATCGATAATACTGTTCAAAAGACAACGTTTATTTGAAAGAAATAAATACTTTTATAAAGCAAAGATGCATTAAAGGCACAATATGTAGGATTTTTGTATTGATTTTTGTATTTTGATATCCAAAAACCACTAGAACAATGTTATATATTTTGTTGACTTGTGTACTTACATTATCCCAAATGTTTCCAGGAATGTTTAAATCCAGAGAAATAAGGACACGGAGCGTGTCCATGCGTCACCTATCAATAATTTCATATCCGAGTTACCCTCAGTTTCCGGGTTTTATTTTGTAGAAACCATGGAAACATGCTTTAGTATATTATGTGTTTTATTAGACAGGTGAGCAACTGTTTGGATGGATACATTCATCGACAGAAAACGAATCATGTTATATAGCTCAACACAGTAAGTCTTATTGTTTAAATCTTGTTGTCTTGATTTACAGCGACCATGTTTTACTATCTCTAATATTGATCTAGCTTACTGCAGTGATTAACAAGTGTCTCATAGCAGCTGCCGAGCGAATGTAGAGTAGCACTATAACAACTTTCAACACACAAATGTATCTAATATGATAAAACAGCACTGCTTTACCCCACATACGCTTGACTGGAAGAAGCAGAAGAGGCGACTGCGGCATAATAAAAGTTCCACTGCTCTCGAGTCGTGTGTCGCGCTCGTCTCCAGCTCCCACAGCACTCGGGGAGCTGCTCTGCTTCATACTACAATAACATTAATAATCTCATCCATGAACATGATTTCTGCCCGAGTCTCATACCAATTCTTTTCAACCAAGTGTAGATGTGAAGACAACACATCCCATGATTCCACGAAATCAAGGCGTCATCAAGCTACACCTTTGTTTCGAATAAGCAACCTCTAGTGGTGAAAATGTACATATTGTGGCTTTAAATAGATCAAAACTGACAATAAAGACATTTATAATGTAAAAAAAAAATTCTTTCAAATAAATGCTTTCTATTTATCTAATAATCTTAAAAAAAGAAAAATATTAAGCAGCAAAACTGTTTTCAACATGCTTCCTGAGCTTCCTGATCTTGCTTTAAATTCAGCTTTGCCATCACAGGAATAAATTATTTTAAAATATATTGCAATAGAAAACAGATTTTAATGTATTTTTGATAAATAAAAAAAATCGAACAAAATGATCAGAATGAAAAAACAGAGGAGGCTGAGGAAGTGCGTGATGCACCAAGACTAGAGAAATATAATCAGCTGTCAGCTCTTTTGATCAGGCCTCTGCCAGAACTATAATGGCGGCTGCAGCATCACAGTTAAGGTCACCGCTGATGTCTGCCTGCCACCGCTGGGGAAAGGTAATGCGTGCCTGGGAGACTGGCAGGGAAATCAGGCTGGCCATTTATGCAGCTGTATGACACAGAGGGGGGAAAATAAAAGTGCAAACTGTGCTCGCTCAAAAGATTTCTGTGTGCGTCATACTTGCCTATGACAAATCACATGTTAACTGTTGCACTGACCAGAGAAACACACCTTCACGCTTTCATGCTCTCCTTTTGAGCTTGTGAAACCGCAAAACAAGCATTCTGGGGCTTGATTCAGAATCTAATACATTTGAAAACATAGCATGGGCCAGGTAGGCAGATGCTGTAACTGCACTATTATGTGGGGAAAAACAGGTTTTTCTATTTTTAATATTTAACATTTAATTTAGGTAACACTTTATTTTGATGGTCCATTTTAGATTACTAACTATAAGCAGCTTTGCAACTACTGTACGTCAACTTATTCTGCTAACCTGAACCCAACACCTAACCCTAACCTAACAGTCTAATAACAGTATACTGATACTCTAATGAGAGTTAGTTGACATGCAGTTGAAAAAAGTATAACTACTTTGCAAAGCTGAATTTTCAGCATCATTACTCCAGTCTTGTGTCACATGATCCTTCAGAAATCATTCTAATATGCTGATTTGCTGCTTAAGAGACATTTCTTATTATAATCGATGTTGAAAACAGTTGTGCTATAACCAATTTTTTTAGGTTATAGGATAGAAAGTTCTGTCATGAAACTCTAGATGGCGTAGGCTAATAGGTCCTTTACTCAACCTGCTCGTAATGACATCATTCTCTATAGGACACAGATGATTGGTTCCTGCTGTATTAGTAGCCAATGAGCTGCATGCTCAATCTGTAAATACATAAGTAGCATTTGCCTTAGCAGTGCAACGCGCTTTCAGAAACCCTCCACCTTCCCCAGCTCCACCTGTATAGATCTGCTATGGGTAATTCATGTACGCTATATTGTACAGCAGCAGCATGTCTTACTTGCTCACAGCAGCGTGTTGTGTATGTATTGGCAGTAGCAAGTCCCGTACTCGCTCTGCAGCAAAAGACCCACCATATCGACAACGACAAGACCAAACATATCAACATTGTCATACCATTACCATGCCAAACATGGCATGAGAACACTGTACTGTCACTCTTGATCAATTTAATGCACCTTTGCTGAATAAAAGTATTAATTTCTTTAAAAAACAACAACTTTTGAACGTAGTATGTATATTATTGTATTACATTAAAATATAATATCTCATCAGTGATTTTACAGCACACCAACCCAGTCGTTGGAAGACTTCGTCAGCATCATCTTTTTCGCACAGCACTCTGAACTCTCCTGGCAGGTCAGGGTCGGCACATAGGGACGCTGCATCGCCGTAGGTCTGTCGAGGGTTTGTACTTGTGTCAAACTCCATAAGCTTTTTCAGGGTCTTTACTGCCTCCAGGGAGAAATTGTACCCACTGTCCTATAAGACAGACATCCAATAAGAAGCCAAGATGTGAATTATTGTCTCTCACTGCAAAGGAATTTTTCCCCCCACATAGGTCTGTCATAAACTAGTCAAAAAAAATGACTTTTTTTTACTATACCATTAAACTGACAGACATTTGGATGCAGACCTCCTAAGATTAGAGAGATTAAGATTAGAAAGCCAGGCTTTCGTTTAAAGGGATGTGAAGAGCTACCATTAGCCTATCATTATCCACCATTTACATAGATTGATATTGAAAGTCTGAATCTGAATTATACACCAGACCACATCTAGCCATTCATAAAAGAGCTGAAAACATCAAATGATTTTCCATAAATGTCAAGTTCAGTTGATATCTACAGAGAAATCTTCCAAATACACCCAGAAGGGGGAAAAAATGAGCTGAAATATTTAAAAAAATAAATACAAATATTTATATTTCCAATGAAAATAGTAATTCCAATCATAATAATCTAAAAAATAAATTTCCTTTGTGCAAACTATGCTTTCTTTCTTATTAAATAACTTTAACGTGTCCTATCTGACAAAAATATATGATATAAGGATGACAAAGCAGTATTCTGTCAGTGCCCTAATGTTATTTGTTACATTGAAGGAAAACTCAGATTTCAAATATATTAAATATCTACTCCTACAAGATAGCTTATATTGATCAAATACAGAAACACTTTGAAATTGCAGTGCCAAATTCACACTGGCTTGACAATGAAGCTAGTAATATCTTTCCCAAACATACTGTCAATTCGATCCAGCCTCACAAAGAGGCAGCGGTTTGTACAAACGGACCAATTTTGACTTACCGTAACCTGCACACATTGTGAGATTTGAAAGAAGCTTGTGGTCAGGAAGAGGAAAATAATTGGCATTCTCATTTTCAGCTTCAGATGGACAGTCTCAGAAGTGTTGCTCTTCGCAGAGAGAGATTGCATTGAGTGAATTCAGATTTACATCGGGTCAATATAAAGTGTGCTTATTGTGTTAATAGGCTTCTAAGTAAACCATTAAGACCTGGTGGTCATATACAACCTGTCGTTTACATTCTGAGCACTTTGATAACAAAGGAGGATGTAAGTGTTTTCTCTATAGATGAATCATATGCAGCCCTGTCAGTATAAGTGACGAATAGTGCTAGTAAATCTCATAAATCCATCTGTTATGAGCACATACAGGACATAGGTGTCAGCTGGCTGGCTTGCAAACTGGGGTTTAGGAATTAGATTGTACACAAGGCCATTTCCCTATAAACTTATAGGGTTGTCAGGGGATGATACATTATAGTGCTACGGACAAACTAATATCAGTTCAGAAGCCTTCAGAAACCAGTGATCCAGTATTTAGTAGTAGCTTCTCAAGGTACATGCTTCTCATAATATAAAATAGTTAAACTACAGTCAAGCTCTTTTGAAAAAGTAATGATCTACTCTACAAACTGCTAACAAATATAACTTTGGTGGTCTTGAATTACATTTTAATATCAGGACAGTATTTATCTGGCACAAAAACAATAATGATCTCATTTAGAGTAACAGCGTTAAACACCAATACATAGATTCAATGCTGAATCAGTCTGCTGCTCATTTTAGTTACATGGAGTCTCTGGGAGCCTATACATAGTGTTTATGATGATAATTATTGTAATCAAAATGTGTTTGTGGTCATATGTATGTTTGAGAAGTGAGCCTGTGTGTGATTTAATAATGCATGGGGATAAAACTAAAATGCATCAGTGTTATCCTGACAGGATATTGTGTTTGCGTCAGTCCACTGGACTATAGCAGCTCTGCAATAAAACACAGAGAGGTTGGAAAAAATTGCATCAGTGCATATTGCCACTCATTGTTAGCCTTGGAGACAAGATGGCATTTGATCAGTATTGAACTTCAGACAGTCATTGCTTCAGACAAAACAGAATCTGACTCTATATTTTACTTCTAGTTTTTAGTTTAGTTCTATATTTTAGTTCTAGTTTTTAGTTAAGTTCTATATTTTAGTTCTCAGCCTTTGTTCTAATGCTCTTTTGGGAACCACTATCAATCTGCACCTGTGATGGCCTTGGAATTCTCAATGATGCAAACAAACCATCCTACAATCACTATCAGCAAATGAAGTGTTGCTGGCAAAGCAAACAGTCTTGAGCACATTGTGTGTGTGTGTGTGTGTGTGTGTGTTTGACACAAATTTGTACAATGATTTGGGTATTACACTGTTATTACAATGTAAATGTGGTTTATGATTTATTAGTTAAAATGGCTTAAAAAACATACTAAACAATGTTTTATTAAAAATGTAAAAATGCATATATATATATATATATATATATATATGTAAAAAAAAAAAAAAAAAAATATATATATATATATATATATATATATATATATATATATATATATACCAATCAGGCACAACATGACCACCTTCCTAATATTGTGTTGGTCCCCTTTTGCTGCCAAAACAGCCCTGACCCGTGGAGGCATGGACATTGGAGGCATTGTGGTATCTGGCACCAAGATGTTAGCAGCAGATCCTTTAAGTCCTGTAAGTTGCGAGGTGGGGCCTCCATGGATCGCACTTGTTTGTTCAGAACATCCCACAGATGCTCAATTGGATTGAGATCTGGGGAATTTGGAGGCCAAGGCAACACCTCAAACTCATTGTTGTGCTCCTCAAAGCATTCCTAAGCCATTTTTGCTTTGTGGCAGGGCGCATTACAGGCATGAAAATGGGTCAGGGGTGAAAAAGGTGAGAAGGATATTACCCCTCTAGGGGGGCCCGGGGGCATGCTCCCCCGTAAGAAAAATTTAAATATTCCATATTTTAAAGCATCAATCTGATGCATTTTGAGATGCTTTTTTTGCCAACCTGGGGAGAGCTGGAGACACTTAACTTCAGCCATGAGTCAAAAATTATTATGGCCTCCTTACTAAGTATTATGCAAGCCATTTCATGCCAGCCTGTCACTGGGTCTAACATTTACAGTATATTTGGGGGAAGAGCCTAGCGCTATGATTGGTCGAACTCTTCTTCTTTTGCCGTTGCTTGATTTGAGGACTGCGCGTGCACAGAGGCGTCACCAGGTTTTTGCGTAGTTTAGAGTGACAAATCACACCAGCGTACTTTGAAGTCAAAATGCGTATCCGCTACGCAAATTGCGTACAGGTTGGCAGGTCTGCTTATTGATAGAACGGTGGACCACTTTACCTTCTGCCTTGTCAGTCCCCTCACCTCAAAATCTACCTCCTCAAAAACGGTAGCGTTAGCTAATAATTTTCCACCGGAGCCTTAGCTAGCTGGCTAATGTTGCGTTCTCTCCTGCTGTGTTCAATGACTCCATTCATCAAGCTGTAGCTAACGTTAGCTAAGTCTATGTCAACAGAGCTCCTGGGTAACTTAACTTAGATATAGAGAATACGAACCGACGTCATGCCGCGTTGCATGCCGGGGCGGCGCCGCCATTTTGACAGGATCGCCCCCTACTACTTGCACTGAAATTAATACAGATACTTGCTTACCTTTTGTTTTGTTTCTGCCAATAAGTGGAACATTCACATTTTTAATGGTATCGTTTGCAGGGAACAGAAGCTATTTTATAGCATCGCATGATAATTTTATTTATTTTTTCACTGAAGTTTTGTAGAATTTCGTTTACAATGTTCATCTGTTTACCGTGTCGCACGCTGGACTCTAGCTGCTGCTTCAGCCATCGTATGAATATCCAAATAAAAGTATGTGTTCTGAGAAAAGTCGATTCATTTATTTGTTGGAAACATTTAAATGATGCTTAAACGAGCATATTGAGTAGGCCTACAACTGTTGTCTTTGTAAATATTCCTTTCCACGATCCCAGAGAATCAGAGATTATGGGTCAGTCAGCGGACAGACGGACACGAACACACTGTATTTTTATATTTATTTCAACAAATGACAAAATCAAAACCGCAGGAGCTTGTCAACAGTTTAGTAGTGAGTCCTTGCAAGGGCACATTTTAAAAACGCTGGCTTAGTGTATTATGATGACATTATATTAAAAGATGTGCAGACGAGCCCTGAATATGAACGCAGCGCGTTCTCCACACAGTATGCTTTAACAGATATGTACAGAATTTTGTGTTTGTCTCGGTGCATTAAGCGTTTGAATGTCCCCGTTCAAGTTCTACTAATTCACGAGCGGAGTGACAGTCAGACTCGCAAAAGGTAATGTTAATTATTAAACCAAAAATGTCAAAAAAAAAAAAAAAAAACCACTTAGAAATGTGATTCTTTTATTGAGTGATAAGCAGTGGGTTTAATCAGTGACATTACTAAAAGATTTGCCATCCGGCGTCTTCTCCTCATCTCCTCGACCTGCTTCCCTTGGTGTTTTTACACGTAGAAAAGGCAAAAAACGTTGTTCATTGTCCAGTTTTCTCTCAGAACGATTATCAGAGTTACTATCGCCATTATCGATGCAGCATTAATGACATACAATGGTGACATTTTTCACAATCATGACAGATAACAAATTACTGCACTAAACTCAATGACGGAAAGGCTGCGCGATCCTGTCAATATGGCGTATAAACAAAGAAGTTACCCAGAACTCAACGCGGTGTGACGTCAGATTCGTATTCTCTATACCAGAAAATATTAAAATTATTGAAACCATCCAGGGCTCAACGCTAAGGATTTTTTCTGCTGGCCCAGTTGGGCCAGTGGTTCAAATTTTTACTTGCCCCGCCAAAATTTTCCGGGGCCCCACAACAAAAAAATTAATAAAAGTAAAAGACAAGAAAATGGGCCTATAAAATAAGCATAGTTATTGTTTTCATTGTTTTTGATACATTTAACCTCAATAAATAAGGTTATGACACCAAAAGCTACTAGATTAAATATTTTAAATATTGTTAGACAAATAAACAGTAAGTAGTAAAATAGTAACAAACAATCAAATTACGAGTAATAGCACAAATAAATACAACAGAACAAACATAAATTAAATAAATGGAGCTTTTCAAGTTTTTCATGTAGGTTTAAACAGAAGATTTTCAGGTACGGAAATTGTAATCTAATGTATAACTATAGAATAGATAACTTTATTAAAGTTAATCAAGAGCAGTTACAGATGCATTAAAAATGTTTTTAATGTTCAAAATATAAAACGTTAAATACTGTTATTTGAAATTTTAAAAAAATGAAGACACTTTAAATGTGAAATTAAACCCGCCAGTAGGTGGCAGCGAATCACTGTTAATGAGCGAATCATTGAGATTCAACTGATTCAAACGGCTGATTCATGCAGGAAGTGTTGCTTTAAGACGCAAAACAATTCTGTGGACTTTGGAACTATTTTCGTTGGCGAAATACAGCGAAACAGACGATTTGGTGTCTAAAATGTAAGTCACTTGATATTAAGTTCTTGTTCATTAAACTGTACGCTGAATAAAATCAATATCACATTTGTAATCATGCTAATATTTGGAGAAAAACAGCGCTCTTTGTGTAATATTGATTAACTTTATTAAATTATATATGAAATATATACAGGGGCATTTTTGCCCCTTATCTTGAATTTTGGGGGCATTTTAATAGACTAAATCACGCAGTGAAAGCGTACACTTTAATATGTTCACACACTACTCTAACCTACTAGACTATGTCTAGTACACTATGTAGACTATGTTTTTGTAAATTGAGGGACATACTCGATAATTTCAGATTGTTAAATCAACAATTACGATATTATAGATGATATATAACGCACACCCTACAGCGGCCCGATCGGGCAAGTGACCGGTGTGTCTACTGTCCCGAGCGTCGTTCACACTGGGCCAGGGTCCTTCGGGCAGTCCTTATTGTCGAGCCCTGCCTTCACTCACCAAATTCAGTCAGGTAAATCGCCGAGTCACCTATTTTGGTTTCAAAACGGCGAATTTCGCGGAAAGGTGAGGGATTTTCATGCCTGGCATTATCCTGCTGAAAGAGCCCACAGCCACCAGGGAATACCATTTCCATGAAACAGGTACATGGTCTGCAACAATGCTTAGGTAGGTGGTATGTTTCAAAGTAACATCCACATGGATCCAAAGTTTCCCAGCAGAACATTGCCCAAACTGCCTCCGCCAGCTTGCCATTTTCCCATAGTGCATCCTGGTGCCATGTGTTCCCCAGGTAAGCAACGCACACACACCCGGCCATCCACGTGATGTAAAAGAAAACGTGACTCATCAGACCAGGCCACCTTCTTCCATTGCTCCGTGGTCCAGTTCTGACGCTCACATGCCCTAATGTAGGCGCTTTCGGCGGTGTACAGGGGTTAGCATGGGCACCCTGACTGGTCTGCAGCTATGCAGCCCAATACACAACAAACTGTGATGCACTGTGTATTCTGACAGAACCAGCATTAACTTCTTGAGTAATTTGAGCTACAGTAGCTCGTCTGTTGGATCGGCCCACACGGGCCAGCCTTCGCTCCCTACATGCATCAATGAGCCTTGGCTGCCCATGACCCTGTCACCGGTTCACCACTGTTCCTTCCTTGAACCACTTTTGATAGATACTGACCACTGCAGACTGGGAACACCCCACAAGAGCTGCAGTTTTGGAGATGCTCTGACCCAGTCGTCTAGCCATCACAATTTGACCCTTGTCAGTCTCGCTCAAAACCTTGCCCATTTTTCCTGCTTCTAACACATCAACATTGAGGACAAAATGTTCACTGGCTGCCTAATATATCCCACCCACTAACAGGTGGTGTGATGTAGAGATAATCAGTGTTATTCACTTCACCTGTCAGTGGTCATAATGTTATGCCTGATCGGTGTATGTCACATATATCACATATATCTATATCTACTTGACATCTACTTGATCACATATATCTGTATCTACTTGACGACTTCATTACTATTCATTTTGGGCTGGTTGTGGTTGGACTTGGAAAAAGTACCTCCCTAATGGCCAAAACCTTCAAAGTGAAGGAAATGGTGTACTCCCCATTCCGTTGTTCACTATTTCACTGCAACTTTCAAAACAGGCAAATTATAGTTCCATCAGCAGCCTGCTTCTTCTTCCCTGAGATTACGAGTAAACACAGAACAGAACACAGAAAGAACATTGTATTTAATCAATTTTTATTCAAAGCACCGGCTGCTTTTATGCAGAAAATGTTGCACAACAAACAGGTTTGGGCTCTTATGTGGCCTACAAATGATCAAGAATGTGTGTTATGTTAGGGTAACTGATGTACTGCCTACATGTACTCGGCAGAAAGGTTTCATCACAGACACATCCATGCTGCTCAAACTCACACAGGCACAGATTCATGCCTGAAAGATTTCATTTCAAGTAGTTAATGAAAAAAAATAGAATATTTAAATGAGCAGTGAAGTAGTTTCCTGCAGACATCTATCAGTAAATACACTCTTAATGTTCCTGTCACTCAGCATTTAATAAATCTTTTATGAGCAACGGCCCACCAAACCTCATCAAGAACTCGTGGCATATGTTGCTTTCAAATTGACAGAATACAGAATATAAACATGAGGGTGTCTGCTCCCCTCATGTCAATCAAAAAGTGAGATACGCTTGGCATGAAATGGTTGACATCAGACATCCTGAGCACAAATTACACTTGAATAAAGCATTTTGAATATTTTTCTTCCATCAAAGTGAACTAATTGCCTACATTTGGCTGTAAAAACCAAATAACATTTTTGTAATGTCAATCATATTCTTTCTACAATAAAAATACACAATGCAAAGACAACAGGGTAACACTTTAGAATAATGGTACTCTGAACATGGTCATAAAATGCATCACTATGAGTAATTGTCTACCTAGTCACTCTGATCTGGCCCATTATTTTACAGTGGTAAAAAAAAGTTTTTCACTTAAGTGTTATTGAGAACAGATATTCAGCTATAAATATCAAATAACATTTTTCTAATGTCAATCATATTTTTTCAACAATAAAAAGAAAAAAAAAATACACACAAAGCAAAGAGAACCGATTTTCAAAGCATTTTATTGAACACTGAGGTAATACCACACACAAAGGAGTATAAAACCCAGCAAAACTGAGAAATAGAAAAAATAAAAAAGACAATTCTTTCTTAAATAAATGAAATATGTGCTGTAACAAAACAAAATATGGGAAAGAAAAGAGGGGAAGGAAGTTTAAGTAACAGTTCATAAACAGCGTGCTGTCATTTTCAGTTTTGCCATTTAGGCAACATTGGCAATGTTCGTATAGTCAACTATGAGAACTTATGGCATTGATTGAAAATATGCATATTTTATTAAGTTGGAGGTGAGGATGATCAAGCATTGGGAAGAATTAGCAGCCGGTACAAGCCGCAAAAGCACATATTTCACAGATGTCCACATTCACAGATGCTGAAACAGACAAAGCAATAACTCAAGTTAGTCAATGTCATTTAACATATTTATTACGCACAAATGAAAAAGTAAACCAGGACTCCTACCTAGTCTAGCAAGGGACATTGTTGCTCCTTTCTGCATGCACAGGGGCACAAACTCCTGTGGCAGTGTTGGATTGGAACATACAGAAAAGTAGCTCGTCTTGGCCAACCGGGGGTTTTGTGTTTGTGGTTTTTGTTGATCGGTCAACTGCTGGAGAACTTTCACAGAGTCCAGTGAAAAGGAAAAATCACCTTCCTGCAGGAGGGTGAGTGTAGAAATAAACTAATGAGTTCAGTGCATCAGGACTGGCAGCTGCTGTTAAACTTAATGAAATTTATATAAATGATTCTTTATAAATGACTCATATGGCTCAAAGGAGTCATGTGCAACAGTATACACGTAACAAAATGAGGTCAGATGTAAATAGTCTATAAATCATATGGAAATAAGTATAGAGGATAATTGTGATTAGTAAGAAGTTTTTAATAATAGAGAAGCAGTAATGAATGATGGCAATAAAAGCTTGAGCTTACCTGGACTTGCACAGCCTCACAGACCAGGCAAAGAGCCACAACGAGGAAAGCGACACACAGGACGGTCTTCATGCTGGCTGGTTCTTCTCGAGGATGGTTGAGTTTAGTATGTTTTTCAGTTGGTGTCACGGAAATCTCTGCCTTTCTCCACGTTCTGTCTCCTCTTATAAAGGAAACGTCAACCTATCAGAACCTGTCATTGTTTCTTTGCTGTTAATGAATAAAGAGGATAAGTTTTACAATGTCGTAAAACAGAATTCATAAATGCTACGTGACCTCATCTGTAGTTGTGACATACACTTTTATGGGCCTTTAGGTTTGGGTTTGCCTAGTGGTCTGTTCTTCATTCTCTAGTTAGGGTTAATTAATAACCACACAATAAGCACACAATAGTGCCTTTGTGTTATGAGCAAGTTAAATCCAATGAGAATACCAATGCAAGCAAATATCAAAACAAAGCTACACCTTTCTTTTTGTTATTAGGTACTTTTGCCCAATCACAGACTGAGACTAATGTTTAGTCATTGAGTACCCTTACTTCTTTGCAAGAACAATGGTGGCTTGTATTCTTTTAAGGAAGTTTAAAAAGTGAAGAGAGACTTTCTCTGGGCACCAATCTATATATAAAGTATGTATCAAATATGAAATTTTGAAAGAAATATTTTTATTCAGTAAAAATGCATTAAATTGATTCAAAGTGACGGTAAAGACAAAAAATGATTTCAAATAAATGCTGTTCTTTTGAACTTTATCAAAGAATCCTAAAAATGAATCAGTTTCCACAAAAATTCCACTGTTTTCAACATTGATGATAAGAAATGTTTCTTGAGCACCAAATCAGCATATCAGAATGATTTCTGAATGATCATGTGACACTGAAGAAGTAATGATTCTGAAAATTCAGCTTTGCCATCACAGGAATAAATTTCTGTTTTAATATGTTTTAAAATGTAAAGTTATTTTAACTGTTGATAATATTACACTATTTTTACTGTATTTTTGATTAAATAAATGCAGCCTTGGTGATTATAAGAGACTTCTTATTTCTGTTGAATGTAGCGCAATTTGTTGTCTAATGTTAAACCTAAGCCTTGACACAAAACCAGGTGTTAACGACTCTTGTACAATAAAGCAGATCTGGTTTTTGAACAAGAATATTTTTGCTGCCTGTCCTCTGGATAATGTTTGAACTAAAAACAGAACTAAAGATAATTTCATTGTACAGTTATCACAAATCACAGTTGTGTAATGAAATCAATATGCTTTCAGGGAAGGAGAGGGAAGACCAAAAGAGCAGTATACAAAAGTTCTATGAACTCTTTTCCCGCCAGCATTTACTAAAAAAGTTGCCAGCCTGCACCAGCATTTTTGATCATATTCACATTTTTTATGGCCCCCAGAATATTTTGTTGTTTGAATATGTAAACAGTCAATAAATGTTCTTATTTTTTTAATCTACAGTTGAATGTGGGTAAGTTTTCGAACAAGAAAGGCTTGTCAAATACTTCGCCAAGAGTGAACATAGAGTAGATTGAGTCCATCCACACCTCCAAAGTATGCACGGTCATATTACTCTTCGTGAGTTCGACATTTTTCTCAGTAACATTAGTCAGTTTTGATTTATATGGTGTTGAACGTTTGGTGATCACATTTGCTTAATGGCATGAAAGCTAACAGAAAATCTCATCATCGGTCTGGAAAGAGTTACCGGTAATAATTATCATAATGAAAATAGTCATTTTTGTTTAGATATATACAGGTATAAAGACACTTTGTTCAGTTAACTATGCTGACTCAATGAACATTTAAATGGATGTACAGACTGATGTCTGTCTGGTCTTGATAAACCCTTCAATCATTAATCAGAAAGTTTCTTCTTAAAAGTTTCATGATGTCTGTTCAAGCCGATATCCTCTCAAATTAATGAACAAGAACTTTCAGTTCAACTACATGAAATGTTTAGACAAACATTTAGAGTGTCAAACCTGCAAAATCTGTTTTTTATAATTGGTGTATATTTATAAAAATCATTCGTCCAAAGGCTTCAATTTGAGACTGTGATGGCGCCCACACATGATGATGTAATTTCATTTCAACATTGCAACTGCTTATTGACCAAGCCTCTTTTGTTGTCATTATACAGGATGATTGGCATTGCAGACACGCTCACAGGTGACAACAGACACTCCAACATGCTCGTAACACAACACACGAATCTCACGTTTATCAGGAACATATTGACGTGAGGCATAAAGAGGTAGAATCCGTGTTTGTACAGAGGAATCTTCCCATGCTTCAATTTGCTATTGCTTATCAGGGCACAGAGACAATGATCATTATGTATTGTGTTTACTTAATATTATCAATATTCTCCTCCTTGTGAAGGCGCGTTCTGTTTTAAAACTGCTTTATGACTTAATGGCCCCGTAACTGCTTTGACCTTTGCATCAGATGCGCCGTGAGCAGTGAGAAGAAATCAGGACAGTGGGAAACATAAATGTGCTCTAAATTGTAAGTCTCTTGAACAAATATAAAAAATACAGTGGACAGAAAATAACAGACTTAGAGAAAGTTTATAGAGCTCTATAAAATCTAAAAAAAATTATGTTCAATTTAATATTATTACGAATAATACAAATTAAAAAAAAAATTATAAATCTCAACTTATACATTTATTGCCTTATTTATAGAGATGCACCAATACTATGTATCCGCCGATAACTGATTATTCAGAATGATATCTGCCAATACCAATACTGACAGTTTGATTTTCTTATTAAACTCTCCCAAGTATTGCTGTAAACTATACAGGGAAACCCCTCATTTGGCACACTACTATAATATTAGAAGTTAAAATGAACAAAAGAGCTATTATATTCAACTGCTATATATTTTCAGATAATTGTGCAGTGGGTGGTGGTGCATGACAGATTAGGGTTCACCATCTGCCCAGCAGAGGACATCACCAGGCCCACTCCAGACCCAGAGCCCAGCCAGCCATCACCTCGCAGCACGGACATGATGCCAGAGCCCACCACAGACAGAGAGCCAGAGCCTGCCACGATGGATATGTCAGACAAGAGGACTGAGCCCATCATGGCCCTGGAGCCCGAGCCCCACAAATTGTCTGACCAGGTGTGTGAGCAGACAACATCATGTGTCGCCGTGGAATTACGTGGTACGAGGGAATGGAGGAAGACCCCGCCCACACTCCAATTGTGTATTTCTGTTTTTACGTGCATCATTCATTGCAAATGTAAATGTTTTTTTTACATAAACTAATGTTAAACAAATTGCAAATGGTCCATATAAGATGATGCAGATAAAAGGGATGAGCATGAAGACCATTTACAATGATTTTCAGTGAAGTTCATTTCTAATCTAATTTTATTGATCATGTGAGATGCCCTTTGGGGAATGGAAGTCCAAATAAGGGATAAAATTTGTTTGCTATAAAATTCATATGATTAAACTCTCACCTGTCTTCATGATGCTTGACTTCAGGCTTCTATGGGGCAGATCTTGTGCCAAATGTGTCAAATGGCCTTTACGTGGAGGAGGTGAGGGATAGCTCACATAAACTGTAAATCAACAGCTTGGGAACAAATTCCACCTCTGAAAACAACACAAAGTCAGAACAGAATAGATTATCTTTAACAGGGGAAAATTACAAAGAAATTACATTTTACTTGTAATATAATATAATACAAATATGTGTAGCCAAATTAAATGTATTCGACTGAATATTTAAAGAAAACAAGTTTAGTTAAAATGACTGGAAAAATTATTTTAATGGTTTGTTAGCCTACAAAATATAATTTTATAATAGGAAAAGTTAGATTAATATTTGATGAAATATGAAATAAAATAATAGCAATAAATAAATATGTACTTTGTCCTTTAGATGTGTAAATGAAATCATAAAGGGTACAACTTAGTAGTATATTTTTTCATATTTTAATAATACATTTCTTTAATTTCAGTAGTACAATTTCAGTAGTACAAATTAAAATATAACTATGTATTAAGTATACATTAAGTACAGTAAAGAGGTACAATTAACCAAGAACTTTACCCTGCTCTTTGTTGTTACAATATGGTTCCAATAGATAATGGAGCCAATTGTAGGTAATAGGCTATAATGGAGATTGTAAAACAGGACAGATGAGAGAAAAAAATCCCCTTCAATCACTCAAATAGCTACTGTGAAAAAAAAGGCTTTTTTGAGTCACAGATACTGTGAAATATAAATTATTTAGAATCTACATAAAAATGCATATTAGATCAGCAGTATTGTCCCAACTAGCCTATTTGTTTAAACATGCAACTTCATAGTGGAGATTGTTGCTGTTTTTAGAGCTCTTAGCATAAATATGTTATGCTATGCAGTTACTTTTATAAGATTATTATTTTCTTATTAATAATAAAGATTAATAATAATAATACATTTTTAATTTTGTTGTGGCCAAAAGTGTTGTCTGGAGGGGATACAAGTTTGATTAAACCATCACAATATTATTTTTTATATTATTATACAATATTATTTTATATTATTATATAAATATAATAATATTTTATAACAAAACACTAAACTTTAAGGTATTTATCTGACAAAATTATGTGGCAAAAAGGTTTTATTTTACGATGCAAAAGAAAAAAATGCATATAAAAATATAAAGCTCACAGGAAAAAGAATACACCAACTACAGTACAATTAATATTTCTTTGGTTCTCTCTTGTTTTCGCATTTGTTCATAATTTCTTTGCCTGTTTCATTGCATTATCACAAATAAAACTATTGACTCCAATCACAGCAATATGCATACAAAATCTTTAACAAATTTTTAAAAATATTTGAATAAAGGGTGAAGATGTCAATTTTCCTAGGCCGGACATCACTTTTGACCATTACGGTATATTTGCATTGTTATCATGTTAAGAGCTCATCTTTTTTATTTAAATATGTTTCTTGATTTTCACAATAGATTAAAAGAAATCTTAGCTGACCTGACAAGAATTGTTTTAACAAGACATTTTGCATTTGATTAAACATGTTGTCTTTTTATGTTTTGTTAACAATTTATTTTTCTACAGACAGATAATCAGATCTACACAGTCACAGAGCTTGTGAAATCTTTCACCTATCAGAGACGGGAAGTGATACAACATGCCCAGGATGGTGACTCACATCATGGACCATTAATTGAGCTCTTGTCCTCTTGATCTTTGCACCTGAAAAGGAAACATGGAACTTCAATTAGTGCATGAGTCTGATTGATAAAGAAAGTCAATGCTCCCTAGAAATCAAAGCGCAACATGTAAGGAAATAAAAAGAAGACATATTTTTTTACCAAGATATATATATTATATATATATATGATATATCTTAGTATATATATATATATATATATATATATATATATATGTGTGTGTGTGTGTGTGTGTGTGTGTGTGTGTGTGTAACATTGATCTGAAGATGATTCAAAAATAAAACAGGATTTATTAAAGAACTCAGAATAGGCAGGCAAATAACAATCCAAACAATGCAAGACAGTGTGCTACACACAAACAATACCGGACGACTGAAAAGTGAACAAGGAGGAACTTAAATACACAGTGATAATGAACTCAATGACAGGCAGCTGTGAGAATAATCAGTGTCCATAGAAACTAATGAGTTGCGGGAAACAAAGACAAAGAAACAAACTAAAAATCCATGAAAGCAAACTAACAGAGCATAACCGTGACATCACACCCCCCTCCTGCAAGATTCGGGCTCTAGGTCTGGCTGTGTCCTGGATCGGGGAAGGACACTCTCCAGACACTAGATGATGGCTTCCTTTCAGTTCAGTCCAGAGATGTCTGGGAGGTCCACCGGATGATGGCAATTTGCACTGATCCAGAGCAGTCACTTCAGGGTCTCATCGTCAAAAAAGGGGCAGGTGACTGTGAGACAGCAAAACTCTCCATAAGATTTAAGAAGTTGTGGCTCTTCTGAGCCACAGCAACAAACTTTGCGGAATAATCCATTTCTTGGTCTGGCATTCTGTAACGCTGATCTGAAGATGACGAAGATAAAACAGGATTTATTAAAGAACTCAGAATAGACAGGCAAATAACAATCCAAACAATGTGAAACAGTGTGCTACGCACAAGCAATACTGGACAACTGAAAAGTAAACAAGGAGGAACTTAAAGGTGCTCTAAGTGATCCTGGGTGGAGTAACTTCCTGTTGACATTCAAAGTGTTGTCAAACAAAACAGAGGCTAGCTAGGCCCTCCCTCCTCCTCCTCCTCCCCCTCCCCTCCGTGCTTCCTGAAACAGTCATGAACGCGCATTTAAAATCATTCTTGTCGGTTATTGGCTGGAGCGTGTTTATTATGTTTCGTGGTCCAGGCTGCACCAGGTAGTTTTTGTTGCCGTTTTTGGAGCTTGTGGCGACTACAGAGACCGCATTTTTTTACAGTGTGTTCAGGGGACAGGCAGCTAGCGGATAGTGAGGAGATGTTTGCTGTATGTGACAAAAAATGTTTTGGCCTAAAAACACGTGACATCGCTTAGAGCACCTTTAAATATACAGTGATAATGAACTCAATGACAGGCAGCTGTGAGCATAACCGTGACATCATATACAGTATATACCCTAGTGGAAAAAAAAATATACCAAAATGTATTTAAAATACGTTATTTCATACTAAGTATATTACAAACCCATGAACATATGTACTGACATATCGCTTGAGACTTACTAAAAGATAACTAAAGTTCACTAAGTACAGTTGCAGGGTATTTATATTAAGTACATACACATGTAAATGTATTTGTAGTATACTTGGCATGAATAAATGTATTTTCAATACATTTTTGTATATTTATTTTTCATTAGGGTATATAGTTTAATATTTACATTTTACTTTAGCTTTCTATTTGTTACACAAAACTTGCACTGGGATTTATTTAACATAGGCTACATGCCAAACTTTCATGCTAACATTGTCATTTTAATGTAAGAGGATGTTATGTGGTTTATCTTCAACATTATATTAATGTGTAACACTGATTTGGCAGCTAAACCTGTTGACAGCTTTTGTTTCGGGATCTTTTTTCCTGTCTGTAATCAGCCATAAACAACACCAAACACAAGCAATTCTGTAGTACTTTATGACTTTGGTGAAAAAATGCATTAACATAATTTGAAACGTGAGAGATAATGTATCAGTCACATCAATGTCAGTGACTGTGTAATTGCATTGTTTTCTTTTAGCTCAAGAGGGAAACACCAATGAATAAGAACCTTTGTTTTTTTAATCAAGGCACAAACTGGCACGTTTCCATGACTAATATTACAGCCACATCTCTGTATAATTTAATTCTGTAAACATGCCCATGTTGACCATGATTGCAACGCTAATTAATTTTGTAGAGAAAAGGTCTAAAAAAAATCAGTTTTTCTGTTTATCGGATAAACGTCAAGATTTAAAATATTTGAAATGCATCTATGAAATAGTTTATGGAAAATGACCGATACTACAGTATAAAAAATATACCCATTTTTTATATCAGTCATGACTGCACTTTAGTTGATCTATAAAAACTTTTCAAACATATTGGTGTTTTTACAAGCACAGATGCACGTCATGAGATTTAAAAGTAATCTAAATGCTGTTAGATGCTAATATGTTGCATGCTCTTTGTAGACTGTCAAGTTGATGAATTGCTAATTCTCTACATGTGGGGGAACTTTTCTTATCATTCATCATGTCCTCACTGTGTTGTCAAACTGAAGCCATAAAAGAGACAATCACCTGTGAGTAGGGTTACAGTAGATCACACATTAAAGCTGGTGGTCACATACATATGCCAAATTATGATTAACAGCGGGAGCTACAAAACAGATTTGCACCTGTAAACCTCTTGCAATAAACACTGAAAAGGATTTATTTCAGGTCACAGCTTATTTATTTTAAATATACTCTATATTTTCTATATTCTCAAATGTCCACACACATTAACAAAAGGTTATATATATATATATATATATATATATATATATATATATATATATATATATATATATATATATATATATGGCCCTCCTTTTTTTCTTTCATAAACCTGCATAATCTTTATCTGTGAGACATTAACTCCTTTGGGCCAGAGGTTTATAATAGTTTAACATTTCTGTGAGAATGCTCACATTTTATCTCTCACTATATTGAGTGCCTCATGAAGCAGAGTCATTGATTTTGCATTGAAAAGGGTTTGATTTGTCTTTGTCTAGCAGAAAATGCCCCCCATATACAGGCATCCATAAGTCTGAGACCAGTTTATACAGTAATCAGCATAATTCGAGTGAAAAGTATGTGGACTTTTTGGTTTAATGACAGCAGCACTCAAGAAACTCAAATACCTGATGATAAGGCTTATTTTCATGAGTGAGCTATAAGATCTCTTTGAATTTGATTGTTTAAACTTATTGTTCATTCCCAGATTTTCAGTGTGTTTTCAGACTTTTGGATCCCTGCCTTGCACCATCATCAAATCCTTCTCTAGTCCTGCTGATAGATTCATTCGAAACTTAATGAACAGGGGATTTATTCTGACTGCCTCATTGGACATGTGTCTCGAAACAGAAGACCAGCCTGAGTCATAATAAATTATTTACCATTTAAGCAAATGTGTTGAACACTGACTCAAGGTTTTGGATTTGGGACTGATCTCTGCTATGACGACAGTGCGAGAGTCAATATAAACGAACACAGAGCTTACTCATGGATGACTTTCTTCCAATGACTGAAGCGTTTAACGGCACTCACAAAGGCCAAGCGTGACCAAGTAAGCTTTTACCGGGATATGAATAACAAGAGCACTGCAGTGTTAGTAGTTGTCAGGTAATATACGTGTTGTGAATATCTCTAGGGGAAAGAATGAAGACACTTGTGACTACTCATATGATACTGTACTGTTTACCTAGGCAATATATTTTACTCTGAAAGCTTATATGCAAAGCAATAAGTCATGAGAGTATTTATGTTAGAGTGACTGCACCACGGTGAAGGGGTATTGTTGTGCTATGTAACTTTTGGCCCTCTAGCGATTAAAAATAAAACTATGCGTCTTGTGAAAGAACAGTTTTAACTGTGCATGTGCTTCAGCTCCGCTTTTCTTTGTGGATGAATGGTTTATGGCACCGATGTTCTCATGGAAATCTAAAAAAAGATGTCATGTGAGCAGATGCAGTGTGTAAATTTTAGCGGCATCTTGCGGTGAGATTGCGAATTGCAATATAGAGAAGCTACGGTGGCCAACACAGGACAAATATGTTGTCGTCTGAGACAGCAGAGAGTAGATAGGAAAGCAAACACGCTCTGTAGAGCAGTTTGTCCATTTAGGGCTACTGTAGAAACATGGCGGCACAAAATGGTGACTTAACATGTAAGGGGACCCACGTATGTGGATAGAAATGGCTCATTCTAAGGTAATGAAAACATAACGGTTCATTATGTAAGGTCTTTATACACCACTGAAAACTAGTTATGTATGTTATATTGCATTTCTGTCAGTCGATCCTAAAATGTACACATTGCTCCTTTAAGGGAAACATTGATGTTTTTAAATAAATGACATAACAAAGGTTTACATTACAAGTAGTTAAAGGATTAGTCCACTTTCAAATGAAAATGATCCCAATCATATTCTACTTACGAATAACGTGTAAAACTCTTGCAGTTCAAAAAGCTTACGCTATGTCTGATATGCATAACTGATGCGACGGCAGTTCCGTTTTTTTTTCTTTTTCGTAATTTGAATATGGAAGGCGGTCTGGCAGAAGCTAGATATTTTATTTCATAACTTGTTAAATATGTTTTTTTTTTTTTTTTTTTTACACAAACACATCGCTTTGCTTCAGAAGGCCTTTATTAACCCCCCGGAGCCATGTGGAGTACACGTTTATGATGGATGGATGTGGATGGATGCACTTTCTTCAGCTCATACTCATTGATCCCACTCATTATAAAGCTCAGATGCGTCAGGATCTTTATTAATATTTCTCCGATTGTGTTCATCAGAATGAAGAAAGTCATATACACCTTGGATGGCTTGAGGGTGAACAAATCTTGAGGTAATTTTTATTTGAAAGTGAACTAATCCTTTAACCTTAGACCATTAACAGTTGCTACTCTGAAAAAGTCAAACATTATATAATCAGTGTTGGGGAAAGTTACTGTTAAAAGTAATACATTACAATATTGCGTTACTCCCTAAAAATGTAACTAATTTTTATTAGGGGTTATGCGCAATTTAACTTCTGTATTCTATAAAACAGATAGGAACGCTTCCGGTTTAGATTTTTTGTATGTGCTTCATGAAAAAAATTTGCTGTTTTATTCAAGATAACTTAAAAGGAGTGAGCAAAGATGATCATAACTGATGACCCTCGCATATGCAGAATTATCTAAAAAACGTTTTTCATTTTTCTTCTTCACACTAACGTTTAGACATTTAAAGGGATAGTTCACCCAGAAATGAAAATCAGGGACCGTATTCACAAAACATCTTAAGGCTAAAAGTAGCTCCTAACTTGCAGATTTAGGAGAAACTCTTAAAAATAATGGGCGCGTCAGTCCTAATTTTAGGAGTCCTAAATTTTTGCTGTAAGAGTATTTCACAAAGCATTTTAGCACTAAAACTAGCTCCTAAATCTGTGAAACATTAGGAGTAGTCAAGAGGACTCCTAAGTCACTAAGACCAAATCACAAACAGTCCTAATCCACCCAAAGACACTGTACACCATTGAAGCAATAGCGATAGAGCCTTGGGTGCTGAACCTTTTCTTCATAAATGCAATACATTTTGATTTATAGATTTGAATCTACGATGAGACGCCAAAAAAAAAACAAAAAAAAAACATTTAACAAATAAATAATTGTCTGATTATCTGTGGCAATGGTTTTCATGAGTTCACACTTACAAATGATTGAATAGAGTAAAAAATATATATATATAATAATATAATATAATTTGTCGCTTGAATTCTGCATTCCCTTGAGATGAAGACATTCAAGAGGTGGACAATTAACTGTATATACTAGTTTAATTAGTGACACTTAGCCTACATTTTAAAACCTTTATGGCAACAATATGGCAACATTTTTATTAAAAAAATATTTATTTGAATAATGCAACATTTGTATTTTAAAACCTTTATTTTAATTTGGAAACATGACACCTCATTCTACAATATTTCTATGATTAAATCGCTGACTCCTCCCTCATCAGCCAATCACTGTGTGTTTTACTCCATAGCAACGAGGTCAACCCCGCCCTTACTCTTAGCTTAAGACTTCAGTCTGTTCCTTAGTAAAAGTTTGTCTCAGCAGCTTTGTGAATAGGTTTTAAGAGAAAACTCTTAGCTAAGAACTTTTACTGCTATTTAGGAGAACTCTTAGTGGTAAGATAAAATGTTTTGTGAATACAGCCCTTGATGTTTATCTGCTTACCCCCAGGGCATCCAAGATGCAGGTGACTTTGTTTCTTCAGTAGAACACAAATGATGCGGCTCGTGACGACACATTGATGTCCTAAGGCACGAAACGATTGGTTTGTGCAAGAAACCGAACAGTATTTATATAATTTTTTACCTCTAATACACCACTATGTCCAACTGCCTTGAGCGCGCGCACGGCATCCGGTGCGTGAGGTGTGTACGTGACTGGCGTAGTTTAAACATGGTGCCTGTAGTACAACAGTTATTATACAAATGGAAGTAAACCACTAAAAACATGGTTTTATTACATCAAAACTTCATTTTATTTTGTTACTTTTCATAAGGGCAGCTTTACAAATAAAAAGGACACATACAAAGATCTTGTTCACATGGATGTGGAAAAAACATAGGCACAGCTGATGGTTTAAGTCATACGTGATCCTCTCCTGGGTATGTAAAATCATCAGGGGGAAAAATGATCGCTGCAGACCCTCAACAACTTTAGTACGTTACGTTAATGGGTGTGTTGATATCCAGCTGAAGGGTCAACCATAACTTCAGGCGAGCAGGCTCATTACACATGGACCAGAGGGCTGTTTCATAAAACAAACTTAAATTAGTTCAAACTCAGTTACTCTGGCAACTTATGCTGGGAAACTAGCCTGGTCTGGAGCAGGCTAACTGTCAGGCTAAGCTGAGCTCCTCTAACACTGACCAATAGGAACGCAATGATATTACAACTGACTCTATATATATATATATAATACACACATTTACTAAATTGTGCTAAATAAAAATATATATTGGTGTAAGTTTAAGACATTTTTATTATTTTAATATTTTATTAAAAGGTAAGTATGATGAGAAACAAAACATTTAAAGAGAAGTAATTTCTTAAAAATTAAGTGTTATATAGCCCACTGAATCATTCTCAGACTTAATACTGACAACAATGGAAGCACTTGGGAGAGAACTGTCAGGAGACTTATTTCTTAGCACAGAAGAATACAAGAGGATTACCAAATCATTGTTTTAAGTGTGAAAATAGCAAAAGTAACAGAAATTCAAAATCAATAAACCTGTGACAAGGCCCCTGAAACAATCAGGCCTTCATTTGTAAGCTTTCATTAAGTGATGAGTGATTTTTTGCTAGACAAAGAGCAGGAGAAATACCAAGTGAGTGTTTCAGAGCCAGCAAAAGCTATGAAAAGAGTGACAGAGTAAGATGCAGCCTGCTGAAGTGACATGCATGGTTGTTGTCCACACTGAAACTACCCACTGTAGTCAAAGCACAATAAAGTCAGCTAGCCTTTTCCAAGGCCCATATTTAATCTATACTCTGGTGGTCTCATATATATATATATATATATATATATATATATATATATATATATATATATATATATATATATATATAGGTTTTCCTTTCTTACTGGCTAAATGTTTTGTGCCCAATATTTAATTAGATTGTTTTAAAATATATGAATACATTTCTCTCTGGTTTTGTTTGGCAGTAGTACTCTTTATGGTTATTAGAAGAGCAGAAATTAAAATCACAAAATTAAAAATTAAAATTAATATGCACAGACTAAATTTTAATTGGTAAGATGAATCTAAACTCAGTAATTGTCCCAAAGTATATTGATTTACCCCATTACAATAGTCCATTTACAGTTACTATCATAAAAATACACTTACTTGTAGGTTTGAAAGTGTACATAAGGCACATTTAATGTCCAACATAAAATATTTTAGCGAAATGTATATTTTAGAATTATTGCGCTTCTAATGCGTCCCGGCTGTTTAGCGCGCATGCGCGCAGCAGCGCTCGTTCAATGTGAAGTTTAGCCTCAAAATGGAAATATTTGCATTTCTTTCTAACATTTACAGATGGAGAATAAACGTGTGAAAAGTAAGTTATGCACTAAGGAAAACACCATGTCTCAAACGCATAAAATAGCACAAAATGTATGCCGTTTCCTATGGTGGATCGATTTGATCCATGATCGACCTCTAGGGCTGCTTAAGAAAAGTGTGCACGCGAAATTATCTTGACTAGGTAAACCTGGATCGAATTAGCGGGACTGCGTGAACTTCAATTACCTTTTATGAAACCGTTTTAGCCCAAACTCATTTGTTAGGTTAATTCAAGTCAGGTTTTGGAGTTTAATCCTCGCTTTTCTTAGCATCTTTTATGAAACAGCCCTCAGATGTGGGCCGACACTATGTTGCTGTCTGGGCAGAAGTTGGGAATACGTGGAAAGTCACCACTACTGAATGAGTTCCCGCGAGAGAATATAATCTTTTAGTTTTAAGTCGGTTTGGACAATCCGGATAAGCGCAATAAATACCATTTTGATTAGCTGTCGTACACATAGACATCATATAGGTAGACGCCCTATCGAACGCTACTGCCTATTGGCACGGACGAGCCGTGGAGCCGCCATCTTGGATCGGTCGCCAGTTCCACTCAGTGTAGCTTGTTTGCCAGGTGCAATGAGCTGTCAGCGCATTAATTAATCATATCTCACTGAAAATTTTAATATTCATAGTAGGCTTAACAGTTATATAATATTCTGATATAAGATATAGCCTAAAGTGACCAGACGTCCAAAATTAAAATATGTGATGTAGGATATAAGGTAATTTATAAACCACACACTATAAATATGATAAAGAAGCAGAAACAGATAGTTGCAGTAAAATAAGATATCTCACTAATACTAGCAGAAGTGGGAGGGGTAACTCGATTTGCGCTTTGCCGTCATGTGTGTACATTGCTTCCTGATATCACGTGCGCAAACACAAATAACAGTTATGTCCGGTCGAACAATGTATGTATTAACTTCAGATTGGATTGTGTTGGTAATAGGCACTTAACGTTACCTAACGCTAAAAGTAAGTTTCGTGCATTGAGCGCAAGTGCTTTCGAACTTCTTTCTGATCTGAATAGTAAGTTATGTGGAAAACACTTGCGAGGTCCGACGATTAAGCAGAGCGGTTAAGATAAAGGGGCTTGAATAATTAATAATCAATATAACCTGACGAAAAGATATTTATTAACCACATTATATTTCATCTGCAACAGCATTGTGAACTTTATAACGATGCGTTTGGTCATTAACTTTTAAATGCATCATTATGCAAAGATGAGGAGTGTTCTCTGCATGAAAGACCCATGACTGGCAGATCAACACTTGGGAGATCAACACTTGGTTTTATATTCGCACATTCGGACATCCGTATTCAATAGCCTTGTTAATCACACTACATTGGACATTCAGTGGACATTCACAAGTAAATATGCCATTAAAACAATACTTGCCTATTTTGATCGACTGTGAAAAATGTTGCAAGTTGACAATCGTTGGTTGTCAATATCATGTCGCTGCTTAAAATTCGCAAACATTAATGTATTGCACGTTTATTGGAAAGTCTGAATTTATCAGAAGTCCGAATGTGCGAATATAAAACCAACTTTACCCAAGTCAGATCAACGTGTGACTACATTTCTCTCCGAAACGGTAGGAAAATAAATTTAATTCAATGTGGAGGATTTTAACTGTGACGAGATGATTGAAAGGGTAGTTTAAACAGTTACAGGTTGCGTAAATAAGCGACAGAACGTCCGTTAAAGACGCAGTTATGACGAGGTAGTATGTCCCAAAGCTTTCATACTCTTCTACTACACACTCAAAAGTATGTACTTTTTCTTTACAAAAACAGTAAATGCTTTCAGGACGTAGTATAAGTAGGCGAATTGGGACGCAGCTTGGGAGTACGACCGGTCTAAGATGGCGGCCGCAAATCTCAGCGCCCAGCGGCCAATAGGGCGTCTACCTATATGATGTCTATGGTCGTACATACAATGTTTGTGCACTGCGTAAACAATGAGTGACGTATACTCGCGAGAGATCACTTCCGGCACTTGCGTAAACTACGCCAGTCGCGTACACACCTCACACACTGGATGCCGTGCGCGCGCTCAAGGCAGTTGGATATAGTGGTGTATTAGAGGTAAAAAAAAAAAACTCTCATAGATTATGTTACCATTGACATGCATTATATGACTAACAGACTGCAACGGTTCAGGTTAAATATCATAATTTTTGTGTAGAAACAAAGTCACATCTTGGATGTCCTGGGGGTAAGCAGATAAACATAACATTTTCATTTTTGGGTGAACTATCCCTTTAATAGAATAAAACACCTATAACAATGTGAATTAGGTAGGTTCACTGATTACCATAAAAGCCCATAGATATGCCGTCAGTTCATACTGCTGTTATCTCACAAGCGGATGCAATGAGACCAGTTTTCCGGTTTGGTCATGTGACATTCAACATATACACTATTGCGTCATGTTACTTTTGCAATACTTTTCACATCTAGTCTGGGCTGGGCGCAGCTCAGTCAAACCTTTTCAAATATAAATCATTATTGGTTTATCAAAGTGTATCTGGGTAAAATAAAGACTCTTCTTGGAAGATGGATTGTTTTTAGACTCTCTGATTAACACATTTTACTTATATCAAAAAAGTTACATAGTGTAGTTTTAAGAAACTACCATAAAAACAACTTTTAATAAAATACATTAATAAAAACAACAAACTATTCTTACCTGATTCTGTTTGGATACTTGCAGCACTGGCACTTGTATATTAATTAATATATTATATTAATATTTCATGTTGAGCTGATTGTGTTGTACATTGAAAATGACCTTTTCTCTTAATTAATACTTAAAGATATTATTCAGGTAAAATTATAAGACATTAGCCACCTTGATTTAGCCACCCCCCCCCCCCCCCCCCCACACACACACTTTTTTTTAAATGTTTAAAATATAAATCTTAGATTATAAGGATGCAGCCAGTTTGACAAAAGAAACCACTTTTCCATCACAGCAATGTCAGACCGCTTATCTGTGCGGTATAGATTCTGGTAAGGCATACAGCTTTCTGAATGGTTCTCATTTATGATTTTGTTGTGTATTTATTGTGTGTTAGTTTGGTTGTCCTGGAAACATTCTCAATATAATATTGTGCTTCTTCAAAAGATTATAACCAGGTATTGCCCTTGTGACATAAAATTCAATAACATTTTTGACAAGACTATCTGCTAGACAATAACTTTGTCTTAAAGATGCTGGTCAAAGAAGATAGCATGTCATTTAAGTGTGTGCTTTTAAATGTATCGGTGGGCAATGAAATGGTTGTAAATCCATATCATTGTACCATGCTGTTCATGGGCTCCCCCTGAATCAATAAAGTGCTATCTTATCTAATCTTATCCTATGATAACCTTATGTTCTGTAAGTGTTAAATTCAGCTTTGAACAGGAAAAAAAGTCTGACATGTTTTCTGCATATGCTATTTCTATTATAAAATTTTAATGGTGGTAAATTGAGAATTTAGTGGTGGCGATCCAATTTTGATGCTCAGATTGCTTCTGTTCATTTGGTGGGTATTAATCTATCAAATAAATGTGACTTGACAGATACATGTTAGGCTACGTGTGCATTTCTGTGCATAGAATAGCAATGATAAACAAATTAACATGGATAGAGACATACAATTCAATCTCTTTCTCTCAGCGCTCATTGCATTTCATTCTTAGCTTAGACATATACTCTGCCTTCTTTTGGTAGATTCTATACACGCGACGCATCAAAAGATAATAGAACCCATTATAATCAGTGTTATTGTCTACACTGGGTGCGGCGCGACGCGACAAATTCCCGATAGTAAACGGATTCCCCGTTCTATTTCTGACGTAGTCCAAGTGCTTTGCAACGGTCGTTCTGTCACGTTCAGTGTAGACAGTCGCGTCTGGTGTAGACGCGGTACAGATAGTTCTTTAAAGGTTCTTTACACGCAGTAACAGTTCTATTTAGAACTGTATGGTCCTGAACCCTTTATATGCTGAAATGATTCTTTGTATTTTGGGTTCTTTTTTCCCGCCTTTTTGTTTTTCAAATCTGTAACTGTCAAAGCCACCTCATTACTGATTTTCTGGAGCTTATTCATATACACAGACTGTCCTCACACTCTCAACAGGTAAATTATTTCTTTTTAAAAATGTCTGTAAATAGCTTTCAAATTGTTACTGGTTTCCTACCAATTATGTCTTTTTTTTAGTTAAGTGTGACCAGCTCTGTTCAGTTAAGGATACTCCTCTCCTCTTCTCCACTAAGTAACAGAGATATTGAATTTATGATCCATATTAGATTTTTTTATTAGGCCTATTATTACTTGGGTTTATGCATGAACATACCCAGTCACAAAAAACAAACAAACAAACAAAAAAGCATTAAAGGTATCCCATAACCTTATAGCACTTTTCATTTGTAAAGGGCTCACATACTGTCGATTTTTGTTACTTTTGGCCTTCATAAACACAACTATCTTTACATAAAATGTAAGAGACAGAGGGGTACTGTTTAGAACCATTTTTTTTTTTATAGTGTACCTACTCATTAATTGATCTTTGACTTACTACATCTAAATGTCATTTGACAAGCCCTCTGAATTTTAGTGTTGGTTCTGTTGCTGCATTATTGTTTATATTAATTGCATACATATTATTTGTGTTACATGAACTACCAACCTCATAATAGTCCAAAGAGCTCAACATATTCAATCTGTGTGGTTTTCAGTGTGCAGAGCAACACAAATGTGTGTCTGATATCCTGTTTGTACATTGAATACAAACAGTGTTGTTAACCAAATCGAGAGCACTCTATTCCTGCAGTTCAAAGAGATATTTTCTACTGACTTACTAATCATAAAGGGCTTTCTGAAGATGTCCTTTAATCTTGTATATATCTATTATATCTTTTATTGCCATTGTGCACATACACATTCTTACTATCGAAGTATGATCAAAATAGCAAATAATGTCCCTAAACATATAGGCCTACATAGATTTAAATACACTCACCCACATATAGTAAACACACCATGTAAAAAAACAACAGAAATGAAGCTCTAGCGCAAGTTCTGCCGGGAAGACTCAAATGTTACGTCACTATTAATTCAGATCTAACCAATCATTATCTAACACTTGGAGTATAAAAGATTGGTACTTACACTTGTCTGAGTTCGCAGATGCTGACGCGAACTTCACCTCCATCCTCCCTACCACCACCAGGATGGTCCCTGTCCTTACTCCCCGGGGGTTGGCTACGCCCCTGCCTTCAGCTTCAGGCAGGAAATGCAAAGTCTGCAACCCTCAGGACGTGAGCTACGGACGGGGCCTACGCCAAAGATCATTAACTTTATATATATATTCTGCTTGCTGTTTGGTAATAAATATCAGTGTTTCATTATCTTGCCTCCCGAGTCTTTCTGGTAGAACTGTCATTTAAGATCTCAAAAAGAGCATGACTGCTTGAATGCAGCTGAAGTGAATTCAAGAAGGTTCTGAATTAGTTTGACCCAAAGGTGTGAGTATGGTTGACTGAATACCGCATAGCCCATCCTGTTCGGAGCCTAGAGGCATATCAAAGAGAAAAAAGGTGGCTAGTACATCCGTTAGATTTATCAAAAGCATTTTTGAGCAAAAGAAAGCACTTAAAATCATCACGGCAAATTACGTTTTTTCATAGCAGTCTAAAATGATGGATTTTCCATTAGAAAAAATTGGGGCATGTTCTGAAGGTAACAGAAGAATCTTGGAATCCATTTTAAACACACACACACACACACACGTTTGTTTCACTATATTAGTGAGGATGTCATTTTAAAAAAAGCATTTCGAATGATTTATAAGCTGCTATCCTCATGGGGACCAAAAGAATGTCCCCACAAGGTAAAATATTTCTGGTATTGCATCCTTGTTGTGGACAAACACACACACAGCTTGTACGGGGACTCTCCATAGAAGTAATGGTTTTTATACTGTACAAACTGTATATTATAAAATGGATAGTTCTGGCCCTTGATTCTGATTGATTGAGCCGCGTTCGAAGCTGTTGTAAAATGCCCGAAAACATACAGCTGACTGCATTACATAAGTATCGCTGCGACACTGAATGTGTATGTTGCTGCATCTGTCTTAAAAATCACTCTTAGCAACATAAACATATGTTTGTTCTTTATTGATTTTGTCATTATGTACTGCATTATGAAGAGTGTTGTGAGAGAGATATCAAGTGACTGAATGTGTTACCTGCATTAAGATTTGGCATTTTCCTTTAGGCCAGTCCTATGTTCATAATAAAAAATCTGTTGAATGTCTGCTGCGATCAACATTTAAAGGATTTTCTTGTGCCCTGCTGACACTGACAGCGCTAGTCAAAGCATTTGTCATTTGCATCTTGTTCACAACAACTTTCACTATAAAAGTGTTTGCGACTGAGCGACTCACTCATAAAGACAATATTTGCCGTCACCTCTGGCAAAATAAATGTAACTTCTGTTGCTGTTCATGGTCAGGGACTATTTTTTCCAGCGGAAGGAAGGCTTTTAATGATTTTATTTCATGAAAGTTGCATTGATACATTTTTTTTTTTAACTTTAATATTTGTATTGTGTGGTAACAGTTTTATAAAAGCAATAAGCCCCATGAAGCGGAGTACCTAAAACCCCCAACTGTTATAAATTCACTGTAAACCATAGCTTCTTGGGGCTTTTTGCTTTATTCTCTCACCCTACAATAACCCTACCCCTAAACCTACCCATCACAGAAAACTGTCTGCATTTTTTGAATTAAAAAAACAACAACAACGTTTGGTGTGTTTTTTAAGCCATTTGGTTTACGAGAATACAGGAAGTGTCCTCATAAACCATGTTTATGTTGTAATACCCATGTCATTATGCACATTTGTGTCCTCATAAACCATGTAGCCTATACAAGAACACACACACACACACACACACACATTTACACCGTTTCAGCCCACATCGGTTTAAACAACAGCACTCTTTTTCCTCAACATTAATTTACACAGTTTAGAGATACCTTCTAAATGACATAGAACACACATAACCCTGTTGAAAAACCAGCATATGCTGGTTAGGTATGTTTTGAAGCATGGAAGCTGGTTTGAGCTGGTTTATGCTGGTCCTTAGCTGGTAATGAGCTGGTTTAAGCTGGTCAAGTGCTGGTGGTCCTGAGCTGGAGCTAGTTGCTTAGGACCAGCACTTGACCAGCTTAAACCAGTTCATGACCAGCTAAGGACCAGCATAAACCAGCTCAAACCAGCTTCCATGCTTCAAAACATACCTAACCAGCATATGCTGTTTTTTTCAACAGGGAAGAGAATATTATATAAACGTTTAAGACACATAACTAAGAAAGCCAAGAAAACAGTTACTGACGTTTAAACAAAATCTTACACTCTCCTACTGACTTAATTAAAATATTGAGTTGATATTGAATACACGGATGCGCACACAACTATACATTATCAGTTGCCTCCTTCCCTTCTTTTCCACTGAATCCACTTTAAAACGATCCAGGCATAAACAATCAAAGGTAAAATCTGTTTGTCGATCAAACCCCTGACAGAAATAACCACTGAGAAGGATGAAAGCCCGGCAGCCGGCAGCCCGGTCATCTCATTGGATGTTTGGTAGCGTCCTCACCGCAAAGATCCATCATCCGAGCAACTCAATCAAGGCACAGGCAGTAATGGCTGTAAAAGACACCTGTTACGGCTAAACGATTTTTACAAAAAAGTGATTATTTACAGCGATTGTTTTACCAGGGATTTCTGTTCATCATGAAGTTAAAGATCAGTCTGGATGCGGTGCGCGTGCACTGAGGACGCTGGAAAGGTGCGTGTCTTTCTGCATTTCTTCACTTGACAACACTGATTGCTTAAATGAAGTATTTCTTGAAGTAACATTTATATAAATTACATGTTTTACATTGCTAGTATTATCGGCTCAGTATTATGATCATACAGTCGATCGTTTTGATTTCATGTTGCTGCTTTTTTACGCGTCGTGTATAATTTAAGGGGAGTGTGTGGACTTATCTTTTTTTAAGTTTAATCATTAATAATGACATTCTGAGACATCTCAGATAAAATAATGAAAGGGCTATAAGAATGTATTCACTACCCCTGTGTTTCCACATAATAGGCTATGCGTTTCCATGGATTTTACATTTAATTTACATTTGAAGTGAGTTCAGCAAAATTGGGACATCAGGTAGAACGGGACAAATAAGTGTTATGACACCTTTAAAACTGTTTAGATATTATGATAATTAATCATTATATTATTATGGGCTAATATGAACAAGGTTTGAGTTATTGTAACCTACTGTATGTTACTGTTACCCTTCTGATTGCTGGTTTTACATGTTTTTTCTAACTGGACCAAGCTAGTCATTCTGGTCAATAGCTAATCCAAGATAGAAGATCTAGATGACCTGGTTTATCTTGACCAAGCTGGTTAGAGGGTAGAAGAAAACCTTGGACTGGTAATCAAACAGCTAGTATGTTCTACAAATCAGTTGCTGAAATGAGATGGCATTGATTGTTTTTAGTAGGGAAAGGGAAAATACACACAATGGATATAAAAAGTCATGTCCGAATCCAATGCCAGCTTCACTTTCTGTCTCCTGAGATACCTTCATCTGATACATTTTTGAAAGCAGCATAGATCTTTCACTGCCTTTGATATCCCACAATCCTGTGCTTTCCATTCTGTGACAGATGAGCTAAATAATAAAGATGGTGTCTGAAATTTGTAGTTGGTGTTGGTCAGTTTGTGTGTAAATGTATGTTTTTGACCAACATTACTATAGTACCTGTAGTATCACCAAAGCTCGCTCTATTTTGCTGTAGTTCATTAACCGTTATGCTGCTTCAAAAGTATGCAAAGTATACTTATTTGCGAAGTTCCTTCGTGCGCAAACGCTGCCTACAAAGTCATTGCCTGATAAGGCGGCGAGGCAACAAGTCAGCTGCACGTTTTCGGATGCAGCCCAGGATTAATCAGTCTGATTAATATAGTCTGATTAGACCAAGATTGAACATTTTGGACAAAATTGTAAAAGGTGTGTTTGGCACAAAAGAGCACATCAGCAAAAGAACACCATGCCCACAGTGAAGCACGGTGGTGGCTTTAGTGAAGGTGGAGGGAATCATGAATAGCTCCAATTATCAGTCAATTTTGGAAAAGAACATTCTGGCATCTGCTGAAAATTAAGAGAACTTTCAACTTTCAGCTTCTAAATCAACAAAAGTCAACAAAAGAATGTCTTCAGCAAAGAAGGATGAATGGCCTAGCCAGAGCCCAGACCTGAATTCTATATAAAAATCTGTGAGGGGACGTGAAGAGGGCTGTGCACAGGAGATGTCCTTGCAATTTAACAGATCTGGAACATTTTTGCAAAGAAGAATGGCAATGTATTCCCAAATCAAGATGTGCCAAGCTGACCAATGACCAATTTGTATGTATTTTACGAGGTGGCTAATTCGTAAGAATTCATATGACCTCACTCGTACGGATTCAAACGATTTGTCTTAACCCCAGTGACGGGTAATTTTTGGGGCAGGTCATTTGTACGAATTCATACAAATTAGCCATCTCATAAAATACGTACGAATTGGCGTGTGATTGGGTTGACCCGAACATATGCAGTGGTGTGATAAAATCAAATTGTGCTTAACCCCTTAAGTGCTTAAACTAAGTATTAGTTCAGGGATGTGCACACTTATGCAGTTAGTTATTCCAAGTTTTTTTTTTCTCTCTGAAATGTGTCACTTTAGATTTAGTGCATTGCATAATTTTTATATAAAAGGTGAAGTTATGTTATGATTTACCTTTGTTTCATTTTTTTTTACATTATGTTTTAACAGGGGTGTGTAGACATTTCATATCCAGTGTGTGTGTGTGTATATATATATATATATATATATATATATATATATATATATATATAAATATACAAAATATATATACAAACATATAAATATAATATATAAATATATACAAATATATATTCAAACATATAGCAAAAGTAACATAGAAACTATAGACTTATGACAATGTCCCTGAAACAATCAGGCCTCCAATTTAAGATTTAATTTCGTGATGAGTGATTTTTTGCTAAGAAAAGAACAGGAGAAATGCCAAGCAAGTTTTAGAGCTGGTAAAAGCTGTGAGAAGAGTGCCTGTTTCATCTCACACAGTGAGACGCAATGTGCAATAGTGAAATGCGTTGTTGTCCTTGTCCACACAGGAACTGCAGCCAAAGCACAAAAAACTCATTTAAGTCTTTTGCAAGGCCAATATTAACAAAATATAGTCTTCTGGTAATCCATACTCTGGACTCCTGAGACCAAATCAATCATTTTGAATCTAACAGCATATTGCAATGCAAAGGGGAGGAGTACAGTGAGAAGTGCCTGGTGCCCACAGTGAAGGTCGGTGGTAGTGACATTCTTATATCCACCTTATTTTTCAGGTAAAAGCGGGCTCAGCCATTTGTAAATTAAAGGTGCTAAAGAGGATGTTTTGTTTTATACATTTTTGCAATATTACTTGAAACTGTCTTTACTAACCGATAAAAGACTATTTATTAGATGCACTGAAAGGAATAATGTTAATATACATCATCTGTGCACGAGGTAGGGCCTTAAAAACATCAGCCAATCGTTTACGCGATCATCGCGTAAACGATTGGCCCTCTGGCTTGTCAATCACTGCCATTACGTTCCTTGTGAAAGACGTGCGCGGATTGGCCCTCTGGCTTGTCAATCACTGCCATGATGTTCTTTGTGCGAGACGTGCGCGGCTCTGCACTCCAGTAACTTTCCACACTCTACAGGCGCCGCATGCAATGTTTTTGTCAGGAGACAGGAGTAACAACTGCAGATTATGAGTTACCTGCGGTGAGTCCGACATAATGAATCCACTAACACGACACAGCGAATGCCGGTGGTAAACACTCGTGTTCCAATACTCGTGCACGAGTTTTGGGAGGCGTTCCCTCGAAATGAGCTGTGAAGGAGGGGGGTTGTTCTTATGCATGCGCTCATTTCAAAAACTCACTAACAGTCTTTGGTTTCTCAGTCGACGAAAAGATCCTCTTTAGCACCTTTAAATGTGTCTGGCTTCTGGTGTCATTCGCTTCCAGTTATTTTTAGCTGTACAGAACAGCTCGTTATGCTGCTTGATATTGCAAACTGGTATTTCTTACAATATTATTTTAATGTATTGTCTTAATTATAAACATACTAAATCTGCTAAATCCCAGTGTCAGCCCATTCAGAAATACCAGTTGATTGGCAGAAACCGCTAAATGCCACTTCCCTTTGTCAGCAAAAGCCTCTAAATCCACAGAAGAACAAATCGGAAGATTGTGATTTCAAGATGAGTGATGATGTGCGGATGAGCCGGCTTTCAGTTGCCGAGCTGCAAGTTTTGTCCATCTTTACAGTGGCAATGTCTTTCACAAGTAGCAAGTAAACATAACTGTTTCTTTTGCTGCTGTAAAACTGACAGAAATGGACAATGTCAGAGATTTTTGCACAAAAAAACAAAACAAAAAAAAAGCACACGTGGACTGGTATTGCAGCATAATTTATTAAATACCAATTAATTGACTAAAGTAACATTTTTGAAAAAAAGGCATCTCAATAGGCTGACTGACTAATCTTTTAATTGCCATTAATGTGAAATTACTGAACCTAAACATAGGAGCCTGGTAAAAAAAATCTAATTTAAATGAAAACATGTCAGACGTTAAAGAAATTAACCTTTTTATTTAAATATAGTATCCTATACACTGTTGCTATGAAGCAATGTAAACAATGTATTAAACTATACAGTTTCATTTAATGAAAAAAAAAATTTCATGGTAAAGCTAACATCCGGAAGAGCAAAAAATAAAAGAATAATCTGTCATTTGGTGCCAGGAAAAGGCACACTGTGTTTAATTGTTCGGGATTATTCAAATAAGTTTGGAATTGAGGAAATAACAATAACTATTATAATTTAAAAAAAAGTATTTCTGTTGAACATACTGCTTGCTACCACAACCTATATATTTCCAGTCTGCATTTATTGTGCAAATCTGTTTGACTATCAATCATGCTGAAGGTGCAATCTAAGAGGTAGCAGTTTACACTTGACTTCAAGAAGGGCTCTTTTAACCACATTTAATAATTTCACCCTTAGATTCCCATGATGGCTCTGACCTGCCTTTGCGAGTCTATGAATGGATCAGACCAGGCTTATGTGTTCTGCAACAGCTCTACATTCAACTTTACCGGCGACGAGAGTGGGCGCTGTCACCTTCAGACCGTAGATGAAGTTCTGTTCAGTCTTCTGGGCCCTAGACGATCTCCTTTCTTCTTCCCCGTAACCTTTACGTACATCCTCATCTTCATCACAGGGGTCTTGGGAAACCTCCTCACTTGCACTGTGATCACTAAAGACAGGAAGATGCGGACACCCAGCAACCTATATCTCTTTAGCCTGGCCATCTCAGACCTGCTGGTGCTGCTCTTTGGGATGCCGCTGGAAATCTACGAGCTGTGGCAGAACTACCCTTTCCCCTTTGGCGAAGGCATCTGCTGCTTCAAGATCTTCTTATTTGAGACGGTTTGTTTTGCTTCTGTGCTCAACGTTACAGTGCTGAGCGTGGAGCGCTACATAGCTGTTATTCACCCGCTCAAAACCCGCTACGCCATAACCAACAAGCACGCTCAAAGGGTCATCGCCAGTGTTTGGGCACTGTCCCTGCTCTGTGCCATCCCAAACACCTCACTTCACGGCCTGCAGTACCAGTACCTGCCAGAGAGGGTGCTGGAGTCAGCTACTTGCAACCTGCTCAAGCCCAAATGGATGTACAACTTGGTGATTCAGGTCACCACTGTGCTCTTTTACTTTGTCCCCATGATGATGATCAGTGTGCTGTATCTGATGATTGGTCTGACACTGGGCAGGGGACAGAAGCAGAGGAAGGACAAGCAGGGCAACCACAGCAGTGGCAGCTGGAAAATCCATCTGGACAGTAGACTGAAAAGGCAGGTCATCAAGATGCACTGTGAGTGTTTGCCTGATATTTACAGTAAAAACATCAAATTACACTGTACAATGCAGTTTTCTTTTATATACAGTATCTCACAGAAGTGAGTACACCCCTCACATTTTTGTAAATATTTTATTATATCTTTTCATGTGACAACACTGAAGAAATGACACTTTGCTACAATGTAAAATAGTGAGTGTACAGCTTGTATAACAGTGTAAATTTGCTGTCCCTTCAAAATAACTCAACACACAGCCATTAATGTCTAAGCCGCTGGCCACAAAAGTGAGTACACCCCTAAGTGAAAATGACCAAATTGGGCCCAATTAGCCATTTTTTCTCCCCGGTGCCATGTGACTCGTTAAGTGTTACAAGGTCTCAGGTGTGAATGGGGAGCAGGTGTGTTAAATTTGGTGTTATCTCTCTCACTCTCTCATACTGGTCACTGGAAGTTCAACATGGCACCTCATGGCAAAGAACTCTCTGAGGATCTGAAAAAAAGAATTGTTGCTCTACATCAGTGTTTCTCAACCCTGGTCCTGGAGGACCCCCAACACTGCACATTTTGAAAGTCTCTTCTGTCTGACACACTCATTTCAGGTAGTGGAGTTTCTTCTAATGAGCTGATGAGTTGAATCAGGTGTGTTTAATTAGGGAGAAAGACAAAACCTGCAGTGTTGGGGGTCCTTCAGGACCAGGGTTGAGAAACACTGCTCTACATAAAGATGGCGTAGGCTATAAGAAGATTGCCAAGACCCTGAAACTGAGCTGCAAGAGGTTTAAGGTTTAGACATTAATGGCTGTGTGTTGAGTTATTTTGAGGGGACAACAAATTTACACTGTTATACAAGCTGTGCATTCACTACTTTACATTGTAGCAAAGTGTCATTTCTTCAGTGTTGTCACATGAAAAGATATAATAAAATATTTACAAAAATGTGAGGGGTGTACTCACTTCTGTGAGATACTGTATGCACATACTTTGTCATTTCCAATTAAAGTCTTATTTTCTTTTGTTTACTTTTGCACAAATCCAAATTAGTAGCATCCCTAATCCACTGGCATGGCAAATCCAAATCCCACTGTAAAGCCTCATTTAGATGCCTGAAAACATTCATCTGGACGGTCTTAATTTTTGGAGCGGTAAAATCTCTAGCCAAACAATTGTGTAAAGCCAAAAAAAATAAAAAATAAAAATAAAAATCAAATGGCCACACAATGTTTCATATCTTCTGTATGCCTTTCTTTAATCTCCATGATGCTATTCTCAGAGCTTCTTCTTAGCAGATGTTATCATCATATATTGACTCACAAAGTAAAGTGAACTGACATAAGGGTTCTAGACGCAAGACACTTTTATTTGCAATTATAGAGCATGTGTCTATACAATTACACTGTAATGGCACTAATTACTCACCATTAATGCTATTCACTTATAGACTCATATAAGCTAAAAGCTCATTCTAGGGTTTATTGTGTGTTTGAAAGATGCTTCACCCAAAACATCTCAGTTACAAAGGTAACCCTCGTTCCCTGAAGGAGGGAATGGAGACGTACGTCGGACAGACCGACTGAGTGGGAACTGAAAATACTGTCATCATTTACTCTCCCTCAAGTTGTTCCAAACCTGTATGAATTTATTTCTTCTGCTGAACACAATAGAATGTATTTTGAAGAATATGGAATGGAAATGGAAAGATTACTATGGAAGTCAATGGAGCCCATCAACTGCTTGGTTACTGACATTCTTCAAAAGTTTAGTGAATTTTCAAAAATAAGATTTTTCTGAAATCGGATTGGATTAATTCCGACTGACAAAAAAATAGTGCATGTAAACATACCTATTCTGAAACGCAACAGCACGCAAAGTCACCTTAGGTTGCTAAACTAAAAAGCTTGCGTAAAGTATGTTTCTAGGCTAAATAAATATCTGACTGCAACTGACCAATCAGAATGAAGTATTCTAGAGAGGGACTGAGATGCCAGTGGAGGTCTGGGAATGATGCCTAGAGAGTAGTCTTTGGGTCTGAGGGCTTACTTTCACAGTTGATTGTGACATTGATTTACTTGATTTCTTCTCTCTCCTCCTATAGTTGTGGTGGTATTAGTGTTTGCCATCTGCTGGGCTCCATTCCACATTGACCGACTCTTGTGGAGCTTCATCACGAGTTGGACGGATCACATGCATAACATTTTCGAATACGTGCACATAATCTCGGGTGTGCTCTTCTACCTCAGCTCCGCCGTTAACCCCATCATCTACAACCTGCTCTCCAGCCGTTTCCGAGAACGGTTTCAAGTGCTGATATGCAGTCGCCTGTCCACAAACTGTTCTCGTAATGACTCCACACCTTTCTATGTAATTCCCAAAGACCCCCCCACTGATCTCCAAGAGCAGGAGCGCAGGCGGCCCACTTCCTTTTGTCATTATCACCAGCGGGTGGGGACAGAAGAATGAATGCTTTCATCTGAGAAAACATGTTCTGTAATCACATATAGGCATCTTTGGTTCCCCTCACTAAAAATAGAAAAAGATGATGATGTGAAACATGTCAATTACAATACTGTAAATAATAAGCAATTCTTTAAAACCACATGTAAATGGACATACTGGGTTTGGACTGATATGGACTAAAAATGAAAAATCTGGAAAAAAAAAAAAAAAAAAACGCTGTACAATTTTGCAGAAATGCCATTTATCAGGTCATTCATGGTCAATATTACAGTTCTTGTGAACATTAGTAAAAAAATGGGAGACAAGTTAATTGATTCCTAAATGACAAAATCGCTGCTATGCATCTGTTTAGACATGAAAAGGGACATCTCTGTATCAAATGTACTTTATAATTCAGATTGTGTGAAAGCATAAATATTCCTGTTTCTTTATTTATAGCTTTTTCATTCAAATTAGGCTTTATGCATTTAGATGATCTATTTATGTAGATTGTATAGACGTTATGCTTCAGAGAAACAAGTGTGCAGCCATCTTTTGAAATTTGTGTTTGAACTTCTGTTTTTGTGGTAGCTCTGTATATTTACATCTCTGTCGAAGAGTTTAGCTGGTGAAGTGGATTTACTTATTGTAGAGGTAACAAAAGTTATCATTAGCATTGTAATGTTTGAAGCGGATGTCATAACAAATGTAGGTAGACCAGGAAGATTTTAAAAGAAGACAGAACACAACGAGTTCGGTGCTTAAAAGGGGCGGGTCTATCTATCTATCTATCTATCTATCTATCTATCTATCTATCTATCTATCTATCTATCTATCTATCTGTCTGTCTGTGTGCATGTGGATGGACTGGACAATGTCCGTTCCAAACGAGTGGTGTCAGTCTTGTTGGGAATGAGGGATTTTGTGTGTGTGTGTGTGTGTGTGTGTGTCATTGGGACACGAACAAAAGGAAACATGCACAACATTCCCTGGATCCATTTTCCTCCAGCAGAAAAGAAGTAGTAGCATACTTGTGCCAGAGGGGAGTCATCAAAAATACACAATGAAAGAAGAACAATAAGAGCTGCATGGCACATTAACCATTTCAGACTAATATGGAAAAGTGTGTATTTTATGTTTCAATTAACTGCAGGTGCTTATCAGAATGTTGTGTGCAGGGATTCTGGCTTAAATAGTGCAATTATGCAGTTTTATTGTCGTTTAGAAATGTTTGTGCCAAAAGTGCTTCATTAGAATTATATCATGATATCATGAGAAATAGAATATTTTTTGTATCTGTGGATTGTAACTCTTAAATACATTGGAGAACTGTGGCTTTACTTTCAAATGAAGCAAATATCGCTCATTATTACGTGTTTCTTTTCTATTTTAGTGAACTTTTACTGTTGACAGTTTAATCTAGCAGTTTCATCTTGCTGTGAGAGATGAATGTGTAACTGTCTCAGGGGGAGATTTTGCTACCTGTAATTTATGGAACGAGAGAGAGAGAGAGAGAGAAGAAATACGACTAGGCTTAACACCAAATTCATATATGATACAAAAATCATTTGCAAGTATAGACATAAACGAGTTTTGCACACTCTTTAAAAAAGGTTTTGAATAGGTTATCTGTTATAAATTCAGTTTCAGAGGATAAGTTATTCAAAACTGTCTGTTTTACCCACAAAACAAAATTAGGTTTTAATTGCAGAAACCCAGGGTTTATTTTGGTATGTTAAGCATTATGTATTAATCAGATTTTTTTCTTGTTTTTTGTTTGAAAATAAATTGTATTCAATTGCCTCTATATAGATCAAGCACAAATTGACAAAAAACAAACTCATTTGCATTCTCCTAATTCCATTCTTATCTCTCATAAAGTGAATATAATGTGTAGTATTATTATAATATTATTCAGAAACACATTTAAAGTGCAGTCATAAGTACAAAGTCTAAAAGTTAGAGCATTATAAGAATTTATAATGATCTTAAAATTGTTGGCTTTACCACAGAATGATTATTATGCTCAGTCATTTTTTCAATCATCACCTCATCATGCTCAATCAAACCTTTTGATGATTTACTAATCTATGCATTAATATTCCTGCATAGAACGGGACAAGGCTTATTTTACATAAAAGACTATTTAAGCATTGGAAACAGAATTTATTTCTGCATATTCAGTTGCAATTGCATAGAAAATTAAATTGACAGTGATTTAGTGAGACTAATTTAGCAAGGTCTCCATAAGAGCCTATTATTTGTATATGTTATTTTGCTTCAAAGTAGATGATTTATAATATTAGATCCAGAAAATAGCATTAATAATTTATGTACAAAGCTAACTGTACAAAAAGGTTTTTATATACCTGTCAAAAGTTTGGAGACAAACTTTTTTTTTTTCTTTTTTTTTTAAATTTGAAATAAGTTTCAAAAACTCAGCTTTTCCATCACAGGAATAAATTATATTTTAAAATATATTCAAATAGAAAACTGTTTTTTTTATTTGTAATAATATTTCACAATATTACTGCTTTTACTGTATTTTTGATTAAATAAATGTAGCCTTGGTGAGACAAAACCTTTCAAAAAGATGAAAAAAATGGTAATGTTTCCAAACTTTTGATAGGTACTGTACAATGGCAAGTTATATAATAAGGAAGAACATGAAAATATAAGGACATCTTTATGTACAAGGACATGATCATATGTGCAAAAATAGGTTATGCTGAAATTTCCTCATAGGTTAAACAAGCTATTACAAGAAAAACAATGACAGTGGTAACCATCCTCTGTTATCATTTGACCCAGTCACGCGTATATAAAGCCCCAATGTCTCAGATCACAGTTTTTCGGGAAAAAGTTTCATCCTTAGTTAGAGAACGTGGGTCTGCGGGATATCCGAATCACATTATATGTGTTGAGCCCTGGAGCGTCGAATCCAGGAGACACACCCTTCTTATCAAAAACATAAAAGTTAAAAAGCTGCCCATCTTGTGCTTCCAGGGACACGGATGCGGTGTTGACACGCAGCACACAGGGATATTCTTTCTCGAACACAACCCTGAAGACTCGGTCCACTAAGTAATTCAATTTTATGGTCCGGTACCGCTCAGGGATGAGATCCTCAATTTGAGGTCCAAACTGCTGCATGATCAAGACACCATCTGGCCCCGCTTTAATCTCGTAAAACGTGATGTTGCCGTAAGTGTAAAAGCCCACGTAGGGGGCAGGATTCGGGGGAGGAATAAGAATCCTCTTAGCCTCCCTGAAGGCCCTTTCCATGGCGGGAATGATATACGAGTAGGCCTTTGACACTATATCCTGGTTCTGCGGCCGCGTGCCCGCCATCAGCACCACCAAGCCTAGCTTAAGCCGAGGCACCAGAGAGAATGTAGCGGAATAGCCGTCCAGATCGCCATCCTTGCGTAGCACCTCATATCCGATCTGTTCATTCACTTCCCATGGCGTTCCGGTACGATTGGCGAAGTAGTCTTTGTCGCAGCGGAACAGAGGGGTTAGCATAATTTTTAAGGTGTCGGGCTCCAATAGCTTGCGGTGATAGGCTCCCAGCAACATCATGGATAATTTAGCCATGTCAGCAGCCGTTGAATACATCTGGCCCGAGGGGCGGTACCACCCCAAGTCATAAAGAGGCGCCATTTGGCCACTGCCGTACACACCGACAGCCATTTGACTTTGGATACCAGGGCTGATGTCAAACCCTGTATCCTCCATTCCCAACCTGCCCAGAATGTTATCCGTGACCCATCGCTGGTAATTGATTCCCACAACTCTCTCAGAGAGGACATGGGCGAGCAAAGAGAAGGCCAAATTGCTGTAGTGACATCTAACAGAGAAAAGTGAAGAGAAGAGTATGTTATGTCTTCTTTCTTACCTCAAAGGCAAGTTATTAGGAGACAACAGAAAAGTTATTATCTTTGTTGTCACGGTCCATAACCTTTCCAAAAAAAAAAAGCAATTAAGAGGTACACAAAATGAGGTCCATTTAAAGTAGCTGACAAAACAAATATGGTTACATAAACAAGCTAAATTAATGTGGCGGAACTTACTTGGTCCCTGGATCTGCGACAAGCACATCATCTTGCAGGAGGCTGATTGCAGCCTTGGTCTTCCCTTTCCACAGCAAGTTAGTTCCACGGAGTCTTCGGGGTAGACCTGCAAAAAATACAGTATGGAGAATAATGCTTAATTGTGTTGTTTTTTTTAATGTCTTGTATGTAATGTAATTACTTGTAATAAAAGCAATTTGCTTCAATCATCTGAACATTTTCAGGGAAGGGAAATTAATCTTTTCTTAAAGGGGTCAAAACATTTTTAGAACATTAAAAACTTTCTCCACAGAAATTTGAAAAAGATCATGTATTGAAACTATTTGTCATGTACACTGCGTGCATAATTATTATGCAAGTTGATTTTCTGATCATATTTTTTTTTCCAGGCACATTTTACGAATTCCAAACTACATCAATCTTAATAACTACTATTGTTTTTGTATTTAATAATTTATAAGTGAAAAATAATTTTTACAGATGAAATGAACCAAAATGAGATTTAAAGGGTTAGTTCACCCAAAAATGAAAATTATCTCATTAATGACTCACCCTCATGTCGTTCCAAACCCGCAACACCTCCTTTCATCTTCGGAACACAGTTTAAGATATTTTAGATTTAGTCTCAGCAGAGCTTTCTGTCCCTCCATTGAAAATGTATGTACGGTGCACTGTCCATGTCCAGAAAGGTAATAAAAACATCATCAAAGTAGTCCATGTGACATCAGTGGGTTAGTTAGAAGTTTTTGAAGCATCTAAAATACATTTTGGTCCAAAAATAACAAAAACTACGACTTTATTCAGCATTGTATTCTCTTCCGGGTCTGTTGTTCATCTGGGTTCACGACTCGGGTTCAGTGAACCGCAGCACACTGCTGACGTAAGACACTGCTGATGTGTTAGGCGGTGCGCCAGAGTTTCGTTTACAGTCTGAGGGAGACGCACGCTGTATTCAAGCTATTTTTTAAAATGGTGCGTAAGTGTGCATGTCGCGGATGTCCTAATCGCCAAAAACAACTACGTAAAAGTGCATTACCAACGCCGACAGATGAAAGGATTCAATGGAATCAATTCAATAGAAAGGATTCCGGAAGAGAATACAATGCTGAATAAAGTCGCATTTTTTATTATTTTTGGACCAAAATCTATATAAGATGCTTCAAAAACTTCTAACTAACACACTGATGTCACATGGACTACTTTGATGATGTTTTTATTACCTTTATGGACATGGACAGTATACTGCACATACATTTTCAATGGATGGACAGAAAGCTCTCGGACTAAATCTAAAATATCTTAAACTGTGTTCCGAAGATGAATGGAGGTCTTACGGGTTTGGAACGACATGAGGGTGAGTCATTAATGAGATAATTTTCATTTTTGGGTGAACTAACCCTTTAACTCAGACTGAAAAGTCAAAAATTATTAAATACCCATGAAAAGAATGCAATACTAATGCAATACTAGAAATTGCAAAGTTAAAGCGTGACCAGTGTACAGCAAAATGCTCATTGGGTTTGGAATTGGTCAAACGTGCCTGGAAAAAAAAATATGATCAGAAAATCAACTTGCATAATAATTATGCAGGCAGTGTACATTAACTAATGCAAATTTGAATGAATAATAATTCAGAATATTCAGAGAAACTTGGCATTGGCCTCTTTCATTTTAAAGCCCAAAGTATACTTATTTTTTTTTTATGTGACATGCTAATCAGTCAGAACTTTTGGAGAGAAATAGTGCAGCCAACTAACAAAGATGAAACTTTCTAGTGCATATGTCGACCAACTGTGTTCATAGACACTATTTGAGTATACATTGAAAGGTTATGCGTTTGGTTGGTAAACATTATTTCACCAAGTAGAACATGTTCGAGGATCAACATCCTTGTTAAGAACATTCCAATCAACCAATCAGATTTGAGGGATAGGTTTACAATTAATGTCCATTTCCCTCTGATTTTAGAGGTTATGGGTAGGGTTAGGTTTAGGCATAGAAGTCGGACTATGTTTTAGATGGGAATGTTGTCCCAGGATCAACAAAAGATGCTGATCCAGGAACGTCTTACTTGGAAAAATCGTGCACATGCTGTTTGGCACACACACAAAAAAAAAAGAGAGAAAAAAAAAAGGAAAAGGTCATAAAATCTTTGACATAAAAAAATGTTGTTGACCTTTTTAGTTGATCATTAAAAATGCTTTGTCTAAATTAAAAATTAATTACAAAATTTAATTAACCTTTTTAATTGCCTGCATTTATTTCTGTTGTGTATTCTTGTCACATTTCTGCAGTAAATACTGTAAAGTTCCTGTGCTGAAAATAATTTAAATTTATATCAGCTTATTTTTTTTTATTTGCTTTTTTAAAAGAGGACAATGCACATTAACACATGAAACAAGTCTCCTATGTAAATGTAAAAAATGTAAATGTAAGATTTAGCCATTCTTGCTAATTTTCATCCGCAGTCCCTGTAGATGCAGTCCCTGCAGTTTTCATCTAATCACACACATCAAGTAGGCGAAGGCGTATTTGGCTGGTTGCTACAGGTAAATTACTTTCATTTCTGTGAAACTGCAATAAATGAGATTCGTTTTCAAATCTGAGCTCTTGAGTTTGTTCAACTCAATTGTCCATGTTTACCACCAGCAATTGAGGCCAAACAGTGAGCCCACCGCTGAGTTCAAAGAAACATTCATTTTGACCTTCTGCTATGGGTATTAAATGCTGTGATCAGAAACTGTTGTTATTCCACCTCTCAGTGATTGTGCAATCATGGAATTGCTTCTTGACACAAGATTGGAAGCTGGAAACTTACCAGAAAGCTGGCTGGCCATTCTCCTTAATGTTACCGAGGACGATCTGATTTGAACCTCACCACTGTCAAGGAAGATCAGCCCATCAGTGACGTATTTCAGCTCAGAGTCTCTGCTTTTTCCCAGGGGGTTTTTAATGGTGAAGTTGTCCACATACTTCTCCAGGGGGTCATCCAAGGAGCCCACCTTGCCATCTTCCCACAATCGATACAGCATCAGGGTGGGAAAGATCTTGGATATACTGGCAATCCTACAGAAGGGGTGATCGCACAGCAGATTCTTTATTCAAATGTGACCAAAACAAGACTTATTATTATTTATGAAAATAGTCAAGCTATGAGAAAACAACATCGGCTTTTGCATTGGTGAGAGAAGCAATGACATGTAATTATTAATCACGAAAATGCAATCAAATGGTTAGATGTACATTGAAGGATGTCATCATAAAAAACAAAGGAGTTTTATGCCTTGTTAGCTTTACTCACAATTCCTGACTTGTTTAGTTGTTTGCATTGTGTGCCATTGATTGACTGGCCAACCCAGAGTGCGTCAGACCTTGATACTGAGACTGGCCTTGAGTAGTTTATGAGCTCAATCTCAGCCTTTTGAACTATGAAACTTAAATCTCTTAACAGTATGCCCTCATAAATCCTACATACTTCTCATCCATGTGAGTGAAACACAGTTCAAAACACCTCGCAACTCACAGATGGATTATATAGTATTTGTGAACACCTTTGACTCTGAAAATGTCATAAAACCGTTCTACAATCCATTACAATAGATTGAGTTTTGCTAGAACTGGAGAGAAACAGCTCAGTAGCATTAGAAATCAGAGGAAGTGCCAATATATTTTTAAGATTTGATGAAACCAGCAGCCTCATCATTAGTATTCAAGACCATACCATGCAATTGCCAAGCCTCAGGACCTTTAGAAATAATCTTTGGCCTAAACACAGCTCAGCAATACAGTCTATGGATAGGTTTTATAATCAAAAAAGAAATATGATGTGACAGCAAATATAGATACATGCCTTTGCACATAAACTATATAAATGTGGTCTTGGAGGTTCAAATAGAAAAAAAGGTCTATTATTATGAACCATGGAGTAGACAGAAGTTCCTTTTGAATATATAATTCATACTGTAATAGCATGATACTGATTGGCAGAACACGCTCAGTCTTTAGTCATAATCCTGGAAATAGGCATGCAGATCATAATTAACGCATGCATTATTAATTATGCAAGTATTTCACTAATTGTGCACAAAGAATTCATTGGGTTTTCTCATGGATTACTCTCCTTCTCCTTTACCAGGTCTATAGCGCTTTGAAAAAACATGCATTCAGAAGAAAATCAAGGGTATGAAATATTCAAAAGGATCAAAATGTTACATTCCTTGCTTTATTCTGCAAAAAGGAAAAAGTAGTGCTGATTCTTTTTCAAAATCAAAATGAGAATGAGATTTAATGCCAAGTGTGTTTTCACATGCAAGGAATTTGTCTTGGTGAAAGGAGCTTCCAGTGCAGAAAAAAAGTACAGGTGCTGGTCATATAATTAGAATATCGTGAAAAAGTTCATTTTTTTTTATTGTAAATTATTTTTAAAAATGAAACTTTCATATATTCTAGATTCCCTACATGTAAAGTAAAACATTTCAAAAGTTTTTTTTTTTTTTTAAATTTTGATGATTAGAGCGTACAGCTCATGAAAGTCCAAAATCCAGTATCTCAAGATATTAGAATATTTCCTAAGATCAATCAAAAAATGGATTTTCAAAACAGAAAAGTTCAAGTTCTTTAAAGTATGTTCATTTGTACACTCAATACTTGGTCGGCAGCACATATTACAGCAAATGACTCGCTCCTAGCACAAATTACAGCATCAGTGAAGTGTGGCATGGAAGTGATCAGCCTGTGGCACTGCTGAGGCACTATTGAGCCTTCAGATCATCTGTATATTGTTGGATCGACTGTTTCTCATCTTTCTCTTGAAAATATCCCATAGATTCAGGGGTCAGGCATGTTGGCTGGCCAATAAAGCACAGTAATATCATGGTCAGCAAACCACTTGGAAGTGGTTTTTGCACTCTGGGCAGGTGCTAAAGTCCTGCTGGAAAAGGAAATCAGCATCTCCATAAAGCTTGTCAGCAGATGGAAGCTTAAAGTGCTCCAAAATCTCCTGGAAGATGGATGCATTGACTTTGCACTTGATAAAACACAATGGACCAACACCAGCAGATGTCACGGCCCCCCAAATCATTACTAACTTCAGAAACTTCACACTAGACTTCAAGCAGCTTGGATTCTGTGCCTCACCAGTCTTCCTTCAGACTCTGGGACCATGATTTCAACATGATGTGCAAAATTTACTTTTATCTGAAAAGAGGACTTTCGACCACTGTTCACTGTCCAGTTCTTTTTCTCCTTAGCCCAGGTAAGATGCTTCTGACGTTGTTTCTGTTTCAGAAGTGGCTTGGTAGTCCTTTTCCTGAAGATGTCCGAGTATGGTGACTCTTGATGCGCTGACTCCGGCTTCATTTGACTCATTGTGAAGCTCTCCAAAGTGTGTGAATCAGGTTTACTTGACAGTATTCTCAAGCTTGTGGTCATCCCTGTTGCTTGTGCACCTTTGCCTACCCAATTTCTTCCTTCTAGTCAACTTTGCATTTAATATGCTTTGATACATCACTCTGTAAACAGCCAAACATTCAGTAATGACCTTCTGTGACTTATTCTCTTTGTGGAGGGTGTCAATGATTGTCTCCTGGACCATTGCCAAGTCAGCAGTCTTCCCCATTAGTGTGGTTTCAAAGAACAAGAGATACCCGGAATTTATACTGTAGGGATGGTCATTTAATGAAACTCAAATGTAAATATTCTAATATTTTGAGATACTGGATTTTGGACTTTCATTAGCTGTACGCTCTAATCAACAAATTAAAAAAAAAAAAAAAAAAAAAAAAACTTGTAGGGAAAAAACGTTACCTTATAATTATATGACCAGCACCTGTACAGACGTACAAAGAGATAAAGCAGTAAAAATGAATATAACGCAAAAGTGGATACGTGCCTACGTCATTAGTATCATTAGTATTAGTAAAACACAACACAAAATCAATTCATTTGTATTACTGACACAAACATTGATTGAGTTCATGACTTTCAACAGAGGAAACAAGCTTGCTTTTGTCCACTTTGAAAGTGCAACAACATTAAGCTGCTGTGCTTGCAATGACAGTTTCACTCACAAATTAGATGTGAGCAACTTGGAATTAGTTTCAGACTGATTAAATCAATCTATGCATATAATTGGCCTCTAAATGCGTGCTTCTTCAGTGAAAAAGAACAGCGTAGTTCTTAGGCAATGATGCTTGAATGATTGCAGCTATATGGGTCCGAATCAAGGGCCCTCAAGAGCAGGGGAAAAAAGCACACAGACACTTAATTGGTAATTATGATAATGTCACCCCTCTCCATGCCAGACTCCTTCATATGAGGATGATCCGTGTGCTGCAGAGGAAAGTTTATCATATCTCCTGTCAACCATGAGCAAGAATTTTGAATGCAATGTCTAAAATAAGTAATACATAAACATGTATTTTTAAAAATATATAACACATAAATATACATTCCATGAAATATATTATATAATAACATAAGATGTACCTGTAAATGGTGTATTCATTTGGTGGTGCAGAGTTGGGATCACTACCATTTCTCTTGCCAAAGTTCCCTGTCCACAGCACTGTGTCATTGTAAGTAACAATAGCTGACAATGAGGGCAGACTGATGGGGTTGATGCTATTGCGCAGCAGTGCGTCAACCTAGACGAATGACAATACATTATTAAATTAATTTATACGGCAGAAATGGTTTTTTGAAATACACAACCGTTCAAAAGTTTGGGGTCAGTAAGGTTTTTTAATGCTTAAGCTCACCAATGCTGCATTTATTTGATCAAAATACACAGTGATATTGTGAAATATTATTTCAATTTAAAATAACTGTTTTCTGTTTTAATATTTTTTTAAATGTAATTTATTCTTGCAATGTCAAAGCGAATTTTCAATAGCCATTACTCCAGTCTTCAGTCACATGGTCTTTTGGAAATCTTATTTAATATGCTAATTTGCTGCCGAATAAACATTTCTTATTATTATCAATGTTGAAAACAGTTGTGCTTCTTAATATTTTTGTGATAGGCCTACATTTTTTTTTTCCCAAGATCCTTTAATGAATTGAAAGTTCAGAAGAAATAGTAAAAAAAAATATATATATATACATATTTCTTATAAAAGTATTCATTTCTTTTAAAAAACCAAAACAAAAATCTTACTGAACCCAAACTTTTGAACGGTAGTATATATTCTCAGTATTGACAAGTATAAGCAATTCCCTGAAATCTCACTGTGGCTATTAAAATAATGCTCTGTTAGCATGCTGACCACGTTCAAGCTTAAACCGGTGCGCAACGTTTTGCTATGGTTTCCAGGTAGAACGACATGTTTCCTGGAAATGGTGAAAATTCTTCAAAAAGAACACAAAGAATTGCCGTCTCAGCTGCCATAGTTGCAACTCTTGCGTCATCAGAACAGGGTGTTCAATGCACCACCGTTTCCGTTTAAAAACCGCTTTGCAACGTTTTGTCGGGGCTGAACGCAGCCCAGACCGACACAACAGATTCAGCTCAACCAATGGCATGAGATTGGGGCGGGACTATCTGTTTGACTGACCAATGACAGATGGGGGAAGTCTGTCAGGAAACCTGTTTGTAAACAGTCACTATTTTTGCCATTCCATTTGGTGGCGTTAGTGGCACAGAAATTGCGTACGTCAACTTTAAATAAAGTTTTAAAATATTGAGAGCATTGTTTTTTTTATTCAAAGCACGTATTCTATAAATCATCACTCTTAATGCCAGCTAAATTGCTGAATATTTTGTAATCTTGAATAAAATGAATATTTTATAAGTATTGTGTGTAACTAAGCAAGGATAATTGTGTGTCTCTCTCTGTTTAATGCATACATTGATTGCCACAGCTTGCATTATAATTTCATTTCATGCAACAGATTTTTAAGGTGCCAGTAAATTATTTTTACCCCCACTCTCAAGAGTAATGAAAGCGTTCCATGCTGTTAATGGTCACCGGTACAGACTGAGGAACAGCATTTATAAACTGGGCTCGCTCCTGCCAAGTGTTTTGCTCTAATGGCGTTTAAAAGGACATTTTGAAATCATGACATAATAAATATATAGTAAGTGGACTTGAGTTTTTGAATAGGGAGAAAGTAAATTAGCAGATCAGGCATGTATCTTAATCCTACACAGGACAAAATCATTGCACAAAAAGACAAAAATAATGATGTTTGAGCAGTGTAGGGTTTAGTGTTCAATCTTCACATGCTTACTTTCTCAAGTGCCTCCTTCAAAGTGGGGATGGGGTGCTCCAGAGGTGTGGGCTCTGGGAAGCGAGGGCACATTCTCACAGATTTGGATCTTTGCCCGCCATTTTCATCTTAAAAATGGACACACAGTTATACAAATATATAAAAAGAGAGAAAGTGAACTGTTAAATGTTCTCTGTTATTTTTATGTTGTATTTCCAGTTTTCCGTAATAGTTTGTAGTCACTTTGTAGACCTTTTGTGTTATTGGTTTCCTTGATTGAATGTCCAGGTGTTTCTTATTTCCCTGTGTATAAATACCTCAGTGTTTCCTTTGTTCAGTGTCAGGTGTTGTCCACTGTGTGTATAGCGTACGTTATTTCAGTTCTGTTTTACCTGTCTTGCCCTGTGTCTGTATTTACTTTGCATGGATTTTGTTATTTTGTTAATAAACTTCTATGTTGCACTTGGATCCTACTCTCCATCTTTTCTGAAGACACACTGGCTGTGTCTCAATCAGCTCCCTAGTTCAGTAGTCATGGCACTGATCAGGGAGTCGGCCATTTTGAGGGCTGTATCAATCGCAAAATCCTTCCAGGCCACTGAAACATTCGCTCCCTAAAAATCCCACAAAGCACCGTGAAAACAAGGGGCATCAATGCTGACAAATTTCATTTTTGTAGTATTTTATTTTTATTTAGACAAAATACAAAGAATTTTAACATTAGCCCTTCATAGAAAGGAGCTGTTTACACTGAAAATAATGACAATGACTTTATTTCGATACAATATTATTATTATTATTTTTTTTTTTAAATATTAATATAGTTTTTATTAATACTTTGAATTAGCTATTCAGTTTTATATATTCAGCTTTTATTTTAATTTTTAGCATTTTTTTTTACATTACTATTCAGGTTTAATTTATTTTTATTTCAGTTTTAGTTTTAGCTCAGCTTTAGTTTTCCAGTTAGTAATTTTAGTGTTTCAACTTAAACTTTCAAATTTGTAATTTCTGTTTTGTTTACGTTTTTCACATACAGTACTGTGCAAAAGTCTTATTTTCAGACCCCAAAAAAGGTTTTAAGCTAGTTATTTATATCTTTTGCTGTAGTGTGTCAATAGGAAATATCCGTTCACATTTCCAAACATTCATTTTGCCATTAATTGTAATAATCCAGTGAGATTTTTGAATACACAATAAGACTGATAACAGCCAGTGCTCCACATGGAGATCAGAGCTCACCATCATCAAATCCGTCTGTGATTACATGAAGAAACAGATGAAACTGAGACAAACCAAATCCAGTAGGACTGTGGCCATGTCTCCAAGAGATTTTAAGAAACCTGCCTGCAAAGCTACCTGAAAAATGATGCCCAAGTCAGTGGCGGCTGGTGCAAAAAATTTTTGGTGGGGCGCAAACATTTTTTGTTTTAGAAATGCAGGAATGAATAGGCTAATTGTTAAATAATCATTTAACAAGTGATATAATAATGTATCATTACCGCTTATCTAAAACATGGAAAATTCATTACTTAAAGCATGCCATAGGGCTGGGATCTAAAAAAAAAATTCTGTATTTAATTAAAAAAAAAAATTACATCCTGCCCAATATTGTCCTAGAAACAATGTTCATATTGAAGGCTATAAAAACAAACATGAATGTAACTGTGTAGTACATGCTATATTATGTGCAAAAAAGGGATCAAATCACATTAGGCCTAGGCTATATTCTAAAATTGTAACTTTACAATCTAAAAACAAAACGTTTTTAAAGCAGAAGTTAAATACACTAAACAGTCTATTTAAATACCCTACAACAGTCACTTTACACAGTTACTGCTATCGTACAAATACACTTAGTTGTATTTTCGAAATTCTACATATGGCATAATTATGTTCGCCAACAAAAACGAATTTTCAACTACAAATATTTTTAGCAAAATGTGTTTTACTCATATTGAACTCCGTCTGTTTTGCGCGCATGCGCGCGGCGGCGCTCGTTCACGAAAGTTTGTGCTTGCTGAAGGCTCGTCCACGACTGACTATTTTCCAAAATGGAAATATTTTCTCGACTTTCTAACATTTGCAGATGGAGAATATATCTGTGAAGTGTAAATAATGCACTGAGGAAATTACTGGATGTCACTTCAGCATAAAAAAAAAATATTAATAGAAGTATGTTTGTGTCCACCAATCGCAGCACAAGTTAAGGTTACGTATGATGACGAAAGCACGTTAGTGCGAGCCCTCCCGGAACCCAAAGAGAATGCATTGAATCGCGCCACTATGGCCACTACTGGCCAAGCCCTCATTTGAGCAGTTTGGGGGCGACAAAAAAATCGCCCATTGCAGATAAGAATTGAGGACGCTGATTGGCTAAATTTTATGTCACATGGGTTTCAAAGACGTCACTTCCGCTATGCCCGCCGCCATATTTGGGACCGGTCACAGCTGCGCGCCCTGTTTAAGTCGATGGTGACAGCAGCTACAACTACCAGAGGAAGGCCAACAAAACGCTCTCAGAAGGTTCACAACAAGTTTATAATATATCTTGGATATGTGGTGCTGTTAGCCGTTTCAACAGTCGTCAGAACTTCAAATTTATTTGATTTATTTGAAAATATTATGAATTCTAGTAGCTGTGTTTCGGCGTGTTACAGGATGAACAAATTCACGACACCAGCTGACTACATTACTTAGTTCAAGTACATGCGTGCATGATTTTGTGCAAATATAAGTTGTAATTTTATGTATAGCTTGTATAAATATATATGAATTACCATAGGATGTGTCCTGTTGAGTTAATTAACCTTCTAGCAAAGCGCTTCAGTTTACGGGTGTTCATTCAGCGCGCGCAGCTCAAATAATACTGTTATCAAAATGAATCTGTTATTGATGTTATTGTATACAAAAAAAAAATCTGTTATTGTTCATGATCCTTATTATTAATCAAACTATGTGTTGATGAAAATAATACTAGAATATAAGAGCTAGTTATTAAAAATAATGCATTCGTTTTCTAAAAGAAATATTAAAGTTTTAATAATACTGTGTAGTAACGTTAAACATTTTAATGACTTAATCATTGCTGTTTGAGCTGCGCACGCTGAAGCTGAAGAGAATAAAAAAACCCATAAACTGAAAGTTAATTAACTTTCAACTTTTTAATTAATCAACGGAACACATCCTATATAAAATAATCCAGATATTAATACAAAATAAAAATAATATTACAACTAGTATTTGCACAAAACCACGCACAGATGAACTTGAAGTAACCTCATTTAAACTCCGAAACACAGCAAATAAGCCCAAATAATTCACAACGTTATTTTACAAGTATATACGATTATAATATCATGTATAAGAAGACAGTCCCAATCATATTAATGTTTTGTCTTACTTTTTGAGCGCTCGCACTGAAGCTATAGATGATCATCAGCTCTGTGGGTTATTTACCTCAACGAAACACATCCTTTATGAGAATAATCAGATATTTATACTTAATAAAATTAATAAGTTTTATCTGTACAAAATGACGCGAATGCACAAGTGAAGTTTGAACAAGTTATGTAATCAATGTTTAACTCAGTCGACGCGCTCTTACCACAACAACACGCTGAAACAACAACACAGAGAATTCACAACATTTTATTACAATAGTGTCCTCGTTATAAAGTTATGTAAATTACAGTCCCAGCAGTTATTAATGTTGTGCATTGCTGTTTGGCTGCCAGTGGTGTGGTCCCTTCTGAATGAAGCCAATAATTCTGCCGATCTAACTACTTTGGGATCAAATAAATTTGTAGTTCTGACGACTGTTAAAACGGCTAACAGCACCACATATCCAAGATATATTATAAACTTGTTGTGAACCTTCTGAAAGCGTTTCGTTGGCCTTCCTCTGGTAGTTGTAGCTGCTGTCACCATAGACTTAAACAGGGCGCGCAGCTGTGACCGGTCCCAAATATGGCGGCGATAGAATACAGTGACGTCACATGAAACCCATGTATAGGTATTTGACTAAATTCTACAAAGACCCGCCTCCTTTGGGCATTTCTCGATTGCCCCTCAGCTGAAATTGAGTGGTGCACACAGAGAGGACATATGGTGATTATGAAAAAAAATATTTTCCACAGATGATTTTCTAATATATTACATCATACAAATATACATTTAAATAATTTATATGATTATTATTTTGCGTGTGTGGTTCAGGGAGGGCGGCGCCCTAGCGCCCTCTATTGGCCAGCCGCCACTGGCCCAAGTGTACCTGGACAAGAGCTGTTTTAAATGCAAAGGGTGCTCACACAAAATATTGTTTTAATTTAGTTAATATAAGTTAATTGATAAATAAAATCTATTTATAACAGTATTTTTTAAAAACATCCTCACTTTACAGCATTTTTACACAAGTGCCTAAAACTCTTCACAGTACTGGATCTTGGCAGGCAGGTTTCTTCAAGCATCTTAGAGACACGGCCACAGTTCTCCTGGATTTAGTTTGTCTCAGTTTCTTCTGTTTCTTCATGTAATCACAGATGGATTCGATGATGGTGAGATCAGACCACTGTGTGGAGCACTGGCTGTTGTCAGACTCCTTGTGTATTCAGAAATCTCACTGTATTATTACAATTAATGGCAAAATGAATGTTTAGAAATGTGAACGGATATTTCCTACTGACACACTACAGCAAAAGATATAAATAACTGCCTTAAAACCTTTTTTGGGGGGTGAAAATACTGACGTGCCTAAGACTTTTGCACAGTACTGTAATATTAATATTTATTTTATTTCAGCGTTATTTCAAATCAACAAAATGTTTTTAATAGCTTTAGTTTTAGTTAACAATAATAACCATGTTTGATGCACACTGGACTATTGATAACCCAGCGCACATAACGCCTGGTTAAACTGGAGTGTGGTTTAGTGAATTTCCCTCATTACGTAATGGCCTGTGGTCTGTAGATTAAGCAGCACAAAACTGCTTTAAATATGTAGCTCCACTGCACTTTCACCTAGAAAAGAAGACAGCCTTCCATCTTTAGCATTCTAAATCAATCCTCACTCACAGAGACAGCAGGTAATAGGATCTACTAATCACACCTTGAGTAACCTTTAAGACACCACATCTGACACCAAACCAGACATTTTTTATAGTTATAAATATTTAGTAGGAAGTATAAATGTGAAAGAGATTTCATTCTATCTTATTTAGTTGAAAAATTGAAAAGGCTTTCACACAGAAGAAGTCGTGATCATGACCCGTGCACAGCTCACTCACCTGTCACTAATTTGGGCAACTGGTACTGCCAAATAAAGCAACCAGTCATGATGATGGACAGCAGTAAGAAAAAGACCAGGCCTAGTTGGGTCCATTTCACCTTCATCTTGCTGGTTTTGGTTAAACCGTCTATGGCAAGTGCTGGCGTTGGCTTTAAAAATGAATAGAAAAATTAATTAATTAAAGCTAGGAGATATTTTTTTTATGTATGTAACATTTTATATATTTTTTGTCTCCTCCAAGGCTGCATCTATTTGATTAAAAATACAGTAAACAGTTATATTGTAAAATGATAATAATTATATTTTATTACAATTCTATTTTAATATATTTAAAAGTGTAATTTGTTCCTGTGATGGCAAAGCTGAATTTTCAGCATCTTCACTGTCACATGCTCCTTCAGAAATCATTCTAATATGCTGATTTGGGGCTCTTCTTATTATCAATGTTGAAAACAGTTTTGCTGCTTATGTTTTTGTGGAAACCATGATACACTATTATTTAACTATTATTTATTATTTAAGTTAAGTAAGAACCAACAAGGATGCATTAAATTGAATCAAGCTAAAGATTATAATTTTACAAAAGATTTCTATTTAAAATAAATGCTGTTCTTTTGAACTTTCTATCAATCAAAGAACTCAGAAAAACATCTATCAGAGTTTCCACAAAAATATAAAGCAGCAAAAAAATTGTCAACATTGATGATAATAATAAGAAGAATATAATATCTGAGCACTAAATCAGCATATTACAATGTTTTCTGAAGGATCATGTGACACTGAATACTGGAGTAATGATGCTGAAAATTCAGCTTTGCCATCACAGGAATAAATTACATTTTAAAATATATTCAAATAGAACACAGTTATTTTAAAGTTATTTTAAAATGCTTAAAATGGAAGATGCATTTTCCCAATGCAATCAATCAAAATTTCACAATAAATGAGAAAATGCAGCACAGTGTGCATCTGGGGCTCCTCCATTCTTCATGCTGTGAGCCATTCAAAATGTTATAATTTATGACTGCAAGATAAAAAAGCCAAACAATCAAAATTAAATTGACAAAGTTAGCCAAGGAGAACAAATTATGATGTAAATCCTCCAAGTAGTTGCTGACCAAGTCTCTGTACAACAAGAATAAATAATATAAGGACACTCACCACACGTAAAGCTCCATTTGTTCCATTGTGCTTATATATATAGTTCTGTTTCAACTAGTTGTCCCTATCAGAAAGTGTGAAGATTTTGTATAGAATTCCTGCTCTTCTAAAGTGGAAAACCCCATTCCATGGTAATTACAACCCAGGTAGCAATGGGTAAACACAGACCTGACTTCTGCCATCTCCACACTGACTGTAGCATAATCCTAGCTGCCAGATTCCCTTTGACAATTCAATTTCCTCTCCCACCACAGCGCCTGACCTGACATTGTAATCCCAAGATTTACCCCTCTAAACCCCATCAGACCAGGGCGGTTCTTTATCTTAATCCCTGCAAAGCAATTCACTTGGCTGCTGTTCCCCGCTTTTAGCAATTGTGTGGTGTTCCCTGTTCCAAACTACCAGGGAGAGTCAAACTTCAAATATCGTGAGATTTTTTTTTTGTTGTCTCAAGACTACAGATGACAAGACATGAAGACTTCATCTTGCAAGAGCATTTAGTGCCATAAAGTTAACCGTCGTCAAGGAGACATGCCCGAGGGGAAGGCAGGATAGGTTATATAAGGGACACAAGGATATACTGTTTTTGAATGCAGAACATTCGGGTCACATATCATCTACATTTAAGACTAGTCAAGTGACTCAGAGTCATCTTGTGGCAGATATTCTCAAACACAAATTTTATAAGGCCATTAGCAGGTGCTAAATCTACAGTAATGCACTCCACTCATCTAGAGACCCTGACATGTGACACTTATAGCAGCATGTGATTGGACCAAGACCTGGAGGTAGAGCTAAACATTGGGATTCACAGGAACAGCAGGGCTTGCCAGCAGAATGAAAGAAACTACCATCACTTATAAATCCTCAACTGCGAGTATAGCACTGACAATTACAAATATATAAATACATAAACAAAAATTTATCTTAAAGGTCCCGTTCTTCGTGATCCCATGTTTCAAACTTTAGTTAGTGTGTAATGTTGTTGTTAGAGTATAAATAAAATCTGTAAAATTTTAAAGCTCAAAGTTCAATGCCATGCGAGATATTTTATTTAACAGAAGTCGCCTACATCGAACAGCCAGTTTGGACTACATCCCTCTACTTCCTTCTTTAATGATGTCACTAAAACAGTTTTTTGACTAACCTCCGCCCACAGGAATACACCAAAAAAGGGGGCGTGGTCTTGTTGCGCTCCCACGGAGAAGAGCAAGAGTTGTGTTTGTAGAGTGTGTTTGTCGCCATGTCGTCGAAACGCTGTTATTTTCATCCCGCAGTCTAATCACATTTGTTTGGCCTTCCCAGGGACGCTGTACTTAGAGATCAATGGTTACAATTTATGTTTAACTCGGTTCCCAAAAATTATAATCCACATGTAAAACTATGTGCAGCACACGTTATGGTAAGAGGCGTGACCTTTCCGGGCAAGGTGCGCTAAACTGCTGTCGAATCACAACACAGGAACCGCTGGCACAATCAGAACTCGTTACGTATTTCTGAAGGAGGGACTTCATAGAACAAGGAAGTCATCAGCCCGTTTTTATGACAGTGGAAACAGCGGTATACAGATAAGTAAATTAATGAAAAAAGTGAAAAATACTGTGTTTTTTTACACGCGAAACATGAACACATGTTATATTGCACACTATATACACAATCAAAGCTTAAAAAAAAAAAACACGAAAAACGGGACCTTTAACAACAAAATGAGATAAAATAAAATAAAATAAAATAAATTCTTTAATCCAAAGTTACAAAAATGTTGTATCATATCATTTGCATTGTTAAATAAAACAGAAAAGTAAGTAAATTAAAGTGATCTGGTTGTTATATTCGTGTCATGTTTAACAGCACTGCCAACGTGTCTATTTACAACGTACGAGTGAGGTCATATAATTTGTATAATTTAGCCACCTTGTAAAATACTCACGAATTGGTGTGAGATTGTGTTGGCTGAACTGACAGCTTCAGTAATTATAACGGAAGCACTCTTTACTCAATGTCTAATTTCATTTGCAATCTGAAGAAAAGTTTTTGTTTTTCATGAGACTTTCTGACTCATGAAGTCAGAAAGTCACCTTTCTGAGGGTGATTGGATGACACCATCACTGTCTGCCATACCTTGGTTTTTGGTGAATTGACTCCACTGCATTTGTCTCTTAAAAATAAAATAAAATAAACTAAAATAAGATTGTTTTGTTTTTTTAATCAAACATTACAAAAATTAATAATAATAATAATAATAATGCTAATTTTTTAAGCGCCTTTCAAGAACCCAAGGTCACTTCACAAATATTTTTTCAAATTCAAATTCAAATTATTAAAAATTACAACCTTTTTCCTATGGGCAATTTCTCAATAAAACAAAATTATGGTTTTTTTTTTGTTTGTTTTTTTAAAATAAAATAAAATAAAAAAATAAATGCTTTCACCTAAAGGTACAAAAATATGACATTTGTCCTATGAGAAATTTCTCTTAACAATAAAATAATAAATAAAATAAAATGTTTTTATCCAAAGTTACAAAAAATTATCAACCTTTGAGAAAATAAAATAAAGAACTCATTATTTTATTAGAGAAATTACAGGGGAAAAACAGCACCTGAACAATGCGCTTAAATGCGGCAGAGGGTAAAAAGAGGATAGTCCTATGAGGTTTCCCATGTAAACCTTTCAGTGTCTGTTTTGGCACTCTCAAGTAATAACGTAAAGCATGAAAATTCATATTCTGAGGAATAATTAGAGAGACTGTGCAACTTGATCCCACTTGTGTAGCCTAACCAGCATCACAGCTAGTGAGTTTGAGTGAACCAAAAGGGATTGCTAATGGGATGACAGTGAAATACTATGAGCCTCACACGCACACTCGCATGAAAATATAAGCACAGATGGTCATGAACTAAACAATGATGCATCAAAGGATTAGTACATAGCTTGTGACTCAACAAGAGAAGCCATAATCTAATTGTTTAGTCTTTGCTGTTTACTTTTTAGAGAAGGATTTGTGTTTGTATTCAGCCATGCACAATTTCTCTGCAGAGTAAAATATGTGTGGGCTGTGAAACTGAAATCTGTATGGAGATTACCTGGGGCTGGACTCCGTCCACAGATGTCTCCCTCAGGACCACCTTGCTCCCCGTCTCTCCCATGTTTACTCTACCAAAGCGGAAAATACAAGACAATTCACTGGTTCTGTCAAATTACATGGAAAAAGAGGCATAGATCTCATTTCAGCTTAGGGTGGGAGAACAAACAGGAGGATTTCTGTATAGGCCAATGATTTGATGCTCATTTTTTTGTCCTATCTATTATTTTATTCGAAAATACATAAAAATACAGTTTATTCATACAATGACATGAATACACCTCTTCTATGATGAGCATGTTAATTTCTAAATTAAAAATAATTTTGATATTTTTTGGGGGGGGTCATGTGGTTTAACTAATATGTAGAAACATTTAAAGGTGTCCTAGAATTAAAAATTGAATTTACCTTGGCATAGTTGAATAACAAGAGTTCAGTACATGGAAATGACATACAGTGAGTCTCAAACTCCATTGTTTCCTCCTTCTTGTATAAATCTCATTTGTTTAAAAGACCTCCGAAGAACAGGCGAATCTCAACATAACACCGACTGTTACGTAACAGTTGGGGTGTACGCCCCCAATATTTGCATATGCCAGCCCATATTCAAGGCATTAGACAAGGGCAGCCAGTATTAACGTCTGGATCTGTGCACAGCTGAATCATCAGACTAGGTAAGCAAGCACGGACAACAGTGAAAAATGGCAGATGGAGCAATAATAACTGACATGATCCATGATAGCATGATATTTTTAGTGATATTTGTAAATTGTCTTTCTAAATGTTTCGTTAGCATGTTGCTAATGTACTGTTAAATGTGGTTAAAGTTACCATCGTTTCTTACTGTATTCACAGAGACAAGAGCCGTCGCTATTTTCATTTTTAAACACTTGCAGTCTGTATAATGCATAAACACAACTTCATTCTTTATAAATCTCTCCAACAGTGTAGCATTAGCCATTAGCCACGGAGCACTATCAAACTCATTCAGAATCAAACGTAAACATCCAAATAAATACAATACTCACATAATCCGACGTATGCATGCAGCATGCATGACGAACACTTTGTAAAGATCCATTTTGAGGGTTATATTAGCTGTGTGAACTGTTTATGCTGTTCAAGGCAAGCACAAGCTCCGTGGGCGGAGAGCACGAGAATTTAAAGGGGCTGCAGCAATAATTGGCGCATTTCTAATTATGCCTCAAAATAGGCAGTTAAAAAAATTAATTAAAAAAAAATCTATGGGGTATTTTGAGCTGAAACTTCACAGACACATTCAGGGGACACCTTAGACTTATATTACATCTTGTAAAAAAACGTTCGATGGCACCTTTAAGCAAAATAAATAGAAATAAACAACCAATCAATCAACCAACAAACAAAGTTTGTAAAAATGTCATGCAGTGCAACTTTAGAATGAATATAGACTCAAAAATAAACACAAGACATTTACAAAAAACATTACTACCTTTGTCCTATGGGCAATTTCTCTAAAATAAAATAAAATAAAATAAAATAAAATAAAATAAAATAAAATAAAATAAAATAAAATAAAATAAAATAAAATAAAATAAAATAAAATAAAATAAAATAAAATAAAATAAAATAAAATAAAATAAAATAAAATAAAATAAAATAAAATAAAATAAAATAAAATAAAATAAAATAAAATAGGCGCATTTCTAATTATGCCTCAAAATAGGCAGTTAAAAAAATTAATTAAAAAAAAATCTATGGGGTATTTTGAGCTGAAACTTCACAGACACATTCAGGGGACACCTTAGACTTATATTACATCTTGTAAAAAAACGTTCGATGGCACCTTTAAGCAAAATAAATAGAAATAAACAACCAATCAATCAACCAACAAACAAAGTTTGTAAAAATGTCATGCAGTGCAACTTTAGAATGAATATAGACTCAAAAATAAACACAAGACATTTACAAAAAACATTACTACCTTTGTCCTATGGGCAATTTCTCTAAAATAAAATAAAATAAAATAAAATAAAATAAAATAAAATAAAATAAAATAATAAAATAAAATAAAATAAAATAAAATAAAATAAAATAAAATAAAATAAAATAAAATAAAATAAAATAAAATAAAATAAAATAAATCACAAAGGATGGGGAAGACACACATTTACATTAATAGTGCACTTTCCTATGGTTTGCACGTGCTCCTCACTCACGTCTAGGTGTTATTCAGCTGAAAGCTTGTCATTTTTTTCACCATTCTTTCTATTATCTGCAGCTGCCACCTGTGAATAAATGCTTCTCTAGTGGGTCTTCTACTGTGTTCTACTCTGTTAACGCAACACAAGAAAGACATGCAGTATATCATCTCGTCTATACGTGGCTCACATCTTTTGAACCTGGGCAGTCAAACGTGGCTTTTAGCCCACAAGGATTCACCACATCGCTCTTATATGGGCTCTGACTGTCTACTCAGTCTATTGTGCTCAGGGAACAATAGCACATATCTGATGAGCCTTCACATCATGAGAGTTATATGTGAACGTATCTATTAAAAAGTCTCACACTCATGGTCCTGAGGGCTCAACATGCCCAGCGAAGGCCTGTTCTTTTCTCACATTCATATAAATTCAGGGTGAAATCTGAACAAAACCTGTTGTTCTGCAGATGAGTCATTGTCCTGAGAGGATAGTGTTTGGTCTAGCACATAAAAAAAGGACATTTTTCAGTGAATCACTGTTTTTCACAAGCTGAATCACGCAACACAACATGCACCGAAGTATTACTTAACATTTAATGGTAAACATGCTATTTTCAAAGACATACAGCAATTAAAAAGGATGTGCTTCATCGCACCTCCATTTCCAATTAAAACCCAATGCTAATGACACTGGCATTAGAATGACACGATTTCAAAAACTGATACTGCATAGTAAATGGACCAGTGTTATTTTAGTCCCCAAGAGCTCATTATCTGTCTGTATGGCTCACAAAATGCCTTGTCACTGATGTATGGACATTTTTGTCCTTTTTCAAAGAGGATGAATTCAATATGACATGAGGCTGGACAATAGCCTTACTATAACATGGTGGTCACAACAAGAGTGGTCTAAATTTAAGATCATTACAAATGTGTTTCGTGGAAATAGACACAACTGGAAGTGTTTGATGACATGCTAATAATAAAATACAAGTGTCTTTCACATGGATGCTCCTCTTATGTAAATCTGCACTGGGAAATGGGAATTCATATGCATCCTTTGTTTGGCTGAAACTAACAGTGCATGTACAGTTGTTTAAACGTAATTAAATGCAATATTAATGACCATATGTTCAGAATATCATACTATATTGCTGCAGTATTGCTTAAATTTTTGTGTAAAATAACCAAATGAGCTATTACTTGCCAAAATGAGCAGTATACAACAGAGCATACTGCATATTTCATATTCTGCACTTAATATTTCTTAGTTAAACCATTGTGGCAATAAAGTAATTTCAACCAATTTTTAACCTCTTCCTTGACATATTTACAGTGCTCAGCATAAATGAGTACACCCCCTTTGAAAAATAACATTTTAAACAATATCTCAATGAACACAAAAACAATTTCCAAAATGTTGACAAGACTACGTTTTATATAACATCTGTTTAACTTATAACATGAAAGTAAGGTTAATAATATAACTTAGAGAACAAAATTGTCAGTTTTACTCAAATTAGGGTGATGCAAAAATGAGGACACCCCACTGAAAGTCTCTGAAGCAAAGCTAAATTTTAGACTACAATTGTTTAATTTAACAAGAATTCCATCACAGGTGAGTCTAATTATTCATTACACAGGTGTCCTGCAGACAGTTGACTATAAAACCCCTTCCCATTTCATGCTGTCAGCAATGGCACCACATGGAAGAGAAATGTCACAAGATCTGAGAAAGAAAATAATTTCTTTACAACCAGAAAGATGAAGGCTACAAGAAGATCAGCAAAGCTTTACTTATCAGTCAGAAAACTGTAGCAAAAGTGGTACAAAAATAAAAAAAAAGATGGAACTGCAACCATCTCACAGAGACGTCCAGGGGTGCGTTTCCCAAAGCGAACTATGGTCGCAAGTTCCGTCGTTACCAATAGAGTTCAATGGGACTTACGACCATGGTTTACCAACGATGCTTTCGGGAAACTCACCCCAGGTCGTCCACGGAAGTTAACACCTCAACAGGAGCGCCTTCTGATGAGAAGGGCTGAAGAAAATCTGCATGCAAATTCACTGCAGTTATCTAAAGAAGTAGAAAGCCAAACTAGGGTGACAGCTGCAGCTGCATTTCATTGTAGGCATCATGAATTCACAGATGTACTGCTCTATACTGAAAGAGAAGATGCTACCATGCCCTTGGTTGTCGTGCACTTTTCCAGCATGACAATGATCCTAAACACACATCTAAGGCCACTGTTGGATTTCTGAAGAAGAACGGGGTGAAAGTGATTCAGTGGCTCCTGATCTGAACCCAATCGAACACCTATGGGGAATTCTGAAGAGACAAGTTGAGCATCACTCTCCATCCAGCATTCAGTCTCTAAAATAGGTCATTCTCGAAGAATGGAAAAAGATAGGTGCTGCAAAATGTCGCCAACTTGTTCACTCCATGCCTAGAAGACTTGGTGCCGTCATTAAAAATCATGGAGGCCATACAAAGTCCTATATGTAGTAGTTTTTGTTGTGGGGTGTACTCATTTTTGCATCACCCTAATTTGAGTAAAACTGAAAAATGTGTAATCTAAGTTATATTATTATTAACCTTACTTTCAAGTTATAAGTTAAACATATGTTATATTAAACTTAGTCTTGTCAACATTTTGGAAATTGTTTTTGTGTTCACTGAGATATTGTTTATACTTTTCAAAGGGGGTGTACTCATTTACGCTGAGCACTGTAATCAATCCACAAAAAATATGCTGTAAGCTTGTATTCTATTCCAAACATTATTACTTCATTTAAATGAAGTAATACTGACACACACTATTTCCCTCCTTGCTTGGCCATTTCGAATTATGCATTTGTAAATGCCTTTATGCAATTCTCTATGTAGAGCAGAGTTTCAGTGATGATGTGATTTGTGTTCCCTGTTCTTTCTTTCCATACAGATAAATCTGATGAATCAAATCTCAATGTGACTGATAATTTGAGCACCAGGGAAGCCTGTGCATGTGAAATATGAATACAAACTCGCCTCTTCATATAATTTTTTTAATAAACGGCCATTATTTTGGCACTGTTCCTGCAGGCTGACTCACAATATCGTATTAATGCAGTCACAGAGCAACCAGCTTAATATATACAGCAGTGGCTCATATAAGAGGCCATCTGCCAGCTTCTCACTTTAGACATATTCCCTCATGGCCCACAGGTAGAATTTTGACAATTCTGGGATTCAAATGCATAAACCATGCAATACTTTTATGAGCAAAAAACATATACTTTATAGAAAGGATGAAGATTTGCGAAAGTGAATGCAAATGAACCCTTTTCAATGACAAATGCAATACTTCAATGCAAAATTCATCCAGTTAGAAAGCATAAACCCAGGGTATTAGTGAGATTAAATATGATTTGCTGTTTCCTACTGGCTTCAGTAATGCTGGTCCACTATCTGGTCCACTTCTTCTATCTGTATCACATTTTGTCCTGTCATTTACAATTTTGAACTGAGAAATAAGTAAAGCGTATGCAAAACAAATACTTAAAAGTTATAATATAGAATATTCAGTGAAGAATATATACTATTGCTACAATTTAAATGTAAAAATCTCTGAATAAGCATTAAAATAAGTATGATCTGTCCTTATTTTATAAATACATCACAACATCAATATCTGTTATTTTTTCCTCTCTTGGAAATGAACTGCTATTGAAAATGGTACTTATGTCCATTGCATTAGCATAATAGTGTAAAGCACAACTGACGTCCTTAAATTTTCTTCTATTGTAGCTGCATAAAAACAAACTGCAATAAATACATTTATTTTAACATGAACTTACCCCTAAGTGAGGTTTAGGAACACTCTTCTTCTTTGACGACGAAGGAATATTCACACTCCACGCTCTCCCGTGTTCAGCTAGCTTACTGTGTAGTCACGACAGATGTTGGTATCATGGCCATGGATAAATCCAGCTTGCATCAGACCCAAGATTCTGGATTATCTGCCATCTGCAACATCTGCCAACAATGGAGAAGAGGCAGCATAAAGATTGAGCTGTGGTGTTACACAGCAAAAGATGTCACTATATGGCCTAACAGCAATGCTGCTTCATTAGTATTTGGACACTTAAGCCACAATTAAAAGTGTATTAAATGCACTGCATTAGATGACGAAATTTCAAACCAAGACACAATCTATTTGTATCTAAAGCAATTACACTATATTAACAAGGTTCTCATATATCCAAGTCACTGAAAAATATTGGGTACAGTTCATTCACTTGACTTTGTTTTCCATTAGAAATAGATTTCAGTTGTAATGTAAGTGGATTTATTGATTGTCTAACATACACACACACAATATCTAGAGCAACAATGTAGTCTTCTTCTCAGTTTGAGCACACTGTGTAAAAGGAAATGCTTTCTTTCCTTTGTAAACAGAAAATAGTAAAGACAAGAAAAATAAGGACTACTGAGAACCTGTAAGTGCATCCCAGCTTGCTATGATGAGATTTTTTTTATAGCACAAGAGACCTTCAAAAAGCATTTAAGCTCCCTCTTTCTACACACTTGAACCATGACAACACATAAAACAAGATATTCAAGTTCACACAATCACTTTAACCTGCTGTTATAGACAGAAAGATCACCTAAACAGAGAGTTTGATGCATAACTTGATTCGAAGGCTTTGTGAAAATGAATTTCCACATATACAAACTGGGAAAAGCTATCAAGACAATAACCAGGCACATTATCCAAGGGGTGTCACATAGTTCTCCTGTATCCCTCATGTTATGACTGTTCAATTCAATCATGATTTTCATCCCCAAGTCACATGGATGGGTTTATGCATTCCTATGACTGTCCTCATTGATTTAATCATGTTGCTAGGGAATCAATGCTGAAAATATTAAGAGTGCTAGTGAATGATTTGACCGTCTGCCATCCGCTCTGGGCTTTATTTTCCTCTCCTGGTTCATTTTACAGGTGGACAGAGATGAAAACAAACAATAATGAACACTGCATGCTCGTGTGAAAATGGCAATCAATCTTTGGACACAGTTACACAAAGGTGGTCAGCTGGGCTCTTTGTTCCAAAGTATTGACATGTAATGATGAGCAAATGCATTATTTGCAGCCAGATATGGACTAAAAGAGAAGCTGGACTAATGGTCTGGTATTGTTAAAAGCAGATTCATGTGTGGTTGTGGCATTTTTTACATCTATTTGTAAGAGAAAAACTTTTCAAACCAAATGATGTTTTCTGCAAGTAATTATAAGATGCAATTAAAATGTAAGCACAAAAGTTCACAGGCTTCTGGATTCTAAAAGCTCAAGAGATTGGTGAAAAGGCTTTATACTGTAGCATAAAAACATGGTCCTTTAACGATTGGAATTAAAGAGGCAACTGGGGGGCTGTCAGATTTAGAGCAGCAATGAGGAGGAAAAAAGGGAATTGAACAAAAGCACCTATGTAAATGAGAATAAAAATGCAATATTCAAATCTCAATATTCAAATTAAGTATAGTTTGGATGTGTCCACATGATGCAGTAGGGAAGAAGAATCAGGTTATCTCAGGTGAAGGCTAAACATTCCATGTCATTGATGCACATTTTACAGTCTCAAATTTATACAGAAATTATGGGCTGTGTCAGCCTCAGAGAGACCACTTGACCACCACAGCCCTTTCAATGACCATCTGATTCTTATAAAAATGGTTCCCATAGCTTAGCCTTGGCCTAGCCTTGGTTTGTTCATTGCAAGTTATTTATTTATTTATTTCTCTCCACTACTTCCTTAAAGGTGCAATATGTAATATTTTTGCAGTAAAATATCCAAAAACCATTAGGCCAGTGTTATATATTTTGTTCACTTGAGTACTTACAATATCCCAAATGTTTCCAACTATTTGTAAATCGTGAGAAAATTGTTGGAAATCGTGAGAAAATCGCAATTTTAACCAAGGCTCCGGGACGTGTGAGGAGTCGCCTGTCAATTGCGTCATACCTGCATTACTCTCGGTTTCCGGTTTTATTTTGTAGAAACCATGGAAACACCAAAGACGCTTTAATATATTACATGTTTTAATAGACAAGAGAACAACTGTTTTGATATATTTATAGACAGAAATCTAATTGTTGTTATATAGCTCAACAAGTTTAGTCTTATTGTTTAAATCAATTTTCTTTATTTTTTTTTGAGTACCATGCTTTACCATGCCTCAGAGAAAAACACAATTTTGTCAAGTAGCTAACATCAGAATAACGTAATAACATCATTTTCAACACTCGAATGTATCTAATATGATAAACAGAGCTGCATTACCTCATACTCATGACCGGAAAAGCGGAAGCGGCGACTGTGTCATAATAAAAGTTTCGCTGCTCGTGAGGCATGTGTTGCGCAATCGCTCCTGCGGCCTCGTTCAGCTCCCACAACACACGGTCCTGCTCTGCTTCATACTACAGTAACGTTAATAATCGCATCATGAACATGATTTCTTCCCGAGTCCTATCCCTATTCTTTTGCATCGTCCGTTGAGGTGGAGACCACATGTCCCAAGATTACGCGCTCAAACTTGGCGTCATCAAGCTACGCCTTTGTATTGAATAGGCTTCTAGCGACCTCTAGCGGACAAAATTATGACATACTGCACCTTTAACATCTTATGGAGTTTTTTATTTGCCACCTTCACCCTTTGCTTGCTCACTGTGAGCTTTACGGCTTAAGACATTATGATTTTAAGTAAAGCTACTTTGAAACGACTGATTGTTAAAAGCGCCATACAAATGATGAAAAAATGGCTTGTTCTGTTTTTTTTTTTTTTTACTGCTAACTGATTAGGCTGCTATAAAGTCATGAATGTGAATTGACAGATTTCTGCGACAAGCATCAAAAGTCTTTTCTAGCAGTTTTTTGTTGGCATAAATAGCAGACAATTTTGCATATTATAAATTAAATAATCTTAAAATATGCAAATTTAATAAACTGTTTAACACAGTACAATTTGTGTGTGTGTGTGTAGGCTATTTGTGTGTGTGTGTGTGTGTGTGTGTGTGTAGGCTATATAATGTGTGTGTGTGTGTGTGTGTGTGTGTGTGTGTGTGTGTGTGTGTGTGTGTGTGTGTGTGTGTCAGTGGCATTCTTAAATTCTGAAATGAAAGTCCTCACAGTTTTTTATTTTTTATTTTTATAAATCAAAAGTAAATTCATGTCCCAGTTATACTTAATGTTGTCACATTTCCCTGGTTAAATAGTAAAAATTACAGTACATACACACGGAAAAAAACAACAATATATATATATATATATATATATATATATATATATATATATATATATATATATATATATATATATATATATATTGTATTTTTACATTTACAATTTATTCATTATTCTAGTTATTAAAACAAGTATAAATCTCATCAAGTTAGTATTTTTAAGCATTATTACATTTATTCCTAAATAATAACTGAAGGCAGTTATAAGCAATATATTTAATTTGCGAACTGATGATCAACTGTTCTTTTTAATATTCAACTTATTTTCGGATCATCATCAAGTTTAATTTTGACGTTACATAAAGTGGTGATATTTAAGTGAGTGAGTTCCATTAAAGCCATTATTTTGTTAATAGACTGGGGTATGTTTACACGACAACGATGTACAAAACACGGAAAGGATTTTTTTCTTTGTGCAGATGACAACGTTATCAAAACGATCCCCTTTGACACAGATCTGCAAAAACGCCTAAAACGCTGTATTATGCATGTCAGGTCAGTAGTTAGTTGGCAACTTTAGTAGTTAGTTTTCCATTTTAGTTGAAAACGGCGTTGTGTAAATGGCCCCTAATTCACGAACGCGGATCACGCACAAAAAAAAAAAAAAAAAAAAAAAAAAGGAGGGAAGAGAGACACAGATATATTAATTAAACAATACATTTGACTTGCATTAAAGAGAGATATTAAATAATTAACGTTATATTGCAACATTCATTATTTAAGTTCGTTTAGGCAGTCTATGTTCAACCAAATCAAATAGGGCCTAAAATAAGTCTGTTGCACAATTCCTGTGATTTCTCTCGTAAAAACAAAAACAACACATTTTGTCGTAGTAAACTCGAAATAAAAGAAGAAAAAAAAAAAAAAAAAAAATGAAAATTCTGTCATTTATTAATACTCACCCTCATGCCGTTCCACACCCATAAGACCTTCGTTCATCTTCGGAACACAAATTAAGATATTTTAGTTGAAATGGCTCCGTGAGGCCTTCATAGACAGCAATGACATTTCCTCTCTCAAGATCCATAAAGGTACTAAAAACATATTTAAATCAGTTCATGTGAGTACAGTGGTTCAATATTAATATTATAAAGCGACGAGAATATTTTTGGTGCGCCAAAATATGTTAATAAGAAATGTTTTTTTTTTTAAATGGCCGATTTCAAAACACTGCTTCATAAAGCATAAATGAATCAGTGTATCGAATCATGATTCAGATCTCGTGTCAAACTGCCAACGGCTGAAATCACGTGACTTCGGCGCTCCGAACAGCAGATTCGATACACTGATTCATTTACGCTCCGAATCTTCCTGAAGCAGTGTTTTGAAATCGGCGATCACTAAATAAGTCGTTATTTTGTTTTTTTCGCGCACCAAAAATATTCTCGTCGCTTTATAATATTAATATTGAGCCACTGTACTCACATGAACCGATTTAAATATGTTTTTAGTACCTTTATGGATCTTGAGAGAGGAAGTGTCACCCTATGCAGGCCTCACGGAGCCACCGGATTTCAACTAAAATATCTTCAATTTGTGTTCCAAAGATAAACGAAGGTCTTACGGGTGTGGAACGGCATGAGGGTAAGTAATACATAACAGAATTTTCATTTTTGGGTGAACTAACCCTTTAATCAAGGGCTGCAGACTATAGAAATAATTGGCAGTAGGCTATATTAAAGTCACCAAGCAGAGTATATTGAGGTAGAGTACAAGGCATAAAGAAGTAAGCATTTAACTGAAATCAGAACCAGGACTGAAAAAATAATGGTTTAGGGCCTATATAAATGAACAAGTAGCCATACATTAGTGTGTGGCTTTTTGCAAAACGTTGTGATCAAATGAATCACCAGCAGATGGCGTACGTAATATAGATATTGTAATACAAAGTGGGCTCTAAATGGAAAAGCTGGTTATGTGCTGCCCCTTAGAGGGAGCATTCTCCATCACCCTTCAGTATTACACGTATTACACCAAATGATTGTTCTCATAGCCATTTTGAACTTGGTTTTGACACACCCAAATTACCTCTAATGTAACCCTCCTTTTTCATTTTTCACAAAATTGCTTTAAATAATTGGACTTCACCTGTGTGCAATTGTGGTTTCACATGATCTAAGAGAAAATACACCTGTGTTTGGGAGTATCTCTACTTAATGTGTGAAAATTCAAGGAAACAGCCACAGAAAATTGCAAGCAAAAAAAAAAAAAAAAAGTCAAGGTTGTTTAAAAAATATGGGTCTAGGCTAAGATTAATGAATTTGAGAATATTTGCATTGAGTGCTAAACATGGCTTTTCTCCAAAACAGGCTTAAAGAAACATACTAAAGGAGGCCAACACAAGCCTATGGGAACCCTGAAAGAACTGCACTCTAGAGGTGGGAGGAAATAGACAGGAGACAACGGTATCATGCATGTATGATCGGTATCATGTTTCATAAATCTATTTTTTTAGGGTGGCCACGAAGCAGAGAAGATTGACCGATGACTTTGTGTTTTCCTAATGTATTTGCTTTTATCTTCCCATATACAGTTGCTTTTTAACTGCTTTTTACCCCATGTAGTATCCTTTTTCTTACATATGTGACAGGTTCCAAAAGGTTTTTTTCTTTTTCTCTTCACAGGGTTGTACGCCGTTGCACATTTCTATTTCTATCATACATACATTACACTACCGTTCAAAAGTATAAAAACAAAAAAACAGCACAATTCCAACATTGATAATAATAAGAAATGTTTTTAAGCACCAAATCAGCATATTAGAATGATTTCTGAAGGATCATGTGACACCGAAAACTGGAGTAATGATGTATTTTGCCATCAAAAGAATAAATTACATTCTAAAATATATTAAAATAAAGTTATTTATAGTTATAATAATCTACCATAGTATTACTGTTTTTACTGTACCTTTCTTTTTCTCTTTCTTTCAAAAACATTTAAATATCTTACCGACCTCAAACTTGTGAATGGTAGTGTACTGCAGCTGAAACCCAGAGAAAAAGTTGTAGGTTATTGTTGTTTTTGCACCATTCTCTTTAGGGAATGCTGCGGTTTAGTTCGCATTATAAAGCAGATGTCATAGTATTATTGAAAATACATAATTAATGAATAGCCCTTGTGTAACAAGTAAAACAAAGCCAAGGGTCAGAGACTGACTAGGACAATTCATGCCCTGAAGTGACCAGGGAAAGTCTAGACAATAATCCATTGTAGCATGTTTGATTTAAGAAAATGCCCAAAACCATTTTGGCGCAATGAAAACAGAAAAACATGTGACTCATTGATGCCATATACGATAATTACAAAAGCTATGCTAAATATTTCAAGATTCTCACGATATCATATGTTGTTTAGAATCTAAACAGAATATATACTACAGTATCAGTGTATATAAAGTATGAAGTGAACATAAATTTATCTGGGGGAAGTATGTTATGGTATGCAGAGCATATAATCGCGACGAGTTTTGTCGTTTTAAGTAACAAGCATTCTGTCTGTGAAGGTTCTCAGCCATTGGGGTTATAGCAGAATGTCTCATAGTATTTATTTTCGAGTGTTTTTGGAGAGCATTTTTGGGTCGATGTGCCATGTTTGAACATCCCTGAGGGTGACCTATCCACCAGAGAATGCATGCAGAGTCAGCCTCTTCTCAAATGAGCGCCTTGTGGTTTTTCACCAATGTCACTTCTCCAGTCAACAAAATGCATGCCTGACATTTTCCCCTTTGGTCCAAAAGAACTTGCCGTTCGGATGAAAACAGAGCTGGCTGCTTTGCACCTCCTTGCAGCCATGTTCCAAATGTTTTATTTGGCTTTAATGCACCAGGACTTGGCAGGAGTTGTCATCTGCCGTGATGCACACAATTTTTCCGTCACTAATCAATTATTTACAATCAAGATGTAACTTTAGGGCGAGGGTGAGCGAATGAAACATTTTGTGAAATTATTATTTCTATTGCATTTTTGCATTTTTAGATATTCCATCACAATTCTTTAATCACTGGGCTTGTTGTAGTTTCGTGTGAGTGGTTTAGTGTTGTGTGAGAATGCCTAAATATTTGCCGTAATCCTTTTTAGAACTACTGAAGCAGAAGAAAACACTCAAAACACCATTGCCACTTGTCTCTCAATAGTGCACAATGTTTTCACCCATGTTGGCCTCCCGCCTCATGCCTCAGTAGGTTGTTGTGAATGCCGGGTTTGTCGCCCGCAGTGTCTGCTGTCTGCTGCCACGGATTCTAAAATAATGAGAGGGCCTCTGCCTCTCGCTTTTTCGTTCTTGGGGCAAACAGAACAGACCACCTTTGCTTTTGAGTGTTCCTCACGCTGATTGCCCGCGCCTCCTGTTTTCATCCGGTCGCCTTGACCTCCAACCCGTTTTCAGCCCTCCGTCAAGAGTGTGTCATTTTGACACAGTGTGCCCTGTAGGAACCCACAAAGCAGCATGACCCAATACGTCTAGGTCAGATGACGGCCACCATGCCTCCTCTGAATGTGTGTGCGTGTGTTTGAGAGCAAGAGAGAAGTAGCAGAGAACAGGCTCTGTGTGTCTGTTTTCGTGTAACGTCCATCGTACTATTTGTATGGCATACAAAAGGGTGGAAATTCCATCTGTTGTGAGTGCCTCTTCAGGCTTCATGCCTATTTCGCTGCTGATGGTTGTGCAGATCCATTTACTGATTTTACTCAGAGTGTCCTTAAACCCTTTTATACACGCTGTGTAGCACGCTGAAGCAAAGCAAGACTGAAGAAAGCTAACCTACTGACAGTTTAAACTTTGGGAATGTCTTGAACATTGTTCTCATTTACAACTGTGTGAGAATGAATATGATGGTGGTTAGGTAGAGATTATTATTATTATTATTATTATAAAATGTAATATAAAGTAATAACTACTGACATTTACATTGTGTCATGCATTAGAAAAAATATATTTGTATATTTATTTTGTTTTATTTACTAATGCTTGAGACATTGTTAATGCAAGTAATATATTTTTAACCACAACAATGGTATTAATAATAATATTAGTTGTTAAAACTTTACAATAAGATTTCTTTTAACATTAGTTAACAAACTAACAATGAACAATAATTCTACAGCTTTTATTAATCTTATACATTTTTAAGATCAAAAGTTGTATCTGTTAACATTAGTTAATGCACTAACATGAATATGAACATTTTCATTAAGTAACATTAAGGTTAATAAATGCTATAAAAATATATCTGTTCATTTTAAGTTCATGTTAATGCATTAACTAATATTTACAAATGAGACATTATTGTAAAGTATTACCATTATGATTATATAAATATAAAAAGTAATAAAACTACTAGCATTTACAATGTCTCAGGCATTAGCATATCAAAATATAATATTTTCATGTTTCATATTTTTGTATAATTTATTTTTGCACGAGACATTGCTTATACCAGTATTATTATTATTATTATTACTAATCATCATCATTGACATAAAAAGCATTTAATGTTTCATCTTTTCAATACAATGTACATTAATTTTTTTTTTTTTTACACTTTTTTGGGGGTTATTCCTGTCATGCAGTTCTTTTTGATCTATTTTACTTTCAAATATTAATTAATACTTATTCATTTAAGGACGTTGTTTTTATGAAAAACATTAAGTGCCAAAAAAAATTGGCACAATTAATTACAATTAATGTTTTGAAAACATAAGTGAAACATATGTTTAATTTTGAAATATTTGATAGTCTTAATATTATCATTGCTATGTGTATAATTTTTAGGTTAGAAAAATTGAATGCTTGAAATATTCCTTAAACAATTGTCTTTTTTTATATGTTAGTGCATAGCTCCTTGAAACATGGCAAAATCCAAGTAGTAAAATCATTTAAAATTCACAATTGTGCTAAAACTAATTAATGTAACTTAATTTTTTAAATTGTATATATTTATAATATTAACATTTGAGTCATGGAAATGTATTGCACAGTAGGAATGGCTTCTTTAACACATAAATCTTAAGCCCAAAGTGCACATCTTCTTTTCTGACCTGGGGAGAAAAAAATTACACCCAAGGAATGAATAATACATTTAACAAATGTTTAAAATAACGCTCACATGAAATAAAGAGTCAGTGGCATGGAAAAGCTGTTTTATTCTACGTAATGCTGGCCGCACCACCAGAGTGGCAGCTCTTTCTGCTCGCTCTTTTCAGATAGTGTAACCGGGCAGAGCAGCTAGAGGGAGTAAGAGTATCAACAGGGGCCAACTAATATCCCAGAGTTCATAAGGCCAGCTCTCACCAGTCAGTGACCCCTGAATCGCACCCATTATCCAGTCTGGCATTGAGCCAGCGGGAGAGCATCATAAGGGCGGCCTCCTCTTTTGCAGAGAACAATGCCTACAGCAAACATTACAGTTACATACATGCACTCACATACAGGCGTGCAAGCATGCACACTGTTGCGGAAGCGTGGATATTCCTTAACGCATTCATACACTCTTGCACTTGTCTTGTTTTTTTCCGTGGACATTTGCATCAGTGCACACATGTTGATTAAACACATATGGAGCAGCCTTTTCTTAGCAATGGCCAGCATACCTAATTGAAGTAGACAGAAAATTATAGACATTAAGAATTTCAGTACAGATTCAAAGGGAGTTAGGCTGTTCTGATAGCTTTTCAAAGCTAAGTGAGTGTGAATCAAAACATGGTCGGGGTGAACTGGTTCATCTCTGTTTCTTATTTATAAAACTCTTTATAATGCCAGCTCACACTGTCCTAGGGTTATATAACATTTTTTGAACCAAGAACCCCTGGTGTAACCCCTATTAGCAATTTATAAATATTTTTTAATATACCAATACTTTATTTTTTTCATCCAATATAATCTTTATTCAGTAGTTTCATATTGTATCATTGTCCAGGAAAATATTTAATAATGAAAAAAAAGTACTAGTAGTAATAATGATGATAATATTTTAATATTAAGTTTATTACTATTATTATTATTTGTAGACATGCAAAACACTCACCAACACCTCTAAGAGCAACTATGTGGGTGTGTCCCGTTTGAACTGACCTGTGATTAGTTTGACAGGAACTATTAGAGTGATTAAGGCTGAGGTTTAAGGATGGGCTTTGATCAGTGCTCTGAATAAAAAGGGCAACGGCTGCTTCCAGGAGCCGGGATTGACCAATTGTGCGTCCAAGAGAACTACTTGTGTGTTATGCTGTTATCTGCTGACCTGTACATTTGTCCGTAGGGCAATGGAGGCAACAGACTGAACAATGTTAAGATAAGGTTCACATAGGTTTTTTTTTAGCAGTGGTTTTGAATATTTCAGGCCCTCATTGCATCCTTACTACACCATGTTGAATATTGAATTTTACCCTCTGAACAAAAATTCCACTATTTTCTTTTTTTGTTATTGTTCCTGAATCAATAACTGAAAACTATACAACTATTTTGGAAAGGCAAGTGTAAGCAAATTTCTATACAGTGCTATACAATTACTTTTTTATTATATAATTTATGAACTTCAAATATTCATGAGCTTTCAATTTTCAATTTTGTTATACTTGTATAGCACTTTTCAAACAATCTATAGCAAAAGTGTTTCAAAAGATGTAATATAATGTATAATAATGATTTGGATTAAAGTATATAATAATGATGTGGAGATTCAAATTTTTTATCATATAGAATAATACAGTATATATAGTTGTGGAAAAATATTCACAAGCTATATATTTTTTCCATTCAGAACTGAATTATTTCCACTGAGAAAAATTTTATCCACTTGATATTTGCTCTTCTCCAATGTAAAAATGAGTCTAAAAAACAAGATTTGTGCCAACTCATTTTATGTTAGATTTTTTTTGGTGACACTTTATTTTTGGTGACATAGTTACACATTACTACATGTACTTACTATGTAATAACAGTAAATTATGCATAATTACAGGTAACTAACCCTAAACCAAACACCAACCCTAACCATAACTCTATAGTAAGTACATGTAATTAATTAATATTACTCAGTACCTTTTGAGTAAGTACAATGTAATTACGTCACCTTAAAATAAAGTGTAAATGATTTTTTATGTCCGCTATACTGGATGCCACGAATGAAGCAATGTAAAAGTGTTCATATTTTAGCCATACTTATGAACTAGTGTTTAAATATATGCAGTATGTGAATTAATTTTGAAGAACATCTGTGTATATGTCTCTGTGTGTTTATGTGTACTTGCTGGTTGATTTGAATATATGATAAATAAACATACATTAATATGATTGTGAGTTGCAGTATCAAGGGAGTTGTGTGTGTTAGGGATTCACCGATCATGATTTTTCATGGTCTATTCCATTTTTTATTTATTTTTTTTACAAATAAATTGGCTGATACTGATACTGGTTGCCAATTTTTTTTTTCTTCTTTAAGCAAACTGATCTTAAACAAACAAACAAACAAACAAACATACAAAATATCTGTGGCCATTTGAAATTAGAGGCATTAGAGACTGAATTTAATCATGATCCAAACAAAGATGCTATACACATGTAGCATGAGCAGTTTTTTTTTTTTTTTTGGTCTGACTTTAGATTTGTGAAATTATGCTACATAAGACATACCTGCACAAAACATAAACCGCAGACAGGCCGAATAAAAATGCAAATTCATTCTCTGGCAAAAACAACACTTATACCTATACAGCTAATGTTCTTGCTGTGCTATGTCTTATAGTTTTAAGTCTCGCTTAATACATGCTCCGTGTGCTTACAAGCTCTAACATCAATTCACAGAGTGTGGTGGCAGTGTTTCCCTAAAATTTCTCAAACATTCATGAGCTTCCATAACAGATTTTGCATGTCAGAGTTGCCCTTACAAGCTTATCTCGAGCTAGCTTTCCCTAAATAGATAGACAGATAGATAAAAAATGGAAGAAAGAGAGGGGAAAAAGGATGTGTGAATGAATAATTCACTTCTTTAACAGCATCACAAGGGATCTTTGCCTGTTAGAGAACTCTTGACTCCAATTAGGAAATTAGACAAGGATAACGACAAATAATGCCATCCTCAAAGTCATGTATTCACTGGCCACACTGAGAATAATTACAGATAATGTAGTGATGTGTAGCCATGCTTTGAATTTAGATCACTCCTGTGGTTGACCTTCAGCAAGTGTTGCTAATTTGCATGTTGTCCTCTGTTTCCTCCTAATGATATACTGATGCATTATGCTTGGGGAATCTGTTGTTGTTGTGTCATTCTGCTCCCTATTTCATGATGATGTGAATCGGTATGTATTGTACATGAATTTGGAGATTAGCAATGGCCTTGATCCACTAAAGATGATATCCGCTGATGATTCAATTAGCTGTGATACAATAGTAAAGTACAATGGAAATAAGGGGAACCTGCAGTTTTTACTCAGAGCCATTTCTACCTCATTTAACTCTTAAATTTAGTATTGTTTGTTGGTGTAACCTTAAATTTAATAAAATCAATTGTTTAGCTGAGTTATGAGAAATGCACTTTTTAGTAAGACATACATACACCGTTCAAAACTTTAGGGTGAGTAAGTTATTTTTAAGAAGCTCACCAAGGTTGCATTTATTTGATCAATATAATAAAACAATAATACTGTGAAATATTAAAATGAGTTTTCAATTTTAATATATTTTAAAATGTAATTTATTTATGTGATGGCAAAGCTGAATTTTCAGTAACAATCACATGATCCTTCAGAAATCATTATACACTGTGTGCAGAATTATTAGGCAAGTTGATCTTTTTTTTTTTTTCCAAGCCACATCAATCTTAATAACTACTATTAATTTGGAATTTAATCATTTATAAGTGATATATAATTGTTCATGAAGGCTGGAAATGAAAACGCCTCTTATTCAGGTGTGCATAATTAGCCAAAAAAAAAAAATGAGCCAAAAAATTGATTTAACTTACTCAGACTGAAAAGTCAAAAATTATTAAATGCCCATGAGAAGGATGCAATACTAATGCAATATTAGAAATTGCAAAGTTAAAGGTGCCCTAGAACTTTTTTTTAAAAAGATGTAATATAAGTCTAAGGTGTCCCCTGAATGTGTCTGTGAAGTTTCAGCTCAAAATACCCCATAGATTTTTTTTTATTCATTTTTTTAACTGCCTGTTTTGGGGCATAATTAGAAATAAGCCGATTCAGGGTGTGTGGCCCTTTAAATCTCGTGCTCCACACCCCAAGAGCTCGTGCTTGCCTTAAACAACATAAAAAAAGTTCACACAGCTAATATAGCCCTCAAAATGGATCTTTACAAAGTGTTCATCATGCAGCATGTCTAATCGCGTAAGTACAGTGTTTATTTTGATGTTTACATTTGATTCTGAATGAGTTTGAAGCTATACTCCGTGGCTAACGGCTAATGCTACACTGTTGGAGAGATTTATAAAGAATGAAGTTGTGTTTATTCATTATACAGACTGCAAGTGTTTAAAAATGAAAATAGCGACGGCTCTTGTCTCTGTGAATACAGTAAGAATCGATGGTAACTTTAACCACATTTAACAGTACATTAGCAACATGCTAACGAAACATTTAGAAAGACAATTTACAAATATCACAAAAAATATCATGTTATCATGAATCATGTCAGTTATTATTGCTCCATCTGCCATTTTTTGCTATTATCCTTGCTTGCTTACCTAGTCTGATGATTCAGCTGTGCACATCCAGACGTCCTGCCCTTGTCTAATGCCTTTCATAATGTTGGGAACATGGGCTGGCATATGCAAATATTGGGGGCGTACACCCCGACTGTTACGTAACAGTCGGTGTTATGTTGAGATTCGCCTGTTCTTCTGAGGTCTTTTAAACAAATGAAATTTATATAAGAAGGAGGAAACAATGGAGTTTGAGACTCACTGTATGTCTTTTCCATGTACTGAACTCTTATTATTTAACTATGCCGAGGTAAATTAAATTTTTGAATCTAGGGCACCTTTAAAGCATGACCAATGGACAGCAAAACGCTCATTGGGTCGGCAGGGTCAGACAAAAACAGGTGGAAAAGAAAGACACATGTTAACTGCAAAAGAATTAAGAATTAATGTGAATAATTAAGTGTGAAACCATCAGAAACCCTTTAGGTTAGGTAAAGAATCCTAAAAAATGACCTGCACTTAATAAGAATCACAAGCTGAAGTGTTGTAAAATACATGAATACTGTTTTTTTATAGGCTTTATAGACAGACTGATTGAGAGGACCAGCAGCACATCCTCCTGTACCACTGTTTGAAGAATATCTTCCAGAATCTGGCAGTAAGGTGTGGGAGTTCATTTTTAGTCAATTTCCTATCCTGAAATGTCTGTCTTGCAGGTATGGAATAAAAATGATCTTCCAAAACTTACTGCCAGATTCTGGAAGATGAATTCTTCAAACAGTGGTACAAGAAGATGTGGTGCTGGTCCTTCAAGAGTCACTCTCTCAATCTGTCTATAAAGCCTATAAAATGAAACCCCTTTAAAATATAAAACCCTTTTAGACCATGGGCCGGGCGTGCCGACCATTTTTCCCGTCCTTAAACTAGCAAAAGTGGATTCGGACACTACCTAAGTGCACTTGCGCTGTGCACTTTAGACCATGCGCTTAGATCGTTAAAATACGGCCCTTAAAGACAGAAAAATAAAGCTTCATTTACATACATTTACACTTGCATTTTGGACTTTTCGTGGGAGTGAACATTTCGGTGCATTTGAAATGAAGTTGAAACTTTTGACTATAGGACAGCCCTACAATATGGCCTTCCTATGAAGTGCAAATCATTACCAAACTTGGAATTGATTAAGACGCATCCTGCGGCAGTTGTGGAGCTGCTTGTCATTTTAGTGACTCAACCTCAACAAAAATGTTTTGTTGTCTCTAGTTTACCCATGGAATAGCATACGTTGTTTACCCTGCAATTCGTTCGATTCAGCCATACAATCAAGCTAAAGCAGATAAAAGTCCATGTATCCAAAGGGCAAAATACTAGATCCGTGGTTTTATTTTAATGGCAACTCATTACACATCATCAGTCTCTGAAGTTACACAGGGAGGACCCTGCAGGATGACAAGGCAAAACTCCCGCTGATAGGTTGCGTGCGTCTGCCGTTGGCCCCACCATAAGCAGGCAAGCCATTCAAGGCGCATTAGGCCAAGACAGTTTGAGTCCAGGCAATGACCCAGAGCAGGAGGGTAGCATAGTATGGCGGGTGTTCTCAACCCTGAACTGGCCCTTAGAAACGTTCCTGCAGTTGTTGTCCCCTCCTTTCAGTCTCCATCGTGTTCCCCCCGCCTGACTCTCTCTCCAAGATCGCTGGCTGTCTGTCCTCTTGCAACCCATGATACGGGGGATGTGTTCATGTTCCAGATATTAAATTACTCATGAAATATTTGCTTGTGCTCCAGGCTTTGCTGCTGCCCCCTCAGAAAACTCCACTTAGCCCTTTTCCGGCTTCTCAGAGTGCTGGCGTGTGGCACCTCTCCTCAGAAAGTCAATTTTTCCCATTTGGAGCAGTGGCATTAGAGGAGCGCTTCGGCTCACATTAACATCAAACCTCAAAATCTTGCCACCTCGTCCTCTACACCCTCATTTTTTTTTTCTTTTTCTTTCCTGTTCTCAAATTCTAATCACTGACACCTTCACACTTCAGATAAGATGCTTCCCTAAAACAAGACACTCGGGAGGTGACCTCTGCGTGATTCTGAAATGAAATCCTTCATGCTCCCGTGCACATGAAAGCACCAGAGAGTTCCATCTCTGCTCGGTGAACCTGAACAATTCTTTAAAGACCCAGCGCATGAGAGCTGTGAGAGGGAACACATTCGGTTTCTACCGCCTTAATTTCATTAGTGCCCTCAAACCCAAACTCTGCATTTCTGTCAGATTGTATATGCCCCAGTGGTGGATGAAGAGGCGAGAAAAGCTATAAGCATTAAAAGGTCTTTCTGAGTAACTTGCAGGACCGTAAATAAATCAGAACATTTCTGATTAATATGAATGTCTTTTTGGCAATATCTTGTAATATATAAAATAAATAATATATATAATATACATATATAATACATATATAATAATATATATACAGTTCAAAAGTTTGGAGTCAGTAGGATTTTTGGATGTTTTGTCTCTCATGCTCACCAAGTCTGGAATTAAAATTTACAATTAAAAATTGTTTTAATATATTTTAAAAATGTACTTTATTCCTGAGATGGCAAAGCTAAATTTTCTGCATCATTACGCCAGTCTTCAGTGTCACATGATCCTTCAGAAATCATTCTAATATGCTGCTGTGCTGCTCAAGAAACATTTCTTATTATTATCAATATTAAAAAAGTTGTGCTGTTTAATATTTTTGTGGAAACTGATTATTTTTTTTTTTTTCCCCACCACAGAATTCTGTTACAATTGCTGGTTAGGAGCATAAACACGCACGACGAGGAGTATAGAAGTATAACTTTCTTTAATAAATCCACAAGGAGAGTAATCCATAAACAGGTACAACGAGGAGACAACCAAACACCACATGAACGGACAATAATAGACAGGAAACACAGGGCTTATATACACAGGAACACAAGGGGGTGATTGGAGTGATAAGTAACCATGGTGATAAACTAGTGGCAGGAAATGGAACAACAACAAGTCCAAAACAAGCCCAAAACAGAGTGCACATGTAACAAATTCTTTGATGAATAGAAAATTCAAGAGAGCAGCATTTATTTGACAAATGTTTTGTAAAAATTTAAAAGCCTTTACTGTCACTTTTAATCAATTAAATGCATCATTGCTGAATGAAATTAATTTCTTTAACCATATCAATCAATATTTGATTTAATTGTGCATTCTCATTTGCTCTAATTTTACATTTTAGATTACGTTTGCCTTTGCTGTCATCTAACAATCACTTTTCTGAGTCTTTAAAAATGCTAATAATTTAACTGTTAAAGGTCATTTCTAGCAAATCTCAAATTGAATATTCCTTTTCAAATATAATCATTATGATGATGTGATGCCAAAATTCACTTGTAGCATTTACAAGCATTGATTTTCATTCTTTTTTTTATATTAATATAAGCTATTTAACGATTAATGGGCATAACATGGAAATATTTATCAGTTTATCAGTATAAAAAATAATTTTAATATTGTTACAACCCTAAATGAAAGTAATTTTTATGGTTGGATCAAGTAGAAATAGATACTCGAGGTAACTATTGCATATTGCTAATTTTACAGTAACTTGAATACTTCATCTGCTAAATGCCTAAATGTAATCTTGATACAAAGTCAGTAATAAATGCAAAGTCTGAAATGCTTTTATTGCTATTAATGCATACATGTAAGCAATCAAAACTTACATAACATTTTTGTATTTTTTCCTTTAATTTTAATGTCGTTAGTGAAAATATATCTGGACACTTGAAGTAATAAAAGCATCGCTGTATTCTGACTTGACATGGTGCTACTGACACCAAGGTTGTAGGTTCATTTCCCAAGGAAAACATTATGATTAAAATATAACTTGAATGCAGTATAAGTTACATTTTGCAGACACTTTTCCAGATGTATAAATGAAATGTAATTAGATCTTAACACGGTCAAATATGAAGAAAACTTTGTCCTACAGCACTATTGTGGTGCCTGTGGAATGCATACAGGATGTTAAACAAGAAATGATACTCTATTTCTCTAACAAAAATTAGAAAATTGTAGGAAAATACACTGTAACATATGTCCTTGGCCAGCAAATTTTAAACTGGACCCTAAGTGTAGTTTAAACAGCTGTTTAACAGATTTCAAGGCATACTTAGAGAAGAAAACTAATTTGTGCAGATGGGATGCCAAAATGTTAAATATTTCTGAATTGACATCTCTCTAAATTTTGAGAGTTGATCGATGGTCTCCGGAGGCGACTACTTTGATCCTGTGTGAAAAATCAAATTACTGCTAATGACAAAATCAGATTAGTTTAGTTCTGCAGCTGCAAGCCTTTACCACCCATCTGAAAAATATGAGTTATCCCATGTCTGGTTCTGGAATATTATTTCTGATTGCTTCCTCCCTGTCAGCACGGCAGAGAGGCTAAATGGGGTCTCGGTGCTCAGCGTTCTCTGCAGACCTCATCCGCTCGTGCTTGCCAACTTCCAAGTCTCGTCGAGACATTCGCATCTGTCCATTAAAAACTGCTGTGTGGCTGCCCTCTCTCTCTCTATGTTTCTGTATTTCCTTTTGACCCACGTTCACTGGAAAAGGTGACATTCCATTCACCCGTGATTATTACCAGCTCATTCATGAAATCTCCAACCAGAGGGCAGAGATAGGAAGCGTAGCTGGACATTTCTTTAAGCTGGTGTTTTGAGCTCAGACTGCCCTCTTCATTTGAACTTCGAGTGCAGGGCGAGTGGACTCAACAGATGTATATTTCATTGCTCTGAAATGGAAAACACAGCTTCTTTACATGAACCCTATTCTAATCGTTGATCTTTGCAGCTTATATGTGTGTCACTTTCATTTGCTTTATAATTTAACATCTGCTCATTTCTAAGAGCTCCATTTCTTTCTTGGCCTTTTTTTCCTAGTGATTATTTTGGATTAGTGGACGCCTATTTATATAACCGTGTAAGTCGTTGTGTTTAGTGGATGTTTAGTTAAGTGTGTGTGTGTGCATGGTGTGGTGACAACTAAGTGTTTCCACCAGTGTGTTTGACCCCCTTGGAAAAATAATTCTCTTTTTATAAACAAATCACAGACATTCTCAGATGCAGACCGTAAACCATAAACCAAGAGCTAATGTTTCAACGTATATATATTAAAAACAGATATAATGGCTTCATCCTTAAATTTCTCTACCATCTTCAAATAAAATCAGGCCCCTTCGGCGGTTGTATCTTCTCTGTTGTGCCGTTCCAAAGGCATGACAAATAAATCATACTTATCTGTTCCCCTGCTGATTTGGTCGTCCTCTGTGACTCTGAGAGCAGTCGACCAGTAACCAGAACAAATAAGAAACCTTTAGTGAAAAAGAATTATGGTATAGGAAATCTATACACGGTCTCTCTGGAGAAAGGCACAGAGTGGACACAAGTATGCAAAGTATTTATAATGCACGTTTTTTTGGACTATTACTTAATTTTTTTTTTCAAGATGGATTCCACATAAATGCGAAGCAGACACAAAAAAATGTATGTATTATCTAGTTTTCCTGCAAATATATTTAATTGTACTTATAAGATTTATTTTGTGTAAGACAAAACCTAAAAATAAAGTTAATTCATGTACTGTATAAGTGTTCTCAAGTACATTTATCAAGATGTTTAGATATTTCTCCTTTATTATTATTATTATTATTTATGTACTTTAATGTTTTTAACGAGAGTTTTGTTTGTGGAATCCATAAACTACTACCTACTACTTAAATATTTTTTATTATTTTCTTCTAAAAGCATCTTTTGGTCACCAGTTCAGCATTTATTTGATCAAATAATACAGCAAGATATTATTATTGTGAAATATTATTACAATATAAAATAATTTTCTATTTTAATATATTGTAAAATGTAATCTATTCATGTGATAGCAAAACTGAATTAGCCATTACTCCAGTCTTGTCGTTCCACACCCGTAAAGACCTGTTCATCTTCGGAACACAAATTAAGATATTTTTGATGAAATCCAAGAGTTTTTTTCTTATCCCCCATATAAAGCAACATAATTACCACATTCAAGGTCCAGAACAGTAGTAAAATAGTCAACGTGATTACAGTGTTTCAACCTTAATGTTATGAAGTGACGAGAATACTTTTTGTGCACAAAAACTAAACAAAAATAATGACTTTATTCAACAATTTCTTCTCTACCCTGTCATTTGCGTTGACTATTTTAATTATGTCTTTACTACTTTTCTGGACCTTGAATGTGGTAATTACGTTGCTTTATATGGGGGATACAAAAAAAACCTCTTGGATTTCATCAAAAATATCCTAATTTGTTTTCCAAAGATGAACGAAGGTCTTACGGGTTTGGAACAAAATGAGGTTGAGTAATTAATGACAGACATTTCATTTTTGGGTGAACTAACCTTTTAAAAACAGTTGTGTGGCTTAATACTTTGTAGAAACCGTAATAAACTTTTTTTTTTTCAGGACTCCTTGAATAGAAAGTTAAACAGAACTGCATTTATTTGAAAAACAAATCTTTTGTAACATTGGGAATATTATTAATGTCCTTGCTTAATAAAAGTATTAATTTCTTAAAAAAAATATAAAATAAATAAAAGTTCTTACTGACCTCAAACTTTTGACAGTAGTGTAAGGTTCTGCCACACTGAACATCTCTATCATTAAAAATGAGAACTTGGCAAATGCTATGAAGCACGGAATATGGCTGCCCATCTGTCAGCAATCTCTGGGATCTTGCATTGTGCCAGTTTCTTGCATGCTGAACATCTTATTTTACTGTAGACATGAACCTCTTGTTCAGCAGTTTGTCTTTACTGCACATAGACTACAAGCATGTCAGAACCGGAGGATACAGATGGGCCAAACTGAGAAATTAGAGTCCAAAAGATGTGCATATATCTGCTCAAGTACCAGTCACTGACTGCACCTTGTGTTCACATATTTACACAAGAAATGAGTGATTAACAGCACCCCTCATGCCTCCACAGATGGGATGCAGGCAAAATCTGATTGATTAATTAATTGATTGATTGATTGTGCCTTTTGATGGTTACGTCACCATGGCAACACACCGATTATCACTATTCAACATGTTATTGATCAGCTTTGAAGGTTCTTCTTAGTGGAAAAATTGATTTACAATTTTTATGAATATGTATCTTTTTTTCCTCCCATGGGAAATGTATTTTGAAAAAAAATTTTTTTAATGATTTTGTTTCTCTACTATTCTCTTCCCGAAGATGGTTTTTAACAAAGACAGGGCCACAGAAATCATGCTAACAAGTGTTTACTCTGATGCAAGATTCCTTTGTGCATATTGTTTTCATAAACACTCACATTAATGTGGCCCTGACCTGTCCAGAGAGATAAGTCTGGGTAGAAGCCAGCTTTGCAGTGTAATTTATGACCCAGAGTCAAGCCAGATTAGTCTTGATTGGATCGTCTTTGCCATATGTGACCTACAATCTGTACTATGCTTGTATTGGCAGGCTGAAGGGGTCAGCATACTCCCTGGGCAAATGTTGTCATGGGAACGACCCCTGGATCATTCAGTCTGCTATTTCGCTGCCCCCACTCATCTTGAGGCAGAATGATCCAGTTTCTTGTATGTCACTCTTATATTCTTCTGCTCTATTTCCCAACTCTGCTGCACTGCACAAAGTAATACACACACAGTGGCTTATATACACATTTACACACACGCACACAAAACCATTAAGTATATGTATTATGTAAACAAACAAATTAATTGTTACGATTAATTGGCAATTTATTCAGTTTGTGTAAAGCTCTAATAGCTTGACAAACAGTCAATTTTTTAAAGGATTCTGATTCATTAATTGCATTAAGATTTGTATTTTATTTGAATGTGTTTTTAAAAGTCAAAAAATGGTTTTAATAGTTGCAAAAAAAAAAAAATGGTGTAGGTGCATAAAGTTTTTTTTTAATATATATACAATTTATATTTCAAAGTACTTTATTAGCACAATTGACAATACTGGCAAAGTGTCAGAACATCAAAGGACAGGAACAAAATACAAGAAAGAAATAATTCTATATGTTATGTATTACAGGAAAAATTACATAATTTTAAAAATAAAAGCAGTTAAATACTGAAATAGGAATTTTCTATTTTCTGTAGTACAATCCAATGAGTATTCTTTTTGGAAATTACATATGCAATTTTTATTATTAAAGTTACTCATTTACACATAAATATTGTGATTTTTAGAAATCATGTTATGGATCAAAACAATGATAATATAAGGTTTGGTTATTTATGTTCATATAAATCATTTATTTAGCCATAAGTTTCAAATGTGATGTAATTAATTAATTATGATTTTTAATTATTACATACAGAAAATAAATGTCAAAAATGCATCATATTTTTTATTTTTTTTTTCAAATTCATCTAACAAATTAGCAATTCATCTAACTTGTTTTGTAAAATAACTGAGTCACTTTAATAATAAAAACTATTATAAATTCATTTGAAGTATGACAGCTAGGGTGAAGGGTAATTGCATCCTCAACAAGAGAAAATCTGGACAGTAATTCATGTCTAGGCACCACCTAAACACCTTGAAATTATTCTGAAAAAGCAATTGCTGAGGTTTTAAAGGAGCCGATCTCTGCCCTGGCCATAACACTGTCATCCCCATCCATTAATAAAACATCCCCTGAAAGCTCCCTAGCACAACGCTGTATTTCTTTACAGTCAGTGTGGAACTGAGGAGCCCAGTAAGAAATGGGTGCACCCAGCCACTCTCAGACCATGAAACAGTGATTAAAAATGAGTGTGTTCCACAGGCCTGATGGTAAATCGGGAAAATATCTTCCAGATGTAGTGCAGTATTAATCTGCTGAAGAAGAACAACACAGAATGAATAGTTACTGAATTTGCAGAGACTTGGTATACTAAGAGTCAGGAATCTGTTTGAAAGTGGTGAGCTCTTTGCATTAGCAAATTACACCAAGACAGTCGGCATACTGATCAGCCAAATTGTGTATCTGCTAAATGTAATTAAGGATTAAACACATTTTCATAACACACTTTTTACGCATATAGGCAGCAGTTAAGGGTTGCACATCATGGGCTGTTGGTGTCAGTCATGGGAAGTTTATGGAAATGTACTGGAAGTGAATGCTTTGACTGACACACAGATTTTAATATTTTAGTTCACTGAGCTGCTGTACAGTACTTGTTGTAAATAAAGGATTTTCACTTTGCGGGGTGGAGATTATGTCAGGAATGGTAAATGCAGTTGGGTAGGGTTAAATACTGCATCCCAGTACAATTAAAAAGTCCACAATCACAACGGCAAATCCTATTAGTCACTGAATCCATGTTTACCAGTTCCATCTGGTGTTTTAGGTGTGTGGACAGAATAATATAGGGAGAAAAATAGTAAAAATCAGCAAACTGATTAATGCTAAAGTATGTATGTATGTTTGTATTAAGGTACTTATTTATCTAGATAAAATTCCATAAGTAAAACATTGCAGTTATATAATAATAATAATCATTACAATAATAATTGTTGTAATAATAATTGTGTTTTAACTTTATTTTAATTGATTTATTTTAGTTTATTTTACTTTATCTAGCCTGGTAAGTCTTAAGACAGTAAAAGCACTGCAGTTTCTCAATAAATTTGTGGAGCTTTAAAGGGGCTTTATGTAGAATTCAGAAACCCTTGTTATTAGCGACACTGGTGGCTGTTAAGTGAACTGCAGCCAGCAACAATTTGCGCACACAACGTACAAAAGACTGAACACGATTCGATGCCCCGATTTTATGTTTCAGTCTTTTTTGTTCTTCTTTTAAAAATAAAAAGTCGGAAATACCTTTGCAACGATATAACGAACATTCGGACGCCTTCCGTGCTGCTGAGATGTTTAGATAAATAGAATAAATATGTGCTGCAATAACAAAATAAACTCACAACTAAAAGGACAATGGTGAGAAAGCAGCAGTTAAGAAAGCATCTGATCATAGCAATGTGGATATATGTACACAAACTCTGCGGTTCATCGTCATAATGTCGACAGATGAGGTAATTAAAACTGGTAGGCCTGTATTTGAGACTATAGACTATATAGGTCATCTGGCTATGCAAGACTAGTTTAAATGAATTTTTGCATGACACATTGACATTACAGTACTGGCATTATCCTGAACATTCTATAAGCATTAATTTCATGTGCCATTGAACAGAAGAAAGGCCTTCGGGAGCACGCATAAACATCACATCCTTTTGATTGTCTAGGCAAAAACATCCAGTGTCCTTGACATAAGTTTCATTTTAAGTTTTTCAGTTTAAGTTTCATTATAAGCTGTTCACAGATTGGCAATAAAAGGCAATTTATACATGAACATTATTACACATAGCCCCTTTAATGTTAGTTTGTGGATATTTACTGTTTTCGTCCTAAGTTTGATGCATTGTGTCCTGCGCCTATACACAAATCTGGTTAGATTTGCTCACTTTTCCTATAATATCTCAGACATAAAAAAAAACTAAACAAAACAAAATAAAAAAAACATGCTTGTGTTTTCTACAAGGCCTGTTGGGCTACAATTTATCACAAGAGTTTAAATTCTGCAACCTTTTGATGCTTTTAAAGAACAACATGATAAATGTTTGTTGAATTTTTTTGTCTGGTCATGAGGGATTGTTGAGAATGAGAGTTAATGGGAATTATCTGTGTAATTTTTCCAATCTTTTGGCTTTTAACCAAACAGTCTGCAGCAAATGTATATAGGGAGCTTGAAGCATCCTCCACAAAATCAACATATGCTTTGGCTTTTCACAGAAACAAACGCACATGTTTTGTCTAGAATTACATATGGAATTTGACATGCGCACACAGGTGCACACGAGAAAATCCCCTTCTTGGGATTATATTTTTTGGCTACAAGAAATCTGACAGGACGCACAGGAGCTTTGCAAGGGAATTCTGGCTAATCTGCATTTGGAAAGTGAACAAAGCTGTGGACAGGGAGCTTGTGTTTCATGTCGTTAATGAAAGCCACTCTTCTTTAGGGCTGCATACGTCCACCTGAGGAACATTACAGGAGGTCTGGCTCTAAAGTCACCCCCGCCCCCTCCAAAGTACTTTAGCATGGCTGCTGAAGCAATCATCGCTTTATATGAAGAGAGCTCTATCAATTAGGATAAGGTTTATTTGGGGGTCATGTGGCTCAGACCATAGGACATATGATTGACTACAAACGTTGAAAGATGCACTTTGCCTTTCTACAACCGTCATTTGAATCATTTCAGCAGAGGCTGTATTTTTCCCGTAACAGACATGGATTTATTTTAGTGATAAAACCCATGTCCTGGATTGCAGTGGCTGATTTGTGAGGTTTAGGTCTCCGGGACTGTTTAACACAGGCTTGTCTCCTTCATAAACGGATAAAGATGCAATGCTACACAGTGACACACTGAACAAGCACTTCAGCAAAGCGTTCTTGCGACGAAACAATCCAAAAGTGAGGTAATGCGGTATGAGAAATGGCTAAAACTACTTTATGAGGATGACTTTCTACCGATTAAAAGCTCTGATCTCATACGAACAGCTTTACTGCATTTTTTCCTTTGTCTTCGATCGCATAAGTTACACTTTGCATGGTAATAATCCTCCATAAGTTAATTAAAGAGGGACAGGACTTCTGGCCTCTTGATTAAATCTGCACAGCCTAATTGAGGTTAAATTCACGTTTTGGCAGCGAGTCACTGAAACACTAATAGGATGACTTAAGTGAATAGGATAAGCAGTAACTAAACCTGACCGCAGTGGAAGTACAGAGAGCTGGCGTTGTATATCAATGGATTTGATTATTGTGTTCACTTTCAAGAATAGAATTCATTAACTTTCAAATCCTCACATTATATTCAACCCTTATCGCCGGAAAGGCTCATTTATCACCTTAAAAAAATTGTAACAGCAAAAGAAACCCCAAGTGGAATACCGTCCTCGAGTCAAGCCCAAGTTTAATTTTAAGCCTTGAATGTGAAGTGCCGTTATAAAAGCCTTATCTTTTCTCTCTGACCCGTGAGGCAGTGTCCCTCGAGGGTTAATTCACATCTGAAGAGTCTTCTCAGATTATATAGAGCAGCCAGAATCTGACACAAAGGTCAGAGATCAAGCACACATACTTAACAGATAGCAGAGCACTTTATAAAGTCTACCTTCATTAAGTTCTGCAGACTGCCTTGCCAATAACAAAATACAGATAAGGGTGACTTGAACACAGTCTAAATGGTTGTTTAATGGCTCTGCTTGTGAATGGATACAGGGAAAACATTGATTTTGAAGAGTGACATGCTGTAAAATGTGGGATTTTGTGTAGCTTATGTAGTTTCTCTCATGGGCTGATTTACAGATGATTTATGAGATATGATGCATGAGTACTTGAGATGCATTTTTTTCCCCCATGAATTGATTTTTTTCAATCAAATGCAATTTGAATAGACACCAATGTTATGTAGTATCTGTTCAAGTATTCAAGTATTCTGTTCAAAGTTCAAGTATTAATACTTTAAGACTACAGAAACAGATTTTTATACTACATGTATCAAAAAGGCATGAATGAGAATGAAGAGAGAAGTGCAACTCCCTACCTCTAGGTGGCACTGTTGAAGCAATTTGGTACTTCATTTCTTCAGTAGAGTCAAATTGAAGTTACACACATCATATATTTAATCAGATTTATTTGTGTGATGTGTTTAACTTTTAGGCCTAACCTTCAGCATTATTTTATTTATTTAATTTTAGATATGTAATTAGCGGAAATATTACATAACATAAAAAAAAAAAAACTGTTTGAATTTAGTTTGGAAGCATCAGTAAGTTTTGCTTTGTGTTAATTTCAATTATTATATATTGTGTATATATTATGTTTCTATACTGATTGTTTTACAGTTAAAGTTAAATTTTTTTTGACAGTTACGTGAATTACGCTTATTGATTGAACTTCTAATTTTGCAAAGCAAAACAAAGTAAATATTGCTAGTGTGTAAGTTTTTGTACTAGCTCTAGTGTTGAACACATATAACTCTCTTTTATTTTTTATTTCTAAAAGTATAAATGATAGTATCCCTTCAAAATGTAATCCATATGTTGACCTTTCAAACGGCTCTCTTATCCTGTGCGTTCCTTTTATTTTTTTATACGTGGCATAAAAAATTAACAAGAATGTGTAGAGCCAACACAAAATCTGTTTGGTGCTATTAACATTAACATTATGCAGTTAAAAATATTTATGCATGACACAGTCCAAAAACTCAATGCTGAAACTATAATAATTAAACCCTTTCTCTTTTTTTTAAATGTAAAATCAGTCATTGATTTTAATGTTATAATATGAAGGTTTTGGTTTAGGCCAAATGACTCCACCAGAAACTATTCACACACACAGTAGTTTTCCCTTTGATGTACTGTGATATTAGAGAATGGTATCAAGTCACAATACACATTCTTTTCCATACGGGAAATGATAAAAATAATTTAAAACATTTCTTACTTGATATTCCAGCAGACATAAGTCAAAGTATTAAAGTCCAGTCTCCCATGGTTAGTCTAGTTTTATATCCTTTGATATTTCTCCTCAGACTGACTGGTATTTTCAAGTAAAATACTGCCAGTTCTTTATATTACAATAACAGCTTTGTTCCATGAGAGCATAGACTAACAAAACGCAGATTCCAAATTCAATAACAGGGAATAGAATAACTTAATCCCGTCATTGCCCGCAAGTCTCAGGTTATTTAGACGGACACCTTATAGGTCTATATCTGCGTTCTGATATATTGTGATCCTCTAAGTCGGCCGTGATTTACTTGGTCAAATTCTGTGACCTCGCAGGGAATGGTAAAAGCAGTCTCAGCTGCCATTAATCTGAGGTCCGTGCCCCCGTACCCTGCTACCGTCGCTCATAACCATTCATTTTATTCCATCTGTATTGAGAATCAGCTTGTGGGCTTCTCCGAACTTTACCTTCTGCCCATGTCCACCTCCGCCCGTGGGCCAGTGCTTCATTTTTTGGTTATTATGCTTTAGTATTATTTGGATTACACTACCAGCTGCTCAGACAGGAAATCAGTCATATATTGCTTGAAGGAATATTTCAAATTCAAAATTCTGTTTGTGGTTTGGCACACAATGGTACATAAATTCAGCTGTCACTTCTTACAAACTACAAATGACAGGTCAAAAAGCTTATCCATTAACAATCTGTTTGAGGGAATTTATTGTCCTAATTTTTTTTTTTCTCTCTGGCTGTCTGAGATGTAAATTTTTAAAAACGGTACCACTGTCGCCAGTGACTGTCATTTCTTAATGCACCGATAAGCTACTTGTTGGAAACTTAAAGAGTTGCTTTAAAGTAAGTGGAGGTGATTAATCAAAGCTTGTTTTCAGGCCACATTCTTACTTTAGGGTAAATCCACTCATGAAATAGATTTAACAACAAAGCAAAATTGCCGTTGCAATTTCTGCACAGTTGCTTTTTTGAAAAATCAATTTACCGAAACACTAGTGGGCATTGGATTTTACTGTTGTCTTCTAACCCACAAAGATTTGTTATTTCAGTGATTTATCTAAAAAACAAATATTTGTGGGAAATAATAGAACATATGGTTTGTCAAGAGAAAGAAATTATTTGCTTGATGACCATCTAGTATAGTTCATAAATAAATTAGACATTTTATTTCTCTTTCAAGCTTTTGTCAAATGCATTTATCCAAAATTGCTCTTGCCAATAGTAAATATTCAACACAACCTGCACCGTACCTAGTGACCTAGTTTTTTCCCCCGGAACTTTATTTAACAGACTCCACAAACTATTTAGTAAAGCTGGACATGCTGTATAGTGATTTGAAGATGTGTAGTTGCACACAGCTATGTGTAGTACAACCAGCTGGGATCAGGTAATTCTAGGTCCAGGTTTTCGAGAGATTTTCAAGCAAGAGTTCAAACTGAGCTGTAGGCAAGAATAAAAAATGCCTCGCATACGAGAGCGCATGGTCTTTCTTTCTTTCTTTCTTTCTTTCTTTCTTTCTTCACAAAGTCTGCTACTTTTATATTATTAAATTGCAAATTATTTTAATTTATATGCGAGGAGTAGAAAAGAATGAGCAGGTGCATAATTTATATGACCCTGTTATATTCACATAACAAAATATATAACCTCCATCTCTTGCCAAGAGACTTTTCCCTGAAATAAGTGATTGGAAAATAACGTGATTCATTCATCACAAGGTTTCAAGGTTCGTTATTTTTTTATCACCCGGGAGCTGAAAGGAAACGGTGTAAATTATAGTGACAATTTGAATTCATGCTAAAAATGTCTTGTTTGAACAATGGAGCAAAGCTACTACAGTGTCTCAAATATTTGTTTTTATCGTAATCCGAGGGACAGATTATCTTTTTATTGTTGTTGCATAAACCAGATTACAAAATATTAGAAATAATAAAAAATTTAGACTAATATTTGGAGGAATATTAGATTTTTTTTTTTTTTGCACTTTTTACTGCACTTTTTTTTGTTATAGGCACCTACACAAACACATTGAAAATATTGTTAGGCCTGGACACACATTGTTAAAATTGCAAATGAGGCCTAGTGAGTTTGTCACAGCTGCCAGACACAGACACATTGTATCTCATTCTGCTCTCATTGATTTAGCTTCAGTGTGTACACATACAACATCTGTGTCTCTAAAACTAAGTTACAATTGTCTACAATGCATGAAAAAATTAAATTTTTGAGCATTTAAAATGCATACATACATATTACTTTTATATATTTTGACATAATTGTTTTAAGTAATGTAATAAAGTAGGCCCTGTATACCTTAGAAACAATTATACAGTAAGCATATATCTATTTTATACGCTTTCCTATATTTATGTGTCCCCTCGTTTCACAGTAATTTTAAAAGACTTCTTACCTTTACTTTTTTTTATGAAGAATGTGGGTAACAGAAACAAAACGAAGTCGACAGACTATCCCATTACCATTAGAGCAACTATAACAAACATATCTTTCGATGAATCCTCAAAAATAATCTCAGTGTCTGTCTAAATTCACACATCCCTGTATTCCCTATTGTCACAATTTTTTAACCGAGCATCCGCTGATAAGGCTGAATAGTTACGCTCTTGCCTTGATTGACAGGTGGGACAGAGGAACTGAGCGCTTTTGGGTTGGATGGCGTCACGCTTTTGTAGTCTAATCGATGGGAACCGCTCGGATCGATTCTTATCAGTGATCTAATCTTTAATACTTGTTTTTCGTATTCGCAAAGCAACGTTTCCTATGCGCGTTCATCCTCTGGTCGATCTCACGCGGTGCTTCTAACCACCGTCCCCCCTCGTCTGACTCATTTGGTCTCGTCCATACTCGCTTAGGATTTTAGTTGTGTGTTTATGGCATCGTATTCATTCAACGGAAGGTGGAAGTCTGCCGGTCTGCGCCAGCGTCTGATATCAATGGCTTTCAGGGCACATTTTATTTGAATGTCTGGACTTTATATAATTTCACCCCTAAGAAACCAATGATGGATATCCTATGGATTTTATGGACACTACCCTCGGTCCTGGCTGTTGAAGGTAAGATGTTTCTCCCCGTGTTTTGCGAGTCCAGCATCTTGCCGACAGACTGAGAGTTTACGGTCACGGCACGTTAGTTTTGAATGCCATCCAAGAAATAAGATACGAAACCATTTTTCGCTAATTAACGAATGTAGAATGATACTGGGAGAAATGTGACATTTTTTTTTAACGGTTGCATTCCTCCTGACAAGAACGTATTCCTTTGATAAGGCTTGTTCTGTCAGGCGAACAATATAGTAAAAACATCACAGGTGGCTTAGAAACGCGTTTATTTGGCCAGCATCAGAATGGGTTTGAGAAAAAATTATATTTATCATCTTTTTATGTGCAATAGGAGCATAAAACCGGTTATTTTTATCCCCACGCGCTGATATGTGTGCGTGCGCGAGCCATGCACGAGATTCGCGCCCCTATTTTTACAATCATTTCAGAGGTGAAATATAAAACACAAACCGCTTCTATAGCTGTATTAATGTTATTTATTTTTCTTTATTAATATTTATTTCTCTTGTAACACATTCACGTGTTGTTTTAAGCTTGTGTTCAGCGGGCATTCAGAGCTGAAACGGTGATGCTGGACTCAGCATGTTGGACAATGAAACAGGTTTTCAGTGAGCCTACAATTACAAAACAATCAAATACAGTCCCTTTTCTCACTTACTGACCACACATTCAATCCCAGGCAGTTTGAAGTGTCTGTGTCCAGTGAATTATACTCAATGAATTTTAAGTAGGCATTGCTGGTATTACAGGAACCTCTTGTGGCTTTACTTCCCAAGTTTAATGATACTTGAGTTTATTGTCATGTAATGGATTAATATAGGCCTACTCAATTTTGTACTTTAAGGCTGGATATTTTAAAAGGAGTTTTTTTTTTTTTTTTTTAATGCAAGGGTTTATCAAGTATTTAGTATGCTCAGAACACAGTACGGCTAACAACAGTGGTGTAGTTAAAAATAATTAAATATGCATAATAAAATGAACACATTTGCATACTCAGGCACAACTCTATTTTAATTAAATAAGAGTTAATTCAACAGTACTGCACGACTGCCTTTTTTCTGTTGCTAATAAATCTTTCTTAAAACATTTTCAGAGAGCAGTATAAACCATAACTACTTCAACATTATTAGAACTTTTTAAATTTATGTTGTACTGGGATTTCAATTTCAGATAGTTCTGACCATTAATTATACCAATCATGTCACTTGAGCAAACGGGCTAATATTTTGGGGGTATTTTTCCCCCCATACACTTGCCTAAAATGTAGCAAATTTTCTAGGGCCAAATTAATTTAATTTAAATGTAAATGTGCGCACACATTTAATAATAACTAATACGTACAGTAATTATAATTCAAAAATTAGAAAAAGACTGAGTGTTTAATCAAGGAATTAAAATTCTTTTTCTGATTACTTTTAGAGGCCTTATGGTCCTCAAAAGTTGTTTGACCTTTTTCTTTTTTATAATATATATGTTATTTTTAGTATCATCTTTGCTGTTCAGAAAAATATAAATGATGATTCCAACATTGAGATTCTATACTTGTGTATTGTGGCTGTGTGTGTGTGTGTGTGTGTGTGTGTGTGTGTACATACACACACACACACACACACACACACACACACACACACACACACACACACACACACACACACGCACACACACAAAATATTAGTCATAATGTTTTAAAATGCTTTTCAATTATTTAATTTTATTTCTCTCCTAATCAAGATATTTTTTTTCTTGCGGATCGCTTAATCACGAACCCTGGAATGATTGGTCGATTTACGTTTTTCCTCAGTCTGTCACTCTAGTTTTTCAGCCAATGGTGTTAAAGCGTGACGCTTACACATAAAAAATTAGAGAGTTGAAAAAGAGGTCAACGCTGCCTCGACCTTAAAAACAAAGTGATGGCGGGCAGTAGAGGAGATGGGTTGGTGAGATTTGACGTCATCTTAAAGCCTTATACAACAGTGTTTATCCTCCTCGCTAACCGTAAATTATCTCATGGAATTTTAGATGTTTTATTTGTTGTGATGTGGCAACTGAAATGCACTTTGCTGCGAGGATGGAATAGTTCTCCTGTGTTTCATTTGTGTGAAATATTATCAGTATAACTGAATTAGGTTGTGTGGCCGCTGTAGTGACATTCAGGATATAAGATTCTGTTTCTCTGGAGTCTGAGACTCCTTTAGTGTAACAATAAAGTACTTCAAGTGCCTTTTTTAAGCCCATGTAGGATTTAGACAGATTTTTCCCAGTAGGTGACCATAAAATATGGTTCTGCTCTACATTGTGTTTTTATTTTAAAATGATGCTGCCAGTCTAAGGGACTTTGAAGTTTTTCCTCAGCGACAAGTTTTTGTGTGTGTCACCTTGCATTATGCAGCAGTGTAATTTAGCGTTAGTCCTTGTACCTGTGCGTCTTCAGCGATTAGTTAAAAATGTAATTTGTGTCATTATTCTATTTCAAAGTTGTCTGATTTTGCCTTTTTTCTTTTCCTTTTTTAGCTCAATTGGTTTACAGTGTAATCACACAATATTCCGTATCAGATTTTACATTTAGAATTTTTTTTTCACTATATGTGCTGTACATATCACAAATATTACATGTTTCATGGTTTTAAAATGTTATTAAGCAGGATATTCCATGAATAAGGCTACAGCCATTTTGTTTTTACCACATCAGAGTTGGCATCTATTGTAAATAGGACACCAGTCGTACAAAAGATTCCTCGCTATTTCAGTATTCCCAGCATGCATTCTATTTTGCTGTCATAATGTCATGATACAATGTGAATTCTCTCTCATCTTGAGACGTCCCATAAGCAGCTGCATCTGTTCCCATACTGTATACAAATATCTCATCGCTGATTATATATTGATGTGCTCGTGTACATGATGGACGCTTGTCTTTTGGGTAAAGGGTAAAAATAGCGTACAGCTGGTTTTAATAAGGGCCTTGGTGATAATGTTACCACAATATTATTTTCATGACTATAAGAATATTTTCCATATTTCTTTCAGTTTCTGCTTTGTGTACTTTTTGCTTCCAAGCAATACACAGTGGTATAAGCTTGAAGAGATGATTATTTTTAATAACATGTCAGATGTTTCATCCGAGAATTTATTGGTCAGCTTATCGTTGTAAAGCTATCAAAATATTCCATTTATACAGTATTACAGAAGTTATAAATACTACCGAAAAATTTTTTGCTTAACATTTTGTACAAGTGCAAAGTTTGTTTCAGCTAAGCTTTTCACAATCTATTTCCATAACACTCTTAAACAACAGAGAGAGGGGATAATTAAAGCTATTGTTTGTTAACATAGCCGTTTTAGCCCTCATATCAACACTTCCACTTTGAAATGCCTGCCAAGTTTGAATAATCTGCTTTCAAATGTAAATGTGTCTCGTCCGTTTCCAACTATACGCAGAGTGTGAGCCACTGCAGCGTAAGCAGACTCATAGCATTACAGTTTTTCGGGAAGGTAACAAAAAGCATAGTGTGGGGTAGAGAGGTGGTGATAGGGGTTCAGAAGCGGGATTAGATAAAGGTAAAGTGAGCGGCTGCTCGCAATCCTGTGTTTTCTCAGTCCGCTGAATGAGCAGATGCAGGGAGCTCGTCTGCACGCCAGCCTCCACAGTGGCGTTCACAAAGAATCCGCCTCCATTCAGAGCCTAATCCATGCTACCCAGGGCCTGGCTATTGTCACTTTGCATGCAAAATTTCAATTAGTGCTGGTACCAGTTGTTTCTCTAGTGAGACGAGTGTCACATTTCGAGGGAACGGCCGAGGGCTACCTTGACCATGCAGAAAGTCTGGAATAGCAGAGAGACTCATGGGAAATGGGCTTTTTTTTGTAGAAATACAGCTGCTTTCAGCACAGCATGCTATCTTTGACAGTGTCGGACTTGGAAGTTTTTGTTTCACAAGTGTGTCAGTTCTGCACTTGCTGTGTGTTTTAAGCCAGTTCTTGTGTTTGACGAGTGGCTGTGCACTCAGCAATTTAAGGAATTCATAATCTGTCAACAATCATCATGGAAGTTTTTGCGATCGCAAGGCAATCTCTTAAACAAAACACGCTAGTCTGAGTTAACTCTTCGTGCTATGTAATTATGACTGGCAATTTAGCAGAAATTGAAAAGTAATTTTAGTGATGACTGCCAAACTTATTATGCTCATTCCTCCTCTCTTGAGCATTTGATCATGTCCGTGTGATCCGCAAGCACTGGCTCTCACACTATCTGTAATTATTTGACTGTTACATAGGGTTTCTTTGGTCAGGTCCAGGCAGTTTCCTGCAAGTGTTTTGAGAATGACTGAAGGGAGTATAAAGGGAGTTTCCAGTGAGCATCAGAGGTGGATCAGAGGCGCTCTCTACCACATTCCTCCCCTCTAGATCAGTCCGAAGAGTGATGTCACTCCAAAGAGAGACTCTCACACACCCAGTGGAATAGAAATATATCTCTCTTCAAAGCTCAGACTGGACCTTGCATCTTAGTCTGCATTTACAATGAAATGTTAATGATCTGATATTTTGACACAACCAAGTTTTTTCTTTTCTTCCATTAATATTCCACCAAGACACACTAGGCTGAATCGTAATTAGTAAAGACTACCAATGAAGAAACGTACTAATGTTTTACATGAAGGCTACTGAATATGACATCATTTTGTGTTTGCTCTGTGACATTACACTCTTAAAATAAAAAAATTCTATTTGCTATTTGCAGCAATGCCATACAAGAACCATTTTAGGTTCCCCCAAAAATGTTTCAGTGAACTGTACTTAAAAGTACCCTTTTTTTCCTAGGCTGTGTGTCCACCAAAGCGGTTTTAGCCAGCTGAAAATGCTAGGCGCTCTGCTGAAAACTCAGTTGAGACGCTTTGCCTGCTATGATATGGAATATCTGCGGAAGTGTTACTAGTATCTCATTTCACAGATAGTTTGTTTTTGTACCGTTTCTATATAAAAATGTTGATACAATGTAAAGTATTTGCTCTGGCTCTTGTTTTAAATGATTTTGTTTTTCCGTTATTATGCTTGTTGTCATCTGTTGACGTTGTACAAGCCAAATATGGCAGTTAGTCGGTGTTGTATTTGTCCCGCCCCTCCTCCACTGTGATTGGATGGCTGGGTACAAAGAGATGGTGATGAGAACTGTGTTTTACCCATAGATGAACATTCTTCAGCTCTCAGCGACCGGTGAAAAATGCAGAGAGTTCATCACTTCAGCGTGAAATAGATGCTCTGCGCCTAGTTACGCTCCTGGCATTTTAAAAACACGGTGCTCCCATTAAAAACAATTGGAAAAATATGCTAGCCTTGGAAAAAAAACTTTGGTAAACGCATGGCCTTAGTGTAAAATTTCTCTCTATATATATATAGAAAAACATAGAGTAACTAATATGTGTCATATATCAAAAAAGGGAAAAATAATCTGAATTAGTTGATAGTGTAATTTTCTTTCTACTTTGCACAAGTTGAATGTTTTTGGCTTCTGTGTAGTACAGCATGACTCTGTTTAACTTTGTTTAATGACTTTAATTTGACTGTCTTGTGTGCTGGTTGGTTGTTATATTGGATCTGGCAACTGCTTTTGTTTAAAAAAAAGCTGATTAAAAAAAATTGTTTTCTCCTTCCTGGCAATTTTACATTTTCTTTTTTCTCAAATTGAAGTTAACTTTTTTTTTTGTCCTAAACAAAATCTTAATTACAATTGTAAGATGCACAAAAACATGAATGCAGCTGTTGACAATCAATTAAAATTGCTTGTATCTTTGTTTCATATTATGTTCTGTACATATACTTAGCTAATTCTGTGCTTATTTACACAGGGTCTCAAAGCTGAAGGACCGTATTCTTTACTCATAACAATAACGTGGCAGTTTGGCCATTACCTGAGCTTCGCTGACTCTAGTATTAGTGTAGCGAAAGGACAAATGAGGGTCTGTATGCTACAGAATACTGTGCTACTTACAGAGGATTGGTTGAGTGTGTGGTTGAAGGTCATGTGGGTTTTTCTTGAAACAGCTAAATGATAGTTGTGTTTTTCTACCTTGAGGTGATAATTGTTTCAATCTGCAGTACAAGACAAGGCTCAGGCCATGGTTCAGGACAGAGCTAGAGAGACTTTACATAGAACATTTAAATCATGGCATGATTAGATCATTTAATCTATGTTCGTGCATAGATTAATGCATCCTAATCAATCTATTTAATCACGTCTAAGTGCTTACTGGTGGATCAGAATGGCTCTCTCTCATTCCCATCGGCCTAGTTTACGAGAACGTTTATCTTTACTGTAACCAGATGCAGAGCAAACTGTCTCCTGCAATTTACTAAGCATTCTGCAAAACACATTGAAAATGAAATATGCAGGCAATCCTTTACTCCTTAGAGCTGTGAGCAATGCGATTACTCATGCATATGTAAGCTCCCATTGTTCATTCTATGTTTATGTAGCCATAATAATACGCCCAGTTAAAAGGTGGTCTTAGGGGATGAACATCTGTCATGCACGTCATACTGCAAGTGATCCTAGACCTCAGACATGCTGTAACATCACCTGGAGTGTGTTGGATGTCACATTTATGATGTTGGAGTATTGATTTTTGCTCAGTTCATCTATGGACCCCTGATTATGATTTTTACTGTACATTGAGCTTGTGTCACTGGGAGCAGTTTAGCTAATTAAGTTTAAGTTGGCTGGTTGTCTTAAGGGCCTAATTAAAGGAGCCTAATTGCATAAAACCAGCCCTCGCCTTGTGCAAGCAAGACCACTTAACCACTGTTACAAGACCATTGGTATTTTCGGGAATCAGAAAGCTTTGTGACACTTTTAGTATCCACATTAACCACTTTTTAATAACATTTGTGATAGTTTTAATCACATGCACTTGATACAGTTGATACTGAAATATTGGATCAGTGTCACATGGAAATGCAAGAGGCCAATTATAAAATTAGGTTGACAGAACAAACAAACAAATGAATGAATCATCCTGTTCGCATCTGTGAAGAAATGCAAATGATACTTAGATCATGCGGTTGGTAATTTCTGAAAGAACAAATCAGTTTCTCTGTCAATCTTAAAGGAATAGTTCATTTAAAAATTAGTTTTGTCATGACTTACCCTCATGTCGTTTTAAACATATGTGACACATGCTGGCAAAATGAGTCACAATTGTCAAATTGTCAAAAGATTGTCATTTTCTATTAAGAAACCTTCAAAATGATGTATGATTTGTTAGAATACGACAAAAAATGCCTGAGCTACCCCTGTTTGATCTAATATAATGTTACACATCAGATGTTTTTCCCCAACAGTTAACCAAACACTCACAAGACATAACAGATAATGTTTGCTTGAATACTTGTCAAGACAGATTTTTTTGAAATACTGTAATTCTGTGTGTGTATATCGGGATTTCGCGCTGTTTGAGGCATCTTTGTGCATGCGCTTCGGATCTGTCAGTCAACGTAGGATTGTTTCGTTTACACCAGCATGAGTTTGAAAATCACATTTCATTGGTCCAGACTCATGCCACTGAGAATTCACTATGAATATTCACAAAGTTGGAATGCTGCGCTTTACAACGATACCAAGGTTGTTCTGAGGGAAGCGCCAGTAGTTGAGAAGTGAGCAGAGAAATCTTAAATTTTCATGGTCAAAGGAAAGGTACTTCTCTCAGAAAATGTACAAATAAAGAAACTTTTAGATGTTTAATTGCTATTTTGAACATTGAGATCACTAAACGATGGCTTAATGAGCTCATTTTTGTAAAAACCTCAATTTCGACCAAAATTGATATTTTTCACTTGTTTTGCCTGCAGCTCGAAATTAACCTGTGCACATTCCGACTCATTTTGCCAGCACGGGTCACAAAATATTACTTTATGCTGTGGAACACGAAGGCAGATATTTTAGAAATATATTGGATTTTTTTTGTTTATAAAGTGAAACTAAGTCTATATGATTTAATGTGTTTTTCACTCTCATTGAATGGGCATGTCTTTTTTTGTGTTTCACAGAAGAAAACGTCCTATATGTTCGGAATGACATGAGGAGAATTTTCATTCTTGGTTCAATTATCCTTCTAAGATCAATCCTTCCTCAGTGACAGTTGTGTTCTTGCAGGAGGTCAGACCTTGTTTGCACACACTATTAAACATCTGCCTTCCATCAAAGCATTCGACAAACACAATTCCTCTGAACTGGTGCAGCGCTGCTCTGTGTCTCCCAGAGTACAGTCTGTCTTCAGAGATAAAGGCAGGCTGATTGCATCCTCATCTGCATCACAAAGGGAAGCCGCATTCACCTGAACTGCTGTTACCCTGCACGCACACTTGACGTCTCCTGGCATTTCCGCCGCCGCATGATGTCTGCCAGGCTTTGACTGCATACATCCTCTCTCTCAGGCTGGAGGGCTGACGGCTTGACTTATACCATCTCTTTGGGGATGTGACCCATGGTCCTGTTATAACTCAGCCTGATGTTATTGCTTTCATCCCTGTCAATGGCAAACGCAGCAATGGTCTTGGACCACTATGACGCCGACTCTCCCTTTGCTCAGGGCTGGGTCACAACATGCACTCGCAACCAGAAAGCTTCCTCTTCCCAGAAAGGAGTGCAAGGGTCTTTGTTAGCCACAGGATGCCTTTTTGTTGTTTCATTGCCTTTAGACTCCTGAATACTGTGACAGATGCCTTGCAGTCTTTGTCCCTCAGTGGACTCTACTTGTTAAGAGGTGAATTCCTGCTATTTTCGTAATTAAACAAACTGTGAATTCTCTGCATTCCGGTCAATCGAACTGTGGGCACGGGAATAAGCAGCCAACTTGGGTTAATTTGCTTAAGTATAAACATTCATTGATTGCTACCGCAGTATTTTTGCGTTAAAGCCTTTTCCTTCCACACTAGTGCTGAATTACAGTTCTCACTTGGTTGTTTTCCGCAAGAATCAGACTGGTTTGGCAGTGCGATGTGAACTGGAACAAACGCAGTTTTAGGCTATGTGTCAGCCTTCTCCTTACAGGATTAACACCCGGACTCCATTCCCAGGCCACCTGTGACTTTTTCATGGCTAATCTAAGTTTGCATGCTATGGTCCCTCTGGTGACAGAATTATGTTGAAATAATATGTAGGGGGTCCAATTGCCACTTTCCTGCTTTGCTTAATAAAGGGCGATTTGAAATTAAATACAGCTATTTGACTTCCTTCCACTTGTGTTTAGAAATTCTCCACTATTGGATGCCCAGGCTGTTTTTGACAGGCCAAGCTAATCAAAATTACCTGTCGCTGAAAGGCGAAGTGCGCCACAGAGAAAAAGTGTTACCATGGAGCTATTTGTTTGCATATAATTGCATTAGCTTGGCACCGAGGGAATTAGCAGAGATAATTGAGCGATTTGGCCCATAGCTGTGACTTGACTGCACTCAGAAAGGGCGGGCGGGAACAGGGTAATACTCTGTTGTATTCCTATTAATTCATAAGTAATTTGAACCCTTCAGAAAGTCTGTCTTTGTTGTTCTGACTCGAAGTTGAGATCCCAGCATCATATTAGAAGGCATAATTAAATGTTTATGATTTGTTGGTGATTTAATTAATTATGTATAATTGTATGTTTACATTAGTAAGCTTCACATCAGCCATTTCAATAGAGTAGAATAAAAGCAGAATGAATTCAAAACAAGAATTGAAGGTAGGGAGATAATTATTAGGGCCCAAGCGAAAATTCGCGCAGGGCCCTCTTGTTCTTCTAAGGATTATTAGGGCCCAAGCGAAAATTCGCGCAGGGCCCTCTTGTTCTTCTAAGGATTATTAGGGCCCAAGCGAAAATTCGCGCAGGGCCCTCTTGTTCTTCTAAGGATTATTATTATTTTTTTTTTTTTTTTTTTTTTTATTTTTTTTCCGTCTTCCGGGGCTTTTTGGGGGCCTTAACATGCTCAAAAACTCTTGAAAATTGGCACACACATTGGAATCCGCGGCCATTAGGACGCCGGAGAGGCTGGTACCCGGGCGTGGCAGGGGGGCTCGACAGCGCCCCCTTGAAAAAAGTCTGAAAATTTGGTCCATATATTAAACACGCTTGCACGTATTAGTATGAAACTCAGTACACATATAGACCTCATCGGGCCGAACAACTTTCGTGCTCTAAGTTAAACACCACGCCAACAGGAAGTCAGCTATTAAGGGTTGTTTGAAAAACGCATGCTCTGGAATTTGATATACTCCTCCTAGACGATTAATCCGATCGCCACCAAACTCGGTCAGCATGAAGTCAAGACACTGATGATTAAAAATTGCCAGGGGATTTTTGATATCTCGAACGGTTTGGCCGTGGCGAGGCAACGAATTTATGGCGAGAAAAAGGAAACAGGAAATGTGTTATAACGTCTGCATACATATATTGATCTTTATGAAACTTCACGAGTGTGTTCGTTATAGGAGTCTGATCACATGGATGTGACTATTGTGAGTCAAAGTTATAGCGCCACCAACTGGCAGCAGGAAGTGTATCACTTTTTGAAATGTTTTGAGATCACCCTCTTATTTTTACCTGATTTGCTTCAAACTTCATCAGTGTAATGTCAATACACAGCAGATGTAGACCTATGACAGGATTTTTGATATTTGAAATATTGTTGCCATGGCAACAGGTCAAACTGTAATAATATTCTTGAGTGTTTTTGAGGCTCTTAACATGCTTCAAATTGCATGAAACTCGACACACACATCAATATTGTCAACCAGTAGACATGGACAAAGCCATAGAAATGGGCGTGGTGGAGGGGCTCAGTAGCGCCACCTTTTGACAAAAGTGGGGGGGTTAGTTTTTCCTACAATCACCAAACTCGGTACACATATTGTTCTCATCAAGCCGGACAATTTTCTAATTTACATTCATTAGCTCCGACCAACAGGAAGTCAGCTATTTTGGTTTGAATGTTAATTTTTTGAAAAAACAGGCTATGAATTTTATACTACTGCTCCTACAGGGTTTATCCAATTTACACCAAACTTTTTTTAACTTGTTGCTAACACATTGAAGTTGTTTAATTGCAAACGGATTTTGGATATCTCAAACGGTTTGGCCGTGGCGAGGCAACGAATTTATGGCAAGAAAAGGGAAACAAAGTGTTATAACTTCTGCATACATTAATTGATTTTGATGAAACTTCGGCTTAGTCTTCGTTGTACAAGGCTGATCACATGGATGTGACTATTGTGATTCAAAGTAATAGCGCCACCAACTGGAAGCAGAAAATGTGTCACTTTCAGCATACATTGAGATCACCCTCTTATTTTTACCTGATTTGCTTCAAAATTCATCAGAATAATGTTAAAACTTGGCACATGTAATCCTTTGAAAATGGGCAGGGAGGAGGGGCTCTATAGTGGCACCTTGTAGTGCAGTAAATGTGGAGTGAATTTGACATAGTCCTTTGATGTTTAACCGTTTTAAGTGCCTATTGCCCGCTGTGCACAGTTGCCCTGAAGCCACCGGGGTGGCGGTGCCACCGGGCTTGGGCCCGCCATCGCTGCTCGCAGCTATATTTATTATTTTTTTTTTATTTTTTTTTTTTATTTTTTTTCCGTCTTCCGGGGCTTTTTGGGGCCTTAACATGCTCAAAAACTCTTGAAAATTGGCACACACATTGGAATCCGCGGCCATTAGGACGCCGGAGAGGCTGGTACCCGGGCGTGGCAGGGGGGCTCGACAGCGCCCCCTTGAAAAAAGTCTGAAAATTTGGTCCATATATTAAACACGCTTGCACGTATTAGTATGAAACTCAGTACACATATAGACCTCATCGGGCCGAACAACTTTCGTGCTCTAAGTTAAACACCACGCCAACAGGAAGTCAGCTATTAAGGGTTGTTTGAAAAACGCATGCTCTGGAATTTGATATACTCCTCCTAGACGATTAATCCGATCGCCACCAAACTCGGTCAGCATGAAGTCAAGACACTGATGATTAAAAATTGCCAGGGGATTTTTGATATCTCGAACGGTTTGGCCGTGGCGAGGCAACGAATTTATGGCGAGAAAAAGGAAACAGGAAATGTGTTATAACGTCTGCATACATATATTGATCTTTATGAAACTTCACGAGTGTGTTCGTTATAGGAGTCTGATCACATGGATGTGACTATTGTGAGTCAAAGTTATAGCGCCACCAACTGGCAGCAGGAAGTGTATCACTTTTTGAAATGTTTTGAGATCACCCTCTTATTTTTACCTGATTTGCTTCAAACTTCATCAGTGTAATGTCAATACACAGCAGATGTAGACCTATGACAGGATTTTTGATATTTGAAATATTGTTGCCATGGCAACAGGTCAAACTGTAATAATATTCTTGAGTGTTTTTGAGGCTCTTAACATGCTTCAAATTGCATGAAACTCGACACACACATCAATATTGTCAACCAGTAGACATGGACAAAGCCATAGAAATGGGCGTGGTGGAGGGGCTCAGTAGCGCCACCTTTTGACAAAAGTGGGGGGGTTAGTTTTTCCTACAATCACCAAACTCGGTACACATATTGTTCTCATCAAGCCGGACAATTTTCTAATTTACATTCATTAGCTCCGACCAACAGGAAGTCAGCTATTTTGGTTTGAATGTTAATTTTTTGAAAAAACAGGCTATGAATTTTATACTACTGCTCCTACAGGGTTTATCCAATTTACACCAAACTTTTTTTAACTTGTTGCTAACACATTGAAGTTGTTTAATTGCAAACGGATTTTGGATATCTCAAACGGTTTGGCCGTGGCGAGGCAACGAATTTATGGCAAGAAAAGGGAAACAAAGTGTTATAACTTCTGCATACATTAATTGATTTTGATGAAACTTCGGCTTAGTCTTCGTTGTACAAGGCTGATCACATGGATGTGACTATTGTGATTCAAAGTAATAGCGCCACCAACTGGAAGCAGAAAATGTGTCACTTTCAGCATACATTGAGATCACCCTCTTATTTTTACCTGATTTGCTTCAAAATTCATCAGAATAATGTTAAAACTTGGCACATGTAATCCTTTGAAAATGGGCAGGGAGGAGGGGCTCTATAGTGGCACCTTGTAGTGCAGTAAATGTGGAGTGAATTTGACATAGTCCTTTGATGTTTAACCGTTTTAAGTGCCTATTGCCCGCTGTGCACAGTTGCCCTGAAGCCACCGGGGTGGCGGTGCCACCGGGCTTGGGCCCGCCATCGCTGCTCGCAGCTATATTTATTATTTTTTTTTTTTTTTTTTTTTTTTTTTTTTCCGTCTTCCGGGGCTTTTTGGGGGCCTTAACATGCTCAAAAACTCTTGAAAATTGGCACACACATTGGAATCCGCGGCCATTAGGACGCCGGAGAGGCTGGTACCCGGGCGTGGCAGGGGGGCTCGACAGCGCCCCCTTGAAAAAAGTCTGAAAATTTGGTCCATATATTAAACACGCTTGCACGTATTAGTATGAAACTCAGTACACATATAGACCTCATCGGGCCGAACAACTTTCGTGCTCTAAGTTAAACACCACGCCAACAGGAAGTCAGCTATTAAGGGTTGTTTGAAAAACGCATGCTCTGGAATTTGATATACTCCTCCTAGACGATTAATCCGATCGCCACCAAACTCGGTCAGCATGAAGTCAAGACACTGATGATTAAAAATTGCCAGGGGATTTTTGATATCTCGAACGGTTTGGCCGTGGCGAGGCAACGAATTTATGGCGAGAAAAAGGAAACAGGAAATGTGTTATAACGTCTGCATACATATATTGATCTTTATGAAACTTCACGAGTGTGTTCGTTATAGGAGTCTGATCACATGGATGTGACTATTGTGAGTCAAAGTTATAGCGCCACCAACTGGCAGCAGGAAGTGTATCACTTTTTGAAATGTTTTGAGATCACCCTCTTATTTTTACCTGATTTGCTTCAAACTTCATCAGTGTAATGTCAATACACAGCAGATGTAGACCTATGACAGGATTTTTGATATTTGAAATATTGTTGCCATGGCAACAGGTCAAACTGTAATAATATTCTTGAGTGTTTTTGAGGCTCTTAACATGCTTCAAATTGCATGAAACTCGACACACACATCAATATTGTCAACCAGTAGACATGGACAAAGCCATAGAAATGGGCGTGGTGGAGGGGCTCAGTAGCGCCACCTTTTGACAAAAGTGGGGGGGTTAGTTTTTCCTACAATCACCAAACTCGGTACACATATTGTTCTCATCAAGCCGGACAATTTTCTAATTTACATTCATTAGCTCCGACCAACAGGAAGTCAGCTATTTTGGTTTGAATGTTAATTTTTTGAAAAAACAGGCTATGAATTTTATACTACTGCTCCTACAGGGTTTATCCAATTTACACCAAACTTTTTTTAACTTGTTGCTAACACATTGAAGTTGTTTAATTGCAAACGGATTTTGGATATCTCAAACGGTTTGGCCGTGGCGAGGCAACGAATTTATGGCAAGAAAAGGGAAACAAAGTGTTATAACTTCTGCATACATTAATTGATTTTGATGAAACTTCGGCTTAGTCTTCGTTGTACAAGGCTGATCACATGGATGTGACTATTGTGATTCAAAGTAATAGCGCCACCAACTGGAAGCAGAAAATGTGTCACTTTTAGCATACATTGAGATCACCCTCTTATTTTTACCTGATTTGCTTCAAAATTCATCAGAATAATGTTAAAACTTGGCACATGTAATACTTTGAAAATGGGCAGGGAGGAGGGGCTCTATAGCAGCACCTTGTAGTGCAGTAAATGTGGAGCGAATTTGACATAGTCCTTTGATGTTTAACCGTTTTAAATGCCTATTGCCCGCTGTGCACAGTTGCCCTGAAGCCACCGGGGTGGCGGTGCCACCGGGCTTGGGCCCGCCATCGCTGCTCGCAGCTATATTTATTTTTATTTTTTTTAAGCCAGGGGTAACAGAAAACAGAAGGGTATGTTAAGATATGTTGTAATATGGGTTAAGCAACTGCAGTCCAATTAGTACATGGTGGACTGCCTTATTCTCTGAATTATCTCTGTTAAGTACCGTGGGTGAGTTGTGCTTAGCAAGGGGCAGCAGTTGGGTGTAATGGTCAATAGAATTAGTGAGGCATTAAGACTTTTTTTTTCTTAATAAATGTGTCTAGACATTGAAACTCTCTTTTGGTAGGCTTTCAGTTGTCTTATGTACAGTCAAAAAATACTTGCAGTCAAGGTCCAAATGTAATGTTTACCAAGCACTGAGTGCAAGTGAAAATTGTAAATAAAACTTACCTCTTGGCTACTAACCTCATTAGGAATGTCATTGTCATTCATTTCATCATACAGATTGTTAGAATTAGAACATATACTCTACCGTTCTAAAGTTTGACATGTTAAATTGATCAAAAGTGACAGTGTAGACCAGGGATGGGCAACTCCGGTCCTGGAGGGCCAGTGTCCTGCAGAGTTTATCTCCATCCCTGATAAAAACTCACTTGCCTATAACTTTCTACTAATCCTAAAGACCTTGATTAGCTGGTTCAGGTGTGTTTGATTAGGGTTGGAGCTAAACTCTGCTGGGCACTGGCCCTCCAGGACTGAAGTTGCCCATCCCTGGTATAGACATTTATAATGTTACAAAAGATTTTTTATTTATCAAAGAATCCTAAAAAAAAAAACCCATTTTCCACAGAAATATTAAGTAACACAATTTTTGGAATAATGATAATAAGAAATTCTTTCGTGTGCACCATATCAGCACATCAGAATGATTTCTGAAGGATGTGACCCTTTAAAGTGTAATGAAAATTCAGCTTTGTCATCACAGGATTATGTTTTTTGTGTTTTTTTTGTGACAGATGTAGTTTCATGACCGAGAGAGTGGCTCATTTCGTTTGTAATTCTATAAGTGTTGTAAAATTATGCTAAACATTTTTTTTGGCGTGAATTTAAGAAATATTTATGGCCATACATTTTCTCAGTTCACCCTTTTACTATGGATGGTGTAGCAAAAAGATCATTTTGAATCCTCATCGGCATTCATTTATTCAGAGACGTTCACTTGACATTTCAAGCAAATATGGATAAAAGATTAGGAATGATAAGCAACTCATTATTTGAACTCATGCAACTGCAATTATCATTGAAAAATGTGATGTCTCACTAATGAGAGGTCATTTTGTTCATAGCAATTGGAATCAGCTCTTCATAACTAAAAAGAAGGACAAACAGAATACATGGCTATTTTTTATATTAAAATGTGTCCCTCCAATAAATATTTTTCATTTTAGCAAAGTTACTGAGATATGCGTCCTTTGGGATTGGTTAAACAATGTCTGGAATAACTGTAGCCATGAAGTAACATTGCTTGCTAAAACAGGAGCACAAGATATGGTAAATCAAAGAGTGATGACTATTTTCCATACCTTCCACCAGCTCTACCTTTCAGATAATAATCATCATGGATCATCCAGGCAGGCAGCTGGAAAATCTATACAGCCTCCCGAGGGAATAAATGTGAAGCGGAGGATGTGACTGAGGTGGTTCTATGAAAATGAATAATAAGTGATGGAGTTAATGCGCAGAATGTTATTTTTCACTCCGCATATGCTGAATGCCGTTTTTATCTGACACTAACACAAGATGTCACGTGCATGGGTTTAGCTAGGCTGTCAGTTCCAAGCATTACCCACAATCCATCAGCATCACACTCAACCGCAGTGACTGTGTGAATACACTGCAGGGAGATGAATTTAATGCTCAGGATCAGGTCATATAGAATAATCTGTAAATTGGATAGATTTTGTGTCAATTGGATTGAAATTGGATGTGGATTTTGTCTGTGTTTTCATAGTAGACATCTCTGCCACCTGTGCTGTTCATCATGAGTCAAGTGAGCCTAATCAGTCTAGGGAAATAAACAATACCACCCAGCCAATTTCCCCTGTTTAAGATACACTGTCCCCATAGGAGTGGCCCGGCATATCAATTACAACATTGAGCGACCTGATTGAGGTCACACATTGAGAAAACACAGCTCTGTGTTTGATGAACGAGGCTTACTCTGGCTCAACTGTCATATGTTTAAATCTTTTAAGCTTTGGCTCTCATTAAGATCATTCTCACCCTTTAAAACTCATTCCTTTGATTTCTCGCCATGTGCCGTTTTACTGGTCCAAGTTAGTCATTTATATGAAGCCGCTTTTCTCTGTGCTCCCTTTTGGCAAATCGCCTATGTATTATATCAATCAGTCTGGGGGTATTTTTTATTATTAGCTAAATTAAACAGTAGCTGTTGATTAAGAGAGAACATAAATCTGCATTTGATGTTTTTGGTGGGCTTAGAGTGAATTATTAAGAGCCGCCCCCAAAACTCAACACAGTGTGTGGAGTTGGTGACATGAAGGCGTCTTCCCCCTGCAGGCCTGCCTCTTGATACATTCGCTTTCTCTCTGCGGCCTGCGGTGATATGTGGCAGACACATTGCATGCATGTGGTAACTGTACGAGTCCCTCGACAGGCTCTCTCTCGTCAGAGGGGCCTGGCTCATAGAGTGATTGGAAAAACATGTTCTTGATTACACATTTTGGGCGCAGAACATGTTGGGGTTTTACCTAAATGTACCACTTCTCTGTATGCTGCTTGGGTCTTTTGAGTGATGGGGTTGGAAAGGCCACTTATTCCAACAACCCCCCACTCCCACCCCTCTGTCGGAGATGAAGAATGGGCCCACGCTTCTTCTGATACATACCGTGCGAGTCCGCTCTTTGTGGGGACCATATGGCTCAGGCTGTTGCGTGGTGATATATGGCTGCCGGAGCACCTGCAGGATCGGGCTGGGAGACCGTGTCTTGCCTGAGCGCGTGGAAACGAGAGGCCTGAAGTTGGATTAGTGCATGAGGTGTGAACACCGGGTCAAGGGCATGGCTAACCTTTGAACTACAAGGCCACACCTCGACTGTATGTAACATGGGGTCAGGTGACTCAAATTATTGTACCCATTATTGCTCATTATGCTTCCCTGTACATGTCAAGTAAATGCCTGATGTGGTCATTTTAATATATGAAAATTGTTGAATAGCAAGCACCAGGCATGTCATATTTTTGACATTGCATTTATATTTTGATATCGTTTAACACCTTTAATTTTTTTTGGATTTGTATCCTCAGGGCTTTGCCAAGATGGCTAGCGTACTGATGGCCGCCATGCTTTTCAAAGCTTTTAAAATGGTAGCAAACAGATTGTGCATCTGTCATTTTGGTCTGCCAATTTGTTGCTGCCTCATACAGACTGCTCATTTGATACAGTGGTCTAAACCTATTGCTTTACAAAGCAATCTGAAAGACTTAGCACAGGAATTTTTCAATTAAGTAAAATACCTCTTTTTGAAAGGTAAATGACAAAAGAAGGCTTTCTTTTTGGTTTAATATTTAATGTACAGCCACAGACTTGTCTTGCTCTATTAACTTTATGCTTACAAAGATTTTAAACTACAGTAATGAAATCTAAAGTGTAACTGCTATCTTTTAGAGCCTGTAGATGAGTTCACACTGCCCCAACAAACAACTACTAAATGATAAATGTTTGTTACACTCCACTGGTGTGTTACTGTTCAACTTAAAAGAAGCTGACTGAAAAGTAAGAGCTTGTGGAGGCAAGTTCATGTAGTTTGAGAATAGAGGTGGGCGATATAATGGTAGACATGATTAAACTGTAGAAATTTGTCAGAGTAGAGATTTTGGACTATCGTCTCATGAAAGCTTATCATTTGCATGCATTTTTAAGCATTGCGGTTGAGAGAACTTCTTTGTGCACATGAAACCGTTGCTCATAGAGCATGTGAGTACTGAACTGAGTTCTTTTTGCTGCCTAAAATTGAAGAGTTAAATAAGCATACATAAATGTCAAAATGCCCATCTTTGCAAGTATCCTCGTAAACACAGTCATTTATGTCTTAAGTGAATGTAAACAGTTGAGAATAAAACCCATGTGTATTGGATCTGTGCATTCAGTCTTTAAGTGACAGCAGCCTAATATACCTGTTGCCGTCTATGTCAGTGTTAATCAAACAAAAAAGAAAAAAAAAATCTCTTACAGCTCTTGACTGAATCACTTTTGTAACTTTAATTAGAATAATTTTTTTTAAATTTTTTTTTTATTTGAGAATGTGTGGTTTTGGATATTATCAGTATCATAAATGTTCATTGTTTTTTGGTGCTAATTCATTAAAGTTAAATGGCAGTTACAGTTGGAGATCAGAAATAATGATTTGCGTTTTAATTACATATAATAATGGCAAACTGACTAACATGTTGGCAGCTTTTATGCCTCATTATTGAATTAAAGTTGGCACAGTATTTTCTTTTTGAAGATCATTTAAATACTGTGTATTTTTACTCTCAAAAAGAGAGAAAGTTGGAAAATGTTTTGGTGTTTGTTGGTGCAGTTTGAACTGGCTTTAAAACTAGATGTTCAGACTTTTTCCCTTGAGAAAGCTCTGAATTTTTAGGCCACATTTGCCTTTTTAAAAAAATCATTGTTGGAGCAACACTGGAAATGAGAAAGCCACAACACATACCATATAGGTCTGCAAATAACAATAGTAGTAATAATAATAGTGCTCTTCAGCTACACTCTAGCTTTTTTTGACTAAGAGCAGCCATTATAATATTAGCATTAGCTGAATCTATAAATTTATTGACGTTGATAAGCTGACAGGCATACTTCACCTGCCAACATGCCTTATGGTAGCTGCCCATCATTTTTAATTAAGTAATTAAATATCACTCGTCATGTAGTGTTTGCAGCCCTTTGGACACATGTCCCATCAGTCAGATTTATTATTCAGATACTATTTTGCATGTGCTCAACATGTGTAGTATACAGCATCAGACACCGCTCTCTAAAATCATTAGAAGCTAATGAGCCCTTCTCGTACACATTTTAAAAGCAAATATGTTCTTAGTTTGGAGACTGTTTCCAAAATGCAATGCTCTATAAAAAGCTTTTTAGTGGGAGAGTCACTTATTGGGTCATTTTCGATTGTTATCAGCCACTTGTTTCTTGGCAAGAGTAAATTGCATTTAGGTTGTTCAATCTAAGTCAACAGACTATTAAATAAAGACGTTTTCAGACTAATGTTTGTTCTCAATACTCTTTGTACAGATCAAATCAATTGAATTCACATTGTGTTGATTGGTTGAGAAAAAGCAGTTAATTTCTGAAGCAAAATGGTAATGTTTTTAGAAACTTACATCATTTCTATAAAGTTATAGTTTTTCCTATTTAACGATTCTGTTGTTTAAATGAGCCACAGATTCCAGAATGATATGATCATTATTTACACATCAGGGGCCGAATTAAGGAAGAGAAGTATTTAGCACTTTAGTCGCCAATTGCTATGTGTGTTGTGTGAAAGTTTCATGATACTCTAACACATCTGCTATTGTTTTGTTTAAGCTAATCACAATTACAATAGGCATTTTAAGAAGTAAATAAAGATGTTATTTAACCTCTTTATGAACAGTTTTTCCTTTGAGGACATCCTCAAAAGCAGTTTGTTTTTTCGATACAACTTCTGGAATCGTTTCTCAGGAATTTAGCCTTGGTCAGAAACTCTTGCATGTACATACACAAAATACAAATTGATTTTTTTTTTCAAACTCTTGCAGCATCACATGGTTCAGATCACCCACTGGTTGTTACAGAGCTTGATGATAAGCACATGTCGTTGGCATAGATCTGCTGCACATCATAAATAATGTCTGCTTTCAGGAAGGCCATGTTTTTTGAATAATGGATGAAGACCTTGGTTGGCAGCACCCCTGCTTTTCATAATGGATCCACGTTTAACCTTTTTATCCTTTGGCAAGTTAAAAACACTTTAACAGAACATTCCGATGGGAAGCTGGCAGCCGAGGGAAGCTAGCATAAGGTTGGTCTTTTTTAAATTCAGGGAGCAAACTATTGTTTAATCGTCTGGTTTACACTCCACTCGAGAGGTGAAAACAGCTTCAGGTGTGGACACAAAGCATGTACTCATAAGATTTTTTTCTGGACTATTTTGGTTTGTTGCTGGCACCCTCTAGACGGCATCTTCAAATCCTTGAAACCGAGAGAAGAGAAGAGTCTTAAGCTGCCTCACTTGAGTTGTGTAGCTGGAGGGCAATGCTCAGTGACCTCTTAGACAACACAATCCACTACACTCAAAGATGGGCACTCAGCTGCCACCTCATTCTCCATTGTTGGGTCTCTATCCACTCTCTGTTCTTTGGAAATCGAGCTCTCTTCCGCCCTCTCTTTCTGTTTCTTTCACATACAATCTTCCAGGGAGGAGAAACAGGAGACACATCTAAGTGAAACTGCTTCTTTGCTTCTGTTTTTTTTTTTTCTTGTTCTCGTTCTGCTTATGTAAAGAGTGAAATATTAACAGGAATAGGCCAATGTGGCTGGATCAATGTGCAGGAAACATTACTTGTCACTCTGCTTTGTATTAAGACCTCATCAGTGCCAAAAGATTTAAGAGCTTTGGCTCAAGACATCGGTTAGACACAATTTCGCCCAGGGCCATCACAGAACACGTGTTCTCTTTGAGGGACCAGGGCCAGATGTGGGAGTCTTAGCGCTTCGGGTTTCCTCTCACCTTCCATGTGTCAAAGCAGCCAGACAGGCGAATGAACCAGAGAGGCAATTGCACAAAACAAAGGAGAGAGAGAGGGGAAAAAGGAGGGGACCAAAGAAATAAAGGAAAAAAGGCAGGCCTCGTCCTTCCTATGGGGTTGCCACATTCTCAGTCGTAACTGTAGAGAATTGTGTTTGCGCGTGTGTCTTGAAGGATTACAGGTGGGGAATGACAATCATCCAGGCTCCGCGGCAAACCTGTCTGCTCTCCCTTGTGTGTGTGTGTCAGGGAAAACAGCGGAGGGCCTCCCTGCCGGGAAGGTTTAGACGCAGGGTTGAAATCCTGCTCTAGGGAAGGGTGGTAAGAACATGCACTGTTCGATCAAAGCACCTCCGTGAATTAATTAACTCGCCATGCATTATTCAACACGTTTTCAACTGCTATACTCATAATAGTGTTTCTCCGCTCCTCTGGGGAACAAAAGAACCCACATTATGTCAGATAATGCAGAGGCATCCGTGGTCTCCAGAGGAAACTGCCCAAAGGATTTATCCGTCTGTGAAGTGCAGTCCTCGTGTTTATGAAGAGTTGGAGGACTCTAGCACTTTATCACCAAATTTTCTTTTTCTTTTTTTTAAGTTATGATGAATGGGAAAGATGAAAATGAACCATTACCTCAAAAGCAAAGTCATTAGTTCTGGGCAGTGTTCTATCAGAAGTAAATTGCTGCTATTGCATTATTGTCCGTAATTTAAATATGTACATGTGTGCATTTGTGTGAGTATAATATATACATATATAATCTCCATGAATGTAAAGCCAGTATCACCGATATACTGCTAATGCCTATGAATGAAAATTAATTTTTTAATTTTAGGCATTAATTATAGCCATTCAACATTACAATGTAATTGAAAGCCATCGCTTTTAACATTATTAATAGGCTTTAAAATATACAACAACTTTTATTTTGTTAACTTAAAACAATCTTCACATAAACCCATTATAATAAATGTCTCATTTAGCATTTAATAGCAGATATTCTCTGGCCCTGCCACAAAAAAATAAAATTAAAATGTTATATATAGTAAATTCCAAATTAAATATACTGTTGATTAATCCTTTCTTGTGTGTACAGCTTGAGTTATTGGTCAGGCGAAATGAGAACATGGTGACGGTGAAAGTATGTCCTTATATTTCACATCATTGAAGGACAAAACGATGCGTTTTGCACTCTCTCTTGTGCATTGCACAATTTTTATATATTTGCACAAAATGAACCCTAATGGCAGGTGTGTGACAAAAGTCAATAGCAGTCTAGTTTTTGTCAGTCTGGCTTTGATGGGCACACACAGACAGCATCTGGTTTCTGTTTCAGGCTCGCTGCCTTTGACACAGAGAAGGAAAATAACATAAAACAGAATCAACAGGTTCCTCTCTCACCCTCAACTCCCTTTTGCCCTGCTGTCCATTGAAAATGAGACTCAGACATTACCCTGTCCATGTCCAGATAGCAATAGATTTATCAGCCAAGGAAATCTTTTGTGGAGGATATGAATACTGCATGAGAGCCCCTGACTCATTCATACAGCTCAGCACAGAAAGGATATTGGCATCTCGATTAATTTCTTAGAACACAATGCTCACAGCTTTTTGGTTCTTGTCCAAAAAAAAAAAAAAGAAAAAGGAAAAAGAAAAACACACCTCCTTTTGTAAAGAGTAATTGAGAACTTTCTCCATGTGTGGCGGTGGTTTTCATTTGTGAGATCTACTCTAAAAGCTCTTTGGTATTTTTCAGTGAGACAGTAAGCATTTTAAAACATACAACTAATGTGTTTTGGCAACAGAATACAGTTTTCCCATTTATTTCACCTTTTGAGGGCTTAAAATTTGTCCTTGTCACTCTTCGTCCACTTCATTTTGAAAAACCTTTTGAAGCCTTTGAAAATATTTATAAATGAATTCCTCTCGTGTTTAGCCTAAGACCTTGACGACAGCATTTTAACGTAAGATCTTGATGACAGCATTTTGTTAACATGACAAATTTCGTTATGTTGTTGCTTGCTTGCATGTTGCAAGGAAAGTTGCGTTTGCTCAGGTGAGGCAGCTTGAGTTATTGTTCAGGTGTTTTGAGTGTGTGCTAACATGGTGAGGGTGAAAGTATGTCCTCATGTTTCATATTATTGAAGTACAAAACAATGTTTTGTCTGGTGCATTGCACAATTTTTACACATTTGCACAAAATGAACCTTAATGGCAGGTTAAAACTATCCTCAAAAGGTTTTTTGCAATGTACGAGTGCAAGCCAAAAAATTTTTTTAAATCTGTTTTATCCATTTTTCTGACAGTGTTTCCTAATGCATGTTTGCAAAATTAAGTGATACCAAAATTAAAATTCTTGGCAATCAAATTTTGCAGCCACTGAGCCAAAACTCAAACTTTTTTTCACATTAGCCTTTCTTTAGTTTAATAAATATAGCATTAACAGAACAGAATAAGTGATTAATAGATGACTTTACAGTAATACATAGGCTCCAGCTATATTTAAAAATTAATTTAAATGAATTGACAGCTGTATAGAGCAAAGTAGTTATGCATCAGTGTTGATCAATGTAAGATTGACTTTTGATTTTTTTTTTTTTTTTTTTTTTTGATGCTTTGCAGAAAAACAGAACACAACAAACTTATTTTGTATTCGTATTATATACGGGACATCTCAGTCGCTCAGACTCCCAGTCCATGACGAGTTCACCTCGACCCCTGCCTTTCTCATTTTGTGGGCTCAGAGGCAGCTGTTCGAATCGAGATAGATTGTATATGCAGGACTCTGGTCTGGGAAATCGGGGGGACTCTCTGCAAACAATAATCAAATATTTTTGTTGGAAAGCGACAAGTTCTACACAAGCGTACAAAACTGCTTTCTCTGTCAGCAGTGCATTTAATATGCTCATTACTCAGGTCTGTCTTGGCATACTGGAGCAGGGCGATGCATTACACTGATCGAGTATGTTCAGAGCATTAGCTGTGTGCAGGAAAATCATTTCTAGTCTTCTAATTAAGACTGGAGTTGGAATGCATCTGATACTCTCTGAACCTTCCCCCACGGTGCCTGATGACGGATGGCAAAAGCAGTGATGGACTCTTCAAAGATGTAGCCAACCTTTATATTACCTCCACATTAGCTAAGCCAAGACAACTGGAACCAGATGTGTTGTTTTTTTTTTTTTATTCACAAAGGATCATGCTATTTGTTTGAATTAACAACATCTCACTGATAAATGCAGGTCAGTCATGCACACTTTCTAATCATGCACCTTCACTTGATCCTCTCTTGGTTGAGCATTAATCTTTAAATCTGGTATGAAGGAATGTTGTGGCCATTGTTGTAGTGTTTTGTGCATTTTAGACCTCTGGCAACTTACTCTAGTTGGCACTCAACATCTTAGCTGGCACAAAAAAATACTACAGAGGAAAAGTGGAATGGATACCAAGAAGTGAGTTCAGTCAGGACGGAGAGTTATACTTACTTGACTCTTCGCCTGAAGCGCTGGTAATGTTTCTGCTGGATCTAATCCAGCACTAGCGCTCTATGGCATACTAGCCTACAAGGATTATATATGTCAGCCTTGTTGTTGCAATGATCTGTTTTCCCATTGATTGAGAGGAGGGAGCGAGAGCTTAGGTTGCTATTTATAGTAAGTGTTTGAAGTATTGACAGAAATAGATGTAATAACCAAGGCAGGGATTTTATCTTTTGTCTGTCCTTCCAGATTATTTACTTAGTGGTTTTTTTTTTTTTATAAAGTGATGATTAAGGTGAACGATGACCCCATTTTCAAAAATGGTGAGACTCACATGTCAGCGTCCTAAATTGATTGGCTGGGGAGCTGCTGGATCATTTCAGCCCCATTTTATGTACAAACATGGATTCAGACGGTAAGACGCTCTCTGGAAAGAAAATTAGATTTTTAATCTGCTCTTTTCAAGTCATTATAGCTGTTTTGGACACTGATGGTTCCATGCACTAAATGGATTGGATGTTGTTGGGCAGTGTAAGTCAAGCTACTGCTGGATTTCTGCCTGCTTCAGAGATTGGACTCTCTGCTTGACTAGCTTCCTCTCTGATGTCTTGCCGTGGCTCATCTGTACCCTGTCAGTGTGGTCCATCTGCCCTGGACTGGCCTCAGAGGCTGTCAGTGCTGTCAGACTGCTAGAAGAGGAAAGCTGTAGTTGTCTGGAAGATGCAACTCTCTCACCTCAGTATAGTTTATGATGCACGGCAGTGATTAATGAAGATGCAACCTCATGTCTGAGCTTTGGCTGAGCGGTTAGCACGCATGGTCCAGGCGTGCTCAGTTGGCTGAGAAGGGAGGTTCAAAAAAATAAATAAATAAATAAAAATGTCCTGCTAGATTATTTGTTTGAAGTAAAGATTATTGTGAATATAATTCACATTAATACATCTATTATAATAATATTCATATTTTTGTCCATTTAGTGTGAATTTGACAAAATGCCCGGTACACTCTAGGGTTAGAAATCAGTGTGATTGTTTGATCTTTTCTTCTTTTTTTATCATCATTTTTTCTTTTAGATGCCGAGTTTTCCCTCGCCATTTCCTTGGAAGTATATTTGAAAGTCTCTTTTTTTTGTTTTGTACTTCAAAGGAACAGAGCTTTGAGGTACAAGAAGTCCAAACCCACCTTTAAATTCAGCACACCTCACAAATAGTACCAGCCTTGATTAACCCTGTCCCCATCATTCATTCCCAGTGATTGAACCTTCGTCCGCAAAATCACACCAGGAATGGTCTGTGTTTTCGTACTAGGCTAGACGTGAAGTTTTTCAAGGACTTCTCGGCGTTAAGTGAAACCTTATGTTCACACATCAAACAAACGGCTAATCATCAGTGATTTGGAGACAGATACATAATACTCACACTCAGTCAAACCCAATTACATATTCTGTCCCAACAGAATTACATTCAAAGCTGTGACACAAACACCCGCCGATGAGGAATGGGAGGGGAAGTGACACCTTGACCTCACTTTAGTGCTGATTGGCAGAGCTTGTCTGAGGAATGCCTTGTGCTCTTAGCTTTGATAGAAAAAGCAAAGAGTTTTCCAGTGTAGCTGGAAAAATTTCAGACTTTGCCGCATTAGTTTCCTCCATAAAAATGTAGCACTGTCCTGTTTCACGTGGATCACAAAACAGATCTTGGATGTCTTGGGCAGGTCGTGCAAAAATGATAACTTTATGTGCTTAAAAATGGAAATAACTTATGTGTATTTAGTAGGGGTAGGGGAAAAATTAGATTCTTAGATGCATCGCGATGCATACGCAGACGATTCTGAATCGATTCACAAATGTCAAAAATAAATTTTTTGAATGTTAATTGATAACATAATGTTGACGAAAGGTAAAAGGCGGAACTCTGAAGTGCGAAAGGGCAGTGCCTGGAAATCTGTGGCGTGCACATAACTGTTCCTGTCCACTGGCATGGAGCGAGTGGAACAGAGCGAGCATTTTTAATTCATTTATGGAAGTCGAGCTTTACGCTCACGCACAAGAATGAAGCTCAACTTCATGCTTTTGGGAAACACTACCCTGGACAAGCCACACTATATGCAAGTTATGTTATTGCTATGTTAATATTATATAATATTGTTTTATTGCTTATTGCACATAACAGGAGGATGTTGGTTAGAAGTCTATTGTTTTATTATAGTGATGCAGAGTATGCTGCTATAGGCACACATTTGTTTTCCTGTTGGTTCTTTGCCATGCTGGGACATATGCTGGCAAATGTAACCTTCCTGTTGAGTTGCCAGATCACTTCCATTTGTTTTATTAATAAAAGATATTGGAAGTAACTCATTATGGATCATAACAAATACTTTGCTTTAAAAGTATACCAAGTAGTTACACAGTGGCAAAAAAGAAAATCTGTATAGAAAAAAAAAATGCATCGATAATCGCTCTATAATCGCATCGCAGCCCTCTGAATCGTAATCAAATCGTGAGGTGGCCAGAGATTCCCACCCCTAGTAGTTAGCTTCTTTTTGTTAGTATCTTTCCATTTTCACTGAGCTCACTTACTGCAGGCTTGTAGGAAAATGTTGACCAATAGCCAAATAGCTATTTAGATATTGTTCTAGCAAACTCATTGTCTATTGTGTTGTTTAACACCCACCTTTCCTGATCCAAAGTCTACATTTTTCCCCTCATTGAATACCGTTTCCCTAAGAAATATATCAAATTATGGCTATATATATATATGGCAATTTGCATAGACTTTAAAAATGCTATTTATAGCTTTGAAAGGATAGATGTCTGTTATATGACACAAAGCCCATTCTGGTCACAATGGGACATAATCTATATGTGATTCGCTCAAATGAAGTGAACAGCAGCTACAGGAGGATTACTCTGTAATTTGTAGGATTATTGACACGGCACTGGGCCGTATTCTAAAGTGAGGCAAGCCAACACTGATCGATTTTTGGTCAGTGCCGATGCTAAATGTGTTATCTAAGAGAAGTGACCTACAGTAATTTGTGTGCCACAGAAAGACACAGCCCGACTTATTGACAAAGAGTGACTATTCAGTCTGAGCAGAAAATATCCTCCATTAAGCCACACCTTATTGCTTCTTTCTGATCTTTACACCTCTTAAAGTGATCATGAGAAGACTGTTATCTACTCTTCAAAGGTTTCAAATAGAGATTGCATTGTCATCCATGTGCTTGTGCTTTTATAAGCATCCTTGTTTACAGCAAAGGTGAAAGAGTCCAGGGGCCGGATTCACAAAACATTCTTAAGAATAAAATTCTTCTTAACTGCCAATTTCTTCTTATTTTTTAACTTAAGAAAAAAGATAAGAATATTTTGTATTCCCAAAAAAATCTTCTTAAGAATGTTCTTATCTTTTTTCTTAAGATTGTTCTTAAGACAAAACTTAAGAAAACTTCAAATTCTCGAAAAGAATGTTCTTAAAAATCATCTTAAATAACTTCTTAAAGTTAGGATAACTGAATACTATTCGTAAATCCCCAAAAGGTACGATATTTAATGAAATTTATGCTTTTTTCAAATATTAAACCTTACAAAATTATAAAACTTATATTAAACTGTGTAACTACTTAAATATTTTACTTATATAAACCAGTGTACTTGGCTAATTAGATGTCTGTGTTCCAGATGGAAGTGCTGTGGGTTGTCAATGGGGAGAGAGAGCCAGAAAGGCCTCTTAGAGATCGAGCAGATCCTCTCACCCTTCCTGATCATGCTCTGCTTAGACTTTATAGGCTACCAGGAAACTCAGTAATTTATCTGGCACATATTCTGAGATAATTTGCAGTGGAAAACAAAAAGGTCCTCTCCACTTCCTGTGATACTGCAGATAATGGTTGTGCTACGATTCTTTGCTTCCGGATCATTTCTAATCAATCGTTTCCTGATTGTTTCTTTTCATCCATGTTAGCTTTCCTGAGAGTATTCTCTTTTGACGGTTAATGTCAGGATGCGATTGCTACTTTAAAGAAGTAGGTTATAATAAAGTGATACAATTAAAATGTGGTGATAATACATTTTTTGTAGCCATAGCTATTTTAATTTTATTCGTAAGAAAAAAAAAAGATGTTCTTAAGAAAATATTTGAGATCTTCTTAAGAATTTTTCAAGAATTGCACTTAGGAACATTCTTAAGAACTTCTTAGTATTTATCTTAAGAATTTTCTTAACTTCTTTCTTAAGAAGATGTTCGTGAATCCGGCCCCAGGTTCTGAGATATTGGGGGGGGGGGGGGGGGGGCGATTTTTACATTGTCTCGAGAAAATACGTATGATGCTTGGATCTTATGGATGTTTGTTGTTGCTTTGCTAATTTGTTTTGGGTGATTTTTAACACTTTATGTGGTTTATAGGTTGTTCTGGGTGGTTGCTAGGTAGGTAGTAGTCAAAGTCAAAAGAGACTAAGTCTCTATGATATTTTAAACCCTACATATGGCTATGTAAGTCTATGAAAACAGTTTTGATTGCCTACCAGGTGAAAATCATAAGTGTTAGATGGCTTAGAAAGCTAAATGCACATCTCTTTTGAACAGGACATGATTTATCATTCATGACGAGTTACATGGCGAAATTTAATATTTAGGGTTAGGGATGTGCTCAAATCCCTGACCCTAAAAATGTGCAATAGCATTAGTGATGCTTGCCTTAGAAAACAGCGATAATTAACTGCAAAGGTCAGATATAATAACTCAAAGGTTTTCAGGGTTGTGGTACTAATGCCGACATGAGTGAAATGTCTCATTCTCTGGGATTCATTTCTCTGGCAATAATTGTACATGTCATGGGGATTCACCAGGCCAAGCCCTACGGTGGCTCAAAAGCCATCTTTCACACTGCTAGAGATGTGGCAGGGTTGCCATACAATAATACAGTCTAAAATAGGCATGATAGTCAAGGAAAGAGATTGCTGTTTGCTAGGTGCCAATGAAAGGACTGCAGGATTGCAGTATGCTCTCCTTTTTACTTGCTTTTTCAGCTATTATAGTTTAGCTACTTGTTACTGATGTTTATTTTGAAAATATGCATGTGTCTGCATGTGGTTTTGTGTGTGTTGAATGTAAAGGTGCTGTAAGCATTTTTATAGTATAGTAGCATGCTACGACCCTTCTTTGACTGTAATACATCTATAGGGAAGAAGGGGAACATTAGGCCAGTCAAGACCGTTGCCACTACAAAACACTGGAAATGAAATGAGAGAGAAATGGGAAACGGCAAGGCAAAGTACAAGTGAACTTAAATATGTTAGAATAAATGATTATTTACAGAAGAAAATAAAAAAAAGGTGAAAAGAAACAATTTATACAAAACAGAAACAAAACACACCAGCAAACTGACAATACTTGAAAAAAGAACATAAGAAAACATAAGAAATCTTTCTAACCCATTAACCACCTTCGCACCTGCAAACTAGTCGCTTTTTGGTGAAATTCGCTTTTTGAAGAAAAATCTGCCATTTATGTGAATCGTGTAGATCCGAAGAGGTTTTTTTTCTGGGGGTGGGGGGTGTCAGGGTGAGTTTGCAGGCACAATAAATCGAAAATGGGCTACTTTCCCATAGATTGGAGTGAGAACATAAACATCTCTCGAGCTGTCGTGATCTTTTTGGCGCTCTGTGGTGTGACTGACACATCGCTGTAGAGCTTCAGTTCAAACAGAGGCAGAGCGCACGTGAACTGATAATCTCTTCCACTTTACAACATGAAATAAACATGTATCGATGTAGGATGAATGAATACCGAAGGTATGTTGAAAGATCCAGTACAACTTACTGAAACTCATATCATGTCATATCGTTAACGTTAATCGATCAATCATTGTTTCAACCACAGAAAAGTGCCAATAAAATAGCTTGTGAAAATGTCACATTTACCATAAAATTTACCTCAGAAAAGCCGTTCAGTGTCAAAAAACTTGTTAGTCAGCTACAAAAATGAACTTAGAGAGAAGCATTTTGATATATATCCACTGTGACTATAGGCCATTGCATATTCATGTACTTAACGTGCACTGAATGTATAAAGCCGTTTAATGACGGCCACCATTTAAATGTTTAGGCCAATATTAAAAACAAGTAGAAACATAATTATGTCATTAAAAATGTATTATAACATTATTATAAAAACTTCTTTGTGTAATTTATATGTAAGTAGCTTACAAATCAATTAACCAATTTTAACCTTTAATATTATAATGATGTACCAGCTGTGGTTCCCTGTATAGTTTACAGCATTAGTTGAGAGATATTTTTTCTTTGAGGAAATTTGCCATGTACTGTCGCAAGCTTCTGAATCAAAATCGAATCCAATTGTGAAATTTGTGTCAATGCCCAGTCCTAGTGTCAATAAATGTTATTATTATTATTTTTTTACTTGAAGCAAATGTTGTTTTTTCCATGATGCCCCCAGACCCCCCGACTACTGTTTACTTTGTAAACGTCACCTTTTTCACCACTTTGGAGTTTGCATTTATGCACCTTAACCTAACTAATACAAAAAAAAAAAAGAATCTTCAACGTCCAAGACGTCGTATCTTACCTACTCTGTCTAACAAAACAAAAATACGTTTTAACGCTTTCAAACACTCACAAATGAGGAACTATAGGGAAGTTCAGAAAAGCAACTTCTACATGGCAGACTTGGCACACTAACAAATTTAACTCACTGAAAAAAAAAATGACAAAAAAAAATATATAGAACACTAAATACAAACAAAAACAGCTCAAGTTCACACAAAAGCCAGCTGCCTTCCATGCACTGGCTTTTCCCTTATAGCATCCCTCCCCTGTTGCACAGAAAAACAATTAGAGCACTGCCCCCTGACGTCATCAGCTCCACTCCGTTCGTCCCGAATGATTGACACCCGAGACAACCAGTCAACTTGCACCTGCACAGGTGAAAGGAAGAGAGAGAGAGAGCGACAGAGGAAAAAGCACAGGAGGGAAAATGCAAAGAAACACCCTAAACCACAACTAAACGTCACCTAGGGACATAACATAGCAGGAGACAATTTATACTACTGTTCAAAAGTTTGGGAACAGTAATTTTTTGAAAGAAATTACTTTTAAAGAGCAAAAGTGACAGTATAGACATTTATGTCTATCAAATAAATGCTGTTCTTTGAAACTTTCTAATCCTCAAAAAATCCTGAATAAAAAGTTCAAGGTTTCCACAAAAATACTAAGCAGTACAAACAACACTGGTGATAATAAAAAAATGTTTCTTGAGCACCAAATCAGCATAGAATGATTTCTGAATGATCATGTGAAATGATCAAAATAGAAAACAGTGTAGTAATATTTCACAATATTTCATTTTTTTTCCTTTTTTTTTTTTTTTTTCCCAAATCATGAAAAAAATCATCATCATCAAAAAAAATGCTTACAGTGCCTTTGAAGTTGGTATAAAAGTACACCTGTTCTAAAAACTGTGGACTTTCAGTTAGGACATGTTATAACATGCTGAGCTGTGGTGCTTATACATGCATTGTTCAGTGACTACAGTCTACAAACCTAGTTGATGAAAAAGCCGTGTGCCATATTTTTTTGCGCTCCATTGCAAGTCACCTAGGCTTGATACATCACCCCGAGGCATTTATGCACTGGACAAAATACTAACGCAGTCTATTATATCCCCTTTTTTTGCCATTTCACAGCATAATGTGCCACGTCCACAACCGTGCACACAAAATAGAGGAATTTTATGTGCCAACAGCTGAATTTATTCATACTCGTGAACTCAAAGGTGTCTTTGCTCTCTGTCTCCCGGTTTTATGTGAGTGCTGCACTGGCACTGTTCCAGCCTGGATTCAGGCGAAAATGGTGTTCAGCTGAGTGTGATAAATAGGGTTCACCCTGCCGGCTACACCACCTCAGCTCACACCGCTTTCCTCACCCTCCCTTCCTCCCGGCGCTGATCACTCCCAGATTAAGTCCAACTTCTATATTCACCTGGACAAGCATGCTTTTCAGTTCAACACAATGTAATCTGACATGTGGTCTGCCTATGCACAGCAGGCCAGACAAGTCCCGGCTGATTTACCCCTCAGTTTGCATAAATGCATCTATCACCTCAGCGGGGAACATATCACCACACTCTCTCATCTCTCATTCACATCTTTCTCTCTCCTGCTCTTTTCCTCTCTCCTTCTCTCTTAATGCACATCCTTCACGCTAAAGAGCAGCGGTGCCTCTCAACCATCAGGTCCGGTATTTGTGGAAGTTCGCTGAGAGCTTTTCTACTGATTAATCCACGTAAAACTGAACATTGAAGAGGAGGACGTCTCGTCATGCCGTGCCTATTGTCACTTTCTCAATAGCCGTGCTTGTGTTTAGAGAGGATACCAGGCTGTAGAGAGTACCGGAGAAGAGGGTGAGATTTGCGTACTTCACGCCAAAGATGGCAGCTTGTGTCTGAGAGGCACAGAGATACTTGACATTTTAGTCAGGATAATATATATATATATATATATATATATATATATATATATATATATGAAATCCAATCTTTCTCTAGGAATGTTACTCGATTCAATCCATAGACGTCACTACTTTGGACTGTAGAGTATTATTGCAAAATGAATTTATTATTATTCATCTCTAGGCGTCCAAGTGTCTTTGGCCCTCTTGATGGATTAGAACCGGCATCCGTTGGTGATTTGAACATCTCCATATCACTTCTGTAGGATTCAGGTGGAAAGATTTTTTTGATGAACCAATTTTTGGATTCAAGTAGCTTTTGAGAGGGCCACTTTACAACTGCATAAACCTCTTATGACATATATCTGCAAGCATAAATTTATGATGTGTGCACTAATTTAGAAATGTGCTGTTCCGTCAGTATAAGGAATATATCATCTGAAAATGAAAAGTGTCATCTTTTCATTCTGTATTTATCCTCAAAATAGAAAGAAATGTAATTTATTATTGGCTGAAAATGTTACTTCTTGTACTGTAGCTCTCAAATGTCATTCACATTTTCTGACTTGCTATGTTCCAATTGGTCAGGTCATATTCAAGATCTAGTGGCATTCAGCTTCATTGGCTTAAAACCTGGCCTGACATCCTCCACATCATGTTTAAATATATTTGAATGATATTTTAGTGGTTGTGAAATCATTTTAATATTTAAAAAAAAAATTAAGAAAATGATGACCTAAATTCCAGTCAGATTCTCAGAAAAAGATTTATATTTTATGTATATTAAGGCTTATAAATATAATGAAATATAGTGTACAAATCATATGTGATAATTTTGTGACATTTTTATGGGGCTTTTGTGTCCTTTTTGGAGTTTAACCTGGTCACTATATGCTTTCATTATATAGAAAAGAGTGGCATGAACACTTGTCAAATCTCTGTTTGTGTTTTGCAGAAGAAAGAAAGTCATACAAGTTTGAAAAAACATGAACGTGAGTAAATGACAGAATACTGACAGTGGTTTTTGGTGAAGTATCCCTTGCATTGTATTTTCTGTTATATAATCAGTGATCACTGTCACACACCAAGGGCAAGTGACATTGTCTGCGAACACATTATGCCATCAGCAGATTGTGTTCATTACAGTGAAAGGCTCCAGATCTTCTGTTCTTGCATGTCAAGGTTTTCCAGCCTGCCTTCTGTGCTGCGTTCATCCCTCTACTGCTCACTCCAGCCCTGATCACAGCCTGAGGCACCATGACAGAGACATGCACACACGCTGCTGCTTACTGACCTATGACCTTGTCAGTTGAGAACCAATCTTGAAATAAGAAGCAGAGAGAGAGAAGGGGAAAAAAAGAGATGCCTGTTATTTGGACAGGATTTGAAAAGGTTTTTTTTTTCCCAGTTGTCATTCTTGTGACATCTTTCAGATCTGATGCATAGGAACATGAGTTTTGTTTATGTTGCACTGTATGGAGCGAATCAAAGCATACCACTGTGTTTTCTCTCTGCCATAATCGCAGAATAAACAGTTGCGTAACGCAACAAAATGTAAGTAGGACAAATGCCTAAAGTCTCAGAAACAAACCCCATAAAGTCAAAATTAGTTTGTTTTTAGTATTTTAGTCTTTGTGTTAGATTTTAGTTGATTTGTATGTTGGTGTACTCATAAATCTTTTCAGTTTTATCTGATATTTGCATTGAAAAAATCCCCAAAAATATTTGATGACTCATCCTGCACTATGCAGAAATTTGTCCAATCAAATTCTCTTTAGAATTTGACTGTCCCTCTCAGACAACTTGCAACCAGCTAATAAGTAACAAACTAACTAACTAAAGGTAGCCTTATTTTATTATTTTGTTTTATAACAAACTTCCTGTTTTGGAAATATGGTCACAAGACAATGAAACACATGTCCAGTGATTTCATAAGGGGTTTTAAGTGGAAAGCTAAAAATCAGGATTTTCTCTAAATTTGTTTTGTGATAAGAGTGCATTCTAGAGCCTTAAGTTGTTATTCATCACCGCTGCAACTGCCGCCATTGTCATAAGTTTAACGGTTTCTGTGTCAGGCGGAAAGAGAACCTTGCATTTTGTGACTCGGGTGGACAAACAGGAGAGTAGTTATTATTCAGTCCTTCCCATTTTTTGTTGTTTAGACTTTTTGAAAAGAGTTAGCAATTTGAGGGGAGTCTATAGAGTGTGTTGAGCAGCTCATTTGCCTAATCTTGGGAACTAGAGTGGAAGCGGGCAGTATAATGAGGAGCATGGCTCGTCTAGGGCTGGGGGGGCTGGAACTCAGGGTAAAGGGGGAAGGGGACACTCTGAAAGACATGAAGGTATTAATCAGACAAAAGGGGCAAGACTGAACAGAGGAAGAACGCTAGTGGAATGGTCAAGCATTTTGCATTTTCATAGCTTTTGTCCTGAAGGATAGAGAGTGAGTTTGATAGAGAAAGCAAGCGAGAGAGAGAGTGAGGTGCTGAAGAAGGAGGTGTCATTCTCTGCAGGCTTAGCGGCTCGTCACACAGCAAACATTTGTCCACTTTTTGGAGTGCCGGGGACAGGGCTGGAATGCGCGCCATGCGCCACATTTCATCGGGAGCGAATAGCCCAGAGCGCGGTTCTGCATCATTGAGCGTTAAAGGGCAAACAATTGAACCCCCAATAATGGAACACCAAACCAGAGTTTTAGTCACTCTAAAAATGCATCAGGGACCCTATGCTCCACGGAAAAATTTAACTACCTCTTTTGTGTGCACAAACTGTGAGATGGCCCACTCACAGGTAGCTTAGTGTTTTTGAAACCAGATAGGCTTTTTGGCCAGCCGTGAATTAAGTAGACCGCATCAGGGCCAATGAGACAGGAAAACAGGCGTCTGCGCTTCGACGGCACATGCCAGGCTATGGATTAAGGAGCTGTTATTGTATTTGATTGGATTTTCATGTTCCGTTTCACAGTAGACCACCTGCCCATGTATTTACATTTGATTGTTTAATTAACCCCCATTTCCCCTTCACTCAGTCCCTAGGGCCAAAACAAGCCATTCACACTCACGTACACATACACACCTCCCCACTGAACGGATGTAGACACTAAACACAAAAAGCATCTGTATCTCAAACCTCAAATGGCAGTAATGTCGTAATAGCATGGGCATTATCTTTTGTAATCTAGCGGCAAATTCATCATAATTAATTAGGAACAACAATTCTCCATTTCCTTCATCCTTCTCCCTCAAGGGCTGAGCTCAGTGTGGTTGGCTGCTTACTCTAGTCTACAGCACTGAGCCCAGAGCTTTGGCAAGACTGCAGACATAGATACCCTATCTTCCATTCATTCTGAATGTAAATGAGTTCGCTGTAAATGTCATCAGTTCTTTTCACAATCTTTAAAGATGTGTTAGTGGTGATTGGCTGGCCCAGACTTAAGCCATCACCGCAATGCTAGAGTGGTTGTCTGTGCAGTTACTAAGCTGTTCTGAGTAGTGTTGTCAAAAGTACCGGTACTTTGGTACCAAGTTGGTACTGAAATTTTGAAAATGTGACAATACCAGCATTTCTGTAGTACCGGGAGTACCAAGTATCCGGGGATATTCAGTACCCACTGATAGGGCTGTGCCATTATTTTACGTGAATATGACACGAGTGAAGCACAAAGCGTTGTTTACAGAAGAAATAGGCTAATAGGTTAGCAATTAAATGTGACATCGCAGCCATGGAAACATTTTGGTTCATGCTGAATGATAGAGGTACAAGAGTCCATACATTTAAGCTTTGTCGGCTTTGTATTCTGTTTTGCGAATCGCGATCTGGTCACCCGATTATCAGAGAATTTAACAATATTCCATTAGTTATTCCACTGAACATGGAATCTCTGTTTCTTTTCCCAAATCTTCACTCATGCAAGGGTTCACTTTTAATTAGGCCTATTATATTCACATTCTTTACTGTGTTAAAGTAGAAAAAACACTGTAGGACAGAAACCTTTTTGCTTGGACGTTAATTTCTATTTAACACAGTTTGTGCGTGTTATTGGACTTCATAAGACACGTCAAGTTTATTTGTATAGCGTGTTTCACACACGCCGGTGATTTTTAGTTTTGCTTTCTCTGGCAGCGCAAAATCAAACATAGCCTGAATGTCTGAAGATAAAACTAGCTCTTCAGACCATTTACAACAAGTGTCAGTTGTTTGTAAAATCAGGAGATAACATGAAGATATTATTAAAGAGAAATGATCTCTTTCCTGCTTGTGTCCCACATCCCTCTCAAAGCGCAGAGCGTCTAGCCTATATGACGCATTTTTATGTGGAAATAAAAAAACAAATGTTTTTTTTTTTTTTAGAATAATACTTAACTTTCTTATTATTTAAGTTACCATTATTTAGTGATATTTATGTCATAGTTTTACAGGCTGTAGTGTGTCTTTTCACTGAAGGAACAGCTAAAATAAACACGCACGTCTGTTTCAAAATGGATTTTATATTTCAAAATTTATTTCATTGAGCTATACACATATAAACATTGACATATACGCACACAAACATACACACGCGCTCCAAATATATATATATGTATGATTACCATCATATTTAAGATGTTTTTAAAAATAGGCTAGTAAAATAAATTGTAAAATAGTTTATTTTACAATTAATTGTAAAATAAATTGTAAAAATATTTTGCTGTGGTACTGAAATTGGTACAGAGAACCATAAAATGTTACTGGTATTGGTACCAACTACTGGAATTTTGGTACTGTGACAACACTATTTCTGAGTGATTTTGGCACATTCATTGCAGGCGCTTGGGTGTTCTGAGATCTAGGGTGTTGCTAGGGTGTTCTGTATGGTTGCCAGAGTGTTGCTTTGTGGTTTTTGGGTTGTCTTTGTTGTTCTCTGTGGATCAAGCCAAGCCCACTTCTAAGTTCGCCCATTTTATTGTTTGTCAGGTGAAAATAAAAAGTTAGATAGAAAAGTAAAAGCACATCTTCCTTCAGCAAACCGCATGATTTTTGGCATCATTCATTTCCCAACAAATGCAGAACAATTCAATTCAATTCAATTCACATTTATTTGTATAGCGCTTTTCACGATACATATCATTTCAAAGCAGCTTTACAGAGAATGCGTGTCAACATCACAATTTAAAGAATGCAGTTAGCAAATAATGTAATAATTTAGGCAATTAATTTACAAGTATATCTGAAGGTTATACTGAAAGAACAAGGGCAATGTTTTAATGTTTAGGTTAGATCTAGGGTTATTTAGTTAGTCCCTTGGATGTGTAATAGTACTCATGATGGGTGCCTTAGTGAGCACTAGTAAAAATGATTCATAGTATGAATTTGTATTTGACTATGAAAAGGCCTCTGCCAACTGTAAGCAAAACATTTCAACGTTTCAAACTGTAGAAACAAAAGCTCAGGTAAACACGTCTCGTCTAAACGGCAGGGATCAGATTTCGCTATATGCTTTGGCACAACATTTGATTAGAGTAAACTTTTCAGTCACACTTGTCACAAGTGAATGATTAATTTGAAATTGATGACATGCAACTATAGCCTTGTTAAACAATCCCGCCCCACTCTGAATAGCTAATCTGGTTAACAGGTGTTAATGATAAATGCCGCCTGAAGCGCTCACATCAAGTTACAAAGATTTAAAGTTAATCTGGTGTGAGAACGAGCCACTCACGTTACTCGTCAAGAGAAAGTTTTGCACGTTTGGCCAGAAATTGCATTTCTTTGACTAGTCTGTTCCCTCGTCTGTAGCCTCTTAGATTGTCAAAGTGAGAGAAATGAGGTCAGCGTCACAATGAGGGAAATCTGAGCGGATTCCTGTTTGTTTTCTCTGGTTTCCATTTCTCTAGCAAAGACCTCCTGCATTAAATGCTGCCAAGATCTTCTCCCTATGCTGAAGGAGAAAAAGACAGAAGGAATCTGTTGTATTCTACTATAAAAAAAGTATATGCTAATTAAAGAATAAATGAAATAAATAAATAAAGAGGTTGGGAGTGAACGCAAATGCAGATTTGCACACAAGGTTATAATGAGCATGCTGGCAAATGCGCACATCTTATGCAGGCACACACCCCTGTGAAGGGAACACACTGGAAAATTGATGCACACACACTCCCAGCGATAAGCCCAGTGAATTCGTTGCCAAGGGAATACGGTCATCCATATCATAAAAGAATACACACACAGGCGAGCCGGTCGCAGGACAGAATTTTTTCCATTTTGTCACCTCGACTTTTAAATTAACACTCTGAGGTCTAAAAACGCGCCGGCGCGTTTTGCAGGTTTTTTTTCACATTGCAGCAAAACAGACTTAAAATACTCCGTCATTTTTTGTCATAGAAACATAAGTAATACATCAATTGAAACTATAGAATATCTTCTTTTATTTGTATACACTCAGAGTAAAAACAAAATGTTGTGCTTTTTGTAAAATAAAGAAAACTAACATGATGCGTGATCTCTCATCTCCCTCTGAACGAAGTCCAATCTGATAGTTCTCAGAAAATGAAGTGTAACTTAGTGAATACTAATCACAAAAAATTCATACTTATGTCTAACAAAACGTTGAAATGTCAGGTTTTAAATCGTGCAAGTCAAATCGAAAACAAACATTCTGTGTTTATGTAATCTGTATGAAACGAGAGCCATGTCAGAAGTCCGTGATTCAGCTCATTACCCACTAATGCGGCCACACCCACGGAGCCAGCGCTATTCAGACGCAAATTCAGAGACAACACATGCATTCATCATCTCAATCGTGTATTTATTGTCTTGAAAATTGTTTATCTGGATGAAAAAGCCATGGTTAGCGATCTCTGGAAGACATTCAGTAAATTCCTGTTTGTTTTCTTCTATTGATAAGTTTTAAGTGAGTTTTTGTTTCTTTAGCGCCCTCCGGCTGTAGTATGAATTGGTAAACACCATTCATGGAATATCGTCTTCTTCTTAGGTGAATTTGTGGACTAAAATGCACAGAGCGCCCTCCGGCTGCAGTATGAATTGCAAACACCAGCGCTCATAGAGATAACAATGAATATTAAATAAAAAATAACTCCTCTGTATAGAAAATTGACATAAACATATGAGAATCCTATATTTCTCCAAATGTGCATGCTTTTAAACTAAAAGCCTATATTCAGACTCTTTGCATCACAGAAATACATTATATTTTAAAGTATAATATAAAACCATTATTTTATATTGTAATAAAATTTTTCTGTATGTTTCATATACCATGATGAGCTTGAGACATCACAGAAGTTTTTTTTCACAGCCTACCTGACTGAAATGCCTCATTAATATGCAAGTCTTTTCAGGTCATTACTATTCAATTCTTTTGTCTTCACAGGTGAGAATGAGCCATTATTCATGGAGATTCACGCCTCCTCGCATACCGTGTTTCTTGGCAAAAAGTGTCTTACAAAAACTAAATCAGTATATTGTTATAAATGAAAGAGTAGTCAGCATAATTTTTACATAATTTTGAAGCAAAAACTCTAGTCTACAACCTTCAATACCCAAAAGTCTTGTGAACACAGATTTAATATACTTTTATTGGCCTTATATCAGTGACTTAAGTTTTTTGTTTTTTCAGTAACCACGCATAAACGTTATTCCTTCAAAAACACAAACATGTACACACATGTTCCTCACATATTATGGTAGCCTAGTTTGTGCTGAATACAGTGTAATGACACTTGTGTCATTAATATGTTTATGAACAACTGAAAAAAGCACAAATGTCAGGGCATGTCAAAACTTCTCCAGGCCCCAAATCAGCCTCAGACTCCAGAGGGTTAAAGTCAGCTGCAGAACCCATAACTTATTCAGCCATGAGACACATTTGTCATTCCTCTCTTTATATTCATTGGGGAAAGATAATGATAGGAGTGAATAGGCTTGGCAGACACAAAATTGAATTTGCACAGGTACTTAAGCTTTGAAAACTTAAACAGGTGCTTTAAAAAACAAAGGAAAACAACTTAGATCACATTTTATTTCCAACCGATTTCTTTGTGTAGCATTTGTTCTGTTATTTCTGACAATACAGAGAAGCTGCTAAGAGAAACATTGACAAGACGCGGACAGGAGAAGACTAACGTGAAACATGAAACATTCGCTCTGGAAATTGCATTGTTAGGCAGGAAGGCCTTTTTGATGGGTCTGCTATGATCTGTGTGCCTTTGGAGATTTTCATTGAAGTAAAGTTTGAACTGCCAGAGAAAGTTCCAGTGGAAAGTTTCAGCGGCTGCCGTTTTAGTAAGGTTATAGTGAGGTTGCTGCCGGCCCTCTGGCAGAAAAGATACAGCCGTCACTACCTCTTAAACCTTCAACATTTACTGTCTCATGCTGTTTGCAGTTTACCTTCACAGATCTGAGAAATATTTTCACGCACCAGCTTCCTCTTGTCTCCCTTTTCAAAGATTGTACTTGAAGCCTTAACTAATGCCATTCTCTATTATTTCCTTTAAAACCGGCGTTGCTAGTATCTAGTAGCTGTGCTTGGCACATCATGTTAAGCACGCACATGCAACTAGTACAGGTGTGAAAGTGTAAGTGACAAAACATAACACAAACAGCTCCAGAGGATTGTTTAATTAGTTTTGATTAACCAAAATTTCTGTTGAAAAACTGATGTCTGTTAGTGAAATGTCTGTGTTTTGATAAGAACATCCATAGGAGCAAACAGTGTGTTATCTACTTTGTTTGCTCTGGTAGTGTTGTCAAAAGTACTGACTTTGGTACCAAGCCCGTACTCAAATTTTAAAAATGTGACGATACCAGCATTTCCCTCTAGCATTTTGATCGCTGTTGAACGGATTCTTACACACCTCTGATTGCCCATTGTGTTCACGCGCTCAACATATATGTCTGTGATTGGCTACAGTGATCAACGCTTCAAAAACATTGATTCTTTGACACTCTTCTGTGTAAGCGCTTGGTGCAGAGTGTCAAAGATGTCTATTTTTGAAGCCTTGATCATTGTAGTCTGTGTTAAGCGCGTGAACACAATGACCAATCAGAGACATATATGATGAGTGTGTGAACACAATGGCCAGTCAGAGTTGTGTAAGAATCCGTTCAACAGCGCTCAAAATGCTAGAGGGAAATGCCGGTATCATCACATTTTTAAAATTTCGGTACTTTTTAAGTCGGTACTTCTGACAACACTATGCTCTGGATTTGATAGCCATGTGCCATGGTGCTCATAAGAGTGATGAGGGGTGGGTTTGCCCTTCAATGTGTAATTCCACCCTTTCTATCACTAATAATTTCCATTTCATTGTGCACCTGGCTAATGAAGTGGCAAAAACCCAACAATTACATGCAAAGCCATTTTTATTCCCATTACAATTGTTACTTGGATCTAGTTGCGCAAAGTGCATTAATAGTGCACTTTAATTTCAAATAAAATATATGCATTAAAATTAAGTAACTAAAGTATATACAGTATATAAGTGCATACAGTTTCCTCAGCAACCCATTCCTCATATATAAATAAACTACACTCAGCGCATCTCCTGAAGAATGTGATGTGCAATTGCCATTATTTATATGAGAGTTAGTTTTCGTCCAAATTTCTGGATTGTGATGTATTTTGTACAAGCTCTCCAGAAACATTTAAACGTGCTCTGACGTGGCTAGAGCATGTATGCATATATTTGAAGAGCTTGTACAGTGCTCTTCATAATTAATTAAATATGCATTGATATTTCAAATGTTGAACAGGAACGCCATTAAAGAAGTGTCTCATTTACATGAACAGTAAAAGAATATGTTTTGGCAGAGCCACATTTGCAGCTCCTTTGCAGCACTGCAGTTAATTACTGCACTTTGGCCGATTTGTAAAAATGAGTCTGACAGTAACCTTGCTGCATTAATCACAGTAAATTACACAGAGGAAGGCACAGCACAGAGACTCAATTAACCTCTGAGCCTTCATCTCAATCCTGGGCTTATCAGTGGTTATTCAGTACAGACACCTTCTCTGGTCACTAGGGAGAGGGCCCAGCACATGGTCCCGCTCATGCTCTGGACCTAACTAACCCTGTGCTTATTTTCTAGTTCACTGCACTTTTATGATGGGGTATTGCTTGATTGTTGAAAACCCAAAATGATGTAGTCAAGTTCATTTTTGATAGAGGAGGACGTGAAAGAATGCAGTTTTTCTGGTTGTTTGTGTGTTGGTTTGAAATACTGTCAACTTTTTTTGCATGCATGAGGGTCAAGATTTACACTAGAGTTTGTTCCATTGTATCATCATAACAAGAATGCGAGTGAAGTGAAAATAAACAGGACAGCAGTTTTTCTGTCTGAATGGTGACAGCGTCTAGCCACATGTGTCATACAGGAGCCGTGGCGTGTTTCATCATATCCTTTATTTGTTTTCTCACAATACACAAAATGAATCAACTCAGTAATAAACACAGCCAAAGCACTGTTCGGATGCGACAAGTTTTCCAAGATGTGTGAATGTGCCACATATATTCAGTACGTTTATATTTCTATTTTAATATTTATTACATTTATTTATAATTTAAACATGAATACATTTTTAAATCAACTTATGCTGATTCATTGTAATCCTACAATTATGTTGATGTTATTATAATTGACCTCTTTTATACTGTTTGTGATTAAGTTTGTAAGGTGTCTTTGAGTGTTTTGAAAGGTATAATAAATAATATTTTATATATTTCATATTTTTTTGAATACTGTAACTAAAGTGCACCATCATAGTGCTTAATACATAGATATGTTTTGATAACCATACCAATATATCTCTTTAAGAAAGACACTTAATTGTTTGTTTTAGATTCCACTTTTTCCTGTTTTTTTCCAATAGTTACTTATTGATTTAGGTGGTCAATCATTAATTGCCATTCAGCTGAGGCTGGAATGCGTAACTTCTTCAGCGGCCCCTGGAGAATCTCACCCCTGTCAGTTTCCTTAAGGTTCAGATTCTCAACTTGTTATCCTGTCTCTTTAAGTATCTTGTCCTGAAGTTGGCACCAAAATTCTCATCTTGTATTCCAGCCGTGTGCACCCTGTCATGAAAGGAATGTGAGGGACTGGGCGATGGACCAAGGATGCTTGTTATAGGGGATATCAAATTAGTGTGTCTAAGCCTGGCAGTCCCATTTCAAGTTTTATGTAGCAGTTTTGTATTGTTATTTTGGATTTACAGCGTACTTTATGGACTGCGGTCTAGTTAGCAGCACAGTAGAGACTGTAAATCGTCAAGTGTTTGAATGTAAACGCAGTAAAACAACACAGAAGACCTTGATGGAGATTTTCTAAAATTGAATAAACATTTTCCCTTTTCATTGCACCTTTAATGTGGACATGAAGCTCAGATGGCCATGTTTCCTCCCTGGGTGCTCAAGGATGTTGTATAGTGCTTTTTTATAGTCATTCACTTTTTCAGTACACAGTCCACTTTTTCACATTCACCCATAAGAAAGAGGCAAGTAAATAGCATTGCTGTAAAAAAAAACTTCCTGTGTGTTTGCTTGTATCCCAAAGATGGTTGCAAGTTCATCTATGAGAAACGAATCACATGACTAGCCACATCACAGCTTTCTTTCAAACCACTGAAGAGTAAGCTGAAGAAAACCCCCCCCCTGTAAATTAGCATAAACATATATATATATATATATATATATATATATATATATATATTAGGGGTGAAACAGTTCTCGGTAAAAAATCGAACCGCACTGTTTTGCACACTCGGTTCGGCACGCACTTGCACCGCGGTTCATCTCATATCTGCTGATGCATATAAATATGGTTTGTAGAAAAATAAAACAGACAGAGTTAGGCTAATGTTTGTTTCTGTCCATGGATACGCATTCTGGCCTCCCCTAAACTTTGTTCAGTGCGCGTGCCATATAAATTAATAATAATAATTAATAATGATTGATCTTTATTTAATTTATACAGGGAAGATTACATGCAATGTTGTTTTACATTTTATTAGCTACTTTATTCAGTTTCTGTACCTGAAAACTGGATACTTGAAAAACCTGAAAAGCTTTATTTATTTGTATCTTTGCTTTACTGTATTTATTTGTGCCGTTTGATTATTTGTTCTTTATTTTTATTTGACAGTAGGCCTAGTAATTTTTTACATGAACATAGCACATACCGAACCGTACCGAAACCGTGAGCCTTAAACCAAACCGTGAGTAATCTAAACCATTGCACTCCTAAAATATATATATATATATATATATATATATATATATATATATATATATATATATATATATATATATATATATATATATATATATATATATATATATATATATATAAAACATTATGACCAATGACAGGTGAAGTAAATCACACCGATTATCTCTTTATAACGTCACCTGTTAGTGGGTGGGATATATTAGGCAGCAAGTGAACATATTTTCCTCAATGTTGATGTGTTAGAAGCAGGAGAAATGGGCAAGCGTAAGGATTTGAGCGAGTTTGACGAGGGCCAAATTGTGATGGCTAGACGACTGGGTCAGAGCATGTCCAAAACTGCAGCTCTTGTGGGGTGTTCCCAGTCTGCAGTGGTCAGTATCTATCAAAAGTGGTCCAAGGAAGGAACAGTGGTGAACCGCTGACAGGGTCATGGGCGGCCAAGACTCAATGATGCACGTGGGGAGCGAAGGCTGGCCCGTGTGGTCCGATCCAACAGACAAGCTACTGTAGCTCAGATTGCTCAAGAAGTTAATGCTGGTTCTGATAGAAAGGTATCAGAATACACAGTTTGTTGTGTATGGGGCTGCATAGCCCCTGACCCCTGTCCACCGCCGAAAGCGCCAACAGTAGGCACGTGAGCATCAGAACTGGACCATGGAGCAATGGAAGAAGGTGGCCTGGTCTGATGAGTCACGTTTTCTTTTACATCACGTGTTTGGCCGGGTGCGTGTGCGTCGCTTACCTGGGGAACACATGGCACCAGGCAGGATGCACTATGGAAAGAAGGCAAGCTGGCTTCAAAATTCAGCTTTGCCATAATAAGAATAAATTACATTTTAAAAGTAGTTATTTTAAATTTTAATAATATTTCCTATTGTTTGTTTTTGTTGTTGTTGTTGTTTTTTTGTTTTTGTTTTTTTTTTACTGTATTTTGATAAAAAAAAATGTAGCCTTGGTGAGCTTGAGAGACCCCCACTCTTTTGAATGGTAGTGTATGCAATTGCATATGAATATTCACATGCACTCAAGCAGGATGCATTCAAACTTTAAACTTCCTGTGGGCCAGCCGTGTCCCCCCTCAGGCTGGGCACATTTGCGGCCGCCCCCACCCCACCAGTCCCAGCACACATAGGCATTCCTCGCGGATCACTGCTTTTGCCCTCTTTATTCCCATTCTGTAGCTGCTCCGACACCTGTTCCGCCACTCTCCCCCAGCTCCTCATTAACAGCGTGTGATATTAATGGGAGGTGAACGCTGGTTCTCCTAAAAGTCCCGCTCAGCTCCGCGTGTCCACATGCAGACCTGATTTGCATGCCAATCCACACTTTTTTTTTCTCCTCACAGCTTTTCCCAGGCCACTGCCCAGCCAAGCCAGTGAATTAAACCCTCTGTCCTTATCTCTCCCTGCTTTCCCTTTCTTTCCCTCTCTCTCTGTCTGTCCAGCTGACCATGTGCACCTGGGTGTGATATGTGTGCACTGAATCGCTCAGTCATACTGGCCGCTTTCTGCTCTGCACTTGTTTTCTTTTTTCATTTTGAGCTTCATTATATTCAGTAGAGGAGCATAAATCACTCGTTAGCTTTGTTTAGAGTCAAACACGGAGCTGGTGCTCTGGCATTTTCTGTGCATGCACGCACACACGTTTAAGTAGACAGATAAAAACAGCCTCTGTTAAGGCTGTCTTAAGGCACCTGTTGATTGTCATATTATTTAGAGACTACCAAAGAGAAACATAGCAGAAAATTGCAAATTTTAAATTAGAGTGACCTTTACACTCCAGTGCTCAGACATACACACACACACACACACACACACACACACACACACACACACACACACACACACACACACACACACACACACACACACACACACACACACACACACACACAAATCAAAGTTCTTTTCTTGCTTCCTGTCTCTGTCTCTTTTAATGAATGTTGGCATTGAAGACTTTCTTAAGGAATGACTACGTCTTTAAAAAGCCATACCCCGTGTCCTTTAGAAACACAGAGAAAGCTCCTCCTCTTGTGTGGTATTGTCTGATGTTCTGTGGATGCGGGAATGTGCCACAATATAGTACAATAGTCTTTTCTACAGGATTTGCTTCTCAGGTGGAGCACTGAGTGTTGAAAAGCAAGAGGAAAAAATGGCTCCTTTTTGTCTATTGCCTAACATGTGCTTCAGTAAAAAACGAATGATTTTATTTTATTTCATTTAATTTCATTTCATTTTATAATTTTAATTTTAATTAATATGCATGCACATTAGCTGGACCTACCTATGCATGCACATTAGCTGGAAAGAAAGAAAGAAAGAAAGAAAGAAAGAAAGAAAGAAAGAAAGAAAGAAAGAAACCGTTTTATCCTAAAAGAGACTTTATGCACTTTTTTTGGATTCACAGGGAGCTGTCACAGTTATGTTTAAATTTAATTTAAATTAAATTAAAATGCTCAGTACTGAGTCTCTATTCAGATGCTGGCAGAAATATCCAATAGTCATAAACACAAAGTAGTTTTGTTGGCAGTAAAGCTGTTACCTATAAATTTACTATGTGATCACCTTGGTTTTAAAGTTGCATTTTCTTCAGTATAAGCCTACTGCAGCACATTTGATTCTGAATGTAATAAATGCTTGTTCACTTCAAACAGTACATTAAAATTCTAGGTTGGAAGAGGAAATCATAAAGCTAAATTATGTATCACAATTGTGAATAAGCTGTCATAGTAAATATATATATATATATATATATATATATATATATATATATATATATATATATATATATATATATATATATATATATATATATATATATATATATATATATACACACACACACACACACACACCTTAATGGCAGCATTGTGCCTGTGTGAGTGGAATGTAGTTGGTATCTTTCTTCAACTTGGCAATTGTAGCAGACTGTGTATCCAGATACCCTGTGCTTTGTCTCTGATAAAGCACCTTATTTGATAGTGCTGCTTTGCTTTGCCAAAACAATGTTGGATGCCATTTTTTATTGCCAGACTTTACTGACACTTTTAATACGGCCCATCTTTCATTAGCAGAAGAGGGTGTAAAAAGAAATACATTGCCCAATAAATATGCATGCTGTTCCATTGCTTAATCAGTGTTTTTTGGCATGTTTTATTAGTACCCCGATAGTCTTTGAAGTTGATTTTTGCATATGATTTAATTAAACATTAGGCTACTTGTTTTGTCTTTTCAGTGTTTGAGCACTTTAAGTATTAAAGGGTTAAATTAAAAAAATTGTCATTGTTCCAGAACCATAAGACTTATTTCATTATTAAAACGCATATGAAGATATTTTAATGAAATCTGAGAGATTTCTGTCCCTCCATTGACAGTCCACACAACTAATTTGTTGCTTCAAAAAATTCATAAAGAGATTGTAAAACTAACCCATATGAATTGAGTGGTTTAGTCCAAATTTTCTGAAGAAACTCAATTGCTTTGTGATGAACAGATTGAATTTAGGCTTTTTTTCACAGATATACATTGATTAGCGAACATCAACAAAAGCTCAACCGAACCTGCTTGATGCGCAAGAACAAACCTCATTAGTTCTTGCAGAATCTCAAACGTGCTGCATAACACGAGAATGAACTTCATTGCTTCTTTAGCGTCAAGCAAACATGCTTGAGCTTCTGTTTACCAAAACTGATGTGTGCATTGATGAATGTTTATATGTGATTAAAAAGTCCAAATTAAATCTGTTCATCATATAAAGTGATTGTGTCTCTTCAGAAACTTTGGACTTAACCGCTCAATTCACATGGATTAGTTTTTGATCTCTTTATGAACTTTTTAAAGCGTCAACGTGATAGTTAAGTGGACTGGTAATGGAGGGACAGAAATCTCTCAGATTTCATTAAATTACCTTAATTTGTGTTTCGAAGATGAATAAAAGTCTTACTGGTTTGGAATTTTCATTTTTGGGTGAACTAACCCTATAATGCTAAGCATTGAAATGATGTGCCTTAAGCTCTATTTGGCTGTCAAAAACACAGATCTTTTTATGCTTTTTGCTAGATAAGCAAACCAAACCTCTAAATCACCTTAAGTGACTGTAATCGACCGAGAGCAAACATTGAGGAATGTGAACGAAGGGCCATTGGAGATGCAAGCGTCAGAACAAAAAAGAACATAGACTCCAGACTTTAAACAAGCCATCTGTCTGCGCATTACACAGGTCTTAAGCAAACGTTTATGTGTGTTTTAAAGATGAAGACGACGTCTGTCCTGTGCAAACCCTTTTATTGGATAATTTCAGGTGGCAGAGTGGCTTGACAAACAGGCTTGTGCCTGTTTCTGCTCAAGTGAAACTTCTTACCCTTGCTCTTCCTGGCGATCAATTACCCCAGTATTTTGAGCCGCTGTTTTGTTTGCATGCTCTCTGTCAGCTTGCAGTATTATACCACATTCAAGGTTGCCTCAGCAGCTCATGTCTGCCCACTGAATGAGCCGTTGATCCATACTTACTCCTCCAGGAGTAGAGGGACTGAGCTCTGTCCTGAATAGTGTTAATTTTGTCAACTATTTTTTAATTTAGTCTTAGTCTTAGTCCTGTGTTTTTGTTTAGGCAAGTTTTAGTCAACTAAATATCAGGGCATTTTATTCTATTTCATCAGAATTATTGCACTTTCACCATAAGCACAAATCAAGAGAATGTCATGGTTTATTTTACCTCATCTAGTGTACTGATTTACTATAGGCTATATATCATATAAATTAACACTCTCCCTGTCAACATTATGAAAACTGGTAAAACAAGATACTTATCTCAAAATTTAAAACAGTGAAATTCCTAATAGTAATTCCAATAATTCCAAAAAAAAATTACATTAATGTTTGTCTGTTAGAACAACAGCAAAAAAAGACTTCACACAGAGGTTGCATACATGTGTTTATTCAGCAACCACATTTGCAAACAGTATAGTCAAAATTCATATTTGCTCATCACCATGTTACAGTTCATGTCTGAGAAGGTTTGAATTAGTCACGGCAAACAGCACAAGTGGCTCGTGAAAATAAACAGCCTGACTGGGTAACATTTTAATTTAAGCAGAATATCTCAAATGGACATCGTTAAACTCCAGCTTTATTGTTTGTCTGTGTTTTCAGTGTTTACACTTCTTCCTCAGTGTAGAGAGAGCAAATACACATGGTTGCCAGATTCAAAGATTAAGTAAAACACTGGGCTGAAAATGAACATGAAAGCTCGTAGTAGAGGCTTGTACAGCAGTCTGTAATATTTTGTCTTATTTTTTTCTGACAAAAATAGAAAGATTTTGGTAGGTTTTTTTTTTTTTTTTTTAATTACGTTTTATTCTCGTCTTTTTCCCTCAATGATATTGCATGCTGATATAGTTACAGTTATCGTTTAATGACCTTATTGTCGTCTCATCTTAGTCATGGCAAAAAAGTTGTTGACAAACATTTTCATCATAGATTTAATTAAAAAAATTAACACTAGACCTAAAAGCCTCCGTGAACTCAATCGCTTGGAAGCACAAAAAATTAATTGAACTTAACTAACCCCTTCATCCCAGGAGCTCCAGCCCACACACGTCCAGCGTGGATCCTGAATTATGGGAGTGTCTGTGTGCAAGATCTTAGCTCTTGATTCATAACATTAGATTAGCCCATCAGTTGTACGACTGATTAGATTCACTGATGTCTGATGGTCTTTTAACTGTCTGGGATTTGAAGATCAAGCAGCTTTCTCTTCATCTGACAGATGTATTTTTTTTTTGTCCTGGTCCATTATGTTGCAAGTCCAAAGTAATTAAAGAAATACAGGCATGGTTTGTGTTGGCGCTTCTGTGATATTGCAACATTTTTGTGCAGTTCAGGTTTCACATGGGTGTCATGGACCTCAGCTGTTAGTAATTCCGTCTGAGGGAGTTTACGGACCGAGACTCATCAGTTAAGGTGTTCCAAGGAAAGTTCTCGATAAATTTGCTGCCCTACATATTGTGCTTTCCTCTCCACAGCTGCACCGAGATCCACCCCAGAAATCTTGCGCACTCATGGGCCTCTTTCCTCACTTCTGTTCCGCAAGCATTGAATTAGTGCTAGACATATAAGAGCCCTCAACGGGTTTAAACTCTCTGTCATTTGGCTCAAGTATCTGAGTAAAACTAAAGCTAGTTTCCGTCCTGAGTGACATAACGGGTCACTCTATTGTCCTGAAGCACTTTTTGTCTGCCATTTTCCATAATTGTGTTTGGGCTTGGCTAGTGATGTCTGGGTGGTGCAACAGGCTAGCGGATACATAATGGTCCAGTGCACGTGGTCTGCAGTGGAGGCCGCCCCAGAGGCTCTTGTTTATAGTTCCCAGAGGACCACAGGGAGCCATAACTCATCCTGGGATGACGAGCAAACTCATGGTCCTGGAATCTGCAGCGAGACGACAGCACTTTCTTTCCACTCATTTTTGGTTTTCCCTTTAACGTGCAACCCCTTGGTAGGGGGATCCTGGTTAAATGGTCACGGGTGTGAAGAGTGACACTGCTTTTCTCCTTGGGTCAAACATGATGGAGCTGCAACTGATACGATCCACCCATAAAAAATCCAGAAGAGATAAAAACATCAGTCTGTGGTCTGGATAACAGCTTAAAGGTGCTGCTTCTGTCAGCCCTCAAGAATAATCATTCCAGGCTATCGTTCTTATCTATAACACCGTTTCTGTTCACTTTTCCACTGCGTTTGTAGCCACCTCATCGCACTTTTAATGCTCATGTGTCGAATAAATGGTCTTTTTTATAATGTCCAGTTATGGTTTAATAGAGACTACTATGGATAGTAAGGAGAAGCTTTGCATTGATTATGCATTGAAACCCTGGCCTACATGCTGACAAATATCAATGAAGTGGTTTTTTGGCAGACAGCACTCAATCGACTGGCAGGAGATTGTCGTCGCGTCAGACCCCTTAAAACCCACTTTCAGTGCCATTGTGCGCCTCCCTCCTCAAAGTATCGACAAGAAAATCTACCCTTGTGTCTTTCATGGATCTCGCTCTGTCGAAAGAAACATTACCTATTATCAAGCCTCAGAATTGACATTAACGAGGTAAAGTTCATAATCGCAGCTGCAGGTAATAAAGAGTGGCTTTTGTAATGAGACCACAGCATTATGAACATATTGGGTGTCAGCAGTACACTCTGTACTGTGGCAGATTGAATAATTTGCACTTGGGAGATGGTTATGGATTACCCAGGGGGGTAATTTGAGGGTGTGATCCAGCCCAGCAGGTCACTACTTTTAATTTTTCTTTATCGGGTGTAAAAGCTGTTGCTCTAAATGGCTTCTCAACACGCCTTCGCCGAGTCGCAGTGCTGATTAGCATGCTGTAATTATGCTAGGTGTTAATGTTAACTGCGGTGTCTCTGTAAACTGAACATATGCTCACAGGATGTTTTTGTACGTATTTTTAGACTCAAGCCTTATTGTTTGTTTGATATTTGGCTTTGGTTCTTTTTACTATAAGGTTACAGATGATGACCCTTTTTAAATGAAAACAGACACGCTGACTTAAGTCAGATACTTGAGCAAGCACGAACTGGATGTTCAGAATAATCAGTGCATGACTTCCTAAGCTCTGCTTTTTTTTTTTTGCATGCCAACATTATTTTAATTATATTTTTAAACAATTGAATGTCATTTTACTTTTAAATAACCTCAGTTGTTAGGTTACTTTAGAGTTTCTGTTCGATTGAGAATAATTTGTGGCCTTGAAAAGGTAGTGTTTTGCATAATAAATTATTAAGAGTGTAATTTTTACTTGTTTAAAAGAATAGTTTCAGTCAACCATAATTGATTTTCTCTTATTAATACAAAACATAAGTGTATTCCATAAGTAATGCAAAATAAAATCTGACTTTCATTAGTTCCATTTTATGTGTTCTTTTTGAACTATTATATTTCAAAACTCTTTGGAGCGTCATGTGTTCATGTTGAAAAACATTGTGTTCAATACACTGGTTTTAATGTGAACAAGAGGGAAAGATAATGAAGTGTCCCCTCCGCACACATGGTTGTTAAAAAGAAGGCCCGAAAGATATTGACTTATTTCAGAAATCGAGTAAGCTAATCCTTTCATATTAGACCAAATAACATGTGGTAGAGAGTGGTCAAGCATGCTCAGTTTACAGCCCATTTTATTACGTGATGTGACACACTGTACATGCTAGTATACGTGAGACTACTATTACAAATTAGTTATTTATTTGGCATTCATTAAACATTTACAGCCTCATATGTCTCGCCTCATCAGGACAGAGTTGAGACCATGTTCTTACAGCCTTTAAAATGAGCACTAATTGCCCTAAAATTAAATCCTTTTCCAAATTTCTGTTTTTGAGGATTTTTGGTGGAGTATGTATCCAAGCATTAATTATTAGCATTATATTTTTAATCTTAGAGAGATTAAATGTCTGTTACATATGTATATATTTTAAATATTATTAAATTATTTATTAATATTAAAAAAAAAAAAAAAACTTTTAATGCAAAATTCTTATTTTAATATTTCATTTTATTTTTTATTTTGTAAAGGTGCCCTAGATTCAAAAATTGAATTTACCTTGGCATAGTTAAATAACAAGAGTTCAGTACATGGAAAAGACATACAGTGAGTCTCAAACCCCATTGTTTCCTCCTCCTTATATAAATCTCATTTGTTTAAATGACCTCCGAAGAACAGGCGAATCTCAACATAACACCGACTGTTACGTAACAGTCGGGGTGTACGCCTCAATATTTGCATAATGCCAGCCCATGTTCCCAATATTATGAAAGGGATTACACAAGGGCAGCCAGTTAACGTCTGGAGCTGCATACAGCCGAATCATCAGACTAGGTAAGCAAGCAAGAACAATAGCGAAAAACGGCAGATGGAGCAATAATAACTGACATAATCCATGATAGCATGATATTTTTACTGATATTTGTAAATTGTCTTTCTAAATGTTTTGTTAGCATGTTGCTAATGTACTGTTAAATGTGGTTAAAGTTACCATTGTTTCTTACTGTATTCACGGAGACAAGAGCCGTCGCTATTTTCATTTTTTTAAACACTTGCAGTCTGTATAATGCATAAACACAACTTCATTCTCTATAAATCTCTCCAACAGTGTAGCATTAGCCGTTAGCCACGGAGGACAGCCTCAAATTCACTCAGAATAAAACTTTAACATCCAAATAAATACTTTACTCACATAACTCGAAGCATGCATACAGCGTGCATGACGAACATCTTGTAAAGATCCATTTGAGGGATATATTATCTGTGTGAACTTTGTAAATGCGCTGTAATATAGTCGACAGCTCATGTGGCAGGGAGCACGCGATTTAAGGGGGCGGCGCCGAGTGTAAATCAGTGCATTGTTAATGATGCCCCAAAATAGGCAGTTAAAAAAATTAATTTAAAAAAATCTATGGGGTATTTTGAGCTGAAACTTCACAGACACATTCAGGAGACACCTTAGACTTATATTACATCTTGTGAAAAAGCATTCTTGGGCACCTTTAATATAAAATTCTGGTTACACTTTATTTTTTGGTGTCCGTGTTACAGCTTAATTATACATTTAAGTACTGATTAATATAAATTAACTACATGTACTTACTATAAGGATTAGGCTTTTGTTTAGGGTTAGTTGTATGTAATTATGCATAATTTACCATTATTACTATAGTAACTGCATGTAACGTGTAACGAGGATGCTGTAAAATAGTGTTATAAAAAATCTTTATGTGAAAGCTCACAGCATATTGAACAGTGCTTATTTATGAAGTGCTAGCAAGCATGCATTAGATTTGCTATCCCTCCACCATCTGTATCCAGCCTCAGGCTGCTGTGACATCATGACCATTCGAACAGTAAATTCAAACCATTCAGGTTTGATTGGTGCTGTTTTTCCTCTTCCATCAGAGTGGAGTCTCTACTGAGGTGTTAGATGGCCACAGGGCCTATATGCATGACGTGAAGTGTTCACTTACATTAGTGTTTAATGACACATCTAAAATTGCAGTGTATGTAAGTGCAGCTTCAATATTTGACCTTTACCCTCTTTATAATAATACAAGCTTGCCTCTTTCCGCCTTTTTGTGATTATAGATCCCAGACTAATCATTTTAGATTTTTATAGAATGTTTTCTGCGCTATCTAAGTAATTGAAAATTTCATAGTGTTATATAGCAATAAATTAGCATGGTCCCAAATGTCTGACAATTATGAGGCCTAATATGTCATTGCAGCCTCAATAATTGTTCAACTGGTAGAACATGGCTCTAGTATCACCTGGGTCAGGGGTTCGATTCCCTGGTAAAATGAGAAACGTATGCCGCTGAGTCTCACTTTGGATAAAAGCGTCTGCCAAATCTATGAATGTAAATACGCAGCAGTGTAACTTGTCCAAAGCTAGCAGAAGGAGATCAAACCTGTTTGAGGTTAACCTCGTGAGTCTAGAAAAGTCTAGGGTCCCTTGTGGCCAGATTTAAATATTCAAAAGGATATCAGAGAGAGGAAACCTGTAGCCACACGTCTCCTTCACTCTTATGAATATTTATCTGTCTGCAGTTGGTTTTGGAACATAACAGGGTGTTGTAGAGCAGCGTCTGTTTCTGACAGTTCGCGAGCGCCCCATCTGTGGCTTCCTCCTCCAAGAAAGCTTTCTTGGCTTGCGTGGAGGACACGCAGAGGTTCCTGGGAGTCCCATATCAATGAGAAGATCTCAGCATAGAATTACGCTGACTTTTAGCAAATTTTACAGATTGTTTTAAAGGCTCTTTTAGCTCATAAAACACATAATAAACCACTGTTTTGGCAGGTTAATGACCAAGCAGAATTGACTGGTTAATGTATTTACTTGGGCAAGGAGAGGGTTATTTGGTGATGGTTGTTTGGACAACAATAAATGGGGTCAGGTTTGTTTTTTTATTGCAGAACACTCTGAGGAATGCATCCAAGAGCTTCTTTATCTTTGTGCTCCATGTTGGGGTTATTCAAAGTGCATGCAACTCGCAACAAGATAAACCTAAAGAAATAGAGATGCAACTGGAATACATTATTTTGCTCATGGGTCAACCTGAAGAAGAGTCCCATGTGTGACATTTCAAATCCATAGTACAATATCTTTATTGTGCTGTCACAATGTACAGTAGATTAAATTGGAATACAATGCATCTCCGGTCATTTGTCACCAAGACTAGAGCATACATCCCTTGTTCGGCTCGCCATGCTGTACAAGAAGCCCAGGAGAGGCATATACCTACCACGTTCAGTCAGAAGAAAGGAATCAGCATGTATCGCAAACCTCCAAACCACACATCCGTGACTATTGGATTCATCTGTGTTCATGATGGATGCACAATGTACACATTTTTAATCGTCATTGCTTTGGCTTGCGGGCAAGGAGTAGGATGCAGGCAATTATCATTTTCATTAACTCGATTCTTGGTGATGTTTCTAAACCTGTCAGCTTGATGCAGAGTCTTTTTCATGCCTCTTTACAATGTCAGTTTCCTTGCAGGTATTTTTGGTCTGATGCAACACTGTCAGTAGGTATTTATCTTCCACACCCTTACAAATGAGGATTTTGTCTATTCCTAATTTCAGCTTTCTGTTTCTGTTAGTTGCTCTTTAAAGGTTTTCACACTTGGGTGTGCTCTCGCTTTCATGTGGCATTGCTTAATCCTTAAACCTTTATTATGGTGGAAAACTAAAATAAAAAAATTAAAATGTGTTGTTGTTGATTATGATTTTTAAAGTCCCCCTGTGGTGAAAATCAGTTTTTTTAATGTTGTTTATATGTCTGTGTGGTGTTTTTAATGTGCTTTAAGACAAACCATATGCAAAATCATAAGTCAACACCATTGCTGAGTATTTTCTCCTTAAAACTGCAGTGAGCCAAAAACGGTCTCAAAAACGTGGTTTGAAATCGTTGGTGTTTCTAACATCACAAACTACCTTGTAACCAATCACGTCAATGTGTGATCGATCGTCAACGAGTGGATCCCTGAGCTAGTGTGAGTGAGTGGAGGCGGGGCTAATTTGCATATTCATGGGACCACGTATACTAAATGAGGCAAGGGTGTAGAGTTACATTTAAGCTATTTTAAGGCATGAAGGAAAAAAACATCTCAAAATGTCATTTTGATGATCAAAGATGAGTTTTAAGGGATTATTGACTACAGGAGGACTATTCGAATAGTAACATCAAAAACGTAATTTCTGTCGTACTTTCACATGGCATTGCTTGATGCTTCTCTGTCCACAAAAATGAATGGAATTATGCAAATGTAAGTAAACATGGAAAATTTAGATTATTATTTCTTTTGCAGTTTAATAATCGCAATTTCAAATTTATTTCAATTCATTGTGCAGGCCTTTTTCTAAATCTAAATCTTCCTGTTCACATTAGAATATTTATGTAACCATACTGTAGAATGATTCATTTATGACACTTGATTTACATTGCAGCAGCTATAATGGTTTTTAAATACGGTGTTCTTTGAAAACCAAAACACATTAGCCCTTAGCATCTCACAAGTTGGCGGCACACCATCTAGCCTCCTTAACGGCAAAAACATATTTCGAAGCATGGAAAGACCACAGTGCTTAAAGGGTTGGCAGGAAGAATAGGATTTTATAATCCAACATGATGTAAGGTCCATCGTCTGTGTTCTGATCTGCTTTGGAATAGTGATCGGTTGGAAAGACAGTTTTGTCTGTCAGCTCTCTCCGTCGTGTTATCAGACACAGCCAATCATCTGAAGCCGGATCCTAACACAAGCGAAAAGGGTTTGAAGAAGGGAAAGAGTGAGTGCAGCTTGCAATTACCATTTCGTGGTCCCCTTGTGAGGCACATTCAAAGTAAATAATTAAGCTTTTCACTGAAGAAACACCAACCCATTTAAACAAGCTGCTAAAGAGGCGCTGGGATTGATTTGAGGGACTGGCCTTGAGACAAACACAAATTAGAGAGTAGCCAAGGACATCTCATTTGTTGAGAGAGGGAGAGAGAGAGAGAGAGAGAGAGAGAGAGAGATTGAGAGTGAGTGTGTGTGTGTGTGTGTGGTGGTGGTGGTGGTGGTGGTGATTTTAAAAAAGTGCAGTGTTTTCCTGACTTTCTATTTTGCTATAACTCTTTTTCAACCCTTAGCGGTCTTGAATGATGTGCTAGTCGGTTATGTAAGAATAGAGAATTACCGTAGCCTGTCCCGTGTTGAACCCTGGGAATTCAGAGCTACATCATTGTGTCAAGCAGTCAGGAACGCTCCTTCGACTGTGCGCTAGCATATTTCACATGGAACCATGCACTGCCAAAATCAACCGCCCGCTTCCTCTTCCTCTGAAACACACTGATACTCTGTGTTGGCTGAGTCCACTTTTATTTCTGCCTACACTTCCACATCCCTCCACACTTCCCTACATCATCATCATCATCTGACCCCTAAATTCAACATTTAGTAGCCCAACCATAATCCCAGAGCATTCATAAATCTCCTTGAGAGAGCGAGACCTCTCGGCAGATGTATCTAAAGTATAGCAGATTCTGTTTTGGTCTTCTCAAGCCCCTAATGTAACGCTTGTGGGGTTTGGGTATCTGCCACCTTCCTGGATTAAACCCTCACTCTCCAAGCACGTTCTGGGTGCCGTATGCTCTGGCATACGGACTCAATTACCATACAAAGTCATTCTGTAATGCGGCGGTTATGTGCACTCCACCTAATTGACCCTCGTTGTGCTGAAAGATTTCTGGACGACTAGGGACACGTCAGAGCTGCGGAGCGGTGCTCACTCATCATTCCAACCGCACGGGCCTCTACCCTTCAACGTGACATATGAACGTCATTATCACGTACACATGCCACTTGGATAAAATGGTTTCTCCCGACCCTTCGGTAAATTTGCGGCAGGATCCTAGTGTTACATCGATCCTGCATTAATTACCTCTTCTGTGGTTTCTTGTCGTATATGTAAAAGTATTTGCCTGCGCTGAATAGCAGCAACAGCAATGTGGTTATCGCTCACATGCTCTAATTACTCATTTCAATTCTAATGCATTCCCACCCCAACTAGCTTTAATTTTTCAGGTGTGTCTCAGAGAGAACAGCATGAAGTTACATGCCTGTGAGGAACAAATGGCTGCATAGTAGAGATGACTTCTCTAATCTGTGCTGGAGCATGTGCCTGGAGCTACAGGCCTGTTTCTGTGCCAGGGAGATGTACAGTACTGCTGCTGCTAATGATGAAACATTTTGATATCAAAGAGTTTGCCAATCTTACACGGCATTTCTCTTTTTCAAGACAAACTGACAAGGAGATCTGTTATTCTTAATCATGGTGCAATGGGCTAATCTTAATCATTAGCTATTATTTTGTGCCCTAAAAGGAAAATAAGGTGCACTAGGAATCAGTATGGTATTTGTTAATACTATGTCTAGTACTTTCACAGCATTTATTTATTTGTGTTAATATTATTTTAATTAATATTAACCAAATTTAATATTTGAATTATAGTATGCCCTTTTAGTTTTTTTTATTTTAACAGTGAACAACAGTGTATACACTACCATTCAAAAATGATTAGTCAGTAAATCTCTTATGCTCACCAAGGCTGAATTTGTTTTATCAAAAAATACAGTGAAAACAGTAATATTGTGAATATATTATAATTTAACTGTTGTCTATTTATATATATATATATATATTTAGATATTATGTACTTTATTCCTGTGATGACAAAGCTGAATTTTCAGCATCATTAAGCCAGTCTTCAGTGTCACAAATATGTTAATGCGTTATTGTTGCATTAACTTTGACAGCCCTAACTTTGACAGCATTTTTTCTGTCCCCTTTGAAAGACAGGATATAATTTCCCTAAATCATCAGCTGTTTTTAAACAATCGGCCGATGACTGATAGTGAAAATAATTTCTTTCATTAACCGATACGATTATTGGCCAATACATCGGTGCATCCCTAATAGAGATCTTTTATAATATTGTAAATGTCTGTCTGTTGACATTTTTGATCAGTTTAATGTATCCTTGCTGAATAAATGTATTACATTTCTTTATAACAGTATGTCTATTAATAAACATTAACCAAGATTCTGTAAAAACTTTATTTTATTTTAATATTAACAAATTGAGCCTTGTTCTGAAGTGTTACCAGGGGTTCTATATGCTGGTTGTTAGTCACTTATGTGAATTTTGGCCTATTTGGAACCAAACTTGTTTGAAGCACTGCCATGCTCCTATACAAGGGCGAGGGGAGGTTTATTGGGCATTTGCTGCCAAAACATTTCACTCAGTCTCTCCACATACACCTCTGCAAGTTTTAGAATAATGATACCAGTCTTCTGTCATAACTAGCCCACCAACATAATTGAGTTAGAGTCAGCCAAGTCAGCTTTCTCCGGAAGCATCCTCCAGAGAATATATAAAATCAGCCGTAGACGTACACAGGTATTAGAGATATAAGGGATTTTTTTTTTTTTTTTTTTAGGAAATGGAATTATCATCTGAAGACTTTGCATTTATCATTCCAAGTTGACATTTCTTGATGCAGATTTGGAAACAGGCCTAGATTCAAGGTCACTGAATGTATGTCTATGACTGTGTGAAGTGGCTACAGCCCAGTGCCTGTGCAACAAGAGAGTGTGTGTGGCATTCTGCGGTCTACAGCTCAAACCCTAATCACCTCCCCAAATAAACAGACCCTCCTATTAATGATCCGCGTAGCCATTTTACATGGCAGCGTTCCCCAAATAACTTTCTGTGGCCTTTTTAAAAGTAGCGATTTTAACAGGTGCCACTTTTTCTGGCTCAGGAGCGTAGCTGCTGACCAATCAATTTTCCCAACGGTAATCCCTGGTCTGAAAGGATCCTGTTTCCTATCAATTAACGTGGACTGGTGTTCAGAGCTTTTGTTTACAGCCTTGCAATGAACAGCTGGCCTATCTAACCTTCAGATGAAATGCCATGGTGCCCTAAATCCCAGCGAAAACAAGGCCTGGGTTATCAATACATATTGCCTGATTTGATTAGATTCAGATTCACAAGCTTTCGATTCAGTTCAAAATTGTTTTGATTACAGTTCATTTGGGTAGAATTCTTTTCAGATATTTATTTAACAAATATAATAATCAACACAGTCAAGAAGCAAAATGTAAAATAAGCTTTATATTGCATTTAATTTGTAAAATATTATAAAGTTGTGAACACTTCAGTTATAAATTCATCAGAATGATTCAAATTGTAGCTTTGAATCAAATGGAGATTCAAACTGATTTTTTTGAATGATTGTTTAAAAGGAGTGGTTCAAAAGAGTAATTTGTGCATGAATCGGGACTATATTTGCGCTGTATGTTTCTAGTTCACTTAAAAGAACAGATTATAAGAGTCATTTGTTCATTAATCGGATTGCACTGTTTTTGTGTAAATCAGTCATTTTGCAGTGCACGTTGTTTTATCAGCGCATTTAATTCGGACCACAAAGTCAGGTAAAACGTGAGTAATATAAGTGTAAAGCAAGCAAAATGTCTTGAACTCCATCATACTATGAGAAGATATTTTACTAAGCTGTCAGAAAGCTCCTCCTACCATTACATGTTCACATTGGGGAAATTCAAAAAATCATTCCTGTTTAAAAGCTTAAACTCAAGTGTCCTCCTGGGTCTTAAAACGGCTGAGATATGACTGTGCTGAGCCCTCCAATGACTCAAGCTTATTCATAGGCCCAGGTTGGAATGTGTTGTCACCTCCAGACGTGGTGTGAGCATAAACACATTCAATCCTCACGGTGCCACATCCACTACTCTCTTCAAAAAGTCCATACGAGAGTGCTGTGGAGCCGACAGACCCCTTTGGTTTACCTCATCACAGAGGATGAAGAGCTGGAAGCAAGACGTAGCAGTGAGGTACGGCCATAACTGCGGGGAGTCGTAAATCTCTAGCTTGGCTTTGCATACGCAGAGGCCTCTGGTTGGGGGGTTATCCATCGCACGGTACAGGACAGGCAGTGCATCACTCTTCCAGACTGCGAAAAGCAGGAGCTTATAAAGCACAGGAGCTTATGAAAGGGAAAGAATGTTTACCTCACCGCTAGTCAATGCACTCACAGCGCTTTATAAACGACCACATGCCCACAAGTACTCGGCATGAGGTTAGAAAATTTACTTTGCCACTTTTTCAATTCCATTGTTTATTATGACCTATAATTGCATTTTGATTTCACCTCTGTGTACCAACTGAAAACAGATCTTCATTTTAGGCTGCTATGAATGGACATCCAGAGTAAGTTCCATGAGTCTGAGAATACATTTTAGGATTAGTGATAATCAAATGTAATTCAGCTTAAATTTGTTTGCCATAGAGATGGAATATGTCCTTTTAAAATAAATTGGACCCACGTGTAGTTTTTTCATTGAATGCTTTGGTTTTTCCTGGAATATAATTCAGAGGGAATCTGAGGTATAGAGACATGCCCGAAATGCTGCATTCCTCTGCACAGCCCCAAACAGTACGCTTACTGTTTTCCTTCAAAATCGCTGTCGTTTTCAAGGCCCCGTCTTAATTGCAACCAGCATTCGAAAGCGCATTTAAAATGATCAAATAGCCTAATGCAAGATTAATGAAAATTCTGTAAATGAATAAGTATTTCCAATAGCTAAGACTGGTAATTATGGTGGCCTCAAGCTGAGCCTCTGAAAGACGTTTTGTACTCTGATGCTTGTAAAAGGAAGTCAAAACAGCTGCATTCGACTGTGATGAAACCCAAACTTCCTCTGTTTCTATCGAGCTCCTTTATCTAATTCCCTCCAAAAGTCTAACAACTTAGTCTTACTCTAATTACTAGAGGAAATTAATTAAGCCATCAATGCGATAACATGGAATATTCACATGGGATGACTGACGGCCAATCTGAACTGAGAACTATCATCCTTGTGCCTCTGAGGACCCCAGACGGCAAAATGTGTTCTCTTTGACCCCAATTACTTGAGATGTTCTTTAACACCAACTAATCAGTAGAAGTAGAGTATCTGGCCTCCAGTAACTGGATTTTTTTTTTTTTTTTCCTCCAACCTCAACACAGAATGAGTGGGTGAAAGGCTGGCTAATTGTATTACTTGAAGGTCTGAACCGACGTTGAACAGCTGGAGTAATTGAAGTAATTGTTATTAGATTGATCTCTACTGAACCAAACGTCATCTTTCATCTGATTATAGTTCTTCCCCTTTCAGTGGCACTCACATCTGCAGTTTCTTTACTATGAAGTCATGCATAAAATGCTTGTCCCTATATTTTTACAAACTGTAGAATATAAATGTTTTATCTAGGGGAGAAGAATGTATGCATGCATTTTTGATGCAAATGTACATAGAGGGGCTATTTATGGAGCTTTTTGAGTGATAACTGACTTAAAAGCCATTTTATCCATGCTAAATATTGATAAGAGGCAGCGCTACACCTGTTCAGTGATGTATTTATTTATTTTTTTGTTTGCTGTCACCATTATTAGATTTATATTTTAAAATGTGTGGATTTAGCATCAACAGCAAGCACAGTTTACAAATCTTAATCCCTCCAAATATTAGCAGGCAGCGTATATTTTAGTCACAATAGTTGAAAAACTGTATTTTAAATTAGCTATCATATTATCGTGCAGTAGGAGAAAACCAAATTAAAATTCACTTGCTTTGTTTGGCATGAAAATGGTATTTTCAAGTGGTTTCAAATCCTGTACACCCATAAATGGTGACCCAAACTGTGTATTGTGATATGAGAAGTCAATCTGAACACAAATTTAGTTTCTCCCATGGGTAGATATGGTTTGAACGATGCAATATGCATATTTTTGGATATTCATGCACATTTGCCTGCAGAGGCATAGTAAAGTCTGTAAGAGATTAGCCTTTTCCAGTATCAATATGCTGCCATGCCATTATTGAAAGTGTCTCTAGTGGTTATCTCATCATTGTCCAACTGCTAACCTACATCCTGTACCCCCATGTAACCTTTGCAGTGGTGGAGCCTGATAGTGGGCTGTTTTCTGTAAAATATCTTGGCTGAATCGCACAGCGGGGAAGCAGAACCCACTATTTCCTGTCCCCTTCTTGATTTTACAGCATTTTTCATCTTTACTACTGGAGACGGCTGTAATATCGAAACAGATTTAAGGCTGATTCGTGTCAAACATGTTGATAGTATTTTATGGAGCAGTTGGTTAAGTGGTATCACAAGCCTCTATAAATGTCTGGATAAAGAATGATGTTAATGCATGAAAATATATGAAATATTCATAGCTTATTATACTTCCCCAGCATTTCCTTTGGCAAAGACTGGGGATAAAATAAAAAGCGATTAAGCTCTATGTTTGGTGTTAACCTCAGAGTCCGTTTCTTTCTCGGTTTATTTGTAATATAGGAAACTCTCAGAATTATTGGGACAACATTAGCAAATTCCCTCACTCTGTTTGTTGAAGATAAATGATAGATTGCTAGATGCTTTGGCTGATATCTGTATATGAACTCACAGACTTTGAACATTGTACAAAGCTTGACCTGGATGTATAACCTTTTTATGTTTCCTCCTGCTTCCACAGAAATGTTGATGGATTCCACCACAGCGACCGCAGAGCTTGGCTGGACGGTATATCCAGTGTCGGGAACAAGTGACAGCAGTGTAAGTTCTCTTAATGTGTCAGATGTCTAGCTCTAATTCAGTCTTTTTATTGCACACAGTTTACTGAGGTTACATGAAATTATCAATTAATCCTACTTCTCTGATGACTGTGACAGAAACTGGATGTGAATCTTTACCATATAGTGCCACAAAGACTAGGTTTTATCCATCTAAGCTCATGCCTGCTCAGCACCCACTGGTCAGGGAGTAATTAATCGTTTCCTCCCCCGCACCAGGATCTATGTTCTTCCGAACAGATCAGGAGAAGAAAAATATATTCCTGAGTAATGTGCTGGTGAATTTCTAAAAAACCACTCCCTATTTTATTAATTTATTTATGCTTCTGTGTCTGTTTGGGGGGATGGTTTAAATTATACCATTCCATGTGTCTGGAAGCAGTAAAATAAAAATGGAAGACTGAGAGAGACAGAGAGACTAAAAATTGGAGGAAGAAAAGAGGATAGAAGGCTGACAATGTGGCCGAGCAACTTCAAAGTTCTTTAGATATAATTTTACACACCATCTTTTCGAACCTGAGGGCACACAGCTTTTTTGCCTGTACTGATTAGAGCAATCAATATAAAAGAACAAAAAGTTCTGGTGTCTCCGGGTCTGAGGCTCTGGATTCAATCTGCACCAAATAAGATTCACCTCTCGTTTTTCTTTATACCAAAAGAAACAGAATTACACATGCTTTGCGTCATCACATCTTTTTCATCCTTACAATTCTGAAGGTTTATCAAAGCTATTTCAATACCACAACTAATAGCTACACAGACAGACAGAATGTCTTGATATAAAGTGTAAAATTAAATATCGCATGGTTCAGATGCAAAACTTTTTTTCCGTTTTGACACATTCAGAAATGTAGAGATCCAAAATGGCCCAGCATCTTAGAGGAAATGGATTCTTCAGCAAGGAATGCTGGTGATTGTTCCAACTTTCCCTCAGATTCACTTTCGGTTATTCTGCTGTCTTACACCACATATTTTCAAAGAGCATATACATTTTCTTAAAAGAAACAAGATATAAAGAATAGTCTCTTACAAGACATAGCACAAAAGTCAGGGCATGGCGGTTCCCCGCAGCAGCACTAAACAGGTGGGATTCTGTAAACCTTATAGAGAGAAAGGCTTTAAGTTATTGTCTTACACCCCTGCAGAGCCTTGTGGGCTTAACTAAAGTATCAGTGTCAGTCAAAATATAGAGCACTCCATCAACAGTTGGCTTTCATGCCACTGAATAGCTTTGCTAAACAAACCCCCATTGCCGAACTGTCAAGGAGAAAAAATCCAGATGTGGTTTGTGCATTCACTCATACATTCTTTCATTCATTCATTCATTTACATTTGTGTCCTGAATTCTAAACCCTTTGATATTTTATGCTGGTGAAATATACTGTATAGAATGGTGTAATTATGGAAGTTAACACCTACATTAAAGAAAGATTTATGGTAACATTTTATCACAGCCAGGTGTGAGGAGCACATACTTCATGTGCTTTCTGTTATTATTTTTTGACTGTACCTATTACTCTAAATGTCTGCATAGTGACTTGTTTGGACCTGCACATCAGCTTTTCAAACTCATGTTACAATTGCACGTCTTTTAATAATTTAAAGACTTATTGAAATCAAAGTTGGAATTTGCTGGCTTTTAATTTGGTCTGTTAGTTTTTTGGCCATCTATATAACTGTAAAGTGGCTTGCAAACTTTGATTTGAGCAGCTACACAGAATCAGACACTTATACGATAACACTGTTTTCACTCTAAAATCAAACACAAAGTAAGTGGTAGAGAAAATGTCGAGTTGGAGAGCATTTTCAGTAAGCAGCACCATGTGAACCTCTTGATTTATTCTGTTAACCTCACAATTTAAATCAGTGAGTATTTTCAGCTTTTTCTAGGGCACTTTATAAATGGTTGTTTTATCACGTAAAAAGACAATTTTCACTTATGTGGCATTGGGAGCATTTTATGTAAAGTAAACATTTTTATTTAGGATGACTTATTTTTAATTTATAACAGCTATGGTGTGTGCAGTCTGTGCACATCCTCATGAGGCTGTAAATTAAGTCATTACCGGCTTAGTTAGAGAACAGCGTTGCAGGAGACATTACAAATGTGTGTAAATGCCACCATGTTCAAACCCAGTTTTGGTCATGCATCTAGACTCATTGCTTACTGATGCAGAACATGAAAATAAGCTAGTACATTTGTGTAACTAATCAGTGTGATAGTGTGGCCCTCACTTGACTGCCTCAAGGTCCAGATCTAACACTGTCATTAATCATCTGTGACTTTATTTGCATGCTCATGAACTGCTTCTGTCTGTTTTGTGAGAAATAATGAACAATGAAATTAAATTTGATGCTGTAAAGTGGGACATGCTCACAAATGCCCTCTGTTAAAGAGATATTTCACCCAAAAATGGAAATCTATTCACCCTTATGTAATTTCAAATCTATATGACTTTAGATATAGATATTTTAAAAAATGCCAAGTTTTTTTCTTCTTCTTCTCCATACAGTGAAAGTCAGTGGGGTCCAAAACAACACCTGAGACATTTTTCAAAATATTCTCATTTTTAAGCTTGTCTTAAAAATGTGGTTTCTCTTTGTTTGGAACTGTGTAGTCTCAGTATTTCTGAGTGGTATGTCACGAGCTAGATGAAGACATCAGGAAGCAAATGTTTCAACCAACACAAACCTATCAGAACCGCCTTAAATTATATGTCCTGAAATCAGTACCAATGTGGATTGGTCTATAAAACTATTGTATTATTTTTGGGTCCCGACATCAGGGAATCAAATCTCTGTGTGGTCACATGTCAAGGATTGAAACAAGCCGTCTTTCAGCAGCATAACTCTTTTGTCATGTCCTTGATTCGTATGAGATATGTAAACATTATCCACATGGATATAGATAGACACAAGGGTTAAAGAAGCAATAGGAAGCTTGTTTGTCTTACTTCAGATGTTGTGCATTACCAGTGGATGGAGGTAATTGAAGCTGACTGCCAAAGACGGCTCAGTTTGTAGGTCACCTCTCATTTTTTTTTTTCAATCACTTTCTGTCCCTCTGTCAATCTTCCTAATGGTGGGGAGCTCAGTATCTCGCTTAGGGTTGTAATCCCACTGCACTTTAGCTGAAATATCCGGATGTCATTTGTCCCATATGTCCCCTCAGGACAAATGTCTCAATGTGACTATCTGTCAGATTTCCCACAACTGCAAATTGGGAAAGTTTCCCTCAGGAGCTGGCATACATGCTCCTTTTTGCCCCTCTGCGTGAATTATTTATTTATGCAGATTTACGATGTATTTCTTTGAGTCCAAAGAACGCTTTGCAGTGAGATGTGGAGTCAGCATATTTCACAGAAGGACTCATCAGCACTGCTCGACTGGTTACAAATGCTTGAATACAAATGACAGCCCTGGGAGAGCTTTAATTGCTGGCTTCATGTAAACTTCATAAGGTTCTGACAGTTTATTTGTAGAAGATGCAGAAGTCCAAATAAAAGTTCAGAGCCGTGTCATAGTGGAACAATTAATATAACACAAAAGCTTGATCGTGGCCAACTTCTGCATCCCCCGGAGCGAGCCTTTTTCATAATTCAGCACAAGCGTGCGGCTCCGCTCTAGCCGGGAGAGCCTCTGTCTGGGAGACTTATAGATCCCAGCTCGGTTGTGAACTTTCCTTCGTCGTGGGTGGCAGGGGAGTTATCATTTCTAAACTTCTGTCCACAAGAACAGTGTGCCATTTATCACAGAGCTCCTTTTCCCAGTGCAAGTTACAAGTTTAATTCAGTTCAATTGTGACTTCCAGTTTTTTTTTTTTAGCATGATTTATTGCAATTAGATACTTTGCTATTCCGAAGACACTGTTTACGTAAGATTAGTCATATAGCTAAAACATTCTGTTTGCCAAAGTGTTATCATCGTCATTAAGGATATTCACTGCACATTCTTGTATCCAAAAACAGCAAGATGGAACTTTTTGAACTTAATAAATACTCATGCAGTTGTTTCTTACCAGGATGTTGTGATGTTGTTTGATAATGAAAGTTTTTTTTAGCACAAATGATACAGGATAATGTGTTGTGCACTACTCAGAATTAAATTGATAATGCACTTTAAATTAAAATTTAATTCCTGAATGTGAATTGAGATGAGGATAAAGAATTGCAATTGAAATTTGAATGTAATGAAGTAGAATTAAAATTAATTTGTATAACTGTAATTTTTAACTAGAAAAGCAAAGTTTGTGAATACTAAATTTTAAGGTTGTATGATAGATATCTTTCATCTAGGGATTGTTCAAATCCTTAAGCTTAACAATGAGATATAGTGATTCTTGGCTTAATTTAACATAGCCTGCAATGTCTAGTTGAACTAAATAGGACAGTAGATTAAGAGAAGAACACAGACTACAGAGTATGTCTTGTCATGATTGAAAGACTGCAGATCAGGACCATGTGGGACCCATAAATCCCAGGTTGTGTTCTCATCCAATGGACCAAAGCTCTGGGTTTTGCACTAGCAGTCTCTCTAATGATCTTTCTTATATTTGCTTGTGACCCTCAAAGCATAGCTTGAGCCCTTAGACCTAATGGCAGCATAATTTTACATTTGGGTGCCAGTAAATAGGAAGACGAGCCAGTGGTGCACCACTGCTGAAGAGCCCCCCCTATGTAAGGCTCTGGCATAGGCTTCAAAAGAGCCTCCAGCCTCTTCTTGTGGGTCTTAACACACTTTTTGATAAAGGCCCTGACACACTTGTGAGAGCGGTACATTACCCAGGAGGAAGTTTCAGTAAGCGTGACTCTCTCTGTTAAGTCCATAACTACTTTTAAATTGTCCAGTTTATATTTCAACAAGTCTGTTTTTAAGACTATTTAATAAAATAATTAGTCATTAAAATATGTTTCAGCATACACAATATAAATACAAAAAAACTGATTTTTAATAATTATTTAATCATTAAAATATTATAAAATATTATTTATTTGTTAACTAATTGAATAATTTGTATTTATTTTAACTTATTAAAATATATAATTTATTATTAAATTGTTAAAATATATATAAAATATTCAGTTGCATTTATTTTTTAACAATAAAGGTTAAAAAGACAGTGCTTATATACTTTTCTGGCCTGCCATATTACAAAATATTGTCTCCTCATTTAATGCTGAATCCCTCAAAAAACAGATGGTCACCCTTTAGCCACACTCCCACTGAAAGTCCAGGAGAAAACCTATGGAAATCAAGATGTTTCTTCTAATTTCACACTCGGTGCTTGATCGCTTGGCTCTTATTATATCTCATTTGGTTCTCCTCTTTGCCTCTGATGAAAGAATGGCAGGGAAGCCGAGACAGCACAAAGGGAGGCTTTCAATTTAAGGGCCGTTTGTTTGGAACATCATGTGATATGCGCTTACTCAGTCTCTCATTAGCAACATTGCTTTTATATCAGTTCTTTCTAATTTGATTAGTCAGAGTGACATACTACAAACAAGAGGATGCTACACCCTGTCTTCTCTTGTTTAACTACCTTTCATTCTCACCTCTCTTTCTGGTTCATGGAAGAATGTGTCATCCTTAAGAAAGGCGGCAAGGTCAATGGCTGCCAGTGACCCAAGACACATCTGGCTGCTTGAAAGGACTGAGATGAAGTGATGGAAAACTTAATTTTACACACAGACAGACACACACACAAGTGCAAGTGTTAATGACCACAATCCTATCCAGAATCATTTCAGTTCATCTCCGCCGAATAACAGGGACATGGGAATAAAGAACAAAAGCTGCAAGGAAAGAAAGCTGTTTTAATTAGTCCAAGATCATTTGATAGAATGGAGGTCTTGGACAAGCTTGACTTTCTCCCCCAGTCTGTCAAAACTCTGTCAAAATCCTTGTTAAGCAGCAACTAATTTGGGAAATTATGTCAGCTGTTAAGTGAAGAGTAAGACACTCAAGGGGAGGGTGATTTGGGGAGGGTTTGGGTGATCGCTTGCTGGGCTTTGAGGCCGTGGTGCGAAAAATGTTTTTTAAGGTGAAGAAAAGGGCTTTCCCGTGTTGGACGAGGTCAAGACTTCTGTGCCTGGTATTTGAGTTGTTTAGTGCTGAAAGCCTGTGGCTTGATTGCAGGCAAGTTGGCTGAAAACCACAATGGAGTCATCTGGAGTCACTTTAGGCCGAGCAGTGAAGTCCCTGGTGCGTGTACCCTTCATGCTTTAGTGTGCGCAATATATACTTGTAAATTTTACAAGAAGTCTCTTTCACTCTATCAAAATGCCTTCCGTATAATTTGATTATCTTAGGTTTGTAATGTTTAACAGGATGGGTTTTTTTTTTTTTTTGTTCATGTAAGTGTTACACTAATGGTCAGTAGGTCATCTAAAGACAAATGTTCTGCATTTTTTATTTTCCATTTCTGTTCGTTTCATTTCTCTTTTCTTTTTTCTTTTTTGTCTCATCTCTAATTAAAGGGATAAGTCACCCAAAAATGTAAATTCTGTGATCATTTACTTACTCGCATGTCACCTGTATGAATTTTTCTTTTTTGGAAAATAAGATATTTAGATTTTTTTTTTTTCGAGAATTTTTGGCTAAACTATCCCTTTAATACATTTTTTATTTTAGTTTTACTGTTGAGTCAGCCTGTTTGTTTAATTTCGCTAAATTATGCTCAGTTGTTTTCTCGTTGCGAGGGAAAGAATTAATGCTGGCTCCATTTTTAAGCTGCCTGAAGGCAGAAAAGAGGCAGCAGAGCAAAAAATAAAAGACTGTGTAAACATCAAAGTGTATCACCTTTTCTTTGTCTCCGTCTGAGCTATATTAATAGTACATATTTTTTATACAGTGCAAGAAATCAAGAGCGAGGGAGAGAGACAAAAATAAATAGAGACCAGAATCATTTGGCACTGCCATGTGGGGGTCTGCAGAAAACCCAAGCCAGTGCCAGCCCTCTCTATGCATAGTGCCAGGGCCTGTTGGCAGTCTAGCAGGAGAATTTTGCTCTCTTTCCCACCTCATTCCTCCTGTGCTCTGTAATCTGGCCTGTGCATATGGGGAAAGCTGCTGAAAATGGTTCAGGTGCTCATAAAGCAATCCAGAGATCTGATGCAGAGATACAAATGTGTCTATAACATGATAGTTTCTGCTGTCAGGTCATTTTTTAAAATCTAGCTAGGAAGGGATTGACTGTTACATTTTTGACTGTCTGGCATTTTTGGCACATATTTGATCATTCATACAAATAAATTAATAAAGCTAACCATTAAAGGTAACTGAATAGTAAATGAAGCATTTTTCCCATTCCCATCCCATTGAGGGAGGTAAAAAAAAAAAGAGGTAAATGTCTAGAGGTTAAAAAAAAAAAAGCTGGATGTTAAACAAATCAGTTAACCTTTGCTTTCTCATTTTCTTTGTAGTGGGAAGAAGTGAGTGGCTACGATGAGAATATGAACACCATCCGTACCTATCAGGTGTGTAATGTCTTCGTCGCCAACCAAAATAACTGGGTGCGCACTAACTACATCAGACGAAGAGGTGCTCAACGCATTCACGTGGAGATGAAGTTCTCAGTTCGAGACTGCAGCAGCATCCCAAATGTCCCTGGTTCCTGCAAGGAAACTTTCAACCTCTACTACTATGAATCAGACGGTGACACAGCCACCAAAGTCTTTCCCCCATGGATGGAAAACCCTTGGATCAAGGTAGATACCATTGCGGCCGACGAGAGCTTCTCGCAAGTAGACCTGGGCGGACACGTGATGAAGATTAATACAGAGGTTCGCAGTTTCGGCCCTGTCTCCCGTAACGGTTTCTACCTAGCCTTCCAGGACTACGGCGGGTGCATGTCGCTAATCACTGTGCGAGTGTTCTATCGGAAGTGCCCTCGCACCATCCGTAACGGAGCGATATTTCAGGAGACGCTTTCGGGAGCAGAGAGCACCTCACTGGTGGCAGCGAGGGGAGTGTGCGTCCCTAATGCTGAGGAGGTCGACGTTCCCATTAAACTGTACTGTAATGGGGATGGAGAGTGGATGGTCCCTATTGGCCGCTGTATGTGTAAAGCAGGGCACGAGGCTGTGGAGAATGGAACTGTTTGCAGAGGTAAGCGAGCTCTTCTGCTAATGTGTAGTGGTCTTGTCATGTTGCACAAAACTCTTTTCATTTTTAGGTCACAGCTGCTACTGACCCTAAAAAAGCAGAAAAGTCTTTGTTCGCTTGTCTGTGTCTTTTGGTTATCTGTCGTCTTTTCAGGGCACTATCCTTGTTGTTTCATGTTCTGGAAAAAAACATAAAAAACCTTCCTTAAAATATTTAAAATTTTCTTAAAACAAAATTGCAGTATATTTTAAGGCCTGTTCTCAGAGAATATATTTTGGCAACACCCCACTGGCAACATTTTGTTTTGTTTTAAGCATAACTGTAACAAAATATTGGCTTTATGCTATAGAAGATGGTATAAGAAAAAAATTAATTGAAAAATTAATTAATTTGAAAATTATTATTATATTATAATTATAAATAATTTATTAAAATAATTACAATTATTAGAATATTAGAATTTAAGATATTCTTAAATCTTAAGGTCCGTTCACACCAAGGACAATAACTGTAATGATAAAGATATTGTTTTAAAAATCGTTCTAAATGTAAAAGAATAACACACCACAACACTATCGTTGGAATTACTATCACAATGATTTTTTTCCAGCTTTTAAATGAAAATTGACAGCCAATCAGAATTCATCCTGTTTTAAATCGCTTGAGCATTTAAAGAGGCAGACAACATCATTTTGTGTTGTTGTGGATGCTAATATAGTAATCGTTATAGTTATCTATCTTGGTGAGAATGGGCCTTTTATCCTGCACTATTTTGCTTGTAAATGAATCATATTTGAAGGATTTTTAGATGTTTGTATTGTAAAAATGCTAATTTTGTATTCTGTAATGACCTACAAGCTACAGCATGTATTTTCTACCAAGCTGAAGCTCTAGAAATGGCCTGCTGTTGATGTTGTGGTTTCACTGTGATATCCTAAGCAAGTCAAACATGTTGATGTGGGTAGTATGGCTGTTTTTTTTTTCTTTCACAGTATCCCTGTGCAACATCAATGTAAGCTGGCCCTTTCACTCACAGCATGTGAGCGTATTGATCGTTTCTTATCCAAACCACAGTGCTCCTCTCCTTCAGCTTGCCTCACCTGTAATTCAACTCGCTCTACAGCGGGAGCTCTCGTTTCACCCAACGGCGGGTCCTGTTCCCACGGCAACGACAGCCTTCAGACAGGCTCCGTGCTGACACAGACGACACAATAAAACGCCCACCTGTGTTTCAGACCCCCCCCCCCTTCCGCACCCACTTGCTCAGACAGACGCACACACACTCCCTCAGCCTCTTCGTAAGCCTGGCTGTAATTACCACACCGGCTCCCCGTCTAGTCCAGGATGAGCTGTGATAATAGCCGCTCATTGCAGGCACTAGCAGGGCGGCGTTCTGCCGATATGCGTTCAATGACAGTTAATGAGTACGGTCACAATCCTTCCACAGGAGCACCTGCCAATAAATCGTCGAGCAGTCTACTCTAAATTGGAGAGCTGTCATAATTATACACATTTGCTTGTTTTTGACCTTCATGTAATTTACTGCATGCTATGGATTTTAATATTTCAAGAGTCTGCTTGGACTTGAGGTATCTCTGTAAACACCTGGGTTTAAAAACAATATAATTGTGAGAGACTAATGGAGAGGCTCATAGTCAAATCAAACAAGCTATAAAAAGGTACTTGTTAAAGCCTTTCACATCACACTGTCAGTGTTTTGCTGAAAGACTGTTACTCCTAACAGAGAGAATAATGATCCTAATCACTGAGCATTTAGCTCATATTCATAAAGCATTAGTGAATATTAATGCATTGAGGAATATTTCATAATATTTTACGACAGCGGGGCCTGATTGCAAATCTGGGTGAGAGAGTGCTAATGTAATATAATTTCTCTAATCTTATATCGCAGCTAATCCCATGAGCTAAATAATGTTAATGAGGCCCTAGAACTGACCTTGGATCAGCACTCTTAAGGCTAGAGAAAACTATGTGTTTGACGACTAACACTGTCTAGATGTGTTTTGAGGGTGTGGAAATGGCTGGATAGGTTTGAAATTAAGTAGGAATAGAGCAGATTATTTTCTGAAAACACAACTACCTCAACTGTAGGATGGGTGGATAATTATTTTTTGGGTGAATATGTATTTTTTATTATCTTATATATTATACATTAGGGGTGTAGCGGTACACAGAAGTCACGGTTCGGTACGTACCTCGGTTTTGGGGTCACGGTTCGGTACGATTTTGGTACAATAGGAAAATTGGTCACACTTTAGTTTAGGGTCACTATTATTCTCACTGTTAACCTGTTAGCATTCCACTCTACCGCTCACAGTACAAATACCTTTCAGAAGAGACCAAAACCACTCATATACTGCAAATTGTTTAAGAACAGCATACAATTTACTTTGGGTATGCCTTATTTAGGCATTTTAGGCTAATTTTACAGGAATGCTAAGGAGTTAACTAACTATTAACTATGACTTTTGCCTCAATAAAACCCTAATTACTGCTTATTAATAGTTAGTAACATAGATAGATGGATAGATAGATGAATAGACAGACTGACTGATTGATTGATTGATTGATTGATTAATTTGACTTACTTGATTGATTCTTGCAATTCTTAATTTTGCCTTAACCCTAATCATAATGTTGAATTGTTAAGAGACTCAACGCTTTATTTAGAAGATTTTTTTTTTTAAGTAGACAATATAAAATCATTAAGATGGAATACGGTTATTGACGGTGGTTGTCTATATTATACATAAGTGGTTTTGATCGAGGTCTGCCTTCAATTCATTGAGCCATTTATCTCTCTGGCAGGGGAAAGCTGATACCGCTGCGTGAGACAATGTCAGGACTGTGGTCAGTGGTCGGGGGATGGGTTGATGCAAGAAAGGGGGGCTTTTTAACTGCCGAGAGTCGGGTGTAATGAATTGATTTGTGAAAGATGTTTTCGCCGGGATGCCGCAGTATCCCCTTACGTTCTTGGTTGCAAGAGGTCATAAGATCTACAGATGAAAGATCTGTCTCACAGCTACTTTCACAACTCCACTAACACTTTATGCAGACACCTCGCTACGAACGAGCGCGTAATTACGCATGTTTCAATTAAGTCTTCTGTAGCATTTTCAACAGATAATGATTCTTTGACATGAAGTCTGTCAAAATATTGACAACATACCAATTTTATGCTTGCGATGGCATTGGCTTCTTGTTAGAGAATTGAGATCGTTTTACTAACAATATTAAATTTCCTCCCAGGGAGGCGCTGTAAGTTAATGAAGCAAGCCAGGTTCCTTTAGCAGAAATGCCTTTTATAAAGGCAGATCTGATTTCGTTTAGAGCTGCGTGAGACGGGGACCCTCTTGAAATGCACAGGGTCTTGTTCGCAGAATGTGTTCATTTGAAATGGTAGCAGAATACTGAGAAGGACATAATTGGAGACATGTTCGTGGTTAGGGGCTCTAGGTCGACAAACAATACTCATATTTTTCCCAAATTGTAATCTGATCACACAATCTATGGAACATGGGTTTAGAAGTGCAAACTATGGGAATATAATACTAACTGTGGCAAACATGTTGAATGTACATTGCAAACAAGTTTTAATTAGTTGTTTTTGACTTGTTTTCCTGTTAAAATATCTAAAATTGACCTTGAAACAAGATAAATTCACCTGAGAAGCAACACTGCATATTAATACTGATATTAAGACTTGATTTCAGAGAATGTCTTTAACATAAATGTATTTTTGTCTTACAGCACTGACACCTTTTTTCAGTAGTTAAAAAATATACCTTGAAATCTGAAAAACAAGACAAAAAAGCTCTTTGAAAGTAATATTTTTATCAGTCTACTGCAACTAATACGTATTAGGCAAGAACATCAAATGAACACAAACAAATGCAACTGGGACTTCTTGGTGAAGGTATTTTAAGCTACATAGCATTGTCGATGAAAGACAAAGTGCTTGCTTTGGCAAAACTGATTGAGTGCAGACCATCCACCTGTTGAGAAGTTCTCATGAACTTGAGTCTGATGAAAGAGAGCGAGCAGGTTTTACAGTGGTAAGCATTACTCGTACGCTCCTCAGGAATGTGGTTGTGTGATCCAGATCCACAAGAGTTTATTTATGGCTCTGCAACGATACAGCAGTTTCCCTTATGGTGAAATATGTGTCTTTCTACATGAGCGTTTCATTTATGGTATCTAAGTTTTTTTTAAAGCTGTTGATACTAAAATGCAGCAGATGACACTTAAGATGTACAAAACGTAAATAATAATGCAAAATAATGTGCATCCTAACTTTTGTTTCCCACCACAGTTTTGGCCTTGAATTAATTGAGTGATGGCACATTCATAGACAGAAGATTAAGGCTGGGGTTTGATGTAATCTTATAGTAATTCTCAATACCATAAAATAAAAAAGCTGAAGACAAACCATGTCCTGAAGATATAGAGGTTGAGAAAAGGAGTAAAGTACAGTGTGTCCCTCTGGATTCCTGGTGCTGGCTACCTTCCACATAGACAAGCAAAGAAATCATGATGCTGTGGTTCCCTTTATTTCCCATGGAGCATCTGCTTTTAATGATAGCTCTAATTGGCTAACAGCAAATGTGGGGCACTGCAGTGCTTATGGTCAACCTGAAATCCCAGGGGTTCATGTAGCAAAACAAACAATTGTCCCATCATCATCTTACATGTTTAAATGAAGGGCTTTGCAGAGATCCTTTCCCAAGACAACAAAAGCTGTATAGAAATGTTTGGGTTTACTATGTCACAAGTATTTTATTTTATTTTATTTATGAAGTTTTGAAATGAAATTACTGCTAACTCTTTACAGTACGGTTCAAACCTGAGGTGTCATGAACCAACAAATGAACAGCATTTTATATATATTAGGTTTATGTTATTATGTTTATTCTAAGTTTATTTTAAGTATACAAATTATATGAATATGCTTTTTAATTTATAACACTTGAAATGTTAACATTTATTAGTACATAAAGAAATTAACACTACTTCAGGATTAGTAAATGCTGTAAAGGTATTGCAAACAAAGTTGAACTTTATTTTAAAATATTATGTTGATTATGGTGCACTTTTTACAGTTTGCCAAACCTGGATATAGATTTGATACTGCCATTGGGATGTTCAATTAGCTTTTCTAGCTCTTTTTGAAATTATATATGAAATCTAAACCATATTTCAATTAATGTGCTGAAGGTTTGAACAATAGATGAAAAACAAAGTTAGACACAGCTCTTAGTGCTCAATCTGTCCTAATAAAGTATTCGGTTACGAGCATTCATATAATCCCATGTCCATGGATTGTAGTGCTTTCACTGAAGTGGCCTCTTACCACAGCCTCCCTTCAACACTTCATCAAGCAATTTTCTGCATTATCTCCTGCTGACGGACACGTACATTTCAGAATAGCAAGGCTGCAATGTAATACAAACCTCTCAACTTTCTTTTCGGCCTTATCCCTCACCTATTGAGTATGTACAATACGGCCTTTTTAGCAGCCATTTTCAGACAGCTTCAATCCACATGTGACCCATGGCATGCTTTTATGGCTGAGCTCCTAACTGCTCTGCTCTTGCCAACCCTCCAGTCTAGTCTCTAATTGGGAAAGTAAAGAACATTAAGCAGTGAAATTAAACCCTCTCATACTGAATTGTTCACTCTAGAGCCCAACACCGAGAGTGGGAGTGTGACAAAGAGCTCAAAGTGCTCTTGGTGACAGCAGACACACGGTAAAGCCAACAAGTCAAGTCCTTAGATTCGTCGCTTGCAGCCCCATGGCCAGAAAATAAAGATTCCTCTGCGCTAGACAAAGATTAGGATCACAAGTACCATAGGAGCTGTCTACCCACCTACTGAGACCCAGGGGAGTAGTGATACACTTTTATTTCATGTTGCCTAGCCGTAATGGAGATTTCAGCTTGTCCAGGTGTTTTTTTCCCCCTGCTCTTTTTTTTTTTTTTTTTTTTTTTTTTTTTGCTTCCCTTCTGAAGCAGAATAGATGTAACTTTTCTGAAAGCTAAAGATATCTCCCCACTTACCCACCCACACTTACTCCTTTGAGGAACACTCGTCATTTTTCTCTCAGCACATTCATCACTCCCTTGTAAGTGATAACGCCAGACTGAAATGACTGGGAATGGCCCAGAGCTCAGGGAGCATGATGTGTTAACTTGTTCCACATGCATCTCCGAGCAGCCAGTCATTAGCTCACATGTCCACTGGGATTCTCGTTGTTGGAGTCCCATGATCCTCAGAGGCTGTAATCACTATTCTGTGGCATCTCTGATCATTTGAGGGATTTCTCACGCCTTTCTTTCTTTCAGGACACCTTATGGGTTCTTAGAGATGAAAAACGAAGGGTTAAGAGGTCTATGCTCATGGAACGGCTTTTTCTAGCACAACTAGGCCGAGGTGGAAAAGAGGTTAGGGGCTTGATCTCCTTTAGAAGCCAGAATGCGGATGTTTTTTTCCAATCATACATGGGACCTCTTGCAAATGCCAGAGATCTCTTTCATCTATTTTGATTCATGCTCTGACCACTGAAAGGCCTAGACAGGATGCAGTATCAGTTCGTCACGGGTTGAAAGAAAAGAAACAGGGCATGTGTCTTCTGAAGAGCTACAAGTCTGTGCTAACCGCTGGCAAATAATGAACAAGGGGTTACAGAAAGCGGGGCATGTTTTGTCACAAATACCATTCGATTCTGGGGAAGAAATCAGGATCAAATAGCAGTACAGCTGTTGCGCCGCTACGACAGCAACTGGTGATGTATGAATTCAATTGACATGCAAGCCAATATAAATTGCATTTCTTTAACCTTGAGTGACATTTGAGGTTAGTGCAGGGTTAGGAATTTGTTACACTTAAAGCCTTTTTCTGGAGATTTTGATAGATAGCTCTCATGCCGATGTGAGGCTAGGGCTGCTATCTGTGTCATGCTGTGACTGTCTTTGCTGCAGGATTCCAGTTGTTTGCACTCTGTTGACCCCCAGCTATGCTCTGAAGGATATAGGCTACAAAGTGTGTCGTTTCCTGATCCGTCATATGACCTTACAATGATCAATTAGGCGATCTTGTTACACTGTAGGTTCTCTAAGGTTTTACTTCAGTGTGATGCGCTCCACATGTGGCTCAAGTGAACTTTAAAAGGTTGCATTCTTTCATTTAGAAATGCAGAAATGGTTCGAATATAAAACAATAGGTTTAGTTACAAATGGTTACTTTGCTAGGTGAATCTCTCAAGACAAAAATATATATATTTTATGTGTCAGTATATACTTATTTGATTTTGTATTTTAATATTTTTAATTTAAAAAAAATTCTTAGCGGTGGTTAAAATGGCAAAAAAATGGCAAAAAAAAAATAAATAAATAATATATATATATATATATATATATATATATATATATATATATACAGGGCTTAACGCGCTAAGGATTTTTTTCTATTGGCCCGGTTGGGCCAGTGTTTAAAATTTTTACTTGCCCTGCCAAAATTTTCACTGGCCCCACAACAAAAAATTAATAAATTAAAAGAAAAGAAAATGGGCCTATAAAATAAGCCTAGTTATTGTTTTTGTTGTTTTTGATACATGTAACCTTAATAAATAAGGTTATGACACCAAAAGCTACTAGATTAACTCACTTAAATTTTATATATTAATAAAATAGTGTAGGTAAGTAATAAAATAGTGACAAATAATCAAATTACGAGTAATAGCACAAATAAATACAACAGAACAAACCTATAAATTAAATAAACTGTGCTTTTTTTAAAAAAGTTTTTCAAGTAGTTTTAAACAGGAGATTTTCAGGTAAAGAAATTGTAATCTAATGTATAACTATATAACTATAAATTAAACTTTATCATAGTTAATCAGTCAAGAGCAGTTACAGATGCATAAATAATGTTTTGAAATGTTAATGAAAATACAAAAATATGAAACGGTAAATACTGTTAATTGATTAAAAAAATTAAAAGACAATTTAAACGTGAAATTAAACCCGCCAGTAGGTGGCAGTGAATCACTTTTAATGAACGAGTCATTGAGATTCAACGGATTCATTCAAACGGCTGATTCATTCAGGAAGTGTTGCTCAGAAACGCAAAACAATGAAATGGCGAAATATAGTGAAACAGGCAATTTGGTGTCTAAAATGTAAGTCACTTGATATTAAGTTCTTGTTCATTAAACTGTACGCTGTATAAAATCAATATCACATTTGTAATAATGCTGATATTTGGAGAAAAATGGCGCTCTGTGTAATATTGGTTAACTATATTAAATTATATAAAAGACATACAGGGGCATTTTTGTCCCTTATCTTGAATTCTGGGCATTCTAAATTAATTTTAGTAGACTAAATCACGCACGTGCACAAGCCTAACCTACTAGACCATGTCACATAGTGAATGCGTACACTCAATGGGTGTGTTTTTGTCTGGTTTTTGTAAAGTGAGGGACATACTCGATCATTTCCGATCGTTAAATAAACAATTACGATATCATAGATGATGTATATCACATACCCTACAGCACTGGCCCAATCTGACTCCTATGGTCACGCTGTATCCAGTTTAGACAATATCACTGATTATAATGGGTTCTATTGTCTTTTGACACGTCACGCCGCTCGCATCCGATGTAGACACGGGGTAATGCACTACATCGATCTGTCACGTCACATTTAAGAGCATCAAAACAACATTTCTAGTTTGAATTTCATGACAAAATGGACAATTTGAAAACTGAAACTTTGTTTCCTATTAGAAGTAACAAAGCACAAAGCTCTTTGTGATTATTGGAAGCGAGGCGCTACAAATAATGTTTGATGTCGCAAAAAAAAAAAAAAAAAAAAAAAAAAACACAGACCTGACAACCCTGGCTTGAACTACGGGTGATTTATAGGGTCAAAAACGTATATTTTCTCTGAAATATGACTGTCTCTTTGAGTTTCATCATCGGACGATTCTCACAACAGTGCTTGATACTTACAGTTGTGCTTAAAGCCACATGTCTTTCAAGGAGTGCCTCTTTCCTTCATGGGCATAAATTTCCAGAGTAGTAATGGATTCTAAAATAAGAAACCGTTGCTGACAAAAGGACTCCCTATGATGTCTCCAGTCCCCTCTCTCATGGTGATTAAAGATTAAACAAGAAAGTGGGTGAAGGGCAGAAGATAAGAGCATGTGTTCACCCCTTGACTGGATCGTCGGTAATGGATGCCTCACAGTTGGGCTGACGTACTGTGCTAATATCAGCTGTCAGCTCTTCAGACAATGCAGGTCTCCAAAGAGCTATTTTCCTAACCCTTCAATATTTTGTTGCTTAAAGTGCATTGTAAAAGCTTTGGGAGCAAGGGACCAAAAAGTAAAAGGCCAAAATTTGAAAAATAAAAACATGCTATGAGCAGTGTTAGTTGAATGAGTTGAATAGAGCTGAACTGTTTTACTCCGTTGCTGCCAAATAACAGCCAGCACCTCTACAGAGCTTTGTTTGATAACACTTCATGATTCATCCAAGCAATCAAAATTTAGACAAACTAGTTTTTGGATTTGTCTGTGCCGAACTACAGGGTTTCTTACGGCTTTTCAGTTTGAAATTGAGCTGATTCACCAAAAATCCTCCTCAGAAGAGTTTAGCATCATTTCATCAAACCGTTTTTTACTGAGATTACTGTCAGATTATTCCCTGATCAATTGTATGTACCTTACACTATCACTCTCCTCTGACAGTGTACCACAGGTAGTTCTTTTTCTTTTTTAGTTTAAGGACTTAACACTATACAGTTGATAATGTTTGATGTGAAGAATGTCAGGATTCTTACTGCAATCAGAAATGTGTAATAGCCGAAAACATTATTTTGCACAACCCAGAATTATTTTTATTATTTTTCATATCATACTTTTTTTTGCACCTGTTTTTTGAGTGGGCTCCAATTACGGTTAGATAAATGATCAACATTTTATATTTATTTTTTTATTTATTTAGCTTGACAGTCAATTATCAGCATACATTTTTGTTGCTTTGGCATTCTGATAACTCCTTTTGTGCATATTTAAATCGTGCCACGTTTGATGTCCGTGTTGTCTTTAGTATCATAACCAAGAACAATTGTAGCGAGTTTGAAGGTTTTGATGCAAAACCAATTGCTGCTCAAATTCCAGCCAAATTCTTCAGTTATACAAGAATGAAACATTTTAGTTGCCCAAAGCACCGCAATGCAAATTACACAATCTAATGAGCTATTCTTAGACTCTGTGAACATCTAGAGCCTCACGCTGTGAGATGGATATCTTCTCACCACCGCTGTGCTAAACTTTTGTTTAGGAAATGAAGTTCATCTAGAGGATACCGTCACATACTCACCTGCTGTTTGCTTGAAGATACATAAATCTAAATATGAAGCGAGTCTCCTTTGGACTCCATTTTAGAAGGGCTAAAGTAAATACACAGCATCTAATACATGCCTCAGTCTGTGCAAATTCTTGCCAAGTTCAACATTCTGCGGACACTAAATTCATCCTGTCCTGAGCAACGATTTGTTTCTCACTTGTCTGTGGTTTTATTTGGCACACTCACAGTGTCCTCTTGAAGAGCACTTGTTTAATCACAGAAACTCTGTCGCCTTCATAGACGTCAAGCTTTGCCTCATGCTGTCATTTTTGCTGTTTTGCACTTAAGAAGGCCTTTTCAAGTGGTGTACTGTAGTTTAAAACATTGTTTCAGTCCTATACTTTCAGACGGATTTGCTTGAGACGCTAATAGGCTAATGTTTGAGCCAAAAAAGAATAAGAAATAATGAATACATGTGTGTAGACAAAATGAAATACAGAGCTGTGTGGTCCATGCAGCATGTCTCTGGAGTGCATTCTTCTGCAGCAGCGCACATAATGAATAGCCTTGTGTGCCTAGTAAACTAGAATTAAATAGGTAATCCCTCTTTCAGTTCCCTTCCAGAGTAATGCTAAACAAACACACCGTGCATAAATAAATGCAGCGAATCATTAATATATTTTTCTCTGTTTCTTTTCCTTTTTATGTTTGGATTTTCAATCTCTCAGCAGATTTTGGGCACACACTGAATTGAATTTCTTGGCTCACTTGCAGACTTAGTACAGTTGGCAATTCAAAGCATACGTGCTGGACATCATGGAGAAAACAGATGACTCAGTGATTCGCTGGCTTTTCTTCAGTGTTAAAATCTTTAATATTTCGACCAGACTGAATTTGAATACACAGAATATCTCCTTGCATGTGGGACAGAGGATGGTTAAACTTTGTTCTCATGAAAAGGAACATTCCAAGACTAATACGATAATACCCGGTTTCTAATGATGGAATAGAATGTGGGGTGGTAAGTGAGGTCTGGACAATCTCCAATTATGAATAGTGGCCTTGTGGATAGTACTGAGGTGCTTGGAGAGCTGCAGAATATGGGACAGGAATCCTATAAGGAGGCCACATGATGGTGATGCTGGCTTGAAAACGTCCAACAGGTACCTCGTTGCTTGAGTCCACTGCGGAAGACCGTAAGGTGATACGGTTCATGTTGTACTTTCAGTATCAAAGAAACCTGGATTCAATCAAAGGAAAATACAGTCATATTTTCTAAAATAAATGTGGATTGTGGTGAGAAGGTTGAACACATTTATGTTCATACACCAATATAGAAACATTTTGGTTTCTGTATCTCTAGTCTTAGCCTCAGAGGCTCAGCCACAATCTATTCATTGAACGTCACATGCATATTACTTCTGAAAGTAAAAGCATCACATGTATATATTCAGTATGATACTGTACTGTATATCCATGCATGTGTATGACCGTATACATATGTATGCATGGTGTGTTTTAGTCCAGTGTTGTTGAATCAAGGCTACTGGCACTGTAGTGGTATGCGGGGAGGTTTGGGCAGGGCGAGGAGGCGCCTGTACGTGCTAGTTCTCAAGGCGGCTCGCTTTTCTCAAGCTATTGCCAGCAGACTGTGTGGTGGCACCACAGTGGCTCACCAAACTGGCAGCCTGCTTCAGACGAGTAGGCCGGCTTTAGAATAGGAGGACCGGCAGGAATGGATTAGAGCCTGTTATTAATGACTCTCTTTGTCCCTCTGGCATTTTGCAAGCTAAGTATGAATAAGGCTGTCGTAAAGGCTTTTTGGTGAAACCAAAGGGAAAGCAGAAAAAAGGGAAAAAACTCATAACTTTGGTCGAGACTAACCAACAATGATAAATATGCCTGTAAGACCATATTGCTCTTTTCACAGTGCTGAGAAGTAGGCCTTGCTGCACGCAGACTGCTTCCTCAGACTGCCATTGACAGAATATATAAATGACCCGTGCTGGCAATATTTGTTGCAATGAGCGGAGCAAATTTTTTAAAAATGATTGTTATTTTTACATTTGTTATTAAAAAAATCTTTAAAATGATGTATGATTTGTCTGAATCAGGCAAAAAAAATTAATGAGTTATGCCTGTTTGAAGTCGACGGAGTCAGCAAAGTCATTTTTGAGAAAATCAAGTTAAAGTTTTCTGAAGGTTCCAAAACAAAATCACCTGGCAACCATACCTTAAAATCACTGGTAACAACACCAGATTTGAGACACCAAGTTAAAACCAAATATCTATAGGAAAAATATATATTTAACTTTTTTCTTCCATGATATGTGTATATTGGGATTGTGTGTGCTGTCTAAGGCATCTTTGTGCGCTCACATCAGATGTGTCAGTCAGCGTGAGTGGGATTATTTTGTTTTACATCAGAAAACTTACAAATAGAGATACTTTTAGATGTTTAATCACTATTTGGAGCATTGGGATCGCTAGATGAGGGCTTAATGAACTAATTTTTGTGAAAATCTCCAATGCAACCAAAATTGTCATTTCTTTAATTGTTTTGCTTGTAGCTCGTAATTAGCCCATGCGCATTCCGACTCATTTTGTCAGCAGGAGTCGCATATATATATATATATATATATATATATATATATATATATATATATATATATATATATAAAACACTGAACGGTCCATGCATGTGGATTTGGATAAAACAGTTAATCGATTTGATGTTGACGCTGTTTATCCCTTCACAGTGGCATATAGCGGACGGACATGCAGGGCTATTAAATTATTTTTCTTATTATCATGCTACTTTTATTATTAAATTAATATTGCAATTCATTTGCCCCGCGATATCAATTAGCAAAGATAATAATTAGCTAACTCCTCAATTAAAGAACAACTTGTTTAACACAAGATACTTCTTGATTCACGAAAAATACAGTTTTTTTCTCAGTATCTGTCACAAGAGAAATATTAAGAAAATAAATTTGATTCATCTCTCATTGTGTCTAAGAGAATATGCGCCGTTATTGCAGCGCCGGATGCCAAAAGCTCAATCAGTTTTTACTTTCAGTTTCTGTAGTGAATAGTCCTAATTGACTGCTGCATAACTCTCACGCAAAGTTTGCACATTGTTTGTGTGATATCCACTAGCTCGCCTTCATGGTTTAAAATGGAAATATTTTCAATATTGTGACGTGGCTTTTTTTCTTTATCACCATTGCTCGCAAAATGATGGACACTGATTTACATATCGTCCACGTCATTCCCCGTGATAATAAAATTAAGTGAAATATTAAATAAATGAGAACATTTCTGCAAATATTTTGCTGATGCAGGTACAAAAAAACGACCTAAAAAAAGTTTTGTACCTGCAAAAAAAAATTCTTACCCCCCCCACCTCAAGAGTCAAATGTCGCCCATGTGTGTATATATATGTGTGTGTGTCTGTCTAGATGTTCTTTTCATCTGTATACATGCTGATCTTTGCTTATATTTAAATGTTCTATTTTCTATTTTCTATACTTCTCTTTATTGGAACTGCCCTGTAAGTTGAGGCAGACTGCGCTTTGTATTGCTGTCCAGTCTAATAGGGCTGTGTGATGATGAATGGCTTTGCTGTACAACAGTACAACACATTAGCATTATTGAACAGCTCCTGGTGATCAAAGAGTCGTGCTGTGTGCCCTCCATTCTGGTCTTGTTTAAACTGGCTGGTGTGTTGTAGTCTTTTTTACAACTTTGAATAAGCTTGCAGTGAAGAAGTGTACATAATACATTTGAAAATTTTCAGCAATTTTTCTCTCAATCCTCCATGACTATCAATAGCAAAGAATTAGATGTGAGTAGTAAACGACAGTGAGCGTAATAAATCATTGAGTGGGTTTGAACGACACGGGACATGGTTGACTTTGACACTCTGAGTGGAATTTGGCACGATCAAAAGCGACGGGAGAATTTTCGATCTCAGTGGAAAGACGTCTTGAGGAGACATTTGGAAGTCATATGCATCTAAAATAAGTGCCAACTGACTCTGAAGCTCGTAAGGCCCTGATGATGTCACTCCCTCCCCATACAGCTATAACAGCTCCTGCTTGTGACCCTTTTACTATAAATAGAATGTCACATATTGATTTGGGGGCAGGGTTCCTTCATGACATGTTTTCACACATTGACCTATTTTGCCAGCAGATCACTTTGGCTCAATCACAAAGCCCACCAGAACGATATGATCTCCAATGGGGCAGTGGATTCGAAGTCATACCTTCTCCATGTCTTAATGGTTGTTTATGATTCTGATTCCACTAATGAATATACCATGCTCCTATGACAACACAGTTCCCAGGTGTTCAACTTTTGAATGTCCTTGACTCACAGCAGCATATCAGATGACATCTAGAGCACACATTCTAGCAAACAAATCTCTTTAGCTGCTTAGATGTAATAAAGGTATTTGCAATGCATTTTATATGTATTGACATACAATTGTTTGTATTCTTAAACAATGACTTCAAAAATCTAGTGGTATTAAGGGAATGGTTAACCCAGTAATGAAATTCTATCATTTACTCACATTCATGTCAAACCTGTATGGCTTTCTTCTTCAGAACACAAAAGAAGATATTTTTGAAGAATGTCAGGAAGGTACATACTTTCATTTTATGGGCAAAAACTGTTGAAACATTCTCTGAAATATCATCTTAAAAAAGGTTTCAACAGAAGAAAGAAATTCATTATAGAGTTATAAATTACAGTATAAAATGTTTCAATATTTCTTCTGGTTGTGCATGTTCTCTCCCACTAAAATATTATTTTTGTAGAGTAAAATTGCATGCGATTTTTGCCAGAGTAAAAATAATGCATTACATTTTTTTTTTTTTTTTTTTTATCTTGATCTTGTAACAGCAAATATATTTGAAATGATACAAAGTTGAACATCATAGCACATTATAAGTGAACCACACTAGTGCTGCGTACATCTGGATGGTTTCAATTCATTTGTGTACAGGCTAAAATTTTGCACATTTTGGTTTCTCACCCTCATCATCCAGCTGCACGACATTCTCTCTACTCACACTCTTCATCAACTCTGCGTAGAACTTGCCAGAAACAGCAAAGACTGCTGATGCTGCACTGCGTGAGTCATTTGCATAAGGTAAACATTGACCCACTGACTAGTTCAAATGAGCAGTCGTGCGAGCATGTCTGAGATCTTTCAACAAGACCTCAAACGTACATGCCAACAGTATGTTTTGTTTTAGATGCTTTTGCCAGAGAAATGAATGGAAATTAAACAAATTATCAAAATCAAAGCACAAGCCCAGACACTTGAGGTTGGCCTCTAAGGTTTGTTTTTTGACACTGCACATGTTGGCACAGTCAGTGTCCTTGTTACAGTTTGTCTGTCAGTAAAATGTTTGAGGGAACATGAGAGATGTATCTGAAGACTAATGTTTGGTTTGTTTCTGATTGTCCAAACTGTCAGTATTTGGGCTGAGGATTGATACAGATTTAAAGATTTGATTAAATTCTATAGTCAGTTTACAAGCTTTTGATTTATTTTGATTCAGTTTTACTTCACAAGTTCTCAGTTATATTTGATTCAGTTCCTATTTACAATCTCTTGATGTACTTTTTTTGATTCTGATTTTATTCTGATTCAGTTCAGTTACTGTATGTCAGTTTTGTGTATTTTTAGATTTCTTACCATTATTTCATGGTACACAGAACCTTCTAGCTTGGCAAATTCAAATGAATGAAAAATTGTAATTGAGAAAATCAACATTTTTACTCTGTATAATTCCCTATTGTGATGATTACATCGTTTGGCATGATACACATGCTTTAAAATGGTACATTGTTAGCAACAAGCATGTCACATCCAGACAAAGCACTCTTCCTGTAACTACAATCCATCTTTCATCCAGTATCTCACTTTAGCCTTTCAGCACAGGCCACAATCAAGCTATTGTAGGGTTCTGCTTGTCAGTTGACGCCCTGGTTCTGTTGATATGGAGCGTGAGCGCTGAAAGCAATGGCCGTCCTATACAAAGCTGAAGTGCTGGCTAATTGAGCCTGTCTGGGCATGACCTGTAAGTTGTGCTGATAAGCAGGTATTTGACCCTTTGGGAGGCCCAGGTTGCTTCAAGCTCTCTGGAAATAGACTCAATTAACATGTTCAGCTCAAAACACATATGTGCCTCCAGCAGCAGGCGCCTACTTAATTGTTGCGGTTCAGCTCGGTGTCACTGGACCTTAAATAGCAGGTCCAGCCCATAAAGACCGTGGATGTCGTCACAGATTGTAAAGCATGATGGAGGCCTCTGTGTTTATACATAGCATACGCAAAGAGCCATGCTCGGACACGGATCATTCATCTGGGCTCCATAGCTGGGATTAAACGATCCATCCCCATTTTAAATTCCATCACATTGGTAAAGGATTGCTGATGCAATCTACTGAAAGGCATTAAATGATCTTTAAATGCCGCTATTTGTACTTTTTGTACTACTTGTGTTTTTTCTCCCTGTACTGGCAGGCAGCCTTGTGTGCGTCCTGGCTAGCTGCATATGGCCCCGTAACCGAGCAGCATCCAACTGTCATGTCTTTCTCACACCAGGGAGAAAGATCTTTGTTGCGAAGTGTGTCCATCCAACCGGCCCTGTCAGGCCTTGTGGGTTAATCCTGCTAGCTCTAGAAACCTTAGACTAATCCTGCTAGTTTCTCAGTCACAGTCAGTCTCCGGGCTGAACCTCAGGGGGTTCCATTACGCTTCGTTTAGATTAAGTGACCTTTTGCGGTCACAATATGGGATTTTAAACTCGTTTCGATGCCAGCAAGTTTGCTTTTACGTCCATATGATCATATATGTTTTACTTGGCATTTACCCAATATTTACTCAACTGCTCGTCCCTATGCTAAAATTCTTCAGCCAACAAATGAAGTGCAAAGAAATAAATGTCTATACATATATATATAAGCCATATATAAACACTCTTTTCTCAAATAGAGTATATAAGTGACCTTCTGGCAAACAACCACCATGAGCTCATATTACAGTAATGAGCTGTCATGGGTCCGGCATTGAGTTTTGCACCACTCTGTGTGAATATGACAGGTACGTGTTTTCGGAATGTCTGATTTGCGGCTCCGTGAGTTCAGCATTTGTTTGATGAATTCGCAGTTTATGATGATTGACAGCTGGACCTGTCGTAATTGGCCCGTCCTAATCAGCCTCTGCTGAATTCCAAGATGTCCTTGGCCTCCATTCCCATGGTAACGCTTTCATCATGCATAGCTCTGTTGTGGTTTTGGAAGTTGAAATGTTTTAGGGAAGGATTGTGTTGATTTTTGGGGTTTGGCACGTTGTGTAGTGCGAAAGTTACAGTGACAATTATGTTACGTGATATGCGCACCTGTGTTTAAAGCAGCAGTAATGCATAGACGTATGAGTGAATTTCTCACACTCATTTATCCGGAAACAGTTCGTGTTGTGGTCTCATAAATGATGATTATTGTTTTCAGGTGGGATTTTAGGAACACAGTGGAGTGTGCGAAAATGCTACAGCAGTCTAGTCATGAGATATGGTCTCCTTACAACAGTAAACCAAGCACACATTATCTTTTGTGGGAAAAATGTCCCATATTTCATTCCAGCGTGAACTGATTTTAGGAGGTCAGTTCGTGCTCTTATTGTGTGTGGTCCAAAAAGAATAAAAACACACATAATTGCTCTTTTGAGAGCCATTGATTTGACCCAGAAAAGAACTTAAACACGGTTTTATACTTTTGCAGTACCTGGATTGACTCATTACACCGACTCGTGTAACACAGGGGTTTTTAATCTGGGGTCCGTAAAAATGTATTTATTTATTGAATTTTTTTAAGTGTTTTATGTGTGTGTGTGTGTGTGTGTGTGTGTGTGTGTGTGTTTGTGTGTGTTTAAAACAACTTGTTTTAGTAAATGTTATTGATCTTTCACATAACATTAGTGTAATGAAATTCTGAATTCCATTTTTTAGTATAGTAAAACACATTGTCTTCATAATATCCTTATATGTGTGTATATAATAATAAAATGCTTATTAAATGTGTTTATGCATGATGGCATATAGCTGTTTTTATTTTAGTAGGAGGGTCCCACAATGGGTAATCATATTTGGGGGGGCCTATGCATCAAAAAGTTTGAAAGCCTCTGTCCTGACAAGCTTGACAAAGTAATCTTTTTTAATACATAAATCCCAATTTCTTCAACATACTTCTGCCTAACATTTATATAATGGCCTTCTCCATGCCATGGAGATGCCATTGTTCTCAAAAGGCCGGTCGGCCAATATGAAGGAGACTGCAAATAGTAGTTTGGCACCCCGTCACCATAGCAACAGAGAAGCATTGCTCATCTCCCCCCGCACACCTCGTGCTGGTCTGGCCCCTTCTTCACACAAGCAGAGCCGCTTAATTTCCCTGACCCCCAGGGTCTGCTTTTAACAGACTCCATTGATTGGTACAAATGCGGGAGTACAGAGCCGGCCCCAGAGTCTCTGTAACAGGGTTAAGCAGACAGTGGTGAAGGGGAAGACATTTTCGGAGAGCATACAACACCGGCAAGTGTTTTTTTTTCTCTCAGTAAAACCCATAATTTATAGGCTAATTAATTGATGCAACGCACGTAAAGCATATGCGCTTAAGGAGCGCAACCTCTCTTTGCCTTGATGATTGACACTTATAATGTATTCCACCCCTAAATATCCACCATTAAACCCTTCAAATGAATTGCCGACGAACAATACCCGCCCAGGAAAATGCAGGTGTAGACGCCTCTGGAAAGCACACAATAAGTGCTGAATATAGACACGGTTTGATACAGGTTTTTGCTTGAAGCCATGCAACATCTTGTTTTCATCATTTTGTGCAGGAAAGCTATCTGTCTGTTTATCTGTTTCTCTATCTGTCTATATACTCCAGTTTTCAGTATATCTTCAGTATATTACTCCAGTCTTCAGTGTCACATGATTCTTCGGAAATCATTCTAATATGCTAATTTACTACTCAAGAAACATTAATTATTATTGTCAATGTTAAAAAACAGCTATGCTGCTTAATGTTTTTGTGTAAACCATTGTAACCATGTAAACTGTTTTTCAGGATGTGTTGTTAAAACCCCAAACCTTTGAACGGTAGTGTAAGATTTTTTTTTTTTTTTTTAAGAAATTAAGATTTTTATTTAGCAAGGAATGCATTAAATTGATCAATTGTAGTAAAGATGTCTGTTTTAAATAAATGTTGTTTTAAAATTTTTATTTAACAACGAATCCTCAAAAAAGTATCACAAAAATGTTCCACAAAAATATTTTGAACTGTTTTGAACACTGATAATATTCTTGAGTATGTGTGTGTATATATATACATATATAGTACATATAGTGTACATGTATATGTGTGTGTACACTGTATATTTTATAATACATTATATTATAAATATTATATATAATATAAATATATTTTATAAAATATATTTTGTTGTTGTATTTTAATAACATTTTATTTTCTAAATTTAAATATATATTTAAATGAAAAAAACAACTAATGGACTTTGACACTAATTGATTTTATGTGATCTTGATATATAAAAACAGTTGCACAGTACATATGTTATGCGTAGGGTTCTCTGTGTATTTGGAGATAATATGCAGCTGTTGTTTTTGCAGATTGAACAGATAATAGAGGTCAGATTCCCCAAAGGCTCATTAAACTTTTGGTCAGAACTGATATAATCTTACATAAATACCCTCCTGGGATTCACAACAGAAACAAGACGGGAATTGAATGAACACCTCTAGACTCATTTCGATTGCATTTATGTGCGTGGGTACGTCTGCACGCATCTGCGTTTATGTCTGTAGGAAGGGATCGCAACAGGATTGGACACCAGCTGCTCTCTCTAGATCCTCTGTCCCACAGCCGTCCCCTCCTTTTCCTCTCCTGCTGTCCGCACTGACAAGGAACACACAGCTCCTTTATGCCACTTGCCCATCATTTCGCACCCCACCTTGAGGCCGCCACTGTCACTGGACGCTGCACAGACAGTCTCTGTCAATTAGACACTGCATCTGCCGGGCAACAATAGAGCCCCCTCGTTTCCTGTCTGTCTCACTGCCTGCCGCTCTCTCTTTGACTATCTCGATTTCCTTAACTCTCTCTCTCTTTCATTTCTGCTTCTCATCAAGTGCCGACTCCCCACTTTGCAGCTATTATTTACCCGAGGAACAAACTGCCGTCCTTTTAGCGGAAGACTTATTTGTGTTTGTATTGATTTTTATATGTGCGGCTGAGTTTAAAGCATTAAGGTAAAACGTTGCGATGGCATAATTTCACAAACGCCTCCTATTCTTTCAGAGAAAAACACTGCCTTGCCACGCAGCGATTCGAAGCTGCGTTTAGGAAAACTAGGCCCATTTCCATCTGCCTGACTGATTCTCTTTGTTTGCCTTCACGCTGCTTCTTTTTTTTCCCTAAATACACCTCTTCCTCCTCCAATCTTATTTTGATTTTGTCGCAAAGACACCTTGGTTTCCAGCGAGGAGAGCACTCCCCTACTCCTTCCACCCCTCCTGAAAGAGGCATCTCACGCCTTTGACCAGAACATGGAATGCATGCACAACCAGGGAGGGCCCTGCATGGCAACGGCTGTGGTTGCCCTGGCAACTTCCCCGTCCTTGAGGAAAGGGCACGTTTGGAGTTTTGGGGCCAAGGTTTTGACAGGCGCAGTCAAAACTCATAAAGCGTCCTGACGCGTCGATACAGCTATTATGAGTGTTCAGACCCAAAATAGCGTGATTCATCTGCTTGTTTATCATCCTAATAAGTGGCTTGGCCTTTGTGCCTTAGGCCACGGTGGGCTATTTCATCATTATGTTGAATGGCCAGTTGTATTTTTAGTGGTAGCACACAAATAAGCCGTGTCATTTTGCAGAAGTGGGTGTGGCCTATTGTAACCTGTTACCAAGGGCATGGGGGTTGGGCAATAGACCCACAAAGGTAGACAAACATCTTGAAAAACGAGACCACGACAGTCATCACGTCTTTTCATTTTCCCTCCCTAGAGGAAAGGAAAGGACAGGCGAAGACAAAACCCATTCCAGTTACAAATTGTTGTAACATTGTCGTCACAATAGCAGCATCCGACGTCTAGATCAGTGTGTCAGTTGAAGCCATATCAATAAAGGATGAAAGGTACTTCATGCAATGCTTGTGTAGTTTGACCTTCTCTAAAATGATGGCAGGTTTGGTTTGAGGCTGCTGTATATGTGATCACCATGTCCAGCTTGTTTCAGAGCTGAGTCTACTACATTTGTAGTAACTGAAAACATAATCAAATTAGCCAAGGGTCTGGTTGATGTTGAGTACTTGGGAATGACCGGAGTTTGTGTTTGTGTGTCTGTTGGGCTTCCTTTTGTGGCCCCCATCTGACTGCTCTGTGAGTCACCCAAGAGTTCACTGTATCCGCAAGATTTTCACTCTCATTGGACAGCTTGCTGTGATTGACAATCGCTCTTTAATGGAGATAAATGTGACTGCTGCGCTTTGCCCCTCCCCAACCATCTGCAACAGACTCCAGTGGAAGGAGGCAATTCAAAATGGGTGTGTGTGTGGCGGTGTACAGATTTTTATTTTTTTTTGTCTGCCTTTAGTGACACCTTTCTTGTGACCTCTGTCAAGCAATCCACCTACATGAAATGATCCTTGTCTGTCTGTTTCTTAGCAGCCTTTTTAGATTCCTGTAATTCAGACTGCTGAGGATGAGAGGAAATTGTGCTACAGATATAGCTTTAGAAATCCATTTCTTTCACTTTGTGTTTTCCTTTTTCCAACATATGGGATGTTTGTGATCTGATGATTGCCAGAATCCATCTTCCACTCTGAAATACTAATTTGCCCATTGCCATTTTTTCAAATTATGGACAACAAACAAAGGAGCTAAGAGAGTGGACCATTATCAGATGCCCTGTTTCTCTCTGTCATTACGGTAAAGGCCTATAATGCAGCTGAGGCAGCGTTTCTGCTGTGTCCTGCTGCCCTCTTTGTCCTTTTACCTACTAAACAGACACACAATGGCCGACCTGTTGGACCTGTGTTTAGAGAGTCATTCTTTGAAGCCGGTGTCTTTTACAGTTTGATAAAGAAATTATTAAAATACATTTTTTTAATTTATTTTTTAAAATACTGCGCCTTCTCAAGCTAAATTAATGAAATTTAATAAATTTTTATGTTACAAAGTGTGTATTCTTTTATTATTAACATAAAAGATAAAGTTGCCAACAGCAATTGATTATTAAAGTATTTTTTATTAATATCTGTGAGGGCACCTTTTCTGTAGAATGACAAAAAAATAAATAAAAAAAATACTACTACAGTAGTTTGTCAATTCTGATCTATTCTAATTACAACACACACCTTTTCATTTCAGCCATCTGAAGATTTCAAGGGATCCTTTCGAGCTAGAACAGATTTACCATTTTATCCCTTCTCTCTCTGGATGTGTTTATTGACTGCAACATGTGGGGACCATGCATTGATCTAAAATGTGAAGCATGCATGTTAAGACGAATGCATACATACGCCCGCACACACATACGCGCACTCATATGCTCATTCCAGCTGTTGCAGGCGCTCCACAGAGCTCTTTTCCCAGGTGCCACACACATTTCCCTGTAATCTCTCTCCACATACACTCCACCGGTGCTCTTAATTTGTGGTGGTGGCGCCTGCTGGGCGGATTTGGACTACAGATCCTGTCTGAAGACAGCTCTAACAACTGCAAAGGGGCTGAGAAGGACACAGACACTGGGATGTATTCCCTAATTTCTGATGAGATGTTTGCACGTGTATGTCAGAATTTCACGCAAATTAGAGTATTCAAACCTCTGAAAGTCTCACAAGGCCATGAGCTTGGGGTTTATGAGTCACAGGCATTTGTTTGAATATCCAGACACATGAAGGTTTTTTGTTTTTTTTTCTCTCATTTTTTTGAAATTTGATGTTTCCTCAACTCCTGTGGTCTTATGGGATAGCATCCATATCCATTTTATCCAATGGCTGCATACTTCAGAGTTCAGTAGATTCAGAACTTCATCCTTTTATTGTTTCCTTGCTGTTTCATTAATATTTAGTATACAGACATCCTGCTTATTGGACACACTGCTCTTTGCGTACTATGTAGCAGGGAAGTACACATATTCAGATACAAATATTTGTCACATTGTATCTGCCAAAGACTTCATTTTCTGTAGCTATTGCATCATAACTTGTTGAGAAATTCTGTAGCGGTCTTTCAGTCAGAATAAATCAGCAAATGCAATTGGATGTGAAAGAAAACCTGGTTGTGAAGGATAGAAGTACTCTGAGAAGTCTTTTCAACATGTCTATTAAGCCTAAGGTCATATCTAATATTCATAACCCATATTTATTCATAATATTCTGCATTTTATGTCCACTTTAAATTGAAAAGACTTTTCAAAGTTTTATACTGAATGGGCTGTTTTTCTATCCCTCACTGCCCGATTTTGTTCATGTCAAATTAAATACGGTGTCTACTCTGACCATACTGTGGTAAGACAGCCTAGCATATGGCACTGCTTAACCTATGTCTAACTCAACCCTTTTTGTGTTACCAGTTACTATGACTGATGGAGCTGACAGAGTCAGAGTTGACATTGAGAGACCTTGAGAAGATCATTGATGCTCTCCTTTATTCCCAGGACCACGGCCTGGTCCCTCACGAACAGGCCGGGCAGACATGTTCCTGGCATTTTAATTGCATCAGACAAGAAGACCTAGAGAGGGAAATAAATTTGTAATATATGCCGTGTGGTGGGGTGAGCCGAATGCCAGTTGTCTAATTGCTTTCACACAGTCTTGATTGAATTAGTTGGTCAGGCTTGAGCCTTAATTGAATTCTAAGACCCACTGATGCTTTTCCAAACTGAGTTCTTTCTCAGAGAGCTCTCTCACTCTTGAGGAGTTGGTGAATGTTGAACTTTTTATTACCTTTTCGTGTGTAGACCTGTGTGTCATAATTACATAAAAAACTGCAGATTTCAGCAGAATTTAAAAGACCACTCTTGCCTGTTCATATTACACATCTCCTCATGCATATTCATATATTGAATATTTTGATCATGTTATAAGATACTAGTAAAAGCAATATAATTTCAGTCATTTTGGTTGTTAGTAGGAATTTCTACTAGTTTGATTGTTTTATTCATTTATTAGTTTTTTGTCATATTTTAGTCATCTTGAATGGTTTGTTTTAGTTTTCTAGTTCTAGTTGACTAAATATCATAAGATTTTAGTCAACTAAATCTATTAAAGAGCAGTGAGTGTTTTTCTCTGTCTTTTGTTGCTTGATTAATATTAAGGATTAGGTTTATTATGCTGCTGTCACTTTAAGCCCGAATACAGGCATCCAATGCACTGATGCACATCCGATATTCTCACAGCTGTTCTCTTAAGATATAACTGACTCTGTTTACGTGAATACTCTACAAACTTTTGACAATGTTGTGTATATTTGTCCATTCAGACATGAAAGAGAGCTCAATTTAGTACTCGTGCGCTGTCTAGCTTTCTGTGATTTGGCTGTCTGCTCTTCTCTTTCTCCCTGAAGTTTATATTTTTTAATGTTTTATGAGCCATGCAACAAGTGTATGCCAACTTATGTCCCGCCAGGTAGATCAGCATGTTACAATTCAATTGTGCACATCTACCACACAGGACATCAGTTGTGACTGGATCTCTTCCCAAAACTCTCATTTTTATTCGTTGATGAAAATGTCAGTAGATTTTCATCTTTTTTTTGTCATTCAAAAGTGGCTTTTATTTAGTTATCGTCTTGTTTTTGTCTGTGAAAAAATTTTGTTGACGAAAACGAACAATTATTTGTCACCGAAATTAACACTGACTAGTATCCAACTATTATCAGGAGGCATCAGCCTGCTCTTCCATTCAGAGTCGCATTGCATATTTTGCATATTTGCATATTGTTGAATATCCACAATATCATTAAAGAACAAGGACTATTGTTGCTAGGGATGCACAATATTAAAATTCTGTCCAATATGATAAGCTGAAAATGATTTTCATGTTATATGTGGTAACCTATAAAACAACAATATTAAAATTCAACACTATTTTGTCTCAGTAAATAAAACAAAGTCAGTGGTTTTAAATGCAATATTATATTTAACAGTGTTATTAAACTATTACTGGTACCGATATATTGGGCATCCCTAAGTGTTGCTATTAATTTTTGACAACTTTATACATTATCAAACACCTATTCCTTTTTTTTTTTTTTTTTTTTTCATTTTTGAAAATACATTGAGAGGAGAATCTTTCTAAGCACTACCAGGTCATTTGAAATTAATTTTGAGATTTGATTAAATATAAAGCTGTTCTAAAGCACAGTTAGATGATGTGTAACAAACACATAACCCATCTGTTTCACACACTGCTCCCCTTGGTCACAATAGGACTTCCCCCATCCATACAGAAAACCCCTCAGACTCTGCCCCATTTCCCTGCTTTCAGCACATTTTTTGCTGTGCAAACAAAACCGAGCATCCCTTGGTTCTTCGCTTTTCTGTTTTTCTTTTTCACGCATCTCTCTTCACATACACACACACACCTCTGTCCCTGGTCTCTCTTTAATGTAGCTTTCATTAAATGCAGTACTTTAAAGCCAGCTTTTGAGTGGCTGAATAGATGGGCAGCGTAAAAAAAGGAGGGGAGTTTGTCACTACTACAGTCACCCCAGACAAAGGGGCCTTTTTATTCTGGTGGGGAACAAAGGACATGTGACTGTGTATGGGTTGAGGTACATAAATGTTCATTGCATATGCACATGAGTGACCAGGTTGTTGTTTTTTTCCCCCCTAAGTGACTGTGACTTTAGCTGGATTAGACACTGTGTTCAGCCAGCAGTGTCTGTAGAGAATCCAGTGTAACGCACAGGCAGCCATGATGGAAATGCCAGCCCCAAAGGCTTCACCGTTGTTTGCACTACTGGCTCCTGAATTGGACGCAGCTGGAGGAGCCATATCCGCCGGTACATGTACACACACATTCCTGCCCCGCTACCAGCCGGCTCCAGCGCACATGCAGCCATCTGCGTGTACGGCTTTTTCTTTAGCACCTACGTAAATCAGACTGGATGAAAACGCTCTGGCAATCTTTGAAATCGCTAGCGAATTACCTGTAATAAAACATGACTAGCGTTCTGGCACCCGAGCACATGTTCACAACGGGATTTCACTCACACAGCCCACTAAGCCTGCCATTATGCCACTGCTACCTTTTCCTCGGTCTGCATGTGTTATTAGAGGCAATAAACACAAGCAAGGCGAGGTTTGAAAGAGTGCCAGGCAGTTTACGTTCAATGGTTCTCACCGTAGTCATCGAAATGCAACAAAGTTTTCGACAGTGGGTCTTGAACCTCTTTGAAGTGTTCTGGATCAAATTGACAGTATATGGGTGTTTCTTTAACTAAAAGTGCTTTTGGCTCTGTGGATTTTTATAAAATAAACTCTGACAGCTCTGCACTTTTCTCACTTTTACTAGTCCAACTAATTTGTACATCAGTGGATACATCTATTACTGGAGAACTGCCCTTTTTTTTTGCACTATTGTTCAAATGCTTAAGCCGCGCACACACTTAACGATTATAAGGCCGATTATGAATGTAAATTGATACTTATGACCGATCGCGCTCAAACGCGTCCAGTCAGAGCCAGTTGCGTTCAGTCTGCGATTACAGTCGGTGTTCAAATTCCATGTGAAAGTATATAAATCTGCTTCAGTCGCAGGAAACAATCGCTGTATGTTGAGCACAGTCTTAGAATGTTTTAGCTAGTCGTTAAATGTGTGCCCGGCTTTAGACTCAGTAAAGATTTTATTTTTTTTATTTATTAAACTTAAATTTAAAAATGTACACTTTTTTGAGCAAGGATACATTTAATTGATCAAAAGTGATAGTAAAGAATTAAAAAATAATTAAATTAAAAAATTTGTTTCAAATAAATGCTTTTGTTTTGAACTTTCTATTTATCAAAGAATCCTTTTTTCAAAGAATCACCATTTCCACAAAAAAATATTTTGCATCACAACAGTTTTTAACATTTATAACATTTTACAACATTTCAAACATTTTACACAATATATTATGGAATACATTTCTGAAGGATCATGTGACATTGAAGTCTGAAGTAATGGTGACTTCAGCTTTACCATCACAAGAGTAAATAAAATTTAAAAATATATCAAATTAGTTGCTTTATATTGTAATATTATTTCACAATATTGCTGTTTTAAATTGTATTTTGATCATATAAATGCAGAATATATATAAAAACAAAATTCAACATATTTGTAATAGAATAGGAAACCTATTTGTATTAAGTCTAATGTATTGCTAGCCATATTTAATATATATATATATATATATATATATATATATATATATATATATATAAAATTAAAAAACATTTTTTTATTATTATTATTATTTAAAAATGACATTAGTTTTAATTTAATAATTCACATTTTCATTCGAAATGAGACACAAAAATATTCTGTTCACTCATCACATTGCATATCTCCAGCATGTTCTTCATTGAAACTGTTGTCTCCTTGGAAAACTAACTTTCAGGGGAAAAACTATTAGGAGCAAAAGTGTTTAGTGTGGTGGAAATGACATAAAAGTGCCCAAATTCAAAGAAACAGCCATATCTGGTCAACAGCAAAAGTTGCAAAGATGATGGTCTCACCACTAAGCTTCTTGTCAAGTTTAACTATCAAGACTATCTTAGTCAGCCAGCTGAAAGACAATGCTGGTCAGCTAGACCAGCATAAACCCGCATGGGCCAGCTGTTGTAAATTAATGCTGTAAATAAGCTGGTCTTTTCAGCAAAGGAAGTATTTCGAAATGTCTTAATCTCTTCCTTGCTAAAAAAACAGATTAATCACTCTCGTCAAAAAGAGACCAAAGGCTCCAAACTGTCTCAAAAGTGTCCTTATTTATTTTCTATACAAACAAGTTTTAAGTTTGCACAAAAAAAAAAAAAAACCAGCCTTTTTTTTTTCAATGCCGAGCTTGCAAGAAAAACGTGATCAAACAATGCGACCGTTTCTAATCTGGATGCGAGCTGTATCAAAGCACTGATGTGCTCTTTAATCAGGCTTTCTATCGTCCCTAGGGCTACAGCTGACACTGTTTTTCTCTCCATCCTCGAATTGCATTCCTCCACACGGGGTAGTTCTGCGAGCAGAGACGAAGGCTTCAACAGCCATGTTTAGCACAGTCCCCACGTTTTCAGCACGACTGACATTATTTCCCTTGGTTGGATGAAACCATCTGGAAGCAAGTATCGAGACATGCAAGGTCATGCCCAGACGGCAAGTGGTGGAGTCAAGCACGGATACTCAGTGCCTTCCTCCCCCTTCCTTCGTCAGCGTGGCATAGGCGAACCCTCTGTATGATATTGGCAGAGTTTGTGGAGGGAGGATCGGGCCCTCTCTGTTTTTGTTTTTGTAGTGAAGGCACTCAGTTTTCCCTTCAACACTATTTAGCGTACATCAACCCGCAAGATAAGGTGTTAAGACAACTCTTAATGGCTCAATGACGATAAAAGAGAAATCTTTTAAGAATCTGGTGCCAAGTTCTTAGAAATATTCTCTTTGTATTCATATTCATATTATTATTTTCAAGAAAGTTTTATTTAAAAAAAAAAAAAAATGTATACTGTTTTTATCTGAACTAACCATTATAAATAACCATCATAAAAAGGTCAAATTATCTGACATTTTAAGATACTTCTTGACCTTTGCACACAGTCGTGAGGGTCTGCAGGGGTCCTCTTTATGATATCATTCAAGTTTTTTTTCTCCATGTTGGTTGTACTACATGACTTTGTTGGTCACACTACTTTTTTTTTTTTCCCAAATACTGTATTAATATGCAGGCAGTTTTGTTATAATAAATGTATTTTTTCTAAGAAATAAGCTAATATGCCAAACATTTTTCATTTTAGAGTTTAAAGGTTAATCTTTTTTCCCCAAGAATTTCATTCATTTAATGAGGCTTTTCCCCCTTTCTTTTTAATTATCACCCTGACATTTTTGACCCTGTGCCCCCAAAAATATATCAAAATGAGTTAATTCGAAAATTAAAAACCTGCTCGTCATAGAACAGGATTTATAATGTATTTTTATATGTAAATTAATAGATAGGACAAACGCGGATTTATTTTAAGCACTCTCTTGCTACAGTTTTCCCTCTCTTCCTGTTTTCTCTCTCTTTGATCTCAGTCCATTTGGGTCCAGTCTGCTTTCCATTGCTGTTTTTGATTACCTTTCTATCCGAGTTTCATCTTAAATCCTGAAGCTTTGCAGTTGTGCTTGTCTCTGTGACTCCAATGACACTTTCTCCGAACACACAAGCCTCATATTTCACTTTACACATGGCTAGTTTTGCCATTAATCATTTGAAAAGAAAAACATGTCAAATCTAATATTAAACCGAGGTGCTCTATCGCTTTCACATTGTGAATTTTTTTTCCACCAGTCCATTTCTAAACGTCTATTATACTCGTTCACATGGGATTCTGGAATATTTAGCCATGCTTTTACACCTTTGTGTGTATCTGTGTGTGTTTGTGTGTGTGTGTGTGTGTGTGTGTGTGTGTGTGTGTGTTCTGGGGAACTGGGCAGTCAAGTTTCCTGGTGGAGGCTTATAGAAACCTGTCAGCTGGATTTGGGAAAGACTAAGTTTGCTTAAACTCTTAAGAGGGAGAAAGCGCGTGGGTGTTTTTGGAATAAGAAAAGGAGTGCGGATGTGTTGAGTGCAAAGAGGGAATGTAAAAACGTGTATTTGTGTGTCCGTGTATGGCAGTCTAAAGTGTTCCTGGATGCTGAGCTGGTCCTGTGGTTTGCCAGGGTGTTGAAATGGGATCGAGAGAGACAGTCTGTGGTGAGCAGGTGAGAGGAAATGGGGAATAGCGCCCTTTCTGTCTGAAACAGTTCACTGAAATAACAGACCCCCCTTTAATGACCTCTGGGCACTAGTTAACCTCTGCCCCCTGTAATTGAGCTGTAAGAATGTGATCTCACCGCCTCGGCGGATGTACAGTCCAGCTTATTTGTGCGTGTTTAAGAGCATGGCTGAACCCTGACTGGAGTTGCTTTCTCCAAATAAACCCGTCGACAGACATTTTCCTTGGCCGGCCCGCTGTGCAAATCCTTGCCGTGATTGCCAGCTTAGACTATGGAGGCCGAAGCGTCTGTGTTTTATTGCTTTTTAGCTCCCCTAAAACGGTTCAGATATTGAAGGTGTGTTCAAATCATTTGGCGTGGAAGCAAGGTCACCCATTAGGAACGGGGTGACGGGGTTTTTCAAACTTGGCGAGCTAAGACAGCCTCTCCTTCCAGATGTGTGTGGATGTGGGCTGTCGCTGACTGTGGTCTTTTTCTCTTGCGTTCCGAGTTGAGTTAGTTTTGGGGGATGTACTCCACAGCAATGTGCTGTTCATCCCGGCCAAGTGCTTGTCAGGTTTCCCACTCTTTGGGAAGTGCTGTGTTTGTTTGGTACAGAGAAGTACAACATGAAAACTCGCTAGGTCTGAAAGGCCTCCAGGGAATTCCGGTATGTACACATGAAAATACACTCCTGCTCTCTGGTAGAGCAACAGCGATTAAAACAACAAACATAGTCAATGTAAATTGAAAATGACCCTGTTCCTTTCTTAATACACATTGGTGGTCTTGTGGGGATAGTTAACCTAAAAATATAAAAACATTGCTGTTTCAAACCTGTATGACTGACTTTTTGCTGCCTGTTTGACTGACTTTCATCCAGTTGGTGATTCACTTTAACGCTTGTTTAAACTAATAAAACTTAAAGATAGCAGCAAATAATGATGGATTTGAAGAGAAATGTTACCATTATGTTGAGATGTCCTCAAGGGTGAACTACACCTCCACAGTCCAAAAGCTTTTTTAAAAAGTGATTGCAATCCACAGCAAATAAGGTCTGGCTCCATTTTTGCTTTGGAAGTCTGCTTTTCACAATCCAGTCAATTCCCTTTTGACAAAATCAAGTCCCACCCTATGATATATTTTCTTGTTTAATGTTCCCTTTCACTCAAAAATGTGTGGTTATACGTGGCATTTTATGTTAATGAATGCAATTAATTCTGGGAGGGATTCCTGCACCAACAGAGATGGGGGTGGGGGGTGCGGTCACAGGTGAAAAGTACAAGATTTGGCAAAAGGAAACAAGAAAAGTTGAGTCACTAATCCTTAAGTCCTGAAGCATACACTCATCTGCGTATTTGTAGCTGCATAGTATTTTTTTAACCTTATTCTCCTTTTTTCCTGTTTTTTACTTGCTGTCTCTTCAATCTACCTATTAATTATAAAAGTGAGGACATCCATAAGCAGATCACAGGAAGTGGAATGCTCTTAGCGTGTCAGCAGAGGATTTGAATTATTCAGCCCCATATACTGAACATGCTATGTTTACCTGACTATATTGCTTCTCTTTACATTTGTGAAATTCTCTAAGGTATGTTTCAGCTTCACTCTAGTGGCCCATAATTTCTTTGGAGTCCTCTGTGCTGTGGCAATCATGCAATATTGAAAAGTTCACCGTCTTGTCCTTCTCTCATCCCTTTCTCTATCTCTGTTTCAGCATGCCCTTCAGGTTTCTTCAAGACTGCGCAAGGTGATGAGAAATGCCTGCAGTGTCCAATCAACAGCCGCACAACCAACGATGGAGCCACCAACTGTGTCTGCCGAAATGGATATTACCGGACAGACTCGGACCCCTTAGAGATGCCCTGTACAAGTGCGTCCCCTATAATTTTTCTCAATGTACATGAAAGCCTACTTTAAAACTAGATTTTCTAAACTTTCAATGTGAATTTTCAATGAGTGTGTGTGTGTGTGTTTTTTTAACATATGTATTTAAAAATAAATAAATAAACTAGTGCCCAAAATAAAATGATTTATATTAAAATTGGTATTTTTAATCTTTGAGTAAAATTAAGATAAAGGTTTTTATCTGGCACCAACTTTTTATTTTTATGAATCTTTCTAAGGATAAAAGCATCAAATTTTAAATACATTTACACTAAATATGAAAAAATAAAGGATAAAACAGAATAGCTGTAAATAAGCTGAAAACATGGTGATTGACTTCAGCGTTTAGCTAAATATTTTGCTACAAAAATTTAATTTTTTTTTAGCCTGATGTCCATGAATGCACTGAAAAATCCAAACAGATTCAAATGATCCAAACTGATTCAACTGATCCAAACTGATTAATTTCATTTAATTTATTTATATATAGCACAAATAAACACAACAATAGCTACACACAACAAATCTAAAATATATAAAAAGAAAGGGAGAAAAAGGCACTGATTCAACTGAACCAAAAAAACAAACTGATTCACTAAAATGGATAAGACGTACCAATGACTCATATGGGAAAACGTTTGATTATTGCCTAACCTTTCTGGCTCATTTTCATTGTCATTACCCCACAGCATAGTCGAAAGCACACCTCTTTTCCACCACATGCAAACAGCAGCCTTTTCTCTTCATTCCCACTGACTACAGATCAGGCAGAGAAAAATTACTCGCGGCCCTATTATTGAAGCAGATGAGGCCATGAAGACGAGAAAAGAGAGGCAGACAGCTTCTTATGCTGTTGTGAACGGCATGTTTTTGTCTCTCCCTGAAAAAGGCGAGGTGGGGGCAGAGAAGAAGGAGAAAGAAAGGAGACAGCTTTTTTACAAAAGCCATTTGCAAAAGCCTGGCCCTGGGAGGAGAGCAGCTGTTGTGAATAAGAGAGCAGCATCGTGTCGCAGAGTTGAAGCTCAGTGGGCCTTGGCTTGATTAAAGAGAGGAAACGGCAGCCTTTACCGCCCACTAACCTGGGAATGGGATGTTTAGAAACAGTTTTGCGTGCAACAGAGCCGTAGCTTCAAGACAGAGATGTCTCTTAATGATTCACAGCTGTAAATAGGTAATCAATTGGAGGCTTCATTTTTTGGGGGGCTTTTTTAAAAGGGCAAAAGCCAGTGGGATGTTTCTTGATTACCTCACTTGGCCCTAGAGGAGCACCCACAGTAATTGGGAGCACATGCCGGCTGAAGATAAACACAGGGTATTGTTAGCTTTAGTCGGGCTGTCAGTCAGGACGAGATCTCAGAGGTGCGTTTGTTGGTGTGCTCTTACTCTTCTTCAAATGTACTGTGTGTGCATGAGCAAACGAAAATGATGTTTACAAACACAGGAACAGCTCGAAAGAAATGGTTTCACTAGACCCAAGTAAGCCTGTGATTTGTGCAATGTTATCATGATTGCAATTATCATGATGGAAATATGCAAGGAAATACACAAGAGTGCACAATGTTTCATTGTATTATTCTTTCTACCCCTCTGAAAATGAAAATTAAAGTTGCCAGAGCCATGGCTTAGTGGTTAGCACACATTCTGACACATTTTGGCTGTGCAGTTTAAGTAGGTGATAGGAGTTCAAGTCCCAAAAAAACAAAAAACAAAAAAAAAACCTTTTTTCATTTTAACCTAAAAGAAATTAAGAAAAAAAAAAACATATTCAAAATAAAAATAAATGAAATACAATTAAATGTATTCAGGTATATATATATATATATATATATATATATATATATATATATATATATATATATATATATATATATATATATATATATATATATATATATATATATATATATATATATATAATATCCCCAAACAAAAGGGCAAATGTCAATTCTTTGAGTCATTTACAGAGGTAACCTAATTTTTCTTTCAGACTAACAGCAGTACTTTTTAAGTCACAAAAAGATCTTTTCATTTTTGCATCTTGTTTGTTTTTCCAGCTGTGCCATCGGCTCCTCAAAATGTCATCTCCAGTGTGAACGAGACGTCACTGATGCTGGAGTGGAATCCTCCACGGGAGACTGGTGGTCGTGATGACGTGGTCTACAACATCATATGCAAAAGTTGTGGAGGTGGCAGAGGGGGCTGCACGCGTTGTGGGGACAACGTGCAGTTTGTTCCACGGCAGCTGGGACTCACAGAGAGCCGGGTCTTTATTAGTGACCTGCTGGCCCACACCCAGTACACTTTTGAAGTCCAGGCTGTCAACGGAGTATCAGACCAGAGCCCCTATTCGCCCCAATATGCATCAGTCAACATCACTACTAATCAGGCTGGTAAGTCTACACTTTTACACTTTTTAGTTTTTAGTTGCCATGTTGGATGCTCATACTCCCTGAACTCTTTTAAATTCAACTTCTCATTTTTGTTAAAGGTCCCGTTCTTCGTGATCCCATGTTTCAAACTTTAGTTAGTGTGTAATGTTGTTGTTAGAGTATAAATAAAATCTGTAAAATTTTAAAGCTCAAAGTTCAATGCCAAGCGAGATATTTTATTTAACAGAAGTCGCCTACATCGAACGGCCAGTTTGGACTACATCCCTCTACTTCCTTCTTTAATGACGTCACTAAAACAGTTTTTTGACTAACCTCCGCCCACAGGAATGCACAAGAGTTGCGTTTGTAGAGTGTGTTTGTCGCCATGTCGTCGAAACGCTGTTATTTTCATCCCGCAGTCCAATCACCGGGTCTGATTCCGGATCAAATTGATAGGGTAAAATTAAAGACATGTTTACAATAACACTGAGCGCGTGCATCTCCACGTTATGGTAAGAGGCGTGACCTTTCCGGGCAAGGTTCGCTATGCTCGAATCACAACACAGGAACCGCTGGCACAATCAGAACTCGTTACGTATTTCTGAAGGAGGGACTTCATAGAACAAGGAAGTCATCAGCCCGTTTTTATGACAGTGGAAACAGCGGTATACAGATAAGTAAATTATGTGAAAAATACTGGGGTTTTTTTTACACGCGAAACATGAACACATGTTATATTGCACACTATAAACACAATCAAAGCTTCAAAAAACCACGAAAAACGGGACCTTTAACTTGCTTAAACACATAATAGGTCATGATGGTTTATTTTTTTTATTTTTTATTTCGTTTTAGCTGTTAAGACAGTGTGCTATGCTGTAGCTGTTTGAATTTGCATTGCATTTTATTTAATTTTTTTTGCATTTTTCTATCTAAAAGTTTCTTATTTCTTAAGAAATATGTCTGATCAGTATATGGTGAATCCAAAGCCAGCCTAATTATTTAAGTCTTCTTTGTGATTAGCCGATTAGTTGTTCAGGTAAACCACTGACCAGTTATTTTAGAAAATTTCATCTCTACCACCTGTTTATTTACGCTCACGTTTTTTGACGGCCAGCTAGTCTAAACTCACTGTGTAATAGAGCTCTGTAACTCGCTTTGTTACCTCCAGATTACATCCTAATTACACATTTTGGACTACATCCCACCACATCACCATGAGTTTAGACATAATTCCCAGAAATTCAGTGTGATCCACGTTGAATCGGACCCAAACCATAGTGGGACAGATTATCCGGAGCCTAGGATCTCTCCAGCCAATGATGACTTTTAATGAAAAACAGCTTCTTGCTACTGATTAGACAAACCTTTCTTCCACGTCCTGAAGCAACAGCCGTGCCCGCGAGACAGTACAATCAGAAGCTACCATTGCAAAGGCAATAGAAATCTGCTTTTTTTCCACTGATGCCATTGTGGTTTAGGTTACTGTGTTCCAATTATTTCAGAGGGACTGCAGCATTGATTTGTAATTTAAGTGTCTGTATAAAATGTGTGGTTGATTGTGCCAGATCGGTACTTGGAGCTCTTAGGGGCTCAAACAGAGACAGCCATTATTTTATGTTCCTCATCCCTGCTGGCTACAGACAGATCATCAAACCCATCCCCGCTTTAGCCTAGTAAAGCTCGTTGTTTTAGTATTTGATTGTATTTAAATTGGTTGTGACACATCGCTAACTTCAAAATTCAGCAATTTTCTGACATTTGCATCATTCATAGGAGGTTTTAACCGATCTGTTGTGTAAAGAGCATGTTGGAATAGATGTATCTTTTACATCCTTGGAGTGTTTACAACTCATGAGACCAAAGCAAGATGAGAGAGGTGATTGAGTAGATGTGCATTTGTTGTGTCGTCTTCATCACAAATAACTTATATAACTAGTGCACATGCACGCATTACCTACTCAAACTATTTACTCTTTCCTAACTAAGTTCACTCATATTCATGCAGTCAGCTTCTAAAATCCAATTATCACAGACATGTGAGAGACAATGCGTTAAATATTGAAACTCGAGTTGAAAAACATACATGTGCGCAGCAGGTCTTAGAAGAGGCGAAGGGCGGCTTCAGACTCGCTCTCATAAACTGATGGGGATCCTGTAAAGACTTCAAGTTTTTACATTCAGTCTCTCAACAGTTACACTAAGTGCACTTGGGACATTTAGGGGACTTGTGAACGTATGTGAAACTGCCATGGGAGCTGAATGATGAGGCTTTCAGTGTTTCTTTGAACAAGAAACGACTGATCTGCTGGAAACAGAAGGATTGTTAGATTCACTTCATATGAGTCAGCTGAACAGCGTCTTTGAAACAAAAGCCAACGTTTTTTCCCTAAGCTTTATGAGTCCACATATTCTCCTTGTAGAATCGCCGAGAATTTGTGCCATTTTGCCCAAAACTTACATTTATGTTACATTACTGCTCATAAAAGCATACTGGGGCTGCAATTAAAAAAAAAAAAAGTCTTTTTTTAAATATTTCAGTATTTGTAATTTAATTTTTCATTTAAATCATTCCCATTATTTACTAAAAGGGTTATATAATTATATAATGTATATAATTTTCTCTCTGGCAGTAAATGTTTTTGGTTGCAGTGATTTTAAGAAACATTCTCCTTGTATGTGAGATGAGTAACAGCCCTGGGTGTTGTACTTTGGTGCTTACATCCTGGGCGGGCAGCTTTCTGATCTCTTATTAGTCATTGATGTGTAAATATGTGTGTGGTCATGTCTTATTAGTCATTGATGTGTAAATATGGGTGTGGTCATGTCTGTGTCATCAATACCCCCCCCCCCCCCCCCCAAAAAAAAGAAAAAAAAAGTTCTCTGATCTTAGAATTAAACATGCCGTTTACAAGTCTAAGCAAGGATATCACAGTTAAGTATTGATCCTCTGGGTGAAACTGTGGTGTAAACATAAACCACAGTTACAGACAGAATGATATACTGTTTAAGAACCATTAGAAATTAAAAATATATACAATACAAATGAGAGAAACAAGTGAAATATTCTATATTGTGTGCAGTAAATTACTTTAAGATTTTTTACATTAGTTAAGATGATGATGATGATTATTACTATTATTATTATCATCATGTTGTTGTTGTTGTTGTTATTGTTTGCTAACCTCCACATAATAGTAGTACATCATGGTGGGCAAAGTTGCCAAATATATGCATTTATATGTAAAAAAAAAAAGAAAATTAAATCAATCAATAAATAGTTTGTTAAAATGATAAATTAATTAAACATAATGTAAAATGCAATGTTAAGTTGTCCCATTATAGTGTTTTAGTAAATGGACTGATTAGAGCTGTTTGTTTTAAATGTTAGAGTAGGTCTGCTTAGGACATTTTATTACTTCAAAAGAGCATGGAAAATCCCATTTTCCATGATATGGCTCCTTTAATACCATTTACATAATGAATTGCTATTGCTTTTATATATATATTTTTATTGAAAGATTGTTCTCTATATGTTTTCACTCGGTATTGCCCCGTTGTAACCCGTGCTTTCTTCGTTCTGGAGTTCCTCCCTGCTGTTGGGACATTCCCCCGCTCTGCCTGTCACTTTGGATTAGCAGCCTCAGACCTCCATCAGGGGGAGCTGTGAAAGTACTCACTCCAGCTCCCTGTTAGCAGCCCGGGCCCCCTGGGACAGGGCACTAGGACTGAGGGGCCTGGGTCAGGCTGTCCGGGCCTTTAATTTTGTCTAGATTGGAGGGCTTTGGGGTTACATAAACATCTTGTCACCCCTCATTAGCAAGGCGGCTTCGAGCTTCCCCCTTCACGTTTTGTGCTCGCAGTAGTTTATGTCTGTGCATTTTTGTCCGTATCCATGTGCAAGCTTTAATTAGACATGTTTTTAAGCCTGTCTGCTCAAGAGTTGAGGTATGTTCTGCAAGAGAAACAAACAAATAAGAAAATTAGAAGTGATTGCCGTGAAAAGTCTTTGTTTTCTTATGTGAGTGCGGTAGGCATCAGTTGAAATTGCTATTTTCGGATCTCTCAGGATTCTCACTCTGTTTTCAAGCATTGTTTTCAGGAAGTTTCTCCAAAGCTGCCGTGATCATCCTCTCCTAGGCTATTTTCACGCTGTCTTATTATGATCACAATATACAGTTGAAGTTCAACTCAAATGGCTGAAAGAACAGCAAACAAAGGAAGCAAAACTCTGAGTGTTTGTACGCTGGACGGTCTTTAGAACCCGAGTTATACTTATGCGTGATACATCATGGGCTTAAACTGTCCTCGTGCACACTTATTAAGGGATGAACAATTCATAAACACTGCTATTATGGGGAGAGTGTTATGATCTTGGCCTTGGAGAGTTCTTTTCCAGATCTTCATGAATTATGGCCAGACTGCCCACTAAGTATCAGGTTGGTGGTGTTCTCTGCATTGACCCAGAATGTAGTAGTGAGTAAAGCTGCAAAAAGCTGCCATGGTTCACTTTTTTCAGCCATATTTCACTGCAGAGGAATTTGTATTTTTTAAGATGATTTTATTATCTAGGCCAGTGGTTATCAACTGGTGGGTCACAACCCAAAAAGAGGGTGGGATAGGCCTGTGAATATCAAACAACAATACTAAATAACAAACCATTGTGCACAGGTTGGTTAGAAAAATAAATATACTCATTAACTTTTAAAAAAGGAGAAAGCATTTCCTTTTGTTAATATATTTGTCAGTTGTTTACAGCAAATACTGATAAATGCTATTCACACAAAGTATAGGTGGGTGGAGTTAGAGAAAAAACCTTGGTTAGCTGTTGGCTATTTGAACTCAGTATAAATAAACACACTGTTCATTTGTAAAGACATTTTTATGGTAATAAAAAAAAAAAAGTACTATGCTAATTCACCACTTGATGTCCATTATATAATGTGGGCCCTGAAGCAAAACTAGTTGAGAACCACTAATCTTGGTATAAATAAATTTGCAAAAAATTTAGGCCATTTCAACTTAGACATGTTGACACTTTATGTTTTAAAAAGTTAGCAGAGAAGAACCTTTGAAATGAACTTGGTCATTGTAAAACTGTTTCAAGTGTCCTTTAATATTTTGAAGACCCTCAAACTTTTTCACCAGAGAATCAAATGGCAGAAAAAAAATCTGCCAACCACTAATTTCAAGGGTTTTGAGTTTAATGGATAAAAATAAATTCAGTTTGAAGTAGCCTGAATGGGAATTACTGATACAGTGGAGCCCAAAAAATAATAGGATGTACTTAAGCCATGCTTCAAATGTGGACATTACATTTCTGCATACCTTTCATCTTATTTTTGAACATTTCATCTTGTTTTATCATTGAAAACCTAACCTGTTTTTTTTTTTTTTTTTTTTTTTAAAGCTTACTAGACATGTGGTATTTAGTTCTTTTAAAATAATTACCACTTGGTTTTATACTTTGTTGTAATGCAGTGACATTCATACAAATGGCTTTAGTGTCCATATACTTACATCACAGTGTGTTGATGAGGTTAGTTGTTGATCTTTGACTAAAGCCTAAACAGCAATCTAGATCAGTGTCCCTTAGAGGTCTAAACAGAAACGGCATGCTTTTCCTTTATTAGTTTAGTGATTTGTCTTAATTATGGCACACCAGAAAGCTTAACAAAGCTATATTGAAGAAAGGCACAATGTTTTATTGAGGCAATTTTACTGAGGCAAACTGGAATGAAGGCCTTGTGCTCTGGGCAGCTACAGTAATAGTGCACGTCTGTGTCAGGCAGCTGGAGACACAAAGACAGCTTTTACCTTTCCTTTCTGCTTGGCTTTCCTCGCCTGTCCCCTGCAGCTCTGCATCAACAGGGCAAGCAAGGTTAATCAGTCATCAAGTAAACCCAAACTGACTCCAGGCCCTTCACTTTACCCTAACACACACATTTGAGACCAGCATTTATCAGGGCTAGGATAGAAAACATCCACTCGGGTCTCCCTCTCTCTGGAAGTTTTATTAGAGCAGTGTGTGACAGATCGCCTGCAATTTGTGATTTGCCTAGAGTTGGGAAGCACTTGGCAAGTGCCACTCAAGGGGTCGTTTAACTTACCTCTTCCCATGAAAGGAGAGAAATAGAGCCACATGGCTCAGTCAGCTGCACTTTATATGTATTGCTGTTCTTCCCAGTGCAGAGATGGATGAACGGAAACTAAAAGAAATCAACAATTCTGTCAACAATATTCAATAAGCCTCATGTGGTTGAGCTTTACGTCCCTCAGCACTGTATACTGCAACAGAGATATTTATAAAATTGCTTAATGATGGTTTTATGAATCAACCAAATATTGTATAATGTTATAAAACAAATTAACCACATTTAATAAATGTATATTTAAAAATAATAATAATAAAAACATTTAACAAATAGCCACAAGTGAATGTTGTAATATATAGAATTTAAATACATCTAATGTTAGAGAACAATATCAGCATTTATTAATTTTGGTTAATGTTAATTATTATTTTCATATTTTAATGTTAACATTTATAAATTAACAATAACCTAGAGCCTAAATGCTGTAAAAACAAAAGGTTATTTATTGTTAGTTCATAATACTGCAATTAAAGGGATAGTTCACCCCGAAATGAAAATTATGTCATTAATTACTTGGTTAGAAAAATAAATATACTCATTAACTTTTAAAAAAGGAGAAAGCATTTCCTTTTGTTAATATATTTGTCAGTTGTTTACAGCAAATACTGATAAATGCTATTCACACAAAGTATAGGTGGGTGGAGTTAGAGAAAAAACCTTGGTTAGCTGTTGGCTATTTGAACTCAGTATAAATAAACACACTGTTCGTTTGTAAAGACATTTTTATGTTAATAAAAAAATTAAGTACTATGCTAATTCACCACTTGATGTCCATTATATAATGTGGGCCCTGAAGCAAAACTAGTTTAGAACCACTAATCTTGGTATAAATAAATTTGCAAAAAATTGGCCATTTCAACTTAGACATGTTGACACTTTATGCTTTATTCACCCCGAAATGAAAATTATGTCATTAATTACTCACCCTCATGTGGTTCCAAACTCATAAGACTTTCGTTCATCTTCAAAACACAAACGAAGATCTTTTTGATGAAATCTGAGATATGTCTGACCCTCCAGTGACTGCCTTTGCAACTACCACTTTGACGTTTCAAAAAGATCATAAAGAGATCGGAAAACTAATCCATATGAATCGAGCGGTTTAGTCCAAATGATGAACAGATTTAATTTAGGCTTTTACTCACATGTAATCATTGATCAGCAAATATAAGCAGAAGCTCAACTGAACCTGAATAACGCACAAGAACAAACTTCTTCCGGAAGCTCAAACATCCTGCGTAACACACGAGAATGAACCTCAGTGGTTACTTAAAGTTATTAATTTTTTTATGAAATTTCTGTTTTAAACTTTTACATAAATTGGTGAAACATATTTAATATATTAATAGTGCACTCCTGTAAGTTAATGAAAGCTTCTTTTTTTTTGTTGTTGTTGTTATTACAGATGGTCATTTTTTCTTTATATTCCATTTTTGTTTAGCATGTTTCCAGTCTGACGCACTGTTTGAGCATAACAGTTGTTGTCCATCACAGCAAACTCCTGGCAACATTAGCTCCCGGCCATTAGGTTTCTGCGTGAGAGTCTGCCGCACCCAGATAAACGGCCGACCCATATGCTGTTTCCGTCTGCCAGCTCACTCTGTACTCTATTGCGTCATTCAGCATTATACACTCCAGCTACTGTTTGTTTATCCATTTCATTAGCCCAAGGTGAGCAGTACCACATGTGTCAGGCTTTGCTTAATACCTGAGGAAATGAATTGGTTCCTTATCAGATGGGGGAATCATTGTATTACTGAATTACATTATGCAGAGTTGGGTCTGGTAATCTGGCTCGGGCGCTTTCGGGTGCTGGTGGAAGATTTATGACTTAATTATCTTCAGAATTGCTTTGGCAAACTCCTGTCGGGCCACCAGAGACCATGATGCCACCGGCAGCCTCTGGAGAAAGTGGCGATACAGAGTGTAGATGATTCTATTGCCGTGTAATTGAGAAGTGCACGCTTGTATTTTACTGTCTTGACCTTATTGCAGAGAGAGACATTCATATCTGTATTCAATATGGACTCACTTCAGTGAGGCTTTCAGATGGATGTCGATTACCACCTGTAATGCAGAAGAGCTAGCCTGCTGGGGGTTTTTTCCACCTCGGACATGGATCTTTCCCCGAGAAGGCTGCCCTTTTCATGCCGTGCATCACAAATATAAAGGAGGTGGCCGGGTGGGAGCACTGTGACAGAAGGTGGCAGAGAGGGCACATATGGAAGGTGCCAGGTGGGGTCAGGGGGCAGCCGGGCAGGAGACTGCGCCGGACACCTGGAGCACTGGCAAAGTCCAAAATCACAGCACTCGTCCTGTCACATGCTGTTGCATACTAATCATATCAGGTGTCATTGGAGGAAAGTAAAAGTTGTTTCATTTGCATTAGCCAGGGAAAAGGCCTTCATAAGTATGCAGGGCAGGCCGCAGGAGCTGTTGACTATGCAGTGAGCAGTGCATAAAATATCCATTTCATTATGCATGTGTACAGAAAAAAAACTACAATATAAGTGCATTATTGTCATAAATTTGAAGTCTTGCCAATTACAAAGGCTTTGATGGTTGAAAATATTCTGCTCATACATCTAACAACAGTAAATACAATACAACAGTGATTTGGTGTTTAAATCACTGTTGTTTAATCAAGGCTAATAATATTCACAAAGAACAGTGTATTTTTCAGTGCCGGGTGCACAGACTCAATTAGACGTTGATTTATTGCTGGAAGTGGAAAAGTTAACTGTGTTTTTGGTAAATATAAAAAAAAGAACAAGAAGCATAAACAAATGTCCAGTGTAATTTGTATGAAACGGCTGTTTGATGACCCTTAAAGGGTTAGTTCAGCCAAAAATGAAAATTATGTCATTAATGACTCACCCTCATGTCGTTCCAAACCCGTAAGACCTCCGTTCATCTTCGGAACACAGTTTAAGATATTTTAGATTTAGTCCGAGAGCTTTCTGTCCCTCCATTGAAAATGTATGTACGGTGCACTGTCCATGTCCAGAAAGGTAATAAAAACATCATCAAAGTATTCCATGTGACATCAGTGGGTTAGTTAGAAGTTTTTGAAGCATCGAAAATACATTTTGGTCCAAAAATAACAAATTTATTCAGCATTGTCTTCTCTTCCGGGTCTGTTGTCAATCCGCGTTCACGACTCCGCAGTGATGCTCCTGACATAAGACGCTGCTGACGTGTGCGCCCGAGCTTCATTTACAGTCTGAGGGAGACGCACGCTGTAAACAAAACAACCTTCGCAAACATGTCTAAGGATTTCGACACAGAGGAAGACTTGCATTTTTTTGCTCAGCCATATTTATTTGAACCCGAATACACGGACGAAGAACTAAGAGCGATGGAAGAAGCTCCTACACAGCAGCAACCGCTGTCACAAGCAGCATCACTGCGGAGTCGTGAACGCGGATTGACAACAGACCCGGAAGAGAAGACAATGCTGAATAAAGTTTCAACAAATTCTAACTAACCCACTGATATCACATGGACTACTTTGATGATGTTTTTATTACCTTTCTGGACATGGACAGTATACCGTACATACATTTTCAATGGAGGGACAGAAAGCTCTCGGACTAAATCTAAAATATCTTAATTTGTGTTCCGAAGATGAAAGGAGGTCTTATGGGTTTGGAACGACATGAGGGTGGGTCATTAATGACATAATTTTCATTTTTGGGTGAACTAACCCTTTAAATTCGAGGCGTTATCCAACTAAGACCTCTCAGCTTCATTTCTTTTATTTACTCTTCTACTCCTTGCAAATCAATCAAATCAAATCAGTCAATTTGATTGATTGATTGATTGATTGATACTCCTTGCACATACATTTCAAGGTCAAAACATCACAATACACTTTGTGTTATAGGTCATTAAAAACTGTTCATATATAGTATTGTTCAAAGGTTTGGGTTCAGTATGTATTTTTATTACTAAATTAATAGCAAGAACATATTCAATACATCAAGTACAGTAAAGACTTACATTGTTACAAACAAACAAACAAAAAAAAACCACTTTAAAATGAATGCTGTTCTTTTAACATTCTATTCATTAAAGAATCCTGAAAAAAGGTATCAATTTCCACAAACATATTAAGCAGCACAACTGATTTCAAAATTGATATTAATAAGAAATGTTTCTTGAGCACCAAATCAACATATCAGAATGATTTCTGAAGGATCATGTGACACCGTACTGGACTGGACTTGAGTAATGGTTGCTAAAAAAATAGCATTTAAATTGTAATATTTTACAATATTACTGTTTTCACTATATTTCTGATCAAAAAAATGCAGCCTTTGTGAGCAAAAAAATACTTATTTCAAAAACTTTTAAAAAATCTTAATAACTTCAATCCTTTGGATGATAGTTTATTGAATTTTAAAAATACAAATTTAAAATACCAAAACCCAGTGAGGTGAATGAGTAGTTTAAATAGTGAGAAAATAAATTTGTTGCATTTTTCTGTTTTTCATTCCTTTGCATTCACCTACAAAGTGTGTCGGAAGTGATAACGTACAGAAAGAGAATACGTCAAAGCTATGTGCAGAGTGACAAAGATATTAAGGTTTGTTTTGCAGCCCTACGATATAAGTGATTTCCGTAATGTGGACACTCTGTCAGGTACTTTGTTCAGCTCTCAGTATCACATGATTATGCAACATGGTCTAATGAGTATTCATATGTATTTTTATGTAAAGTGTGGTACTGCCACCACGTACATTTACTTACATTTGCATAGACACTGAAACATACAATTTTAATGTAAAATATTTATACAATCCTTATTTATTAGTATTGAAATTGTGGAATTAATATTTTGATTCTACTGTATTCAGTTGTCATATGACATTGTTTTCAATCGCATTTATTAAACGCAGTTTACTCATTTACTTGTGAAATAATATTTCCTTCTGTTCTGTGTGTCTTCTGCTGTTAACTTGTTTCAAAAAATTACATAATGTTAAATACTACACATTAAAACTTTAAAATGAATAGCATTTCTGTAACCATTACCTATCATGTATTTTTTTATTTTGTTTGGCGTTTTCTTAGTATAGTCCTGTGCTGTGACTGACAATAGAACCATAAAATACACCAAAAACATAATATAAAATCACAAAAGTAATCAGTTTTATTCGTGCTCTGTAATCCAGATCTTCAGAATTTATACGATTGCGAGGAACAGACCCAAATTCAAGCCTTTATTCAGTGATCTTCATCTCCGTTCTCAGCAGTGACCAAATGCAACACATCGTCATTTCAACTACTTTTGGTACCACTTTTGACATTTTTGCAGTAAATTATTGTGATTACACTTGTCTGTCTGTTATGTTTTTCTTTACACATATTTTAAAGACATAGTTATGGTTAGGTTTAGGGGAAGGAGTGGGATGTTCAGCTCAAAATATCTTTTTCATTCTATATTGTTAATAAAATGTCATTGTATGTGTATGCCAACATATGTCTGTTCATTATGTTTTATATATTCTTTTTATATTCTCTGTAAAATGGTTTTGTTTAGGATTGGAGGTAGGGTTTAGGGATCTAAAATGTGCAATATACGCAATAATGTTTACGTTGTAGATCAATGTGTCCAAAATTTACGCATCTATCCAAACTTCTGCTAAAAGAATACTAGCTAAAACTTGAATGTTTATTACAGATTGTATCTTAATGTATCACACAGATAATATGCAAATTAAAATGTTGCATAAATGTATAGATTTTTGAGGGACTTTACAAAAAAAATCCATATCTGTGTTTCATTTGATTCCCTAGGTTACTTTTTTGGTTCAAAGTCCTAGGCTAAAATCATTTACCGGCTTGGGATCACGTGATTAGCTCACTTTTCTTGTGTTAAGTCTTGACCCAAATAAGTCATGGCAGGATAACACAATTGTGAGCTCTAATATAATTTGTCCTCCTCTCTGTTAACAGAAAGAGCGAGAGTTGAACAGGTTCCCTTGTTTAGATGTGATGTGCCAACAGTCCTCTGGTTGTCCGTGAAGATCACAAGATCTGTCTACATACATCATATTGACTATGCATCTATGCATAAAAGAAGGAATGCTAACGCATGTCATTGGACAGCTGCCATTTGCAGACATGCTCAGGTTTTCTCTAAACACTAGAGTTCCAGCAAAACCATGCAGAGGGTTTCAGATTAGACTCAAACTCTCTGTAAGTGTCTGCAATCTTCTTAAGACGCTGAAGTGCCTATTTTTGAATTAGCTTATGGTGTGTATACGAGTACATTAATGCTTCAATCTTTTCCAGTGCAGATGGTTTAAAGCTTGATGAACTGAAAAGGGGGTGTGCTGCTTTACGGCACTGGAAACTCTGTGGAGACATAAAACCCTCAATCCAATACAGATGGGAAATAGGGACGCCTGCCAGACGCACTGTTTCTCTCTGCCTTTTTTTTTTTTTTTAGGTCGTACACCATGCTAAAAGATACATGCAAATGCAGTGGGTTCTTCCCCTCCTTTCTGGCTCTCTCTGGACCTGAGTCTCGTAAATAGGGAATACTCGCACTCTATGGTCCTGCGCGGTAGAGGAACAGCAGCTGCTGTCAGATTGTGCTGGGAAAAGCTTGCTGTGGGGAAGTTTTACCGTAAAAGGGGCTCGGGGAGTTGACGGGGGTGGATGAAATTTATAAGCGCTGACCTGTAAGGGCTACTTCTACCAACCTTACCAAATCACTACGTCGCTCTTCCACACCACAACTCTGCTACAAATGAGATCCACATGCCTTCCAAACCTATTATATAGACCCGTAGCGGAGAGCCAATGGAGTTGCGAGGACATTCCACAGCAGTCAGAGACTTTTATATGATGATTAGGCTGAGCTTTTGGTTCTTTGCTCACTCGCTGTTCACCCTGTCACTAATTGTCACTCATTCCACACCTATAATTAAGAACTGATTCTCAGGTGACACTTACTCTGACATAGTATGTGTGTGTGTGTGTGTGTGTGTGTGTGTGTGTGTAGGCATTTTATGTAAATTAATAAATGTAAATGATCACTTTATTAAAACATGCTTGATTGAATTCATATTTTTTTGCATTGCCATTCAAAAGTGTTTTTTTAAACAAGTCTTTTATGCTCACCAAGACTGAATTTATTTGTTCAAAAGTACCGTTAAAACAGTAATATTGTGAATGAAATATTATTGCAATTTAAAATAACTATTTTAATATATTGTAAAATGTAATTTATTCATGTGATGGCAAAGCATCATTACTCCAGTCTTCAGTGTCACATGATCCATCTGAAATTATTTTAATATGCTGATTTGGAATTAAGAAACATTTCTTATTATCAATGTTGTAAACAGTTGTGCTGCTTAATATTTTTGTGGACACCATGATACATTTTTCAGGATATTTTGATAAATAGAAAGTTCAAAAGAATGGTGTTTATTTGAAAGATTTTTTTTTTTTCTAATAATGTCAGAGTCTTCACTGTCATTTTGATGTATTTTTATGCATCGTTGCTGAATAAAAGTATTATTTTCTTAAAAAAAAAATAATAATCTTACTAACCCCAAACATCTTTTATGAAGTGTTGATTAACATATGGAAAAAAATTTTCACAATCTCTGCATTTTATTGTTTGGAATTTTGGGTGTAGTATTTGTTGGGATTCTAAGAAAGAAACCAGCATGATGTGGCTTTCTGTAGTTATAATGGCTAAGAGGCACTTCAGTTGGATCAGAGCTTAAGAATTGGCTTTTTTGTGTTTGCAAGTTAATGCCCCATTACAGACCAATAAACTTATATGAGTGGAATTAGCTTGGTAAACCCAGAATATTATTTATTATGGATCTGTTAGACGTTGAAGTTAAGATATACTGGCATATAGCAAAGAATTAAAGGTGCCCTAGAACTTTTTTTTAAAAAGATGTAATATAAGTCTAAGGTGTCCCCTGAATGTGTCTGTGAAGTTTCAGCTCAAAATACCCCATAGATTTTTTTGTTAATTAATTTTTTTAACTGCCTATTTTGGGGCATCATTATAAATTAGCTGATTCAGGGCTACTGGCCCTTTAATTCTCCTGCTCCATGCCCACGGAGCTCGCGCTTGCCTTGAACAGTGCATAAAAAAAGTTTACACAGCTAATATAACCCTCAAATGGATCTTTACAAAGTGTTCGTCATGCATGCGGCATGCATGCGTCGGATTATGTGAGTATTGTATACTGTTATATTGTTTACATTTGATTCTGAATTAATTTGAGGCTGTGCTCCGTGGCTAATGGCTAATGCTACACTGTTGGAGAGATTAATAAAGAATAAAGTTGTGTTTATGAATTATACAGACTGCAAGTGTTTAATAATGAAAATAACGACAGCTCTTGTCTCCGTGAATACAGTAAGAAACTATGGTAACTTTAACCACATTTAACAGTACATTAGCAACATGCTAACGAAACATTTAGAAAGACAATTTACAAATATCACTAAAAATATCATGTAATCATGGATCATGTCAGTTATTATTGCTCCATCTGCCATTTTTCGCTATTGTCCTTGCTTGCTTACCTAGTCTGTTGATTCACCTGTGCAGATCCAGACGTTAATACTGGCTGCCCTTGTCTAATGCCTTTCATAATGTTGGGAACATGGGCTGGCATATGCAAATATTGGGGGCGTACACCCCGACCGTTACGTAACAGTCTGTGTTATGTTGAGATTCGCCTGTTCTTCGGAGGTCTTTTAAACAAATGAGATTTATATAAGAAGGAGGAAACAATGGAGTTTGAGACTCACTGTATGTCATTTCCATGTACTGAACTCTTGTTATTTGACTATGCCAAGATAAATTCAATTTTTCATTCGAGGGCACCTTTAAGTCTCAAAGTATTGCAAAATAGTTATAAAGGGTGGAAAAACCCCAGTGTCTGCCATGTTGGGTCCAGAAGAACAGCCCATATAAATGTTGGTGCCCAGCACTGTGATGAATAAATAACCAATGAACTGTTTGGATATGTAAGACTCTATAAGCTCATCATTATTCCATCTAACTTTTAAACATGACCGTTCCTTCCATCTGGTTGTTTTCCTTAGCGCTCATATGCAAATGTTATCTCTTCCTCATGCTTATGTTTTCTGCACCTCACGCACAGAGACCGCGTGCGGCACATGGTGTGATCGTTCCAATGTGTCCGAACACTGAGTCTGCCAGGAAAATTTAAGCACCTAGGCTTGCAGATAAATAGTCCCGATCAGCTGTGGACAACCATGGAGAGCAATTGTGTGGAAACACTGGAATTCTGCAAAAGCAGAACAAACACTTTACTAGCTGTGATAATCATTACTGTGAGTGCACTTTCTTCACTAAGAGAGTTTTAAAGTTGTCGCTTTCTTACCCATAATGCTACTGTTTTCCTTTTGTTTAAACTGTGAAGCACTTTCTGTGATAGAAGGCTATCATTCCAGCATGAGGAAAACATCCCTCAGTTACCGGAAAAGTGCAACAATCTGCCTTCTCAACTCTCTCAAATCAGCGTATGTTCTCTCCTATGAGCTGCTGTACATGCTCTAATTTTGTTTGTATTAGCCCAGATTGGATTACCAGCTGGTAATTGACAGGCTGGGTGCAATGTAAATGCAGCGCACAAAGCACATATGTCAGCATTTAAACATACATACATATATATATTTTAGGGCTGTCAAGGTTAACGCATTAACGCATGCGATTAATTCAAAATCCTTAACGCGTTAAAATAATTTAACGCATATTTAACGCAAAAAAAATTACTGAAGCATGTGAAATTGCGTCATAACGTAATTTACGTCATGCAGTTAGATGATCTTAAAGTCCATGCTGATTATATCAGAGATGGCAGAGAGAATTATTCATTCCAGTGTCTGTTTCGCTTTAAAACACAAACTCTCTGTCATATTGTTTCATTGTATCTGAAGAGCGCGAGCCCTCCCGCATCGCGCTGTTCCTGTCTTAACGGAACGTTGAAACATCCCACCGCTGTATGGCCAGATGATATGCAAACTATGTTTCTCGGCTGGATAAAGCAAATCATCTTCTTGCTTTGAAAGTTTTGATGGATGAGGATTGCAATCAAAGTAAAGACGATTGCGGTGACGTACAAGAATCGTACATTAAGCACGCATGAGTCCGTTTTGTTGATGCGCATGTATCAGCATGAAATCATGTATGAGCTCTCTTGACGCACTGATCGCACATTGTATTTATGCACAGACACATTTCAGTACATTCACGTTGTTTTCACACACATTCAGGATAATGTTTGGATTTGTCCTGTGTATGTTGCTATGTACTTCATATTTATGCAGGTCAAGGCGGTTGGTTTAGGTTTATTTGGCATCTCCATGTGGTTCTGTTCAGTATTGCAACTTGACTTGTCTAAAATGTAAACAAGCTCTTTGCTGTTGCACATACTATACACTGTGAATTCTGAAACGTTTTTGTTTTGTTTTTTGCTGTGATTTTTTTTTTTTTTTTTTATGGGTGCTTTGGTGCACATAAATATATGAATTATATAAAAATATTTGGTGTCCTAGTTTGGAAAGACATTTTTACAAATTTACCTGAAAAAAGCTGAAAAAAAAAACATGTTTTGTGAAAATCACAATTCAATCTGATGGTTTACTTTGCTGGATATATGCAATGATGGCAAAATGGACATGTTAAAACAAGATAAATTGTGTATGCTTAATTTCACGATAAGTCTCGATGAAGAAAAATAATAATCTATTCACAGCCCTAATAAATAAATAAATAAATATATATATATATATATATATATATATATATATATATATATATATATATAATATATTCCTGTATAAAGATATTCCTGTATGCTTCCCTGTAGTGGAAGCCTGACTGCTTGCCTTATTAGTGCTCAGTTGATACTGCATACCGGCATTAATGTTGATAAGATGCTAGCCGGTCGCTTGCCTTTTAGAACACAGCTCTTGGTTGGACCGAGCACGGCAGCGCATACCGAACGAGGATTCACAAGCCCTCCCGTAGTGCTCGGGGTTCTGGGAAGCCATTCATTATCATCTGACATGCATTTATTTACTGGCAGGGACAACAAGTATATAGCTTGTTCAGCATTATGGCCAGCGTTTTCCAATAAGAATATTTGGATAAATGAACGCCCGCTAGGTCAGACTAGGCCTGTAGTGATTATTATAATATCCTAATTATTATAACATATTATTATCATAATTGCCTGATCACAATTATTTGAGATTATTTTAATTACAATCATAAATTGCCATTTGGCAGCATATGCCATTTATTTATTTATTTATTTTAGTAATTCGTTTTTTGTAATAAAAGTTGTGACAAGTTAGATGTAATTTACTTTATTTATCTTTGTATTTTTTTTTTATATTTTTTGTTTTGTTTTAGTAATATTTGGGGGACCTTTCCTTTGTACAGAAGTCAGGTTGGACAAATTAAATTTTATTTCATATTTTTTATCTTTTATTTTATTTTAAACAGGGGACAAGTTAGATTTGTATTTTATTTTAATGTTTGGTTATGTTTTGTTTTATTCCAAATTCAATTTGAATACATTACTTCTTAATGAGTGTATGTATATTAAGCCTATGCTTTAAGTAATATGAACAAAACAGACAATTAAATCATTAATCACAATTAACTATATGACAAGATTTCATATTTGTGATACCCCTAGAGAGAAAAACTGCTAAAAATGAACAGTTCTGCTCTAAGCACTGGACTCGAGAGCGTCTCTATCACCTGTGCATTTGAGACAGATTTACAACTCATTCTGGGCTTTCAAGAGTGGGAAATAAGCACATGAATAAGCCACTTAAGCTCTCCTTCAACCCCGGAGACCAAAAGCTCAAGCTGATAGTAGCAATGGGCTTTCCCACAGAGTGGCTTTTTCGTAGAGAACTGCGTGCCGGAGGAGAGGCCCGTGTCTTAACAGGCCTGAGCCTTGGAGAAGGCAGTGGTCATAAATCCCGGCCTCTTCAAAGCCCACACAGCTCCAACTGCGTTCCCGAGCATCTCCATTGAGTTTTTCTGACCCGGTATGCCACGCTCTAATGCTTAATGGCCATTAGGAACACCCTGGACTTTTATTTCGGTAAAGAACAAGGAAACATTCTTTTGTACAGCAGTCAGGTTGGACAAGTCCAACACAACAGAGCCACTAATAAAGGGTTTCACACTCTTTCCCCCGTAATTACCAAGCACGCTAATAAAAAATAAACTGTATGATTCACAAATTCAATGACACAAAATGCGAGTTGTGCTCACCATACTTGTAGAAATTGCACCTGGTTTTATTTGTTTTCAGCACACCACAAAATTAGTCTGCCTTCCTTTTGAGGAGAATATAACAAGAGAAGAGATTTCAGGCTAGATTACATCACGTTGAGGAACCATGACCAATGAGTGAGACGGAGACAGAGCCTGGCCTGGAAATTCCCTTTTCCACCTTGTTTATGTGGTTCAGCGCATTGCAATTTACATCTGTTTAATCACACACCAGGATCTGTGCTTTAATGACTCCATCGCTATATATAAAGCATGTCCACAACTTGTTTTGCATCATTCTTTAAATACTGTATATAACATGTCACTGTTTTGTTTTCCAGCTCCGTCTACGGTGTCTATTATGCATCAGGTCAGTCGCACCATTGACAGCATCACTCTCTCTTGGTCCCAGCCAGACCAGCCCAATGGGGTCATACTCGATTATGAGCTGCAGTATTATGAAAAGGTACCACATAAACACTCTTGAGTAATGTGTAAAGCATTAAAGCATGTAGCTTCATTTAACATGTTCAGAAGCATGCTTTATTAATTCTTGGTTTTGTGAGGGTGACCTATAAATGCATAAGATTAAAATATTTATTATTAATAATAAATATTAAAATAATAAAAAGTAATAACTTTATTTGTTTTGTTTTTTTAAATTAAGAGATATATACAGTTATGTTAATGTTTTAAAGTTCCTTGTGAAAATGGTTGCTGGTGTACAGTTGCTGTTTAATTGAGGGTTTTGGCAGCTGTCGGACATGAATAGCGAATTCCTGTTCTGTCGAACTTTATTACAAACGCAGTCACTCTGAAAAAGACTGTTGTGGTACGATCCGGATACCAGTGGCTAAAATAACACAGATTTCACTGCCGTAAAACAAATATTTCAGTTACAGATTCCTCTCCTGTCAGCGCGGGCCACAGAAAACACACACGCTAACTTGTGCTTGAGAAACACGCACACCCATATAGTATGCCGATATTCTTTCAGTCTCCTGTTTCGCTCGCTTTGTTGCGCTGGTTGACACACATAAGACAACCACACCCTTAAATGCACGCATAGTTGAACAGATACTTTCCGTCTTTTCTTTCTTTGTAATACACACACACACAAGCTGACTGTCCCCTGGGCTCTGCTCCTGTTCTTACTCTTTCCTCGGTATAATTCCTTTCTCAGACAGTGCTGAGGACCGCCTGTCAAAACACTGCAAAACACTGCAGCAAAGCTCACATCACAGAGCTCAGAGATAGAGCTGACAGGAAAAAAGCGGAGCACTCAAGTAGTACATGTATACACACACACTGAGTTCTACATTCCCTGCTTCTCATTCACTATCACTCTTTCTCTTCTTCGCTTACACAAACAGACACTCAAGCGGCACAACAGTGGCCACAGCTTTCAGCCCAGACTAATGAATCGTGGCTGGCCTGAAAGTGTCAGCCACCGTTCCTCTGCCCAGCACCCTCAGTCGAGCTCTCCTGATGGGGCTTGATGAGATAGATAGCCCTGTTAGAGAGCCATATGCACACTTCTGAGTCTCTTGTGATGTCCTCTAGTGTGATTCATAAAATTTATGTCTTTACCCTTTTTTTGTAATTTCTCTGTTTCAGGACCAGACGGAGCATAATTCTTCCATAGTAAAGAGTCAAACCAACACTGCAGTCATCCGTGGCCTCAAACCAGGAGGCATCTACGTCTTCCAGGTCCGAGCCCGTACGGTGGCGGGGTTCGGACGGTATAGTGGCAAGATGTACTTCCAGACCATGACTGAGGGTGAATATCTAATCAAAATGATGATAAAACAGTGTTTTATTTCATCCAAAATCACCTCTTCAAATTTGGTATTCATAGGAATAAATTACATGCATATAGTTTAGCCCATCATTTCCCCACTTCTTATCTTTAGAGCAAGCCTGTGTGTAATTGACTTACTGAAGCAGATAGTTAATCTACTAATCTAATCGTCTAATGATGATCCAAGTTAGCGTCTCCAAATGTTCTGTCCTCTTTCTGCTGCATGTCTCTGATTAGATATGAGGAGCATATTAAGAATGTGAAGGAAAATTGTAGGTAAATTGTTTTAATATTATTATTATAATTTTTTACACACACACACTACTATTCAAAAGAATGGGGTCAGTAAGATTTTTTGAAAGAAAGTGACAGAGAAGACATTTATAATGTTATAAAAGATTTCTGTTTCAAGTAATTGCTGTTCTATGAACTTTTTTTTTTTTAAATTTCCACAAAAATATTAAGCAGCACAACTGTGTTCAACATTGATAATAATAAGAAATGTTTCTTGAGCACCAAATCAGCATATTAGAATGATTTCTGAAGGATCATGTGACACTGAAGACTGGAGTAATGATGCTGAAAAGTAAATTATCCTTACAATCAAAGGAATAAATCACATTTTAATATGTATTAAAATAGAAATCCGTTATTTTACATAGTAAATTACGGTTTTTACTGTGTTTTTGATCAAATAAATGCAGCATTGGTGAGCATAAGAGACTTCTTTCAAAATCATTAATCTTAGTGACCCCAAACTTTTGAGCAGTAGTGTACATACAGTATAAATGATAACTTGGACCAAAAAAAAAATACATTTGAACAAATGTATATATATTCTGAAGACTTGTAGTTAAAGATACACTACATATAAGTAATTATTATATTACAAATAATATAAATAATATTGTGGGTTGGGGAGGGGGCATTTAAATTTGTTACCAAAAATAATACTGTTTTGCTTATGTAGTTTGGGCCAGTTTTTAGATTCTGTTCCATTTCCAAAACTCTGCAGAGGAAGAATGGTAGCTGAAACATGTCATTGGATGGCCGCCCGTCGTTTTGCCCTTCCCAGATCTCCTCATTCAGAGGCAGCTGCTCACTCATGGCTCCTTACTCTCTAAGCCGCTTATTACGAGCGGAGAGTTAGAATTAGTCTGATCTATCCTCCCGAGCTCTCTCCTGGCATGATGAGAGACAGCAACTCAGCAAGGTGATCCAAACACGGATGTGTCATGCCAGCAGGCTGCGCTCATTTTGAGTGATTTTACCAAGAAGTTTAAAACCGATTAAAAAGGAAGTTACAGTGCAGTTGAATTCACATGAGATCCGATGAAGTTCAGGTTTTTGTTTACTTACTACATCAGCTTTTGGGAGCTCGGAGCAAGTGTTTAAATGTGGTAAAATCTGGTAGCATGCTAGCAGCGTACTTAGCCTCTGGGGTTGCAGAGTGAGCCCAGGGGTTTGTCTGCGTTGTGAACGAATAGTCTGTAATTATAAACAACTAGAGGAGAACCAGAAAGCTAGGCAGGAAAGAAAGCGAAAAGAAAGTTCCCCAGGCCTTCCCAACATCCCAATCCGTCTGTCTTGCACCAACACACACCACACAACACATTTCCTCCAACGCCTGCCCATATGCTATTGGAGCCAAGGAGTCCAAGTGTACAGCCCCGTCTGCCTGAAGGTATCTTGCACAGGGCTTCCTGTCCCAGATTCCCCACTGTGAAAGTGGGGAAGTGAGGGTCTCTCACCTGTGTAGACATACACTGCAAGACTCCTGTGCCTCAGTGGAGCCTGAACTTGCTTCAGGCTGCATCAGATATAGAGACGCACTGCTGGGTTTTGTCAGGAAGTGATAACTTTTAGATTTGTGTGTGTGTGTGTACCTACAGAGGAGTACAACACTAGCATTCAAGAGAAGCTGCCTCTCATCATTGGCTCAGCGGCTGCTGGTCTGGTCTTTCTCATTGCAGTGGTGGTCATCATCATCGTTTGCAACCGGTGAGTTCCTCTCGCTGTGTTTTAAACATGTAAACCATTAGCATAGGTTTCCCCCAATTATACCAACAACATGTCAAAATCTCACACTTTTGTCCTCATTTGCGTCATTAGCGGACATTTACAGAGCAGCAAAGCTTGTAAAAAGTCTAATGACGAGGTTGTGTTAACAAGACGATGGTGGGCAGTAGTAAGTGTTGTTTTCATGTCATTAGAACCTTTTTAAACAGTACAAGTAGAGCTGTTTCCTTTGTTCCTGCAGACGTGGGTTCGAGAGAACAGATTCAGAATACACAGACAAGCTGCAGCACTACACAAGTGGCCACAGTGAGTACTTAAGACTTGACAGTAGTATATACACACACACTATGTATACATCTAATTTGTATGCTGGCATGCAATAGTTTTGGGTTGGTAAGATTTTTTTATGTTTTGGAAAGAAGTCTCTTATGCTTACCAAGGCTGCATTCATTTTATCAAAAATACAGTAAAATCAACCAAAATTTAAAATGATTTTACTTTATTCCTGTGATATGCAAAGCTGTCTTTAGTGTCACATGATCCTTCAGAAATCATCCTAATATACTGATTTGGTGCTTAAAAACAAACATCAATTTTGAAAACATGTTCTTCAAAGAACAGATTTATTTGAAATAGAAATCTTTTGTAACCATGCAGAAATCTTTACTGTCCCATTTAGTGCATCATTGCTAAATAAAAGTATTTCTTTCAGAAACAAAAATCTTACAATCCCCAATCTTTTGAATGGTGGTGTATACACAGCAAAAACAGCAAGCTAGCAAAATCTCATACAGGCATACAAATACACTGAAGATCCTTAAGAGAGTAAAGCATCAACATTTTACATACATCCACTTCATATACTTATTCTGTTACATACATACAAACACTTACTAATGCACTCTCTTACGCTTACCTCACACATCTCTACTGTATCTCTTCCACTGTCAAACACACATCTGTCTCAAAGTTAGACCTTAGTTTCTCAAGATTCATCTGTGAAATATTAATCCCAGTTTCCCTCGAAGTCTCATCAGAAAGCGCATTATCCACTTTCCCTACGAGCAATTTGGTTGTTCGTCTTTGTTCTTTTGCTCAGTTCTTTTTCCGCCACTTGTTTATTTTCCCATCACAGCAGTACACAAAGCTAATGCAAAAAAAGCTTAGTGCCAGGTGTTTCAAAGTTAGTAAGATCCATCAAAGATTAGTCAAAAAAGGAGCAATACTTCAGTAAATACCGTCTTAGCCTCGGAGTGCTGTTCCATTTATAGAAATAAATCTTTAAGATTCTCTCGAGGCAATAATTTAAAGCTAAGCTCGGTTGCTTGCTCTTGCTCACTCTCTCTCTCTGAGGGCTTATAGTTTATCTCTCTTTTGCTCACTCTGCTGAATGAAAATGGTCTGACACTTTTCCTCAAGTTTTATTTTTCTTTGCCCTTATCAATTTAAACAGCTTTTACGCAGTGTAATCAGTGGTAAAGGACTGCTGTAAATGCTGTATTTATTGAAATAATTTCTGGTAGAGTGTGGGGCTGGAAAATCCTAGAAAATCAAGGTCAGAATTCATCTATTTGTGCTGAAAAGAAGAAAGTGCTCAAATTCTCACCTGTACTTTGTCTTGTTCACTCTTTCTTTCTCTTTGGCTTACTCAGTTTTTTAATCTTAAAGGGTTAGTTAACCCAAAAATGAAAATTCTGTCATTAATTACTCACCCTCATGTCGTTCCACACCTGTATGACCTTCGTTCATCTTCGTAACACAGATTAAGATATTTTTTGATGAAATCTGAGAGGTATATGACTTGTCCATAGACAGCAATATAATCACCACTTTCAAGGTCCAGAAAGGTACTAAAGACATCGTTTAAACAGTCGATGTGTCTGCAGTTGTTCAACCTTAATTTTAAGAAGCGACAAGAATACTTTTTGTTGCGCAAAAGCAAAACAAAAATAACTACTTTATTCAACAGTCATTATCCTTACACAGTTGACACAGTAAGCACAGTGAAGGCTTTCTTGTTTACGTTTGAATTACGGCTCAGTATTGGCCAAAGCTGATCACGAGAGCGGCACGTCGCATATGTGTGATTCTGATGCAGGAGCCGGCCAATAATGAGTCGGCGTTCGGACGTATAACCAGGAAGCGCTGGACTTAAAAACGTATGAGAATGACACAGAAGAGAAGATATTGTTGAATAAAGTCGTTATTTTTGTTTTGTTTTTGAGCACAAAAAGTATTCTCATCGCTTCATAAAATTAAGCTTGAACTGCAGTCACATCGACTGTTTAAACGATGTCTTTAGTACCTTTCTGGACCTTGAAAGTGTTGATTATATTGCTGTCTATGGACGAGTCATATACCGAGGATTTCATCCAAATATCTTTATTTGTGTTCCGAAGATGAACGAAGGTCTTACGGGTGTGGAACGACATGAGGGTGAGTAATTAATGACAGAATTTTCATTTTTGGGTGAACTAACCCTTTAAAAAAGGGATAGTTCGCTAAAAATGAAAATTCTGTCACCATTTTCTCACCCTCATGTCATTGCAAACCTACACGACTTCTATAATACTTCTACTTTATACTTCTATAAAAAAGGGAGATGTTATGCATATATCCATGTCATGAAAGGGAATGGGAACAAGAGCAGCATCAACATCCTGCTAAAAATCCTTCTGTGCTCTACAGAGGAAAGAAGGTTACATGGGTTTGGAACAAAGTGAGAGTGAGTAAATGATGACAGATTTTAATTTTTGGGTGAACTATCACTTTGAAAGAGAGCTCTGCTCAGAAGAACGTTCTCCAGCGTAGCACATACACTACAACCTCATGAATTTGTTATAGTTTGACATTCACAAATCCTTTGATGTTGGATGTCATTCACTTCTCTTGCTCTATTTATCTTCTCGTTGTCTGTTGTGAGAATACATTTATCAATTCCAAAATATCTGCGCAGCCAATAAAAAACCTCTCCAGCTGCATGAAAACACACTGTCTATTAAAATGCCTTTGGATAGATTTGGAGCCGAGAGGCTGAATAATCGGATTTAAAGCAGGAATGACTTAAGTCCCCACACACTTAAGTTCACCTTAAGCCAATTTACCTGCAATCAAAAGCCATTTGATTGGCAGCAATGGAAATTGCTGATAAATGGTCTCCATCAGGGACTATGACACGCCAGAGCTGATACATATATTAAAACGCCTTATCTTTCTCTTGGCGAACGCTGTTACACTCCACTGACTGCAGTCATGAACTGTTCCAATGTAAGGCTCAGAATCCAAAGCTACTGGAAAGCCAGCCATTCCCAAAATTCCCAAAAACCCACATCACTAATGTTTTACCACACAGTATTTTATAAAGTATTTTTAAATTAGTTTTAAATATTATAGCTGTTTTTTATTTTCAAGTGTCACCAGGAATGAAGATCTACATTGATCCATTTACCTACGAAGACCCCAATGAAGCTGTGAGGGAGTTTGCAAAAGAGATTGATATCTCGTGTGTGAAAATTGAGCAAGTCATTGGAGCGGGTAATCAAACCTCCAAACATCCAACAGTGTTTTACCATAAAGCTTTTCTTGTTCCTTGACCTAAAAAATGATCCACTTGTCTTTATCTGTAGGAGAGTTTGGAGAGGTGTGCAGTGGAAACCTAAAGCTCCCAGGAAAGAGGGAGATGTTTGTGGCCATCAAAACACTGAAGTCAGGTTACACAGAGAAGCAGAGGCGAGACTTTCTGAGCGAAGCGAGCATCATGGGGCAGTTTGATCACCCCAATGTCATCCATTTGGAGGGAGTGGTGACCAAGAGCAGCCCTGTCATGATCATCACAGAGTTTATGGAGAATGGCTCATTGGACTCCTTTCTCAGGGTGAGGATATGTTGATGCAAACTATATATTACCTAATTGAAAGCAGTGATAAATTAATGTTTATTTAAAAACCTGACTTTGTAGGGATGCACCGTTTATGAATGGATATTTTCAAGATGTTTTAAATTTATCACTAAATATATATAACTATGTTTAATAAAGTTGCATATATTATGTTTTGATGGCACTTAGAGGCTTTTGCATCTTAAGTCTTCATATATATATATATATATATATATATATATATGTATGTATGTGTGTGTGTGTGTGTGTGTGTGTGTGTGTGTGTGTGTGTAATCTTTAATATTTCTTACTGTACATTATATCGTTTTGCCTAAATTCACTTTTTTAGAATTTAAAACAATATTTTTTTTCTATTTTGTTTTTTGTGTTTTATTTTGTAGACAAAATAGTATAGAATTTTAATGTCAACCATTTATCATTTATTCGCCATTACATAATTATTGGATTTTAATATTGTGCATCCATAGTTCTTTAATAAAGCCAAAATGTTCAGGGCAATATGTGTAACACTCATGGACAATGACGCACACATCGGTGAATCATTTTTTTTTTTAACCAGTTCTTTGAAACAGACCTTCTGAATGAACTGATTCACTATAATAATGTGGACTTCCCCATGCTAACACAAGCTCAGTAACATAAACATGCTTCAAATTCCGGTTGCATTGAAGTGATAATCTCACATCAGCAGGTGTGTATTTACATCAGCATGCTGAACATCATACAAATGTTCACTCTTAATTTCTCATGCTGTCCATCAGGTAATTCTCCACAGGATCTTTCTGTAATACCCAGCTGCCCCCTGCCGCAAACATCTACTCTCAGTATTGATTCCAGCTGTAGGACTGTTGTAATAAGCTCAAAATTCTTCCATTCATCTCTACGGGTTGCCACACTAACATTTGCTTTAAGACGGTCTCTTTAAAGAAATCGTTGAATCGTTGCTCTGTGGTTAGTCATGCCCTCATTTTGCATTGGTCACGCTCTCTCTGCCACGTTCTCTGCATTACAAGCATTAGATGAGCGGTGTGTCATATAAACTGAGTCGGTATACGTGCTTCCGACCTATATCGTAGAACACACAGAGTGATAAGAAAAATGCCCTTAGTGTTTTGATCTGAAAACACTTAGCGTGAGGAAACTACTTTCTATCTCTATGCAGTTTCCCTTAACAGCATCCATTAGTGTAGACGCATTCAGATGATTAACCGAGCACAAAAACCATCCAAATCCCCGCTTACAGAACAGCGTGTGGGATGAGAAGAAAACGCCACCGTCAGCCTATGACTGGCACACGTCAATTTGATTTCAACGCAGAGCTGATGTGGATAGAATAGGTGTCCGGATGCCTTGATCGCTGCTAATTGGCCTCACTGTGTGTTGCGTCGAGAATATGGCTTTGATTTATGTAAATATGTAATCTTTGGGGAAGGAATGATTTATTTTGCTCATTAGCAAGGCTTTGCCTCTGATCTATCATGAGAGAAAACTTATTTTATCCTTGACACGTAGCTTTTCGGGGTGTTAGGCTCAGGAAGTGTAATTATCTGAAACAAGAAACCTCTATGATTATGCCGTTTAAACGAAGGCGAGTAAACAGGAAACAAACGACCCACCATTTGTTAGACATGTGAACTGAATTTATTTCTTCTCACCACAATCAGATCCAGCTCTCACTAACCTCTGTAATTGTGAGTTTCTGATGTTATTTTAGCTGTTTGGCCAGCCAGTTGTTTCGCTCGTGTTTATACTTGCACAGCCCACCCCATGACAGAACGCACATGCCCTACCGTGCCATAGCGTGAGGAAAAGACTGATGCCTGGTAATGCTAGTAGAAGTAAGAGTGAAAAATTACTACAAACACCTCATACATCAGGTTTACTCTGGGTTCAAATCATAATTCTATAATTCACATTTGAGAAAGACCAGCGAATGTGTTTTTGCTCTCATAATGTCAGTTTGGTGGCGTGCAAGAGCTTTGAAACGCCTCAGATCTTTGTGCAGCCGCACAATTGTGTTGTTTTTGCAAGACTGTCATCCATTTCTGACAGAGCGCTGAATTCTTTGAAAACAACACGTCTCTGTTGTGGCACCTCACTATGACAGCAGATGACAACATTGTGTGTTTGTGCTGAAGCATTAGAATATGAATCTGATGGAGCTCTTGTAAGACAGTGCAAAGAGGGAGGGAGACTCGACGCTAACCTGCCGTTCTTGCATTGATCCAACTTTCAATATTGTTTTGTGGTGGATCAAGAACCAAAAGAAGAGAGAGAAATTCAAAAAGGTATGCAGATGAAAGTTTTAAACAGATTTGAGAAACGTCAAACTGAAAAGTTAAGCACAGCCTCACAGAACCGGCAGCAAAGACGTGTCTGAGAAGAAACGGCACGGATAGAATAATTCACATTTAATCGGAATAAAAAGAATGTTTGCTTGCTCAGACTGCAGATCCAAATAACTTTGGGGTGAAGAATCCCTCCAATTAAACTATAGGCAAACACTGTGAGCAGATTAGAGTGCCAGGCTGTATTTGCAAAGGATTTCAGCTTTATGAATAATGGATGGTGCTTAATTGCTGTGGAGGGTGAGGAGAAGTTCGATGAAGGCGGCTTAACATGGGGGAAGGGTTTGAGCGTGACACATGCAGCTCAGAGGAGGAAGGGTTTGCATGCGACACAGAATGAAGATATCTCATGGTTCTTTCATGCACCGTCCAGTGCTTTCTGCCTCTCCCCACTTGACGCGTGCGTGTCTGTCCGCACTGCGCCTGCTGCGCTCGTCTACTCTGATCAGAAGCTGAATGCTGCTTGCCTCATGGCTGTCTGCGGAGGGTCTGCAGATGGGGGCAGCTGCAAGCACAGCTGGGTCAGAAACTGCTGGACCTCCTCATGAGCAAAGGGCTTTTTGACCACCATGGTCAACAGCTGCAAGATTTGCCACGGCCCCACATTGATCATCGAATGTCTGATCTAGCATTGCGTCGCATGAACTCTACCAATCCTTACCAGATTGTTTGCACAGCCAACCCAATCCGGGCTTGACTCGATGCACTGTGTTTAGTCTCTTATCCGACTGGGCACACAAGACATTAACCATGATTTCCACAGCTTTATTCTTGTCTTACTGCTGTTTTTTGGGATTTGTAAGTTGCCCAGAAGAGATAACTGTAGCATGATTTCATAAGCTGAAGTATTTGCAAAATACTTTTTTGTGCACACCTCACCTTTACAGAAGCCTTATATAAGAAGTGGGGCTGTGAATTGTTTTTAAGAAAAGATTTTTAGGTTTTTTTATTATTAATTATGATTAATAGACTTATATCATGAATATATTTACTTATTGAATCCTCAAATTAATTTAGAAACAACATAAAAGAAGAATCAAGGCCATTATCGTAGAAATATCGATACTGGAAAAAAGTCGTTTTTAACATTTAATAGACCTAAACTATAAATTATCACTGTTTTTGTTTATCATTTATTAATAAATCAATCTTATATCAAATTAAGTAAATATTATAGCAATTTAGATAAACTATAAATAGACATGCACTAACAATCATCAGATAACTCACTATTAAAAGTCACACTTGGCTCTGCTTTTATTTAGTGTGTAAGAATTCTAGATTGTTTCTTTGTTATTGAGTGCTTTCTGACCATTTTTATGCAGCAATTTTCATGCTAAATAAATCATAAAATCACTACTTAAAATTTTATTTTATTTTGTTTTGTTTTGTTTTATTTTTATGTCTTGACCCATTTCTATTCTGTGCTTGTTTACAGCAAAATGACGGGCAGTTCACTGTGATTCAGCTGGTGGGCATGTTAAGAGGGATCGCCTCTGGGATGAAGTACCTCGCAGACATGAATTACGTGCACAGGGACCTGGCCGCCCGCAACATCTTAGTTAACAGTAACCTCGTTTGCAAGGTGTCCGATTTTGGACTCTCCCGCTTTTTGGAGGATGACACATCTGACCCCACTTATACCAGTGCCCTGGTGAGAACTCTTGTTTATTTGATTTGCATATTTTTATGCTATCTTGTGCTTTGAATTGAGATGATTTGATGTTTTTGATTCGGGTTTATACAGGGTGGGAAGATCCCTATTCGATGGACTGCCCCAGAGGCCATCCAATATAGGAAGTTCACCTCCGCCAGTGATGTATGGAGCTACGGGATTGTCATGTGGGAAGTGATGTCATATGGAGAGCGGCCATATTGGGACATGACCAATCAGGACGTAAGTACCTCAACTCTTACACTACTGTTCTAAAGTCTGGGGTCTGTAAGATTTGTTTAATGTTTTTGAAAGAAGTCTGTTATGCTCAACAAGACTGCATTTATTTGATAAAAAAATAGAGTAATAAAGTAACATTCTGAAATATTATTATGATTGGAAATTTTTTTCTATTATACATACATATATATATATATATATATATATATATATATATATATATATATTATAATTTATTCTTGTTATGGCAAAGCTGAATCTTCAGCAGCCTTTACTTCAGTCTTCAGTACTAATGTGGATTTGGTGCTCATGTAACATTTCTAATTATCAATATTGAAAACAGTTGTGCTGCTTAATATGCTGAACAAAAATATTAATTTCTTAAACAAATAAAAAAAAAACCCTTTTGAATAGTTGTGTACATTTATTCTACGGTATGTTTCATGGTTAAAGAATTTGAATTCCTAGTTTTATACACAGTTACACAATTCTTTTTGCTTTAGTTGTTCAATTCTTCCAATTTGTGCTCCAAACTCATAACCTTTTCAAAGCTCCACATCCTCCATCTTTATTAAGTATAACCACCAATTTCTTATAAAACCATTTTCCAATAGAAGCACTGTCAAAAGCTCATGCCAGAGACTGTTGGTCGGTTGCCGTATGTTAGCGCGTGATAGATGAGTGCTGTGTAGCAATGTTGAATCAGAGGCTAAGGTAAACAGCAGAGAAAGCACGTCGTAAATCTGCCCATGTGCTGCTCTGCTGTATGCAAGGCCAAACCTCAGACCCCAAACACTGCATGAGCGCAATCAGTCTTTGCAGAAACAGCTGCACCGATCATCACATCCCACTGGCCTCAGAATGCAGAAGACATAAGGATTTGCGTCAAGAAATCACATATTTGGGGTTTAAATAAGAGGTTTGGATTGTATTTGTGTTTGTTTTGGAGAACGTATGCTCTTTTTGTGGCTAGATCATGTGACTTTGAGAGTGTCTTCAAGCTATTGTCCTTGTATTGTGTCAAAGGGGATCATTTACTCTCTATATACGTCTCTCGCAAGGCTGCCACAAAAATTCACCTGTACTTCACTCTCACTTCCTAATGAACAAAAAGACGATTTCACATGCAAAGCACGGTGCCACACTAAACAGTCCCTGCCCTTGAAGAGAGCTCCCATTTCTAGCATCCCTCTGGGTGGCTGGGAAAAGGCAAATTATGAGTCCAGATAATGAAAATAGTTTCAAATTGAAAGTGTGAAAGCTAATGCGCTAAGAGGGAGCGCGGATCTCGCCTGTTATCTTATTAGCAGCTCCAGATAGCGTTGCGGTCCTCCCATCGGGCTGGCCGTTTGAGGCGCCTGAATGAGATTAATCAGGCTTTGAATGGAGCGCCGTAATGGCTACGATAATGAGCTAGGGAACGACGGGTCTCACTCGGGTCCTGCTCGCACTTTCCACTTCATGGCCATGCGTCACCTTCCTGGCCACCAAGGCCGCTTGAAGCATCCTGTTCCATGCAAATGTGACGATACATCCATCGGCTCAGTTCGGATAAACGTTCCATGTCTGTTTTGCACATTTAGTGACGCTACACAGTTAATTTGCTGGAGATGTATTTAAGTTTTATTTAAGTGACGTTCCTGATTTCCTGTTACAACTTGCAGCACATTTTCCAAATGTACAATTTAGTCAGCGTGTATATTACAGGCCATGTGTTAATCATATTTAATCTGACAGATGTTGCATGATTGGAAATGAGTAGGGTGGGAGGGAGCCAGACTCAGGCTGAATGCTGCCAAAAAACTTAGTAACTCTAAGACTGTTCTTTTTTCACATTTGATCAGAGAGGAAACGCATGTACTGCCAAATTGTTGTTATCAGCACCCTTATAATCAAGATCTATTAGCTGATTTAGGTATTTAGATAGCAGCTGACTGTGACCGCTTATTTATAGTCTGTGTGTGTGGTTGTGTAAGTGTGAAGGGTGAGTGTGATCGTGTGTGTGTTTGTGGCCAATGACAAATGGCTTCCTTGTGTCCCCCTAAGACCCAGATAATGATCACAGTGCATTTATGAAGACTGCAGATCAATCCTCTGTCTCCTGCGGTGTTAGAACCCCCCCCACCCAGACGCTGGCTCATATCTACCACCACCTGCCTTGCGCCATGCCGACAGCTCCTATCAAAACAATGTTTTATGGCAATACATTACATTTATTTAAGTTCATTTCATTTCAATGTAATACATTATACGTTATGTAGTTTTTGTTACAATTCCAATACTTAAACATACTGATACTGATTAAACATTGGATTTTCTTATAGTGTTACACATTACCAAGCTCTAATGTTGCCCACGATATAACAGACTTTATAATTATTAACACACACCAGGCCTGAGAAACAATTAAAGATGCTAAGAGCGTAGAATAGTTTAAAAAATGAGGCCGGCATGTTAAGTAGTGGTGCTTATGCGAGCACCCTGAGTTCATATCTGGCTCATGTCATTTCCCGAAAACATCCCTCCCTCTTTCCCGCCATCGTTTGTCACCTGCCACTGAAATTTTAATATATAGTGCTTGAGATGCAACAAGCGTATCTTTCTCCGCCTCTTTTAATAACAGGCTAGAGACCCTTACGGATCTGTGTCTCCCTCTGCAGGTCATCAACGCCATTGAGCAAGACTACCGGCTACCCCCTCCCATGGACTGCCCGAGTGCCCTCCACCAGCTCATGCTGGACTGCTGGCAGAAAGACCGCAACAACCGGCCCAAGTTTAGCCAGATTGTCAACAACCTGGACAAGATGATCCGTAACCCCAACAGCCTGAAGGCCATGACTCCGCTGTCATCAGGGTGAGTTAGAAAACATGCAGAGTGCAGTTTGCTTGGATGATCAGAAGCGGATGAGTCGGTGGTTGTAAAACCTAGTGGGCTGCCCAACCTGTCAGCAATTTAGTGCATCACTGCTGTGAAGGGTGTTTCGAAAGATAGGAATCACCTAGGGCTGCAGCAACTAATCGGTTATTCATGTCTGCGCACTATGCAAGGAAAATATATGCCAGTCACGTCACATTAAAGAAGTAAATAATTTGACGTGTGGAAAACGGCGGAAGATGCAGAGTGAGCTTCTGTGGGGAAAAGCATGACCCAAGTTGTCCTAAACATGAGAATGCGTCATATTAGGCACTTCGAACTAAAGCGTTTAATTCTACAGATGTGTGTGCCATTAAATGCGTTTGAGCACATTTTCCTCAGCGCATAACTTAAATTTTACGGTTGTATCCATATTTGTAAATGTTTCAAAGTCATGCAAGTATTTCCTTTTTGCATGATGTGGAATAACAATTTTAGGATATGAATTAATAAATTTTTGTGATTTTTTTTTTTTTTTTAATCTAATTAATCGAATAAATGATCAACAGATTAATTGATTATCAAAATAATCGTTCATTCGGGCCCTAAAGGCCACATTATGCTACCTTCTGCTTATTTTGAGAAAGCGAGTGAATTTTTTTAATGTTTTTTTTTCTATTTTTAGGAAAAAATATCAAGAGTTAAATATATTTTACAGAATATTTGTGTGCAATGAGGTCAATTGAAATTTCTTGTGCACTTCATGTGTAGTGTGTTCCAAATTAGTCAATTGCCAGGTTGCCCTTGCACTTTCTATTACCTAGAAGGCTGTAGACAGCGAGGCAGCTCTCTAGGCTTTGAAACGGGTCGTATATTTAACACTTTGACTCATCTGACATAACTTTACTTGTGCAGTGTAGTGTGCAATAGTCATTACAATAAATCAAATTTATGTAGAAAGTCACAGAGATGTTTAAACAAGTTTCTGCAGTATTTATTTTATGGAGACACATTGCCTTTTTGGAAAGGAGTAAAGACACAGACGTGAAACTTTACACTATGGTATGCCATGGCAGCATCAAGGGATCGTAATGACGTTTTCAGTCTAACCGCTGCACATACATAATACTGTATTGTTTGGAGAGGAGTGCAGATCCATCCATGTTACATGATATATGTGTGGCTACAAAAACAGCTTTATTACTTGCTTTGAAGTTTCTTTTTTAAGGTATTTAGTACTTAGATTAGTCTGACACCCTTGCCATTACACTGAAGTGTATGTCTGTGTGCATGTGTCCTTTTGTGTGCCTTTCATATATTAGGGGGAATTTTCTACAGCTGACCTTTCACCAGACTCGAGTCGCTTGCATCCTTCAAGGCATATTTACAAAACCAAATGCAATATGACCTTAATAGAAATTGTCTTTATTCATAACAGCCTCCTTCGAAATTATTACCATACTGTTTTCAATCTGGGGTCAATGCTTTGGTTTTACTTCTGATACCTGTGGTAGACTTTATTGATGCCGTGAAGTTTCTGAGTTATTTCTTTTGGCATTGAATTGCTACATAAATAAAATCAACTGGGTTTGATAGATCAAATCGTTATTGAAAGCTTAAAGCGATCGTGAACTTGAAACACTAGTAAAGCTGGTAGATGGTGGGCAACAATCTATTCAGTTTCTTGTGGACAAATGTAAAGTGGCCCAGTTTCTTCTGTCATCGCACTGATGGTGAGAGGCTTGGGTTTTGCGTGCTTCCCACCAGCTCTTTTTGCCTCGAGGCTTATACGCTACAGTAATGTTGCTAGAAAGTACGGTCATCTGGGGACATTAATTGCATTTTTTGAAGAATTAAGCAGGGCAGAGGATATTTTGCACTTAAATTCTTCCCTAACATTATTTTTTCCTCTCCAGAGATTGAATTATATTGACCCAAGAAATAATATAGCTAAAAAATTCCCAAGCGTGTCACAATTGCCAAAAATATGCACAAGATTTAAAGTTTTTTTTTTTTTTTTTGCACTGGTGATAATATGCCATATAAATGTGAACCACATGTAGTTTAGGAATGTACAATGTACAGTCTGAGGGGATTTCTCTGTGTACTTGGTGGCTAAAGGCTATTTTTATTTCGTACATTAACAACAGTGTGACTCATGTCTCTCTCTTTCTCATTGCCTTCCAGTGTGCATTTGCCCTTGCTTGACCGTAGTGTACCCGACTTCTCTAGCTTTAGCACTGTGGATGATTGGCTGGACGCTATTAAGATGGGCCAGTACAAAGACAACTTTGCCAATGGCAACTTCACCAGCTTCGACCTTGTTTCTCAGATGACCATGGAGTAAGTGTTATACCTACGAGCCATTCTTTGATCACTGAGTCAGCAGAACCTGTAAGGGATCTTTGACTCCATAAGACAATAAAGAGCAAAAATAGGACTTGATAGTGAGCACTTAAGTTCACTGCGCAATATATTAAATATAATATTTCATAGTATATAAAAATCACATATATATATATATATATATATATATATATATATATATATATATATTTTTTTTTTTTTTTTTTTTTTTTTTTTTTTTTTTTTTTTTGTGGTATAATGATAATTGCATTAGACCATATCGCGAATTCAGTTTTAATGTGATTGATTGTGTAGCTATACTGTTCAATCTCTTTATTATCTTCTTTCTCTTATTTTAAAAAGAATTATCAGTTGCAGTCTGAAATCATTTCTCAGTGATTAGACACTGTCTGGATTTAAATTCAGAAATAAATATAGGTATATTTCCTCATCTTTGTTGTTGGCTGTCAGTCATAGTGAAAATGGGAGCCAGAGAAATGCACGCTTAGATTCCTCTCCTCTCCTCACCTCTGCTTTTACCTGGCCAAACCAGACAAGCCGCGAAAACAAAGGAGGTGTTGTTGATTCAGAGTCGCTTGGATTGTGCAACAAACAGAGGATGATAGGGATAAAGGAATTTACCGGTTACTCAGTCTTGAACTAACATGCTGAGTTTACTTTGGCATCGTGTGATGAAGCCAGTGAATAAAAATGTGTTGTTACAGCATTATGGTATCTGCTTCAGAGCGCTCATGTTTAATCTCGCCTCTTTCTCTCTCTGTGTGTTTGTACGTAGGGACATTCTCAGGGTCGGAGTGACACTAGCAGGTCATCAGAAGAAGATCCTCAACAGCGTTCAGATGATGAGGGCCCAGATGAACCAGATCCAGTCGGTAGAGGTTTGACCACGTGCCCCGATTAGACTGGGAGGAGGACAAGAGGAGGCGGCGGAGAGCCAACCTGAAAGGATGGGGTGGCAACCACAGACCCTAAGCCTGATTTTCCTTCTGGACCACCTAGGATATCCACCTGCCCCCTCATCCGAAACACTCTCGTTCTCCATCTGTGACATCTGAATCTCCCATTAACCCCCCAGACACCCTATTGGGCTCGACTCGGGAAAGCTGCGTCTGGAAAATATGGTCACAACACCTGATCGTTTAGCTATGGCCGCCACCAATCACAGGATGACCGTTCAGTCTGCCAGCAATTGGCTCCGCCCCCTATTTCCCTTGAATTTTCCTCTTAATTTTTCCAGTTTTATTCTTTTCTTCATTTTTTTGTTTTGTTTTGTTTTGTTTTTATTGTGTTCTTTTTTAAAAGAGGTTTTTGTAAAGAATTTTTAAAACTATGAAAACAAGGAATCTATATAAAATATATAGATTTGTGTAAACTTGCTGACTGAATATGGTGGACTAAATCGAAAGGCTACCCTTTAAAAGGGCAATGAAGAAACAGGATACAAAAATACATGCTTTTGAGATTTTCTTTCTAATATTTTTGGAAAATCTTGAATAGAAAGATCGACTGTCTGCTCAGTGGACACACACGGGATAACCTGCGGGACCTTAATCCATCCCGCTCCCCTCGCTGACAGCAGAGGGAAAAGTATGTGAACACCATGAAATGGGACTTCAATTTGGCAGCTGATGCTGCCTTGAAGAAAATATGAGACTTCAGTCATTTTGCAGTTTAAATTACATCAACACAAACAAACAGACACATGGAGAAAAAAAGTAATAGTTATCACAGTGTTGAATTTGTGGTGCAGATTTCTCTTTGCTTGGGGGAAGAAAAAAGAAATCTTTTACAGATGTCAACAGCCTGCCAAATAGAGCATCATCCCTTTGTACCTCGTCCTGTACATATCAGATGCACTTGACGTTGTGAGGTCATCAGTACGAGCCTGATGTAGTCCAACATTTAGTTCCAGTTTCAGTATTAGATGGATCTACATTGACATTTGATGGATTTTTTTTTTCGTGTGAGTGTGCGTATATCGCTCGAGGGGGTCATCTTTTATATTCTTCCTTCTTTTTGTCATGGGCTAAGATGATTTAGTTTGAAAGACGGTATGAGATATTCTCCCCCGCAGTTGCATAAAGAAAATTTTTAGCGCGTTCTTTCCGTGAACTGCTTGCAGAGAAGGACCCCGAGTGCATGTGTGGTGTGGTCTTCACATCATCTATGCTCTTCTTTTATGTTTGGATCCCTACCGTGTGCGTGTGCATGTGTGCGTATGGAGCCCATGGAGCTGCAGAGCAAGTGTGGTACGAAACTATGATTTCACAGGAAGCTTGGATTTGATACACTTTGCAGACCACTGTGTTGATATGCTTATATTTTTGCCACCAAAATCATTTCTTTAAAAAAAAAAAAAGAAAGAAAAGATGTTTTATAATAAGGTGTTTAGGGGTTTTAATATCTGATAAAGTATGCAGTTAGAGGACATTTTCATAACAGGGAAGTGATTGTTCATTGTGAAGCATAGTTTTATATGAGGATATTGTTATTTGACATATTTGAACTGGTTACATTCACCTATTGGGGCCAAGCTTAAATTTGACATCTAAAAGGCTTATGATACTAAGCCGGAGTTTCATAGGACATTTAAGCAACAAATCACAAACAATAACGGCTGTAAATTAGTGTGTATAGGTTTTGTTTTATTTTTTACAGAGAATACACCCATAATTCCTACCGTTCTCCTTGGTAAGGTACTTCCACAGTACTCTCTGAGATCTTTCACCTCCATGCCATAGACATAAGAACAATAAAACTCTGTATATAATATTCTGAAGCAGAAACTCCCCTCTCAAAGAGGTTTTTCCTCAAAGCTGTGTTGGATTTTAGTGTACAGATTCATTTTTTTATGTGTTGTTGAAACTGAATGGAGAGTTGCTATTGTCAATGTTTATTTTGGGCCTTTTCGTTTTGTACTAGGATGGGCTGAGAGATGAGAAGCAGCTGTAGAGATGAACAGGCCGGAGGCATCTTCATCCATGCTGGAGTGTCTGTGTGCGCGAGTGTGTTTGTGTGTTTGCACGTGCAGGTACGTCCATGTACCAGCATTAAGGTCACTGTGGTAAACAATATACTTCTCGCTCAGTCGACGAGGGGCTCGCTTTATTCCATAACCTCAGGGTTGACATGCATCTGTTAAAAACATGCAGTACTGTGAGGTCAGTTCAGTGTAGGTAAGATCTATATAGGCTGAGTCTCAGAGTGCTGATGAAGTTCCAATCAGATGGTGTTGACCATTCTCTGTTCTTCCCATTACATAATGCTTCCATTAGAATGAAGATTCTGTCATGCAGTGAGTGTTTGGGCAGGAAACACTACATCCAGCAGACAGGCCATCCCAGGTGTGAACTCTTGAGATACGTAGTGATAAAATCAAAAGGCTTGAGAGACAACTACGTCTATCTTCCTCCAGAAAGAGGTAGGATTTTAATTTCCTGTGAGCTTGACAAACTAAGTGGCCCTTTTTTAGCTCTCAGTTTATAGTAACTTTGTCATCACCAGCAGGAGGATACAGGGAGAAAGGAAATGAATCTGGGCTTAACACCTTGTCCTAACCAGCAACGTGTAATTTGTCTGTCCACACTGAAAGTGAAAATTTAGCATGGCCCAATCATAGCCAGTATTTCATTTGTAGTTACACTACTGTTCAAAAGTTTGGGGTCGGTAAGATTTTTAAAAATGTTTTCTTTTTTAAAAGTCTCTTATGCTTCAAGGATGCATTTATTTGGTCACAGCAAAAACAGCAATATTTTGAAATATCTTTAGGATTTTAAAATAACTTATCTATTTTCATATATATTTTAAAATGTAATTTATTCCTGTGATGCAAAGCAGAATTTTCAGCATCCATTACTTAAGTCTTCAGTGTCACATGATCCTTTAGAAGTCATTGCCAACAGTTGCGCTGATTAATATTTTGTTAGGATTTTTTGATGAATAGAAGTTTAAAAGAACAACATTTATTTAAAGTAGAAATATTTTAAAACAACGTAGAAGTCTTTAATGTTTCAATGCTGAATAAGAGTAAAAATTTATTTCAAAAAAATGTTACTGACCCAAAACTTTTGAACGGTAGTGTATATTTGGACATTAATTTGGGACCAGTGAGATTTCACTCTGGGCAGAGCTATAAAGTCTCAAGTCAAAAACTATTGATTTAAAAAATGTTAAGTAATTCATATAAAACACACCCAAAATCTGAAAATAAGTCAAATAAAATAACAGATAATGAAAATAATAATTTTCATCATTTCTGTTGTGTGTCTGACAAAATGTCTTGTTTGGCAAAATAATAATAAAAAAAAAAAAACTATTGATTTAAAAAAAAAAAAAAATGCTTATGTAATACTTTAATACATTTTGTTTTCATGGTATATATGCCATATGCAGCACCTTGGTTGCTTTTAGCAGCTGGTTAGGACAGGGAGTGAGAGAGGTGAGAGAATATTCTCACATTATAAAACTTTACCGGTGATGGTGCCAGCAGCCATCTTTACCTGTCTGTCCAGCACACATCCTCTCAATATTTAATGGTTTCTCGGTGTCACTGCTGCAGTGTGAGACTAAGGTTCTGAATCCCTCGTCTTCCTCAGAATAACACTGCTTTCTGCTTCACCTTCTAGGACAATCACTGTCACTCATAGCTGCAGCAGACACTCAATGATCCACACACATTGTTGCTGTATATCCCAAAAAAAAAAATTGGACCTAAAGAAATTCAGAAGTTTAGACATTCATGGCAGTAGCTTAGCAATATTTAGAGGTGCTGCCCACAAGTTACGGCGTGTTTTAAATCTGCCTAACAGCCCAGGATTAACAGAGCTTTGAATGAAATCCAGTGCTGAAGGGATATCCTGTATTCCTGATCCTCATCTCCTTTTCCTTCCAATGAAATGTCGTTTCATAAGTATAGTTTCATGGGTCTGCGCTATTTGCAAAAAGACGTTTTTCTTGCAGTTTTTGGCGCTGATGATCACATGAGTTTCTGGCACTTTGCATCGAGAGGTCTGAAGGAACATTAGCAGCCAATGAGCCTTTCTGTTTTAAGATATTGATATGTTGAAAGATTATGACATGCTTGACGTTTGCTACGCATTTTCTTCAGCAGACTTGTATTTACATAGAAATATTTCATCACAACGATCTTATGTAATTCTGTTTTTCCACTGCATCTTTAACCGCTCAAGTTTGTTTCTCGGCAGGGGACTAATTACTTCACGTCTCCTTCTCTCATTTGTCGTTTAACAGAACACTACGTAGACCACAGACAAATGAGATGTGGCGTCAAGAGTGTGAAAGAATGTCACGCTGAGTGATTTAAGCACTTCTTATTGTTTTTTTTCACATGGATTATCACCTTAAACACGTAGTTTCTACCACAACACAGCTCTAGGCCTCTAAAAGTGCTGGGAAAGATGGTACATAGAAATTTTTTAAAACTCTGAACCCTTTTTGTTCAGATGGCTTGTGAAAATAACCAATAAGCTGCCATTATGTGGACATGCGAACTGCATATGTTCCTTCTGGCAAGCTAAAACGTGATCAGCACAGAACCGTGCACCATTTAAAGCTTTTTGTTGAAAGCTGGGTGACAGCAAGCTGTGAACAGCATATGCTTGCAGCTACCGCCGAAGCATAATACCAATTCAAAACCATTATTGTGATGATTATGTGCGACTGTGAACGTAAATACAAGCTGGCTCTGGCTTGCCCTTATTGGTCCATATTTCTGCCTGCATCCTCCAAATATGGTGGGAAGTTTTCGGATAGAAAATGGCTTCCTAAACAGAGCTGTAGTGCCTGTAGGGCTGCAGCACCCTCTGGTGTTAGGAAGGCAGTAGTGTATTCGTCCGCATGTCTCTCAGCCCTGGTTTTCATTACAGGGCAGCAGACTCTCTCTCTCTCTCTCTCTCTCTCTCTTGGCTAGCCCAAATAGAGCACTGCCCACCTGGACCACTGTGACGGAGATTGGAGGTCCTGTTTTGCTGTATAAAATGTACATTTGACTGTAACCCTGTGAATGATGTAACAATTTCATTATTTGTAATATTGTTATTGGTTTATTTTCTAAAAATTGAAAAAAGCCCAACTTGACTCTCCTCATTAAAAAATGAAATGAGATCTGTTATACAATGTTCTGTGTTTTGTGTGTGTTAGCCTCAGTTTTTGTTTTCCTGATAGCACATTATGCTAGCAATGCCACAGTCATGGGTTGAATTCCCAGGAAGTGCATAATACTAAAAACGTATAGCTTGGATACAGTGTAATTTGCTTCAGATAAAAGTGTCAAAAAAATTTAAAAGTCAGTATGTTTGCTCAATGAACATGTTTCTGAGAAAAAGAAAAAAAAATTAAGTTAATTTAAAAAAAAAAAACTAATTGTATTTTAATTGTAACATGATGCAGTTAGTGTAAAAAAATAAAATAACTGAAACTAAATAACCAAAATAAATAATAATTTACATTATCAGCAATCTATCTTCATATGGACCAATGGTATTCCTGTTATGTGATTGACAGAATGTCCAATCAACAGCATTTGTTTCATAATGTTGATAATCATAAAAACACAATTTCCTCATGTCCCTCCTTAAATATTGATTTAAAAATGTTTGTAAAATTAAATGGTATATAAAAAACCCTAAAAACAACGTAAGATAAAATAAAATAACCCCCAAAAAATGGTCCAATGATATTTCTATTATGTGATGAACAAAATGTCTAATCAACAACGTTTGCGGCATAATGTTGATTACCATAAAAAGTAGGTTCCACTTATCCCTCCTTTTCTATAAAAAAAATTATAATAATCTGGGTTACAGTGAAGCACTTACAATGGAAGTGAATAGTGCCAATCCGTAAACATTAAAATACTATAGCTACAAAACATAAACAATATGTACATTAATATGACTTTAGCGGAAAATAAAGGCTTAACGTAGTCACAATAACAACGCAATAAACCCTATAATGATTATTTAAACAGTATAATATCTTAAATAATAGGCATTTTATCAGAAGAATTAATGAAAGTGCTTTTATAAAATAAAATTCACATTTGCTATTAAATCTTTCAAAATTTGGCCCCATTCACTTCCATTGTAATTTCCTTACTCAATTTTGGCTAAAACTTTTATTTGTGGTAATCTCCATTACTTGGCTTAATTTATACTGAACCTGGAATATTTATTTAAATGTTTTGTAAAATCACCCTGAAGACAGGAGTAAAGTGAAATATCTTCTTAGAAAGTTCACATTGAAGGCATTTATACGCCCCAAATCACTCCTCATAAGACCGGCCTTTATGCTGCAGCCTTTGTGCTGATGTTCCTGTGGGGTGTTTGGGTTTGCACAAAGTGCACTAGTCTGCACTCCCCCTCCTGCTGTTCTCTCCGATCGGATCTCAGTGTCTCCTCACAGCTCGCCCCGCTTTGGAGGCCTCGTTAACGGGCCAATGTGTGAAAGCCCCGCGACCTCTCGCTGACCTCGCCGAGACTGGCATGCGAAAAAAAACCTAGCTCCTGCGAGGAGAAGTGGGAGTTCAGGAGTTCAGTGCACAACCCGCTGACAATCCAACAGTTCTTCTCATCTAATCCCGACCGCCTTTGCTTCCCCCTCCTTTACGCCCTGTTAACCACTGCCACCACGGGCTCAGCAGGAACAGCACCAGCGCCAGACCCTCGGCAGAACGGGACCAAAAACCCAACGATCGTTTTTCACTGGAAATGCACATGAAAGTGATCAGACACGACGTGAATGCCCAGAAATATCTAGATTGATGGAAACGCCCCTTGCTTTTTCATTCATGGTCATGACAATGATGACTGGAATACTTTGCACTCACACATCATTGCCTTCAAATCACATTTTTAAAAGATCATGATGTGGTCATGCTAAGGAAAAAAGGAAACTACAAATCTACGTAAACAGGGGCCATGTGTGCCGCCGTGCGATTCACTTATTCGAATGACCGCTAATGTTCATTGTTCCGCGTATGCAATCCGCAGATATTTAAAAGAGTATCAGGTCAATCAAAGTGCAATCAGCGAGCTTTCCAGGTCGTGGCGTGTGCAGCTAACTGAAACGCCGGCTGAATTTGATGGCCAAGTCGTACTGCGAATATCCATCTATCATTAGTGGAAGCCATTTGGAGCAGATAGTTTGTTCTGGCTTTGTCCTGGTCGTGTATATTTTAGTTGAATCATCCCATGCTGAGAAGACTTACTTTCACATCCCTAACATTTCTCATATTTGCACTCTGTCAGTACAAATATTATACAGTCAAATATTAGAAACGCCATTCAAATGAACCATTACAGAGAGTCGTTACAGCGTGAGCAGTTCAAAAAGACCACTTGAGCTCACGATGACAGCTTTTCTCATCAGGGAAACATTACTCACGTTAAATCATGTTGTGTGAAAAAATAAACAGAACTCTGATAGCCTTGATCGTAAAGTCTAACCCGTGATGTTACTTTAAGTTTTCATTTCATGGCGTAAAAGTAATAGTTCATGTAAATATTGATGTTTCTATTCAGAAAAATATGACTACTAATAATAAAATAGGGGAGGGGGGGAGGGGGGTCACATTTATAGTTATATATAATACAGATTTAATAAAAATGCAGAGAGAATAATTCTCTATATTTAATTTATATTTGTGGTGTTAAAAATATTTATGTTTATAAATATTTACATGTGTATAAAACATGTTTTTATTTCCTTTCTGCCAATATTTCAAGAACAAACATTACTATATAATCTCATTCAAATTTGAATCTCAGAAAAAATTATCTTAGTTTTAAGGATATTTTTATTGGAAAACATGATGAAAATACTTGCAGTGTAGTACCAGGAATGATTTTTTGAAAATGATGTTTCATAATTCCGTGATGTTTAATATTTTGTAATTATTTAAAAACAAATTATGAATATTTCTGAAATGCTTAATATAATAATATGAAAAATGTTCTATATAGCCAGTTGATGTTTGTGGTATAAATACATGTTCTTCCTCTCCTGTGCTTAAGAACATTTCAGCTTAGTAATTACGTTGTGGAAATGTTTGGTTCATGAGACCTTTTTTAACTTTCACAGATTTCCTCACCATTGGGACAGTTATGACAGGTGTGGAGGCATTTTGCCAGATTGCAGTCAGATTGTTGATTCAGAGTCCTTGAGACCGTGTGTGTGAGAGCAGTTGCTCACATATGGAGACTGGAGTCTAAAATGCATCAGTACTCGAAATGTGCACTTGGAGTGTGTGCTTGGATTTACAGTACAAAATATTTATATTAGACTCTCATCATGAGGTAAGTTTTGTTGTTGTTGTTTTTATTATTTTTATATTATTTAAATTTTTAATGTCACAATGTACAAATTATCCAAATGTATATCATTTTAAAAATAACTGACACTGTTCAGATACAAATACTTTTCCTGTAAACAGATTTATTATTATTATTATTATTATTATTATTTGTTGTTGTTGTTGTTTATTTGTTGTGTGTACAGTAACCTTGAGATTTTGGAAAGCCACATTATTATTATTATTATTATTATTATTATTAGCATATCTAACTCTTTCAAACATTGTCTTATGTATTATTTGTTTGAATTATTATTTTATATGCTATAATTTGAATATAATATGAATTAATATATGCTATTTTTAACATTGCTTAAAATAAATATATAAAAAAAAAAAATTGAAATACAAATATTCAAATATATACTATATATATTATTATATATAATATAATAAAAAGATAGTAGGTGCAGATACCATTTAAATGTTTTAAGAATTACATTTTTCAATACGTTTTGTACACATGCATGCAAATATGGAAAAAAATTAATGTTTTGAGCGCAAGAGTCATTCAATATGGCAGCGCTTGCGATAAAAATGTCAGCAGCGTACAAGAATTTTCCTGGCCTGCTTTTCTGACATTAGCAGAAACTGAATAGTTTTGCAAAAAGGTATCTGATGTTCCCAATATAATATAATTCAATGGAATATGTATTCATGTAATAATACACTGCAGTACAGTGGAGCTAGTCATTATTTTTGTAATATAACATTCAATGCATAAATTATTTACACTATGTTATTTTCTGAGTAGTCCAGTTATAGTGAATTATTGAGCAGTTGGAAGTATTTCTATAATTATTTTAGGCAAAAACAACCAATTTCCAACCAACTACCAGATCCATACACGGTCCGTTCTCATTTCAGCAGCAGCAGCCATTAACAGAAGCAGTAAATGTTCTTCAGGCTTTATGCGGAACAAACCCACAGGGAATGTATTTGCTTCCATTTTACAGCACATCATGGATAGAATTAAGATACACACAGGCGAAAATTAAGATGTATTTAAAGAGGTCTGCCGTTTTCTGTTTCAAAGTACATTCCTTTTGAGAGCCACCATTTTTAAGCACTTAAAACCTAAAAGATCTTTGATGGTTCTCTGAGATAGATGATCTGGAGCTCTTCCACCCCACAATTACCAGAGATCATCTGCACATCTCTCTAACTTTAACCAAAGACCTGAGCCTTTTGAAGGTCTGTGGAGGAACTTAATGCAAGACAGAGATCCAAATGCTTTGCAAATTTGTCCCAGACACACACCATTTGCCAGCCAGAGAAAAAAGAAAAGCAGTGAGATATAGTACTTCGATGATGTTCATAATAACTGAATTCTCTTTTCTTTTTTTTTTTTTTAAGGCAGAAATGGTGAAGGATGGAAACTACATTATGAGAATGATAATATACCAGCGTTCAGCACGCATTATTTAATCGCTTAAAAAAAAAAGGATGGAAATATGTCTACTGGTATTAAACAAAATAGAAAATGATGAACAATGCAATTTAAGGATAATTTCAAATGCAAATTTTCGGTCAATAGCATTAGAGATTATGCCAGAATTGGGGGCCGCAAGGAATTGCTATATGGAGTCAATGGAAAAGGTTAGAGAAAGAAAAAAAAATAGTGAAAACACTTAAATAAATAAATAAAATTAAGATTAAACCAAAATAAATAATAAAAAAATGTTTAAATAAATAAAATATTAAAGGTTAATAAATACATCTAACAATACAGCACAACTAAATATTAACTAAATATTTCAAATAATATTTTACACATAGTGATTTCTGCAGTATAAATTGTCTTCATGCATGAAAATGTATAGATGCCTTTAAACATTTTAGGAGAGGATTAAATAGTGTAAAAAAAATAAATAAATAAATAAAAATAAGATCAAACTATATAAATTAATTAAAAATTAGATTTAGATAAATAATATATTTAATAGAAATGAATAACAGTACTTTACTATAGTGAGTAGGGAAAAACATGTAACAATATAAACTTTTTTTTTTTTTCAAATAAAATTTTACACAATTTAATTACAAACAACAAATTATTTTTTACAGTATAAATTGACTCTTTAAACGTGAAAATATAAAGCTAACAATACAGCACAACTAAATATTAACTAAATATTTCAAATAATATTTTACACAGTGATTCCTGCAGTATAAATTGTCTTCATGCATGAAAATGTATAGATGCCTTTAAACATTTTAGGAGAGGATTAAATAGTGTAAAAAAATAAATAAATAAATAATAATAAGATCAAACTATATAAATGAATTAAAAATTAGATTTAGATAAATAATATATTTGATAGAAATTAATAACAGTACTTTACTATAGTGAGTAGGGAAAAACGTGACAATATAAACTATTTTTGTTTTTTTCAAATAAAATTTTACACAATTTAATTACAAACAACAAATTAATTTTTACAGTATAAATTGACTCTTTAAACGTGAAAATATAAAGCTGCCATTTACATTTTAGGATGGGAATGAAAACAGTGTAAAAATAATTAAATAAATAATAATAAGATTTAACAAAAAATTTATTAGATAATAAAATATTTAATATAAAAGAATAAATACATCTAACAGTAGTACTATTAGTGAGTAGAGGAAAAAACGTAACATGTTAACAAATAATCAAATAATATTTTACACATAATATTAATTTTTACAGTATCTTTATACATGGAAAATATATATCTACCTTTTAGATTTTAGGATGGGGGATGATCATATTTGGGGGTCAAATATGGGTCACTTTGATCCATTAATACTAACACTTACTATTCTATTTGTATATCTATTTATTTTTTATTTATTAAAAAAAACTTGCTAGGTGTGTACTGTGATTGACTAACTGGGACTTGCGTATTGATTGCTTCTATTGTTCTCCTCGTTTGTAAGTCACTTTGGATAAAAGCATCTGCTAAATGATTAAATGTAAATATAAAATGATTGAAAACAGCTGACCAACACCAGGTTTCTTTGCAGTACTGCGGTATGAATATAACTCTACATTATTAATTACAGCGCACACTTGCACACTTTACAGAACAGATTTCTCCATGGCCGACATGGTTGTATCTGACCCGCTGTGACTGACCTATTTAACACTGTGAACTGTGGAGTGAACGTTCCTCTAGAGACGACAGCGTCATGTCTGACCTGCTGAGTTTGACCTACTTAACACTATGAACTCTGGGTCGTTGGGTAACTCAGCCTGGGTACATGCGCACACTCACTGAGAGACTGCAGAGGGTATTAAAAAAATAAAAAAATCTGACACATTAGTACAGACTTTAATGCCCTTCAGATGAATTCACAGCACACTTGTCCTACAGCTTCATTAAAGACTTCTCTGGCACTAAATTGTTTTTACTGTGCCATCTGCCACCCTGAAAGAAAAATAAATAGGTGGTGGAGTGAGAAAAAAATACACAACCCAAAAAAGGTACTCTGTCGCCATCTAGTGATGATTTGTGGGTAGAACAGAACAGAGATGAAGAGTGAAGAGGGTCATTTTTTATTAGTTTAGCATTCTATGTGAAAATTTGTTTATTGTATATAGGATCATATTTATACATGTGGTTAACCAACCACACCATGAGCCTTTGTGTTAACAAGGAAAACGAAGCAACAATGCCATCTCTTGATCAAAACAAACACCACATGTGCTATAACCTGTAGGCTCCACTGCGCAGCCTTTCTTGCCATTAGGTGTTATTTCACTTTGTGGACAGAGGAACTGTGTTTAACCATGGACTGTGTCTGATTCAGTCTGTTATTGAAGCCTAAATGAAAAAAAAAATTAAGGAATCTAAAAATTAAAGTTTTTATAGCAGGGAAATGCAAAGCAAACACACACACACACACACACACACACACACACACACACATAAGGACTTTGAGTACTCATAATGTAGGTCAAACCAAAACACACACACACATGCCAGCTTTCCATAGAAATTGATTTTGTATGGTACAAACTGAATATCCTATCCTCTAACCCTAAACCTACCCTATACCCATCACAGAAAATGAAATATCATGAAGATAAATGACTTCTGCTTTGTGTGGTAATAGGCTATAAAGAGTTCATGGTGGTGATTTGAAATCTAAAATTTGTTGGTTAAAGGGTTAGTTCACCCAAAAAGAAAATTCTGTCATCAATTACCCGTTCCAAACTCAGAACACTAACAGTATTTTTGATGAAATCCGAGAGGTTTATATTTATCTCCCATATAAAGCAACAAAACCACCACCAGGTCCAGAGAAGTATTAAAAACATAATTAAAATAGTCAATGTGTCTGCAGTGTTCAACCTTAATGTTATGAAGTGACGAGAATACTTTTTGTGTGCAAAAAAGAAACAAAAATAACGACTTTATTCAACAATTTCGTCTCTACCCTGTCATTCTCCTATGCTGTTGACGCAGTGCAGCGCTTCTGTTTACACGTCCAAACGCCGGCTCAGCATCGGCCGACGCTGTTCACATGAGCAGCACGATGCAGGGTAGAGAGGAAATTGTTGAAGAAAGTTGTTATATTTGTTTTGTTTTTGCACACAAAAGGTATTCTCGTCGCTTCATAACATTAAGGTTAAACCATTGTACTATACTGTACTATACTATACTTTACTATTTTTCTGGACCTTGAATGTGGTAATTTTGCTGCTTTTTATAGGAGATACAAAAACCTCAGATTTGTAAATCAGTAATCATCCAGCACACCCGCGACCCAGTATAGTATAAACAGTATTTCGGTTCCCAGAACTTTAGTTTTTGGTTCCCAGAACATTCTTTCGTTAAGGTTTGTTTTTTTTGTCAGGAACGTATTCTTTTAACATTCCTCTGACATTATTCTAACCTTCTAACATTATTTTAGCATTCTCCTAATTTTATTCGTAACGTTATTTTAATGTTCATATAATGTTATTTTAACGTTCCCCTAACGTTATTCTACCATTCCTCTAACATTATTCTAATGTTCCCCTAACAATATTTTAATGATATTCTAACAAATTTTGGTTCCCAGAATGTTCTTTTTTAAGGTTTGTTTTTGGTTAGCCAGGAAAGTTTTCTTAATGGAAATAGAACTTATTCTAATGTTTCCAGAATGTTCCTCTAACGTTATCCTAAAGTTAATGTTCTCCTAACGTTACATTAACGTTCTTCTAACGTTATTTTAACGCTCTCCTAACTTTATTCTAACGTTCCCCTAATATTCCCCTAACGTTATTCTAACGTTATTCTGACATTATTCTAACGTTACCCTAACGTTATTCTAATGTAATTCTAATGTTATGATGTTACTGTCTTACTCTATCATTACTCTGCTGTACATTAGTAATCATAAATATTTTTTTTAAATGTCACATTGCATTTACTTTTTGTAAATAAATGTATATAGTATATAAAGAAATGTAATGTGTATATTCACGTTATTTTAGTGTTCTCCTAATGTTATTCTAACGTTCCCCTAAAGTTATTCTAACGTTACTGATATTCTCCTTACGTTATTGTAACGTTCTCGTAATGTTATTTTAACATTCCTATAATGTTATTTTAACGTTCCCCTAACGTTATTCTAACGTTACTCTAATGTTCTTGTAATGTTATTTTAACATTCTTGTAACATTATATTAATGTTCATATAATGTTATTCTACCGTTCCTCTAACATTATTCTAATATTACCCTAACGTTCCCCTAACATTATTTTAACGCTCTCCTAACGTTATTCTAACGTTACTTTAATGTTATTCTAATGTTCCCCTAATGTTATTCTAACGTAATTCTAATGTTATGTTGTTACTGTCTTACTCCGATATCATTACTCCGCTTTACATCCGTAATCAAATATGTTCTTAAATGTCACATTTCTTTTATTTTTTTGTAAATAAATGTATATAGTATATATAGTAATGTAATGTGTATATTTACATAACTATGGTATGTGACAACAATTGAAAAGCCTACTCCAGTGGTTTCCAACCATGGTCCTGGAGTACCCGCAACACTATCTTGGGAGTGGGAGGTCTTGGGAGTCTTTACTAACGAGCTGATGAGTTGAATCAGGTTGTGTTTGATGGAACATTCTATCCCAGCTAACAAATTTTGGTTCCCAGAACGTTCTTTTTTTAATGTTTGTTTGTGGTTAGCCAGGAAATTTTCTTAACGGAAAAAAAAACTTTTTCTAATGTTTCTAGAATGTTCCCCTAACCTCTTTACTCCGATATCATTACCCCATGTACATCAGTAATCATCCAGCACACCCGTGACCCAGTGTAGTATAAACTTTAGAACTTTAGTTTTTGGTTCCCAGAACATTATTTTTTTAAGGTTTATTTTTGGTTAGCCAGGTATGTTTTCTTTTAACATTCCTCTGACGTTATTCTAACATTCTCCTAACGTTATTTTAACGTTATTTTAACATTACTTTAACGTTCCCCTAACGTTATTCTACTGTTCCTCTAACGCTCCCTTGATGTTATTTTAATATTCCCCTAACGTTAATCTAACGTTCCCCTAACATTATTTTAATGTTATTTTAACGTTCCCCTAGCGTTATTCTAACGTTCCTATAAAGTAATTCTAACGTTCTCCTAACATTATTCTAACATTACCCTAACAATATTTTAACATTATTTTAACGTTCCCCTAACATTATTTTAATGTTCCCTAACATTATTCTACTGTTCCTCTAACGCTCCCTTGATGTTATTTTAATATTCCCCTAACATTAATCTAACGTTCCCCTAACATTATTTTAAAGTTCCTATAAAGTAATTCTAACGTTCTCCTAACGTTATTCTAACATTACCCTAACGTTCCCCTAATGTTCCCCTAACGTTATTCTAACATTATTTTAACGTTCCCGTTATTTTAACGTTATTCTAACATTATTTTAACATTATTCTAATGTTACCCTAACATTACTCTAATGTAATCCTAATGTTATGATGTTACTGTCTTACTCTGATATCATTACTCTACTGTACATTAGTAATCATAAATATTTTTTAAATGTCACATTGCATTTTAGCGTTCTCCTAATGTTATTCTCACGTTCCCCTAACGTTATTTTAATGTTCCCTTAACGTTATTCTACTGTTCCTCTAACGCTCCCTTGATGTTATTTTAACATTCCCCTAACGTTAATCTAACGTTCCCCTAACATTATTTTAATGTTATTTTAACGTTCCCCTAGCGTAATTCTACCGTTCCTATAACGTTATTTTAATGTTCCCCTAACGTTATTCTAATATTCTAATAATGTTATTCTAACGTTCCTATAATGTTATTTTAATGTTCCTATAACGTTATTTTAACGTTCCCCTAATGTTATTCTAACGTTCCTATAAAGTAATTCTAATGTTCTCCTTATGTTATTCTAACATTAGCCTAACGTTCCCCTAATGTTCCCCTAACATTATTCTAACATTATCTTAACGTTCCCGTTAAACATTACCCTAACGTTCCCCTAATATTCCCCTAACGTCATTCTAACATTATTTTAATGTTCCCGTTATTTTAACGTCATTCTAACATTATTCTAACATTATTTTAACATTATTTTTACGTTCCTCTAATGTTATTTTAACGTTCCCTTAACGTTTTTCTAACATTCCCCTAATGTTATTATAACTTTATTCTAACATTCCCCTAACGTTATTTTAACGTTCTCCTAATGTTGTTTTAACATTCCTATAATGTAATGCTCTCCTAACGTTATTCTAACATTCCGCTAATGTTATTTTAACATTCTTATAACGTTATTCTAACATTCCCAGAACATTCCCCTAACCTCTGATATCATTACCCTACTGTATGTCAATAATCATCCAGTTATTCTAAAATTCCCCTATCGTTATTCTAATGTTCTGTTAAAGTTCCTCAAACGTTTTTCTAACATTCCCAGAACATTGTTTTCACTGATCCATGTGAATGGGAATCTTATAGACAACGTCGCTGTCTGTACATGAAAAATGCAAAGGAAAAACTTTCCAGATTTTAGTACACCGTTGTTGTGTAAACGTACCCTAAAATGTGCACTCAGGGACCAGGGTTAGGAAGCACTGGCATCTGCCCAATGAAATGCTGTGTTTTTATGCCATCGTAAAATATTACAAATGAATTTTTTTTTTTATTAAAGATATAATCTAGTTAGTGTATAAGAATCAGTGAGCACTGCATGTGCAGTTTATGATTCCATTTTAATTTAGTCAATCTGTGTGCAGATAAAATATAAAAATGGCTACCTTGACCAGCAGATGGCACCATTGTCTTCATTGTATACAAAGAGCACCTTTGTCCTTTTCCTGGGCTTTGGTTAAACACACAAAACAAAGAGAAATAATTATATATACTGCATGTTGGTGAATTTATGATTTTGCAAACACCAAAAAAATCCTCATGTGCTCAAGGTCTCTGTAAATCCAACTCATCATCTTACTGTAAGACTCATCCTGCTCTTTAAATTTTCAAGTAAATTGAATCCACATAAGCAGAATAGATGTTCTCTGAAGCATAGCAGAGACATCAGTCATTCACAGTTTATTTTAAAGAAATACCACACAAAGCAGAATCTGTTGCTTTTTTTTTTTGCATTTTCTTTTTATAATACTTAAAATATCATTGACAGTTTGCTTTAAATTCCCTTGATATGTAAGCTGTAAGGTTATAGTTTAGTTGTTTCATTTTTAATGCTGTGTTCCAGTTACTTTGCTGAGTGGGCACAAAATCATGGCTGTGTGTGAACACGATACTCTGAGCTAGCTGAATTGATTCCAGAAGGGTGGACTGTGTTGAGATGAGGGCTCAGCGTCGTTTCTTTTACTCATTTCAGTCACAATTCTGCCTTTATCCATCAATCCCAAAAGCTTCCATAACAAACTGAATCACTCTTATACTAATCAGTTTTATGTTGATGAAGGGCAAATCTATCTGCACCCTCTTTATATCATATTTTCTCTATCCCTTTTGTAGCCTACCAGAGTGAATGATGGTCAAGCAGCTTTCATGGAGGAATGGCCCCTGTTGGAGCCGTTATCTGTGGCATTATTCTGGCAGAGCGATGGGCTGGACCCTGGAGGGGACAGCTGAGTCATTTGGCAGAGCCCGGCAAGCCAATTGGTCAGGGAAGTTATGAAGACAACACTAGATTTGTGAGCACCTTACAGCGCTGCCTCCCCACAGGAAGCACAGCCAGTGGGTTGGGAATGACTTTCAAGACAAAAATCATTACTAGCTAATAACCTCTACCTAATATATAGCACTGTATGTTGTTTTATAGCTATAATAAATATCTATTGATGACATGACAATGTTTTCTTGTTGATTTATAACCATTTAGAGTAAAAAAAAATTGTTTTGAACAAAAAACATGTATTTGTAACTCAATCTTCTTGTTTTCCACTAGCTCAGTTGATTTTAGCAACTCAACGTGTGTTCGACTTGTGGCGATGCTGTGCACACCGACAGAGAGCAGACGGCTCTGCATGCTTTCAAAGTGCTTTTGCTGTACTTTGATGTAATACACAGATCAGTCTGCACAGCACTGCTTCAAGTCGAACATACCTTTACATCATTAAAGGATTAGCTCACTCCAGAATTAAAATTTCCTGATCATTTACTCATGTCTTTCTCCAGTCGAAAAGAAATTACGATTTTTGAGGAAAACATTCCAGGATTTTTCTCCATAAAGTGGACTTCAACAGGGACCAATGGGTTGAAGGTCCAAATTGCAGTTTCAGTGCAGCTTCAACCACAACAGCCAAGGAATAAGGGTATCTATTGCAAAACGATCTGTCATTTTCTAAAAAAACATAAAAATGTTTATACTTTTTAACCACAAATGGTCGTCTTGCACTAGCTCTGCGATGCGCGTCTTACGTAGTCACATAATTGTTTTACCTTTTTTTTTTTTTTGTAAAGGCCGTTTGACTTGGTCTTTGCAACTTTTCACTTAAATACTGGGTCGGTACTTCCGCCTACGTCACACGTGTCCTTTTCAACGTGACTATGTAATGCGTGGTTACTATGTAAAGTCGTTAATGCATATAGCAGAGCTAGTGCAAGATATTTCCACCATGTTTTGATTGATAGTTCAGATACAAAATTGCTTGATATAAAATTAAATCTGGAGATGCAGTTTGATCTGATATGGACTTAAAACTCAGAATCCCACACAGCATCCTATTCTTGCACTCACTGTCATCACTGTTTCACTGAACTTATCTGAGAGCACACAGCTGTGCTCTTCCCTTCAACTGTAAAATGGCTGTCACATATCAGTGAGTTCTTGCCCTCACAGGCTGTTTCTGTGTCTGGACTTACACTATCAGGGCCTGTTCCTACAGCAGCTGTCTGAATCCACAGAAACAACTCACCTGAGAGACCATACGTTTGCAGGTACTTACAAAGGCTGCATTAATAGCTAACAAATTTTTCCTGAGGTGTAGTGACATTTGTTTTTGTGTAAAGGGTTTTCCCTGAGAGTATTAGGTAAATGTGTGTTTCACAGGCATACTTTGTGATTGTGTTCATGCAATTATGCTCATGCATGCATACATATTTATAAGGTATACTATCTAACTTTTAGCCCTCTAGTGGTTAAAAAACAAAACTATGTGCACTATGGGCGATTTCAAAACACTGCTTCGAAGCTTTATGAATCTTTTGTTTCAAATCAGAGGTTCAGAGCACCAAAATCATGTGATTTCAGTAAACGAGGCTTCGTTTACATGATCCGAACCACTGATGCGAAACAAAAGATTCGTAAAGCTTCGAAGCATTGTTCACTAGATATTGTTGAAAAGTCATTATGTTTTTTTGGCACACAAAAAGTATTCTTGTCATTTTATAATATTAAGGTTGAACCGCTGTTTCATGTACTCACATGAACTGTTTTAAATATGCCTTTAGTACCTTTCTGGATCTTGAGAGGTTCATTGACATTGCTGGCAATGGAGGCCTCACTGAGCCATCAGATTTCATCAAAAATACCCTAATTTCTGTTCTGAAGATGAACAAAGGTCTTACGGGTGTGAAACGACATGAGGGTGAGTATTTAATGACATAATTTTCATTTTTGGTTGAACTAACCCTTGAAGCTGCTAGAAATGTTACGTTCCCAGAACATTCTCAGAACGTCCCCACTGGTGTTAAGGACATTGCCTAGTAACGTTCCCAGAACGTTCAGGGATGGTCACGATGTGGAGTTCTTTTAAGGGTTGGGGGATGTTATTTGATGGACCTTCAGGGAACATTCAGAACGTTTTGGGAACCATATTTTATGGAAATGTTTTTAGAACGTCCCTGCTGCCCTTGTCAAAAAATTGAACTGAAAATTTGAGCTAAATTGACTAACAAAGGAGGCTATTCAAACAAAAACTAATTTTTTTTAAATGTCTCACAAAAAAACACAGCTCTTTACAGGTGTTTTCTGGGTTATTATTATGAAACCTTTTCTTTAAAATGCAAATCACTTGTAGTAAGTCATTAGCTGACAACAGCACATGCATGAGTTAATGTAACAGCTGTATCACTGCATCAGCAACTATACAGTTACTGCAGTCTTTAAATAAAGAAACATGCAGTAGAATGTCAGTGTTTCTGGATCATCACTGACTGAAGCACAGGCTCTGCTCTCCAGCACAATGGTAACCTCACAAAACTCAGATAACAGAAACAGAACATGAAACACTAACAGATCTCTCTAGATCTCAGCATCTTCACTTATTACAAACCACTCTGACTTTATTTCTTTCATTCAAAACTTCTTAATGAGGTGTTGATGTTTTATTGAAAATGATAAATGCCACCGTTATGGAGGTAAGCACTTGTTTTAGTTGGGCTCCTGACCCTTGACTTTTTTTATTTGAATTTTTTTTTCCATTTGTTGTAACTGTGTCACGAGAATGTCGTGTTTTATAGAAAATAATAAAGTTTTAAGTCACCATTATGGAGTTAAGTGTTTGCTTTCGATGGGTTCTTGATTCTTGACATTTAGATTAGATTTTTTGTAGCTGCTTTAACTGTGTTATCAAGTACGGAAGAGGATTAGGGCCAAGCAATAATAAAAAAACAAAACCATTTAGAGATTAAAGTTGTTAAATTTCGAGAAAAAAGTCGAAATAAAATGTTGAGAATAAACTTGTTAAATTACGAGAAAAAGGTCGAGATAAAATGTTGAGAATAAAGTCATAAAATTTTGAGAAAAAACTCATTAAATTTCGAGAAAAAAGTCGAGATAAAATGTTGAGAATAAAGTAATTAAATTACGAGAAAAAAGTCATTAAATTACGAGAACAAATTTGTTAAATTATGAGAAAAATGTAGTTAAATTTAGAGAAAAAAGTTGAGATAAAATGTTGAGAAAGTCATTAAATTATGAGAAAAAAGTCGTTAAGTTACGAGAACAAACTCGTTAAATTTTGAGAAAAAAGTCGAGATAAAATGTTGAGAATAAAGTAATTAAATTACGAGAAAAAAGTCATTAAATTACGAGAACAAATTTGTTAAATTATGAGAAAAATGTCGTTAAATTTAGAGAAAAAAGTCGAGATAAAATGTTGAGAAAGTCATTAAATTATGAGAAAAAAGTCGTTAAATTACGAGAAAAAAGTCGAGATAAAATGTTGAGAATAAAGTAATTAAATTACGAGAATAAACTCATTAAATTATGAGAACAAATTCGTTAAATTACAAGAATAAATTCGTTAATTTAACGACTTTATTCTCAACATTTTATCTCAACTTTTTTCTCAAAATTTAACAAGTTTATTCTCAACATTTTATCTCGACTTTTTTTCTTGAAATTTAACAAGTTTTTTCTCAAAATTTAATAACTTTAATCTTGAGATGGTTTTATTTTTTTATTATTGCTTGGCCCTAATCCTCTTCTATAATCAAGACACGGTAGTTATAGCAAAAAATGTGAGAGGAATTCTGATCAGATGAATTGGTTTGTTTAGTGTCTATTAGACTCACACAGTCATTATGAATCGGCGTATGATCCTCAACAATGGTGACACTAAACTAAATCTTTTTTGTGACTTTAGTAGCTTGTTTTGTGACGCTCAGAGTTAATCTGTTTATCTGAAAATTTAGTCACCATTGTTGAGGATCATACGCAGAATCTTGATGTCTGTGTGAATCAACATGTTCTTTTCCGAATAATTTCTGCTCAATGATAAAAACTTCAAATATCAAAAAATATCAAAGCAGGACAGGATTTCATGCATTATCACAGGGCTACAACAACATGAGAGAAAATATAATATTCAGAGACCAGTGAATAAGGCCACTGTATGATAATAAAATCATTAACAATGAGCAACCAAATCCATTCAATCAGATTTTTTTTTTCTTCTCACAATTAATTTTTTTGTAATAAATGCTTTAAAAACACAGCTACAACAATTAGAAAAGAAATAAAGTCAAAACATCAAGGGTCAGGAGCCCTACTAAAGCAAGCGCTTATCTCCGTAACGGTGACATTTATAAATTTTGATAAAACATCAACACCTCATTAAGAAGTTTTGAATGAAAGAAATAAAGTCAGAGTGGTTTGTAATAAGTGAAGATGCTGAGATCTAGAGAGATCTGTTAGTGTTTAATGTTCTGTTTCTGTTATCTGAGTTTTATGAGGTTACCATTGTGCTGGAGAGCAGAGCCTGTGCTTCAGTCAGTGATGATCCAGAAACACTGATGTTCTGCTGCATGTTGCTTTATTTGAAGGCTGCAGTAACTGTGTAGTTACTGATGCAGTGATACAGCAGTTACATTAGCTCATGCATGTGCTGTTTTTCCGTCTTTTGTAAGACATTTAAAAAAAAAAATGTTTTTTTGTTTGAGCAGCCACTTTTGTTAACCAATTTAGCTCTAATGTTAAATTCAGTTTTTTGACAAGGGCAGCAGGGACATTCTGAGAACGTCCTGAATGTTCTGTGAAGGTCTGCCAAATAACGTCCCCCAAACCTTAAAAGAACTCCACATCGTGACCGTCTCTGAACGTTACTAGGCAACATCCTTAACACCAGTGGGGACGTTCTGAGAATGTTCTGGAAACGTAAAATTTCTAGCTGGGCTGTCACCTAGTAACGTTCCGAGAACATTCATAGACGGTCACGATGTGGAGTTCTTTTAAGGGTTGGGGGACATGATTTGGTGGACCTTCAGTGAACATTCAGGATGTTCTGGGAATGTTTAGGGGACTATTACTATAGGATGTTCTGTTAACTTCCCAAATGTCCTCTTTGTAACGTTCTTGCGCCACCATAAAATTACCAAAATAGAACGTCCCCCTAAACTCATATCGGGAACGTTATTAAATGACCAACAGAGGACCGTGTGGGAAAGTTCTGTTAATGTCCCAAATGTCCTCTTTGTAATGTTCTTTTTTGACCATAAAATAACCAAAATGGAACGTCCCCCTAAAGTCATATAAGGAACCTTAAACTACAGCACTTTCATTACCAAAAGAGGATGTTTTAGGAACGTCCCGAATGTTCTGTAAAGGTTCCGAATTTTCATCACCTTTAGATAACTTTTAGGGAACGTTGCGCAAGGTCCCGAGAACGTCGCCTTCTACGTGGGTCATATCTTGTTCCTTGTGGTAATCAAACCACAAGCTTTTTCTCCATACCAGATCAATCTGTTCATATTTTATGTTAAATAATAACGTCTAAAAATATACTGAAAGTCACCCAAAAATGTAGTTATCCAGAGAAAAATGGCTTTCTGCAGCAGGGTAACTCTGCTCCTGCCAAGATGTACCAAACACCACTCAAATGTCAGATTTTTCATCAAGTGTACCGCAGCTTAGTCACCATGACTGACAGCCCATCCTTTCACCCACAGCCTGTCTGCTAGCTGAATGGACATCTCTGGTGTCACTTTCCCAGATGAGAGGATGTCTTTGATATAATATGGATAAAAGTCTGTGTGTGTCCTTTCTGAAAGAGAGTGACTGACTTGATGTGCGTGTCATGTGGCCTCTCTTCCCAGAGAGGGATTCTTTACTACCATGTAAGGAGGGAGCAGAATACTAAATATCAGCAGTCTACGTCACACATCTCACACACAGGGGACTTATCTCCTTGGCAACCGACATGCCAGGGTGTCCTAGGGCTGATCCTAAAGCAGCTGAATTTAAAGGAAATTATTCAATGGGAGCATAATTCACATTTGCCCCTTCTAGTTGCAAGACTTTCGAAATTGCGACTTGGTTAGTTTTGAGGAATTAAAGTCCTCATTTGAATGTTGTGTCACCAAGGTCGTTTTCACACGTAAGTGGTATTCTGAGGTTACGTCTCATTGCTGTTACAGGAGATTTGCTTTAAATCAGTAAAGTCACTGTGGCATAGAGGAAAAGGGTCGAGAGGGATGATAGAGAGGAGAAAAGAGCAGGAGATTTCCATTTCTGGTTTATTTCTGGCTGTACCCTGCAGCTCCCACCCTGCCTGCCCTCTGCCTGCTTGGCTGGTGGCGGCATGTTAATGATGTCATTCTTTCAAGCCATCTCTTCAGCTGACCTTTTGACCCTGTCAACAGCATGGAAACAGTATTAGGAAAATTTTAGAATATGAAAAGCATGAAGGCATTGCTTTAGGAGGCAATTTTCTCTCATTTATGGTACAAAATGGGAATAGTTTTTAGGGTAAATAATAGACCTGAAACCTGAAAAAGTTATACTCTTATTAAATGTATGCTTCATCTTTCATTTTAAATTCTTAAATTTGATCAATAAATTCAATTAGAATAATAAGACACTACAAGGGCTGTTACCAATCAAATTAAATCATTTACACTGAAAAAATTACAATACAACTGAATTAAATAATGTTATGAGATTGTTTTTTTTTTTTTTTTTTTTTTTTTTAAATGAATATACAAATAAGAAATGTTGGAAAGAATGATACTTTTAAAAAAGAAACTAAACCGCCAGTAGGTGGCGGCAGGTGACCGTCTTAATGAGTGAGTCATTGAGTCATTCATTTAAACGGCTGATTCATTCAAGAATGAGGCAGTTGTTTATGAATGAGTCATTGAATCTTTGACTCAACCGATTCATTCAAAATGCTGAATCATTCAGTAAAGACAACATGGCTGAGTGTTTCTGTGAGATGCGCCATGGTTCTGCTGTGATCTTTGTTCGGAACTATTTTCGCTGCTGAAATAGAACAAAAACAGACAATCCAGTGTCTAAAATCTAAGTGATTTAAAAACTCCACATCTAGCATTTTTACCGCAGTATGTTGTTTCGATTTCTCCTCGAGATGCTGCACGAGCCTCAACAGCGCAGCCTTGTTATTACTGTCAGTACATTGTACATTATATTAAGTAAAATTCTCTTTCAGTTGCCCCTTCAAAAAATCCACTTGCGTTAATGTCGAGCCCTGTGTAACTGTTTTCATCTTCTCTCTTCAGCTTATTACATTTTACGAGCTAGTTAGCTCCCTGTCACGTGACAAGTGCCGTGAAAGGGAGTGATTGATGGCTAATATTAAAAAACCTAAAGTCTACTTTAAACTTAAGAATTTAAATATTAAGTTTAATTGGTTATGTGATAGAACGGTGGACCGGTTACTGTATTCGAGTAATTAGTGAACATTTTGTAGAGAAATGAAAACAGAAACAATTATTTGCACTCGCACAAATATATAAAACATAGCTAAATATTAATATTAATGGCTAAATATTCATAATTTCATTATAATGAATTATATTTAAATTAAACAATTATGTTATGTTACAAAACCGACATACATTAATCATAATAAAACACCAAGTGTTTTGAAGTTAAATCAGCCTTTCACTATATGCGGTTAATAAACTGCATATGCCGTGCAGATGTTCAGATGATAACCACTTATTTGGAACAGATAGAAGTAGGTCCTTAAAGGGTACAAAGAGCCACATCACTGAGTGTGTGATATAAGATGCCTTGTACAGCAGGGCTGAAAGCCTCTCTGTCCTGCATTAGGAGAGCAATGTGTCTGTATGGAGGATATGCTGGCACTGCTGGAAGACTGAGTGCCAGATCCCTCGCAGGCAGAACCGAGCCACCGAGATTGCATGCCAGGATCGCTGCAAGACTGTCCAGCTTCTCTGAAGTTATATTGAGCCCGAAACTCACACTAGAATTGCCAAATCTCACTATTCATATGAACTCGTTATAGATTATTAGATATTTAATCATAAAATACAGAAAAATGCATTTTCAGTTTATCATAAACAGTGTTTGTACCAAGTTCGGAAATCCAGAAAAAACAGATGCTGTTGTTGTGCACCACCTGACACCATGGTCTCGTCTGTGGCTTGTCATGTGCTACCTAGCATGCCCTTTATATTTCTACAGTATACTGAGACCCAGAGCTAGGGTGACCAGACGGCCTCATTTTGCTGGAGCTGTCTGTGGAAACATTTTGTACTGTGCTTTTAAAACAAGTGAAAAAAATTATATAAATATAGCAATAAAGGCTGAGCCTAGGATATTGCCTCCATCATGTGGTGTTTGTTTTGACCAGTGGAGGGAGTCGCTCACTATAGCAGCTTCAAGTCGCTACTTGTACTAGTTTTGCCATTGAAAACTAGATCATTCTATAGTTAAATTCAGCTTTTAGCTGTTTTGCATACTGGTGCATAATAAGGACACAGCATACTATTTATATTTGTGAAAAGGCCCTATTTATTGCTTAGCAGTTTCAGTTTCTATTTAGTTTGTCTCTTTAGATCCTTGCAATAATTATTTAGATCTGGATTTTTCAAACTGCACCAAGGTCCAGTTCACAAGGAGTGGAAACATTCTGAGAATAAAATAATTATAAATAATTTAAAATTGACCATTATAACCATTTTAGTCTTCTTTCTAAACATTGGTCGAAAATCAGCAAGGATGCATTAAATTGCTCAAACGTGGCAGTAAAGACATTTACAATGTTAGGAAGGAATTCTATCTCAAATAAATGCTGTTCAGTTGAACTTTCTATTCATCAAATAATAAAAAAAAAAAGTTTCCTCAAAAATATGTTTTCAACATTGATAACAATAATAATAACAACACAAATTTGTACACCAAATCAGCATAATTTCTGAAGTATCATGTGAAACTGAAGACTGGAGTAATTTCAGCTTTGTCTTCACAGGAATAAATTGCACTTTAAAATATATTTAAATAGAAAACAGTCATTTTAAATTGTAATAATATTTTGCCTTTGTGATTATAAGAGACTTATAAAAGACACAAACATACATGCATGTACATATATGTATATGTATATATACAGTCAAACCAAAATGTATCATTCATTAATACAGTTTATGCACTATAGTTTAAAAAATGGTAATAAAATATGACAAGATCTCAGAGTTAAACTCTGTCAGAAAAAAATAATCTTAATTATGTCAGATATCACTCAAGCAAAAGGTCTATGTCTGAATAATGTTTGGTCCCAAATTTTTATAAATTTTACTGGTAGTCCACTGTATGAATAATTTTTGGTTATAATATTTACTTTATTTTGCTATCCTCACTTAAATAAATGAACTATAGTGTCCGGCACCCACTAGTAAAAATATATCAAAAATGTCTGAATAATTTTTGGTTTGACTGTGTGTGTGTATATATATATATATATATATATATATATATATATATATATATATATATATATATATATATATATATATATATATATATATATATATATATATACAGCTATGGAAAAAATTAAGAGACCACTTAACATTGATTTCTGAACTTGGAATGGTCTCTTAATTTTTTCCATAGCTGTATATATTTACTGTATATAGCTAGCTGCCTTCATATTTCAGAAAAGAGGTCCCTGGCAAAAGAATTATGATAATTTGGGGTCCGTGGCTTAAAAAAAAGTTTAAAAATCCCCTGATTTAGATGATGTACATTTTATCATTTTTATTTAGTTTGATTAAATAGCAATTCACGTTCATCACAGTACTACATTTACCATCACCTCAGTTCTAGAGCAGCTAGACGTGTCTTCTCAAGCAGTTTATTTAAGTGTTCCCATGTTCCTGCACAGCTGACAGCAGAGGATGTGGTGTCAAGATATCCAGGACAGCCCAATGTGAAATGACACAACACAGGTGGACAGATAAAAAACAGTGGGTGAGTGCATTTCTAATGGAGCATATACAGATCTAAACGGTTTCAACATGTAGCTGGTTAGCATCTATCTGCTATGTAATCTTACTCTTCGGGAAGCAGGACACAGTTTGCCGGTGCTAATTACATGCCTGTTTGCTAACATCTAATTCAGAGAGACAGCAAGGGAGAAAGAAATGGAGAGACAGAAGGAGAGAGAGAGTTTGGGATGGTGGAGTGAGAGCAGCTAAATGTAAATAGAACTAAAAGTGAATAATGACATGTCATGGGGCACTCACACCGCTCATGGGCAAAAAACCTCAAATCCCAGAACTAAAAGGACTGCAACAGAGACAAATTTGATTAGCCAAGTGAAGCGGAGACGCCATGGGAGTGGATGTGTGTGTGGGTACATGTGTGTAGGTCAGGTTGTGCTATCTTTGTGTGTGTGTGCTGCTATAGTATGACAGAGCTGAGGAAGGTGAGGTGCAGTAGCCGTCATTGTCAGCAGTTGTAGCATTTAGTGTATTATTATCTGTTAAACGTGGCATGATTCAATGTTTTGACGTTACAAGCTCAGCTCAATTACTATAATTATTTAGAACTAAACTTTTACATTTCCTGATGAAAATGTAAGTGTTGTTTGCCTGAGCAGAACTCACGACCACGATGCTGGAGTGTTGTGGGTGGCTGCCAAAAGTGTTCAGAGTGGTTTTTAGTGTGTTGCTATGTGGTTGCTAGGTGGTTGCATACTGGCCCAAATGAAAAGAGCCCACCACCAAACTCTTTACTGAAAAAACTACTTAATCCAGCCTAAGTTGGTTTGCGGATATCCTGGTCTGTTGGCTGGTTTTACAAGAAATGTAAGCACTCTTCAGCTAATAAGGTTGGAAGACTACGCTTGCCGGTCAGCTAAACCAGTTGAACACCAGCTTGGCTAGGTTGAGAGACCAGCTAAGAGCAGAGAAAAAATGAAATGTATTGCAATAACCGGCAGTGCATGTATATTTATTTAATTAAATCACAGCCTTCGTGATTTGAGTATCGCAGTAAGCCATGTTGCAATAGAGTGCAACAGTCGGGTTCCGGAAGTAAAAACTCCATTCATTTTCTTCATAGGAAATTACTTATAAACCTTTAAAGGTGCCCTAGATTATGTTTTTAAAAGATGTAATATAAGTCTAAGGTGTCCCCTGAATGTGTCTGTGAAGTTTCAGCTCAAAATACCCCATAGATTTTTTTTATTAATTTTTTTAACTGCCTATTTTGGGGCATCATTATAAACGCGCCGATTTTATGCTGCGGCCCCTTTAAATCCCGTGCTCTCCGCCCACAGAGCTCACGCTTGCCTTAAACTGTGCCTTAAAGTTTACACAGCTAATATAACCCTCAAAATGGATCTTTACAAAGTGTTCGTCATGCATGCGGCATGCATGCGTCGGATTATGTGAGTATTGTATACTGTTATATTGTTTACTTCTGATTTTGAATGAGTTTGATAGTGCTCCGTGGCTAACGGGTAATGCTACTCTGTTGGAGAGATTTATAAAGAATGAAGTTGTGTTTATGAATTATACAGACTGCAAGTGTTTAAAAATGAAAATAGCGACGGCTCTCTTGTCTCCGTGAATACAGTAATAACCGATGGTAACTTTAACCACATTTAACAGTACATTAGCAGCATGCTAATGAAACATTTAGAAAGACAGTTTACAAATATCACTAAAAATATCATGTTATCATGGATCATGTCAGTTATTATTGCTCCATCTGCCATTTTTCGCTATTGTTCTTGCTTGCTTACCTAGTCTGATGATTTGGTTGTGCACATCCAGACGTTAATACTGGCTGCCCTTGTCTAATGCCTTTTATAATGTTGGGAACATGGGCTGGCATATGCAAATATTGGGGGCTTACACCCCGACTGTTACGTAACAGTCTGTGTTATGTTGAGATTCACCTGTTCTTCGGAGGTCTTTTAAACAAATGAGATTTATATAAGAAGGAGGAAACAATGGAGTTTGAGACTCACTGTATGTCATTTCCATGTACTGAACTCTTGTTATGCCAAGATAAATTCAATTTTTCATTCGAGGGCACCTTTAAACCTACTGTGAGCTATGAGGTTGTTAATCCATGGTATTTGCAGCCATCATTATTTCAGGTTATTTTAAATGTTTGTGTATTTTTGCAATATACTTAATATATTGTTTTTATATATTTAAAGAATTAGTACACTTTGAACACAATCAGAGTTATATTAATAAATATCCTGATGCGTCCAAGCTTTATAATGGCAGTGAGCGATAAAAACGAGTGTAAGCTGAAGAAAGTGCCTCCATCCATCATAAACATACTCCACACGTGACGGCAGTTGCGCTTTTTTCGTAAGTTGAATACACAAGGCATAGGTGGTACACTGTTAGCCCGGATAAGTTGAATTTACTTTAAAAATTTGAGGAAACTGGTTGCCCTAAAAAAATTAAGTAATGTTAACTTAATAATTCAAGTTCATTTAACTTAAAATGTTTTGTAATATTAATTTCCTTGTAGTTATTACACCTAGTATATTTAAGTTCAATGTACTAAGCAAGTTAACTTGCCACCAATCAAAATTCATCCATGCCTCCCATCATGCATTGCTGCATGAATAAATTATGAGCTGAATTGTCTTTGTAATTTTCTTTATTCTCACTATTTAAATTTTGCTGTTTTTCTGTGACTTTTTAGACTTCTTTTCTAATATTCAGAGTTGATCTGTTTATCAGAATATGTTGCTTGTCACCGTTGTTGAGATTCATACGCTGATCCTTGATGTCTGCATGTGCCTAAAATATATATACTTTTTTTTTTGTGATAAGGACAACTTTAAAAAAAAAAATGTTTTGTAAAAGTTGATCTTCCGCTGTAGAATCACAGTGCTGCTGTAATCAATAATGTAAATCTAACTTCTATTTATTAATATAACTCTGATTGTGTTCATCAGAAAGAAGGTCATATACACATAGGATGGCTTGAGGGTGAGTAAATCTTGGAGTAGCTTTCATTTCAAAGTGAACTAATCCTTTAATCAACATTTGTTAATGAGTAGTTTTGTTCCTCCAGTTTGAATTTCGCAATGCTTTGTGGGATTGTAGTTGTTTCCCTCACTAAATCCGTTAAGTACAAAGTCTTGTACCTTTGTTTTTTTGTGCGATTTTCAAATACTTTTTTGCTTCAAATCAAAGTTTGTATTGTTATGATTCACCTCATAGCTGATTGTCTTGGTTCGTGGTTTATAACTCTTTTTAAAATCCCTATGTAAAAGATTAATGGAAATAAATACTGAAAAAGGGGCGGACACTGTTGCACTCTATATCAATTTTATTTGTATATGTATTGTGTAGCCCTAAATAACTGTGATGATTTCTGCAGCAAAACTTACTTCCGCAATGGAAGGGGTTGTGTGTTGCTGAGGTGTTCTCTGTGGTTGCTATGCAGTTGCTAGGGTGTTTTGGCCATGGGTGCATGCTAGGATGCACTGGGCAGTTGCTAAGATGTTGCTATGTGGTTGCTAAGGTGTTCTGTGTGGTTACTAGAGTGTTCTGGGTGGTTGCTAGGGTGTTGCTAGGATGTTCTGGGTGGCTGTAGGAGCTTTCTGGATAGTTGCTGCTTTAGCAATAAACTTATCTTTTCAGGCACATCCCAGTATTGACTTGAAAACTTGTTAAACATGTCACAGTTGTTTAACCTTATGTCACATATAATGTCCTTCTCAGCAAAACAGAAATCGCTGCTAGAGCCACTACCTCAGTTACTACCTCCGGGACACACAGTGCTGACGAGGTTAAGCCCCGGACCAGTGTGGGTTTACTGCAGTGATTCATGGGAAATGTGCACTCGTGGCGACACCTGTCTGCTCGGCTGCTGTCACATGCTCCCGTCACTCTCACTGCTGTCTCCTCTGTTGCACCGCATTAAGGCGGCCATCACTTGTTAACTCTAAGGCTTTCCATACCTTAAACGACCGTCTCGAAAATCCTCTGAATCCAAAGGTGTCTGTTTCCCCATTTCACGCTCTGTCGCTTCAGCTTTTAGCCGCATGGCTATTAACAGGAACAAGTCTGTATTTCATGACCTTTTATCTTTAACTATATGAAATAAAACTGCTGAAATTACTGCAATCAGAATGAAGTATAATATACTATTTATCCTCTGTGGATGACATTTAATAGAGGGGAGGAGAACCTTTATGCCCTTTGGCCTTGATGGAAAATGAGCTGCTCTGAATCTATCACTTTCTGCTGGCAAGGCTAATGGCAGACTAATTGGGCTCTATAGGTAGAGAAAGTGCTGGAGTCATGTATGACAGTGCAGCATTAAATATGTGGTTGTGATGGTAGGACGTCTTGACACTAAGAATATGATGCTTTATATATTCATTTCAGATGCACAACGCCCTTCAGACATCTTCCAGCAGACAAATCCATTAATTTCACCGGGAATGACTTGTCACAGGGATGTAGAAGAAAAATTCTAGGTGTTTATTAAAAATGATGCTCAGTCGTGCGATCATAAATGTAAATTTTTTTTAATTTTTTTTTTTTTTATTGAAATAAAGCTGCAATAAAATAAAATATAAATATTAGATAAAAACTTAGAAGTGTTGTCTTGACTACTAACTAAAATAAAATAGTTGAGTTAAATTGAAGTACTAAAATTACTAAAACTTAAAAAAAAATAAAGGAAAGCTAAAAAGAAATGATACAAGCTAATGATAAAATTATATGTAATATTAAAATAATAACTGAAAATTAAAGGATATTATGCATTTTATCCTTAAAAAGATCCATAAGAGCTTTCTTTGTTGTGAAAAAATATTTTTAAGATACAGTAATTATTAGATATTAGTTTAGTTGTAAGTACATCGTTCTAACCACAAAATAATATTTCTAAATATTATAATGCATTAAAATGAATACAATTTTACAATATAATAATAATAATAATATCATAAATATTATTATAATATAAATAATAGAATATCTGTTTAATAAATATAGTATTTTATTTATATTATATTTGTTTCTAAATAATATTTATTACATTTCACAGGCATAATGATAAAACAATTCCGATTCTGTCCACTAGAGGGCCAGTGCCACCCATAACACCATCCAAATTACTCCAGTGCTTGTTAACATTCTCGAAAAGGTTGAGGCTTAAACAGTCAAACTTGCTTGTTTTCACACAGTGCTGTTATTTTAAAATACTGACTGTAGCATGAAATAAATGTGGCCTTAAGAGCCCTCTTTACGAAGCAAAATACAGTGGCACCGAAGAACTTGACATCTGCTGAAGCTGAGAAAAACACAGAGCTCACTTTGATAGCCCTGTCATCATTTGGCTGTCACGCTCATATAAACGCCTCCTGTAATAGCACGGGTGTGAAGGATGCTGAGACGCGGCTCGAGCAATACGACGCTCATGCCGTTGACTAGCAAACAGCCAGACGGAGGGATGAGGACGCTCAGGGGACGGGCGACGGGGCAGGTGGCAAACAACGTGATGAGGGAATGAGAAACTAAATGGATGTCACCTCTAGCTTGCCCTGTTTGTTTTATCTATTTTTTTCTTTTACTTTTTATCTCGAGGCGGATTGTGTCATTCTCGCCTCACGGTGTTCCTGTGGTGGAGGGAGGCGAGTGATTTGCACCCATTCCCCCTGCTGAGAGGTGACACAGATAAAGAGAGTGAGACAGTACGTTCCAACCGTAAGGCAATCGATGTGGTACCCTCACAATCCATACTTTTAATTTGCTCTCAGTACGACCCCAGAACAAAACTTCGCTTTGCATTGCCGCAGATCTGCTTGAGCTTAAAAAGACTTACAATCAACAAAATGCATGCATTAGCTTCAGACAAAGCCAATTTAGAAACTAGTGTTGAAGGGATAGTTCAGCCAAAAATGAAAATTCTGTCATTTACTCACACTCATGTCGTTCTAAACTTTTTGTATGATGTGGAATGAGAAGCTAATAAAAATACTACTGGTTGCTAAAATTCTAATGGCGACTGAAACTTTCAAGCTTCAAAAAGCACCATTAAAGGTGCCCTAGATTATGTTTTTAAAGATGTAATATAAGTCTAAGGTGTCCCCTGAATGTGTCTGTGAAGTTTCAGCTCAAAATACCCCATAGATTTTTTATTTTTTTTTTTTTTTAACTGCCTATTTTCATTATAAACGCGCCGATTTATGCTGTGGCCCCTTTAAATCCCGTGCTCTCCGCCCACAGAGCTCACGCTTGCCTTAAAAAGTGCCTTAACAAAGTTTACACAGCTAATATAACCCTCAAATTGGGACTTTACAGTGTTCGTCATGCATGCGACATGCATGCGTCGGATTATGTGAGTATTGTATACTGTTATGTTGTTTACATTGATTCTGAATGAGTTTGAGGCTATGCTGCGTGGCTAAATCTAACATTACACACTGTTGGAGAGATTTATAAAGAATGAAGTTGTGTTTATGAATTATACAGACTGCAAGTGTTTAAAAATGAAAATAGCGACAGTCTTGTCTCCGTGAATACAGTGAGAAACGATGGTAATTTTAACCACATTTAACAGTACATTAGCAACATGCTAACGAAACATTTAGAAAGACAATTTACAATATCACTAAAAATATCATGATATCATGAATCATGTCAGTTATTATTGCTCCATCTGCCATTTTTCGCTGTTGTTCTTGCTTGCTTACCTAGTTTGTTGATTCAGCTCTGCACATCCAGACGTTCTGCCCTTGTCTAATGCCTTTCATAATGATAATGTTGGGAACATGGGCTGGCATATGCAAATATTGGGGGCGTACACCCCGACTGTTACATAACAGTCTGTGTTATGTTGAGATTCGCCTGTTCTTCGGAGGTCTTTTAAACAAATGAGATTTATATAAGAAGGAGGAAACAATGGAGTTTGAGACTCACTGTATGTCATTTCCATGTACTGAACTCTTGTTATTTAACTATGCCAAGATAAATTAAATTTTTCACTCAAGGGCACCTTTAAAGTATCACAAAATAGTCTAAACCAGTCATTTGAAGCTGTGTGATTTTTGAACAAATCAGTTGATCCTGTTCACAAAATTGGTCTGAATAATTTGTTTACAAATTTGGTTTTCAAGTTAAACTCTCTGACTTACTGATCTGGTCACATGTGTTAAATGTGAAAATTCTGTCATTATTTATTCACCCTCAAGTTGTTCCAAACCTGTATAAATTTCTTTGTTCTGCTGTACACAAAGTTATTTGGAATAATGTTTGTAACCAAGCAGATCTGGCTCCCCATTGACTACCTTAGTAGGAAAAAATACTATAGTAGTCAATGGGGGCCGAGATCTGCATTTTAAAAAACGGCTGCGTTCTGACCAAGTGTGCCGCACAAGTCCTGAAAAGTGAAGCCAAAGCGTCTCTATCGCCCCCGGGTGGTTGGTCCCAGTATAGGTGATAAACCCCACCCTCTCCATGTAATCTTATGGACGCAAGACAAATTAAACAATTAAATTACACTTCATATAATTTTTTTCCAAAGATGGTTTCTGTCATTTTATGTCGCTTTTATCTTGTTGATGTAAGTTCAAGTGTTCGTTTTTAAAATAAGTTGATGCTATAAAAACGGGGGTGTGACATCATGATTGACAGCTGTAATTGACAGCTTCTCTGAGCGAAGTAGTCACTGAGGCACCAACTGACTTTTTTGGGGATTTTCAGGAGGAGATTGGAGCTTTAAATTTAACTTCTACATTTCCATTTATTTCACACCGATACAATGAGTTGATCTTCAGTAAACTGTACTGAACTATTCTGCGGGAGTGTGCGGGAGCTATTCTCCACTTCATGCTCCCTACTGCACAGAATCGGGTCCCGAGTTCACTACTGCGCAAACTCAGGTCCCAAATCAACACAAGATGTCAGTGCCATATTGGGACATTGGTGGCTTCAGTTTTCTACAATGGAAGAGAATGGAGGTGCGTCGTCCATATTTTCTTACAGTCTGTGGTTCTGGCGTAGAACACGGAAGTGCTGAACTGCATTCACTACGTCAACTGTGTGTGACAACAGTTCAAATTGTTTAAAAAAAGTCACACACAAAAAGTATTCTCGTTGCCTCATAACATTTAGGTTGAACCTCTGTAGCCACATTGACTATTTTAACGATGTCTTTAATACCTTTCTGGACCTCAGAAAGGTATTAAATGCAATGACGTTGCTGCTTATGTGTGCTTCAGAAACCCTTGGATTTCATCAAAAATATCTTAATTTGTGTTCCGCAGATGAACGAAGGTCTTAAGCGTTTGGGACAAGATGAAGGTGAGTACTTAATGACAAAAATTTCATTTTTGGGCGAACTAACCCTTAGGTAGTTTTATGTATTTTTTTATATACTTTTATATACTTAAGCCTCAGTACTAACTGCATGGAAAATAAACGAATAGTACATTTCTCATTTTGTGCTCCACAGAAGTCATACTGATTTGGAACGGCATTATGACACAGTTGTCATTTTTGGGTGCACTATTCCTTTAAGAAGGCAACTCACTGACAATTCTACTAAAAGTCAGTGCAAGAACATCTGTTCTGAAGCATTTTATCAGGAATTGTTTTCTCATTGCATCTGCTTCTGTCTGAGCTCATTTGCACAATGCACTGCTGACCTTGAGACTAAGCTCTTCTGAGAGCGTTCAAGAATAAGAAATTCTTTTAGGTATATCCCACTTGATGTGATATTGGAACGCCAGCTTAAGGTCATTAGGTTATTGCTGTTTTGTATCCACAGTGAGTACACAGAGAACTTTAATAGATTGCCAGAAGATAGAAGAGATTGTATTTCTGAAGCTCGATGCATTAGACTCAGTACATCTTGTGTGGCAGTTGTGTTAGTTATGGGTTCTTATTCACATGAAAATGTCAAAAGTATTTTTAGAAGCTCTCACTTTTTGCTGGGTAATATATCTCTTGTTTATAGTCTGTAACTGAAGAGTTATGTAACACACGTATTAAGGAGGCAAACTTCTGTGAATCAACATTATCACGGCTCAGGATCAGATGTGTCTGCTTCCGTCACCTGCTCTTCTCCGCGATAACACATTCATCCCTGATATCTAACCGCAATCCCGACTTGGCGTAAACTTGGCTTCCTTTGACTCTGCCCACAGCTTTAGTCTCGACAGCTGCCCGAGCGTTTTGAATGTCCACCACATTCCGAGATCGGCTCAAAGGGAGGTGACATTTCAAGTATTTCCAAAGCCTCTGTTTCCCTCCTCTGGGAAAACGTTGCCCTTTTGCTCTGTTCCAGGACCAGCTAGCTCTGTCCAGATGCTTATCGTTAACAATTGTGAGATAACCATTAAAGCTGCTCTTGCAACAGAATAAAAGGGCAACATCCGCCAACACCTGTTGTTTCTATGTTATCCACCACCCCCCGGCCCATCCTGCACTGGACATCCGCCTCCACGGGCCACTAGCACCCTGCCGAGCCAAACAACATGCTGCACTTGACATTCATTACTTATTGATGCGCAGGGCTTTAATTGCATCTGGGGAGCTTTCAGCCTGCTTCCTCCCAGTAGCTGGCCCTCCCATACCGACCCAAACCAGCTCATTCATCGTCTCATGCTGGGCAGTGCTGGTTGACTTGCCCTTTAGCAATGCATGAACAAGGGTCTGCTGAGTTAGTGGTTCATTTCCTATGAATATTTCTCATCAAATAAATAAAGACACTTAAAGAGTTCACACTGTAAAGATAATTTTGTGGCTTGGTAATTCTTGGAATGAGGAATGAATTATGTATTTATTAATTTCTAACTTCTGCAAGTTAATTTATTTCAAGTCAGATTACTTAATCTAGATCATTAGATCAATTGGCATATTTAGAATGACAATCTCACTTCTCAGGTAAAAAGAACAATAAATACTTGTATGTTATTGTGGTCACTAACCTTATTTTTATTCATAATAAAAGCTGTAACATCAAGCTGTAACACATGACTTTCCTATGAAATTTTTAGACAGTTAACCATTTTAATAGTCAAGCTATTCAGTTGCATTAGCAGCGTCTGGTGCTAAATCCACCCACAAAGCGTAGCACCTCAATTCCAGAGCCAAAACATATGGGAGGCAAGAAATGAAAGCTCTAGCGTAAGTTCTGCCAGGAAGACTCAATGTTACGTCACCAATTAGTTTAGAGCTAACCAATCATTATCTTGCACTTGGAGTATAAAAAATTGCTTGACACATGTTTGAGTCCGCAGATGCTGACGCAAACCTTCACCTCCATCCTCCCAACCACCACCAGGATGGTCCCCGTCCATACCTCCCAGGGGGTTGGCTACGCCCCTGCCTTCATCTTCAGGCAGGAAATGCAGAGTCCGCAACCCTTTAGGATCTGAGCTACGGACGGGGCCTACGCCAAAGAACTTTCTTACAACATTTTGCTTGCTGATTGTCACGTTATCTTACCTCCCCGAGTCTTTCTGGTAGAACTGCTTATTGTAGGCTGCAGGTAATATTTCATGACGTATCATTGCCTTGTGAGAACAGAGCCATGGAACAAAGAACAAACCAAGAAGTGTCCTGCCTTTAGTTTACTGTTACAAAAAAGAAAGAAAGATACGAACGACTAAATAAAATAAAAGTGCAAACATTCCTGATTTGTATGATGGACAAACAATCAAGCTCAATCGATCTAAGAGGTCAGGGTTGGTTTATAGTTCTCAGAGGCCACATTTACAACTGTCTGCACACCTGAGCAGACTGGCAATTCTTTAATATAGAGCAAACTGTGTCAGACAAAATAAATATTTCTGTTGCAGCCTTGGATTAAAGAAAAAAAGGTACATTGATTTTCTTTGTACTCTATGGCCCTGTTTACATCTGGTGTTAGGATGCGTTTTCGTCAATCCGATCACAAGTGGACAACACTAAATACAGGTGTAAACAGTGTCTAAACATTTTGAGCTTATCCACTTTCGACCACTTCCAGAGGCAGTCGAAAACGCATTCTTCAAGATTACTTTCATATTGTAGATCAGGGGTCGGCAATTAAGTTTGGCATCGGGCCAAAAAAAGAATATTTTCACCACTAGATGGTGGGCCAGAACATAGTCAAATGATCATTTTAATTAATTAATGCAACTAGAATTGCCTGTGACAGACTGTTCCAGTGTCTTTTGTAACTGGTAGTGAGCTGTTACTCTGTGTTAAATCCTGTAGTAGGACAGTCATTAACAAAAACCCACAGTTGTGTGGCGGTGTCCGGGTTTTACACTGGAAAAATTAATAAAGCGGAGTAGTGACCTGGCAAGTATCTTCATTTACCAACTTGCAAAACAGACCGCCTTGCTTAAACACACATATGTGGCAGATGCGTAATGGATAAACATAACTAAAGAGGACTTGAATAAGCCCATTAATGGCATGTTTAAGTCATGCTCTTAACGAACTATGGTTTATTTCCTCTTTCCATATTGTGAATAATAAATGTGTATAATTTTAATGAAAGACAACTATGCGTTCTTACCTAGTTTTGTGAATGCAAAGCCGATGTGTCTTATCTGCAACGAAGTTGTCGCTGTTTTCAAAGAATATAACTCCGTGTCTACACCGGACGTGAGCGGCGCGATGCGACGTGTCAAAAGATAATAGAACCCATTATAATCAGTGATATTGACTATACACTGGATGCGCTGCGACGCGAGTCATGCGACACAACACATTCCCGACAGTGAACGGATTCCCCATTCTGTTTTTGACATAGTCCAAGTGCTTTGCAACGGTCGGTTTGTCGTGTTCAGTGTAGACAGCTTTTAGCTATTGCGGCGCAACACTATGCGAAAAAAGTAATGTCTGGTATAGACATGGTAGATAATATTAGACGGCACCACAAGACGAAGATCTATTTCAGAACCAGCCGCTATCAAAATAACATGGCTGCTGGCGCGGGCCAGATATTATTGCTGGCGGGCCAGTTTTGGTTTCGCCAACCACTGGTGTAGATGTTCATGTGTTCAAATGCATTCAAACAGCCACAAAAGACCACCTACTCTCCGCCTACTGACCTTGCTGGCTGAAGACCCAAGTTGGGTTTGAAGAAAACGTACCAAGCACAGTGTTCTTTCATCATGCCTGATTTCTAAAATGCACTCACAGCGTTCGGCGTGGCCTTGCAGCTACTCAGCCCGATCTCCTGGCACTGTGTGTCTAGCTATAGTACGAGTTTGCCATGTCTGTTGTTTTGAGTTTCATAGTCATGCTTTTCCACTCTATTGATTTTAATATGTATCTCTGTGTTTCTCTGAATAGTAGAGAAACTTCAGAAGAAAAACTTCTTGCCTACATGCAGACACTGAAGTAGGTGAAGAAATAGAGGAAAGTTTTACTTATTTAACTTTACTTTTGTTGATTTTATGTGGCAAAAATACCAGTTGCAAAAATCAGTAATGAGAAACAGAATTCTTTGATTTATATTCTGACATGGTCTTATTCCATCTAAAGACATTCTTTTTTTATATGGCCTGTCATAAATAAGAGTTTGCTTGTCCCATATAAAGTGTGGTATTTATTCATAGGGAATGGAAAGTCATGATTGCAATCCCCTGTCACAGCCACACATGCCCCCTACATATTTTCCATGGGCATCTAATTAATTGTGCAGTTTTATGGTAATATGGCCTCATTCCAAACATAATTTGAGTGATCCTTCAAAGGCTTCCATTCCTTGGACCGGGTCTGAGGTCTGTGGGGATGGGCCGGGAGGAGACTTAATTTTACACATGCAAAGTTAACTATGGCACTTCAATAGAGAACTTTACCTTCGGGAGCGTGCACCATTATGAAGATATGAGCGATGTTCTAGATACACTTTCACTTTTCTTGTATTGCATAAACTGCTCTGTTTTGATTCTTAGATCCTGCCTGTATTTCCTGGAAGGCACAGAAAATGTTTTATAGGTAACAAAGCTATTGACTGCTGTATAAATTGATATTCTTTCATTTTGCAGACACTTTTAACCAAAGCGAAACCATAAAAATGGAATTTGTGTAAATGTCTCACAAATTTACTGTGAAAAAAGGATCATGTCACTATTTAATGTGAATATCGACTCGAACTGGTCACGTTCACAGAATGTTGAAAAGGAAGGAAGGGAAGTCCATGAAATTCAGCAGTCACTCAAAAGAGAAATGTTGTATGTCCAAAACATAAATAAATGACATCAATTCAATCATTAATTTTGACTGCTTTTATTCCCTGATTAGACATATTTCACTGAAATAAGTTCAATACAGTCAAAACTATTAGGATAACAGTCATCAAAATTGATAAATTAGATCAAAATACACTGCCTGGCCCAAAGAAAAAAAAAGTTCATTATTTACATTAAGAGGTGCATCAATTTTTGGTCAAGATCTTGTATTGACAATGCAAGAGGTGAGCACTCTGTAAAGTCTTCTCCAGCACATCCCAAAGACTTTCAATGAATTTAAGGTCTGGACTCAAAGGTGCCAATTCATGTGTGAAAATGATTCTTGCTCCCTCCCTACCATTCTTTCACAATTTGAGCCTGATGACATTGTCATTTTGGAATATGGCCATGATGTGTCTTCCTACATGGTTGTTTAAGCAATGAAAAGCTACACACTCCATCACCTGTTACCAAACATATAATATGCTACAGTAGAAACATAATAATCACTGCAATAATGATCCAGTCATAGACATTAAGCATTTTCCTATTTAAATCCAAACAGTGACTTTTGTTGTTGTTGTTTTGCTGGGCAGTATAGATAAATATTTACAACCAAAAATACATTTTTCTAGTCTCTACATATATTAAAGTTGGCAGATTGAACAGTAAATTCTACATTAGTTATTTATATTTACACATACATACATACATACACATACATAAATGTATTCACACATTTTTCAGTATGAAACTTCTAGGTAACGACTATTTCATATACACTATTAGATTACACACTGGTATGTTTGTGACCCCATTATGTCATGTTTCACCTGTACAATTTGCGTCGTGACCGAAGTCTGCTTTCCTAATTCCATTTACCTGTCTGGAGATGCTGAAGGAGCTGTGTGAGAGTCTTATGCTGTCTAGCTCCTCCCCACTGTCCTTTACTTTAAGCAGAAATGATTGAGTGAACTGCTTGATGAGAGCTAAATGAATGAATGAACGTGCCCTTTGCGTCCAGAAACTTTCCTAATTAACTTTGGCACTGATATCTGTTTAGTAAAATACAATAAAACAGGGCTGGATCTGTGTGTGCCTCGCTTTTGAAAAACTCTGGGATTGGTTTGAAATTGATTTATGTCATATGAAGGTCAAGCCTAGAGAATTACTAGAATCTGTTATGTGATTCCAAATGCTTTTCTGATTTATTGACAGAACTACAGAATATATTTTTATAATGTGGAAGAGGCTTAATAATGATATAAGAGAACAAGAGCATAAATGCATGTAAAATCTGTGGCAATTATGTGACTATTTATCTTACTAGGAAATGACATCACGTGTTGAGTGCATGGTGTCCTCATCCCTCCATATTAAACGGCAAAGACAACACAGGACAAAAACAGTGGAGTCCATGAGCCGGCATGCTTATAGACTTCCCCCATTCCCCACGCCGGTCTCTAATCTGCATGCAGACAACTTCTTTGTGGATATTTGGATTTCCTCACCATAGCAACAGAGCTGCAAAACCGTGCTGTACAACCTCTCATCAGACACAGTCGTGCCTAGGCATTGCACGGCACGCGGGAGCCAGACGAAAGGGAGATAAGAAGAGGAAAGAGAAGGGAAGAGGACACCGCTGCCCTGCACCTTATTCTCTGTGGGAATTTTCCTCATTAGGACCATGACAGCTCAGTTACAACGGCTCCAAAGTGCCAAGGGTCATGTTAACAGCCGGCGGTCGAGCATTCATTCCTGCGCTCAGCTGAGAGACAAATGGAGGGATGCAAAAATTTCACTCTTTGCTCACCATGACAGAGCTTCTCTATGCTGAATCCGTTTGTGTCAGAGATCCAAGCTTCGATCAAGCGCGGGTTAATTGCGAGAGAGCGGCTGGAAGATCCCCCCCTCCTCATCCACGCTGCCAATCCGACCGTGCCTCTGATTTTCCACTCATTCTGCCTCTCTGGTCTCTGTTTACCTCTGTCTGCTGATTTCTCCACCCCTTTCTCTCAGTCTCTCATGCTTTCGTGCTCCCTCCCACAGCTCGCTATCTCTCCTCCCCTCGTGCCTTCAAAGCCAGCAGTCTGCTCATTACTACAGGGCTGCTTGCTACATGATCTCTTGGAAAACAGCGTCCGTGTCTTGCTCGAGCCGCTCCATGTGCAAGCCTTAAGATTTCTTGCCCAGGACAGCAGGATGCTCCTGCGCTGGCACTGATTCCTCTATTTCTCTTCTCGATTTCCCCTTCCCCTCCCCTTTCCTAATCTCCTGCCCTCTGACCCTGATCCCTTTCACCCCAGAACCCTATTCCCTCTATTTTCCCCTTCTTTCTTGACCATGTTGCCATGTGTCTACCGGCTCCAGCCTGTCCTTGCCTTGCTCTCCTTCACTTTGTTGACTCAAGGGGAAAATTGTCCAGCCACCTGCCTTTGCCCAGACCCTCACACTGTGGACTGTAGCGGCCGCGGACTTACCCGTCTTCCAGACGAGATCCCCTTGGACGTTCGGAGGCTGCTGTTGGCGGACAACTGGATCCCACGGATTCCTTCGGACTTCCTCGTGCTCTACAGCGACCTGGTCTACCTGGACCTCCGCAACAACTCGCTCTCACACATTGAGCCAGGTACCCTTAGCACTTCCTCCAGGCTGGTTTTCCTGGACCTTGCCTGCAACAACCTGACAGAGATCCCCAAAGGGACTTTTGGAGAGTCGAGGAGCCTAATTAAGTTGCGCTTGAGCAACAACCCGTACCTGAGCATGGTCAATGAAGATGCTTTCACGGGTCTTACCTCCTTGCGTGAACTAGAACTAGAACGCAATGCACTGTCCGGGCTACAGGTGAGTGCCCTGAGCCAGCTGCCCTCCCTCCGGGTAGTTAGGTTAGAGGGCAACCCTTGGGTGTGCAACTGCAACTTTGCCAACCTATTTACCTGGCTGGTGGAAAACAGTCACAAGCTTCCCAATGGTAAGTCCTTGAATTTGACATCAACTCTTGTAGCTTGTTGAGCCTTGTCTTACTGTTGCATAAACGTTACTGTATGACAAGATTCTTTGCTATTTATATTACTCCAGATTAAACAAGGGACCTCTTCCTCTGATCTAAATTTAGCTCTCTCCCACCCCTACAATGACTACAAGGGATTTCCAGAGTAATGACAGATAAATGAGGACAGTGCCAAAACATTGTGCGATGTTCAAGTATGCAGTGATGCCCTTATCCTCTACAGAGCTCACATTTTGCATTCCACATGGGAATTGTGATCATTAGACATGCTACGCATGCCGAACACCTGCTTATTCATGCTTGTGTGTGATATATCAGTCAGTTATGGATGTGCTATTTATATGGGAAATTTCATCAATTGCTTCTTATATGGTTCTGCTGTTCATTGTGGTTACAGTGATGGAAATAACCTGCTCATACTATTCTGTGATTAGTTTGTGGTAGTGTTCACAGAGGTTAAAAGGATAGTTCACTTACAAATATAAATTCTGTCATAATCTACTCACCTTCATGTTATTCCAAACATGTATGACTATTTTTATTACTGTGGAACATAAAAGAATAAGAATAATTTTGAAGAATGTCTCTGTGTTTCTGTCCATACAGTGAAAGTCACTGGGGTCCTGTGTTGTTTTGGACCCACTGACTTTCACTTAATGGACAAAAACTGTTGAAGAATTCTTCAAAATATCTTCTTTTATGCTCCTTGGAAGAAAGAGAGCATCATTCTCAGTAGAAGTAAAATAAATAAATAAATAAATAATTAAAAGAATCATCTTATACAGATGTTCGGTTAATTGTCTACTAAATAAAGCTCTGTGAAATAGATCAATATGGAGATGAGAGTTACGGAATTTCCACTGGACACTTTATCTGACATTAATCAACATAACAAATATTAGAAAGAAGCATATTTACTCTCTGTGGATGCGTGTCTTTATTTTGCTGAAAGCAAAACAAATTCCTCTAGTGGCTGAATAGTATACAGACATAGTGTATTTCTTACAAATAAATAGCTAAAATAAAATATAAAAATATATCACAAACATACAGTCATCATCTGTTTTTATATTCTTCTAGTTTAAAACATTTCATCTGAAGTTGTTGCATTCTTTTTAAATAAACATTATATACACGTAGCAAACCCACAAGCAGGATGAATCCATAAATCAGATGGTGAATAAAATGATCCTATCTCCCTCTATCTATCTACATGATAAATTATTCCGCAAAAAGGACAGGGAGATTTACAGCTTGAAAATGTATATACAATCCTAGTCATCATTTTACTGTGGATAAAATGGAAAATAGATAACTCTGAACAAACATTATATCTAATGGGCAAACACAACGCAGCCCCAGAGCTCCATTATGTGTCCTTTAGCTGAGCTGCTTGCGCTGTTTGTTTACATATGATCATGACCTTACTCTAGCGCAAGGAGAAATTAAGAGCTGCTCTTGCGAAGTAAAGACACAATGGCTAATAAAATGAAGTCCTCATGAGTATCGTGAAACATATAGGGCCTCATTTATAAAATGTTGCGTAGAAACCATCTTACATTTGATCTTATGATCATTTCTCAAACGTGCGTACGTGTGATTCAGAGAACGAACTTACAAATCGTGCATACGCCTCTCTTCCAGAAGTGAAATTTATAAATTGTAAATGATCTTGAAATTGTGTGCAGCTGAATGGTTTCAGATCTTCTCCTTGTAAGTGCCACCTAATTAATGTCATTACCATATGAAAGCCACAAGAAAAAGTGCATACGCCTGCTTAAATCCTGACATGACGTCAAAGATCTTTTTATAAATATGAATTTAATAAATATTTAGCGTACGCACGCTCTAAGGTCAAATCTGTGCTTATGGCTATCATTTCACCGTGCTGTTGTCATTGCATTTGCATTTGACTTGCTAAAGTCCATTTTAGTTTGGTCATTGAAAAGAAGTTTGTGCACTGGGTAAAATATGAGATCCCTCAGTGGCTCCGACAAATAAATTTATCATGGGCTTTCAAAGCAGACATTAGAGGGTAATAATGAATTGTATGAGAGAAGGGAGCCAAGCTCACATCAGCATCAGCAGCAGACGGGGAGCCAAAAGTGCAGCCAAGCCTCTGGCGTACCCGCCAACAGGCCCAACGTAGATGCACTCTGAAATTGAGTTAGAAGCGCACATCTCACCTCATGTTTTCCACTTATTTCTGCATCACTGGGCTCTTATGACTTGAGGAAGCCTGATAGCAGCTGGTTATAACTACAAACAGCCTAGAATGACCTTTGGAGCGGACATAAACAGATGACTGGACAGCAAGTCCTAACAGGCAATTTATCTATCTAGAGATGGACTACACTAACGATGATATGATGAATGAGAGTATCACGCTAATTCATTTAGATTTAGTGACTGATATGTTGTGATCTAATTAACTACTGCTGCAATTATTGATTCGAATACAGTATATTATCCTCGGTGCATTGCATCTCTAGTCTAATATGTGATAGTAGATTCTCTTGAGAAAGAGAGTAGCGTATAGAGAAATGGTATATTCTGCCTCAAGGTTTAGGAAAATGGAGTTTTAAATCAAATAAATGCTGTAGCTGTTCTCCTCCTATCAGAGGAATGGTTTATTACCCTCTTGAACTCTTCCGCTGAACCGCTGATCTCACCCGAGATGCTTTGCGTTGGTCAGATACAATTCTCGAATGCATATCTATATTATCAGAGCTCACCGTGGATTATCCCCTTAATGAGAAGATGGATTTCCCAGCAGCAGGAACTATCAGTCCTATTTCTAGCTGCATGAGAAAAATGATAAGGGAAAGAAACTGTTGGATTAGAAGCTGAAAATATTACTGTAGATTATCCCCTCACCATTTCTCTAGGCTGTGTTACATCCTGCAATTCACATTTGATCTGATCTCAGAGTTTCAGCACTAAATTATTCCCAAAGTTGAGTTATTCACCAGCATTTTCCTTAAGTCATCTGCTGGTTTGGATAATAATGGAACAGTAACTAAGGGTCATCTTTTTTTTTTTTTTACTGTTAAACAATTAAAAATGGCAATCAAATTAATTACATGATTTGCATTATATAAATTAATCCAATCACAATTAATTTATCAAACTCATACATCAATATTTGCAGTGAAAAGCTCCTAAATTAATAATATTGATAATATTATTTATAATTCAAAGTCATTATATTAGTGGCATTTATAAGCATTGACTAAATTCCCTAAAAGTGCCTTTAGAAGTCAAAATATTATTTGTTTTATTTCCATATCTTTGAGCATAAGGAGGGCCATCTGTACTGGATGCATTCTTTCTAGTAATTTCTTTTTTTTCCTTCTTTCTTATTATGACTGTGCACTTTCTTAGTTCTCTTGTGTGGTTGTTGTCATTTTCATTTAGAGACATTCTGCATTGCCTGGCTGAAAGAAGACTTCTTGGGTTAGGTCCAATCAAATTTTCTTAGAGCTTCTGAAAATGGACATTCTATTCTATCAAAGAGCTATTGATATGAATATGTTTAAAATTGATTTTGGTAATGGGCTTTGGACTTTGTCTTACCCACATATTCAAATAATCATATTCATTAGAATCTCAGAATGACCATTTTATTCTCAACATCTCTGCTATTGCAATTCATGTTTCAGATGCAATTATCTAGCGCATACAAACTGATATGTTCAGCTGAAATGTTAAGTACGCACTTAGGTTCAATAGCATAGTATATGCATTCTGTATGCGTGTGTTCAATACATAAGTGCATGGCATTACTATGTTAGACAGATGGAGACTCGTTTGGAGAATAGAGAGTGTCTAGATAATCCTCTGTGAGCATCAACAATCAGAATAAATGAGAGCCCATTACAGTCGATCACTGCCAAGCCTGGTTTATATCAAGACCAAATCACTTGAGCTAATGGCTAAAGTCTGTTATATATACACACACACACATAGATAGACAGACAGACAGAGACATGTATACTGGATGGATGGCTCTGCTTTTATTGACACCACTGATTCCACGCTTATCGTGATTCGTGGCTGGTGTGTAGCTAGTGCAGACTTGCTCTGTGCTTGTTTGTGCTGGTGCTCTTTCACACATTTTGATTTCCCATGTGCACATGTGATCATACGCCCTGAACACGCACTAGGCAGCCTGGCAGAGTGGGCTGCACTGGATAATGGCTGATGTAATGATTTAATGGACGGATGGGCCCTTTACTGTGTGACCTTTGAACTATGTCTGGTGGATGAAGGTAAAGAGCTAGTCACTAGGGGTGCCATTTAACGAATGGATAAATATGGCGTAGTTAAATCCGATCAGAAAGTGAGCAGACATTATCCACTCGACTTGAACTGTTTTACTATACTTATAAGAATAAAGTGCCTTAATAATAAAATCAACATAAATCAATCAATGCCTTTAATGAATATCAAGTGCAGTTTATGAATTGTATAGGGAAGAGTGAGGTAAGAAGTGTTGCCCATGATCCCAACCACTTCCTATATATATATATATATATATATGTATATATATATATATATATATATATATATAAATAAGCAGCAGGCATATGATTGATCATTTATAAATATATGTTCACATTATACAAATTATGCACAGTTGGTGCATAATGTTTTCACATATATATATATATATATATATATATATATATATATATATATATATATATATATATATATATATATATATATATGAGCAATATCACACGAGGAGCACGGCTGTGATTTGGTAATAAGTAATCAGCATGCAGATATACAGCCATTTTGCATGGCTATAAGTGTGATATTGCTTTTATACAACAGTTTCGATGGCAGTATGTGTGTAAATAAATAAAAAATAACAATGGAGTGTCTTTAAAATGGATTCAAATCTCAAGTTGACAGTTTGACCGAGGCTTCATTACTAATTCTAAAATGTCACTTTTAGAACTTATGACGGAATATTGAGTCCCTCCATTGAAACTCATTGTATTTTGTACAGTATTATAGAGAGAGAGATCGCCTGAGCGAGCATTACCTGTGTCTGACATTCTAACATTTTTTCTTCAGGTTGATGTCCATAATAGTATAACCATTATAAAAATCAGTTTGAATGTCTGCTGAGGAAAGAAATCTTTGTATTGGGCCTTTTTGCAGTTAAGGGAATTTTCCATACCAGTGCTAAAATAACGTCCTTTGTTTACAAAAGTCCCTTTCAATTTAAAAGTCTCTTGTGACTGACTCATTCACATTTAATGGCGTATTAATGTAACTTTCACTCAATCCACATTACGCACTAATGGACCCTTTCTCAATACCAAACACAACATATTATTTATATTAAATATTTAAATTAACAACAGTAGCCATTATAAATGACAATACAATTGTACAATTCAGTCAAACGTACAAAAGCAGTGCTCTACAGGGTGTAAGTTAAATATAGCCTTAATATTAAATTATTAAATTTAACATAGCCCAATTAAAATTGCTCAGGAACAAGTAATAGATTACTAAGACCAAAGATTGCCCGTTTTATTTACCAAAAATGAATTGCATCTCATTATTAATCACTAAAACATTCAGCGGCAAATCCCCGAAGCACTGGCTGAGATGAAGCTGTTCTCGGCGGGTACACGAGCACTGAACACGGCCTGGAGCTTGCATCTCTAAAAACGTCTAAACAAATTGTAAAATAGGTACTATAATTAAATATGAGTCACATATTTCAGGTGTAAACAAATACATTCTCGCCTAAAAAACTCTGAAAACTACAGTTTGTGGTACAACAAGTGTAGTATTTGTAAAAAAAAAAAATACGGTGGATTTTCTCAATGACACTTGCTTCAAGTGGAGTGATACAAACGGTAAAAAAGTAGGAGTGCTGTTAATACTAAAATATTGCATGACTCTCAGCCAATCAGATTCGAGAACATATATATATCATGTGTATCTCAAACAAAATGGCATGTATACTACTACTACTACTAATTTATTGTTATCGTTATTATTATCATCATTATTCTAGAATTGTTTAATATAATTTTTATATATTATATAATCATTTGCATATTCCTTAACATTTCTTCACATTTCTCCTTGCCGAGAAGAAAAAGTGGCATAGTTTATGCTTTTAATGGTTGTGAGAACTTGGATGTTATTTTCACCAAATGAATTCCGTGTGAAAATTTACGATTTAACAAAAATAACTTGACTCTTTGCTCACAAAGTGTCCTCAGGGAAGAATGTGCTCAGTGGACTTTCTCAGTCTACCAGCAGCCTCCGCTATGAATCTTTTACGAGGGAAACAAGTGTAAACATGATCCACTGCTGTCATCACTGCTCATGGTTAAGACAGAACAAAGCCCATCTATAATTAACATCACCTGTGACCTCAGACTGCCCTGACCAGTGTAAAAGGAACCTAAAGGGACTCATTTTAACTGATTTACAACCAGTTCTTTCCACCCAAGACATGTTAACCAAAACCTTATAAACTGACCTCAGAGTGAGATGAATGTCGCTGCTGTGCCATTAAGTGTAAATATGTCTTTTCAATTTGGCCGACACTTTATTCCCAAATCAACACACAATTTATTCATGGTGAACATTTCATTAGTATGTTTTCATGGGAATTGAACCCATGACCTCTACAAGTTGTACACTCAGTGTTGTATAACAAACCGCTTGAGTAAAAGACTTGACTTTAATTTTCCTAAGCTTTTTATCAGCTTTTTACCTGTTGTCTAGTCTTCTATCACATGATCAAAATATGACCTGTTAATGAACAAAACAGGTGGGCAGAAATGGCACAAAAAAAAAAAAAACATAATTAAATTAATTTCCACCATCTGGCATGTCCTAGGCTGCATATCGACTGGCATACTGTACTTTCTGCATATATCCTCATTATGTAACAGAGATCAAATAAATGCTCAGCACATAGTTTGTTTTTAAATGCATGCGGTATGTTCTGTAATAAAACTCTGGGTCCTGTCTGCTGTGTGGCGGCTGGCATGTCGAGTGTGTATTTTTTCCATGCTAAAATAAATCCACCGTATGCTTCATGCCGCAAATGGCATGCAGAGTATGTCTGACTGCACCACTGAGAGCAATCCCATGTGTGTGTGACGTCACCGAGTCCCTTGTTTGAGGGAAACCTCTCCTGATTAGAATGAGTCACGCACGGCTGTTGCTGACACAGGACTGAAAGCTTCTTTACTATATCCCGCTTGCTAATTCTCTACCTCTCCTTGACCTTTCTGTGAGCTTCATCTTTTACAGTGATTTTCTGTTTAAATGCTAATACATGCAAAACAGTACCATTTTCAGAGCTCAATCAAACAGCTCATACTTGTACCCCCAAAGAGAGCCCTTGAGTACCTGTGCAGTGTATTACAAGGTAGAGAGCAAAGCTAGAGTTAAGCTGAGGTCAGGCAAGGTTGTCAATACGCTGAAATGCACACCGGCTATTCATGTATCTACAGTCAATGGGCTGAATGGAGTTAGAGATGGGGACGATGCCAGACTCCAATATCAGGCTGACGTCGGCCAAGTAAATCAATCAGTGGCGAGAGAGTGTGTTACACCGGAGCATTCGTTCCTCTTACCAGACGGTAATTTTGAATGTAATCCATCAAGTGCCGACAATAACCTGGCTGGCCGTTCGCTTGATGACACTTGAATCCCTCACTCTTTTACCCTCTACCTTGTATAATGAATGCCTCATGGTTCATTTTATTGGGAAGAAGTGAATGACAATGAATTAGAGAATTTTAGTGTAGACATAACATAAACAACTGCGTCATATTGTCTTGCATATAGTGTTTAATGAAACATAATCATATACCTTAGTGGTGTCATTAGTATTATGATATTACAAAAGTCTCACTATGGCTGCAGTTATTTGAATGAAAATACAGTAAAAAAAATTTTTTATTTATTCCTGTGATATTAAAGCTGAATTTGTAGCAGTCTTCAGTGTCACATGATCCTTCAGAAACCATTCTAATATTATGATTTGTTGCTTAAAGGGTTAGTAAAAAATTCTGTTATCATTTACTCACCCTCATGTTGTTCAAAACTTGTAAGACTTTTGTTCATCTTCGAAACACAAATTAAAGGTCCCGTTTTTCGTGTTTTTTTGAAGCTTTGATTGTGTTTATAGTGTGCAATATAACATGTGTTCATGTTTCGCGTGTAAAAAAACACAGTATTTTTCACATAATTTACTTATCTGTATACCGCTGTTTCCACTGTCATAAAAACGGGCTGATGACTTCCTCGTTCTATGAAGTCCCTCCTTCAGAAATACGTAACGAGTTCTGATTGTGCCAGCGGTTCCTGTGTTGTGATTCGACAGCTCTGAGCGCATCTTGCCCGGAAAGGTCACGCCTCTTACCATAACGTGGAGATGCACGCGCTCAGTGTTATTGTAAACATGTCTTTAATTTTACCCTATCAATTTGAGCCGGAATCAGACCTGGTGATTGGACTGTGGGATGAAAATAACAGCGTTTCGACGACATGGCGACAAACACACTCTACAAATGCAACTCTTGTGTATTCCTGTGGGCGGAGGTTAGTCAAAAAACTGTTTTAGTGACGTCATTAAAGAAGGAAGTAGAGGGATGTAGTCCAAACTGGCCGTTCGATGTAGGCGACTTCTGTTAAATAAAATATCTCACTTGGCATTGAACTTTGAGCTTTATAATTTTACAGATTTTATTTATACTCTAACAACAACATTACACACTAACTAAAGTTTGAAACATGGGATCACGAAGAACGGGACCTTTAAGATATTTTAATTAAATCTGAGAGATTTTATGTCCCTCCATTGCCAGTCCACGCAACTACCACTTTGATGCATCAAAAGGTTCATAAAGAGATGAATAATGGTCTGAATTGTCTGTCATGTAGGGACAGAAATCTCTTTCAGATATCATTTAAAATCTTCATTTGTGTTTCAAAGATGAACAGAAGTCTATAGGCTACAGTTTTGAAATGACATGAGGGTGAGTATATTGTTTACTGTTTTTTTTTTTAAAAAATGGATTAAAAATGGATTCATTAACAGAAGTTATTACTTCACCACCTGTGTGACATTAACCAGCATTGCTGGACAACAAATTGCAACAATGCGGTCTCGGGAAACGGTCGTGACTAGATAGGAGGAACAATTGGAGGAACAATTGGAAAAGGAGGAACAATTGTTGCCCTCCAAAAGTTCTTTGACCAAGGACAACAGCGTGATTTAGTCAAACTAGTCATGACTGTTTCCCGAAACCACAGTAACATGGTCGCACCTCTGTTGTTTAAACCACATTGGTTCAACAATATACTGTAGGACTCTCATTAAAGATGTCATGTGCAGGTGGAATAGTAATTACTTATGATAATTAATCTATTCAAGATCTCTGAGAAGCTAATGTAGCAAACATGGCACCCAATGGCTACTTCACTGTTTTTGTTTCATCATGTCATTTTGCTATGCTTGATGTCTGATTCATCGTGGTTTTCCTCATACTCCGGAGTTCTCTTGAACATTTTACACCCATGTGCACTGATGAAAAACGGCATTGATGGTTGACGTTAAAATATATAGATCAAAATGTGTATATATATTTAAATAGAATGAAAGATATAGAATGTACTGAATGTTAGCTTGATTATTGTGCCCGGGAAATACTAAATCAGTGAACTGTGTTGGTAACGACAGAACTTGTGACCATATTTGGCTAACAATGCTTTCGGGAAACACACCCCAGGTATATAACAGGGTCAGATTAAATGTTAAAACTGACAGAATCAGGTTTACTCCCTGTAGCAAAACTTATTTAGGTTGAAAGGTCAGAGAAAATCAGCGTGATTAATCTCAGCTATCCCGGACGTGTGTTAGACAGAAGACTATCTTTTGACACTCGTGAGAGAGCTTGACACTGTCTAGGCACAGCTTGTCTTAGATCTTCTCATTAAAAGAAAGCGAGTGTGATAGTTTTCCTCTGGGCCTCTTAGCGCTATCCCGGAATCTGACCGCTTTGAGTGTTCACAGCTCTGCTTTCACAGCCGAGGGTGTGAAAAGACCTATTCTCTTTTACAGCATTTACAATGTTAACATACACCTGAAGTAAAATGCAAGATGAAAAACTTTGAAACTAAAGTCATTCATCCGACACTGATTCATATATTTTATAGTTCCTCTAACAGGACATTGTGCCAGTGTGAACAAAGTAAACATTCCATTCTTCAAGGGGTCATATCAAGTTTGAGGTCAGTAAGATTTATATATATATATATAGTATCTCACAGAAGTGAGTACACCCCTCACATTTTTGTAAATATTTTATTACATCTTTTCATGTGACAACACAGAAGAAATGACACTTTGCTACAATGTAGCAAGTAGTGAGTGTACAGCTTGTAAATTTGCTGTCTCTTCAAAATAACTCAACACACAGCCATTAATGTCTAAACCGCTGGCCACAGTGAAAATGTCCAAATTGGGCCCAAAGTGTCAATATTTTGTGTGGCCACCATTATTTTCCAGCACTGCCTTAACCCTCTTTGGCATGGAGTTCACCAGAGCTTCACAGGTTGCCACTGGAGTCCTCTTCCACTCCTCCATGACGACATCTCAGAGCTGGTGGATGTTAGAGACCTTGTGCTCCTCCACCTTCCGTTTGAGGATGCCCCACAGATACTCAATAGGGTTTAGGTACCCTCAGCTTCTTTAGCAAGGCAGTGGTTGTCTTGGAGGTGTGTTTGGGGTCGTTATCATGTTGGAATACTGCCCTGTGGCAAAGTCTCCGAAGGGAAGGGATCATGCTCTGCTCATTCATGGTTCCCTCAATGAACTGTAGCTCCCCAGTGCCGGCAGCACTCATGCAGCCCCAGACCATGACACTCCCACCACCATGCTTGACTGTAGGCAAGACACACTTGTCTTTGTACTCCTCACCTGGTTGTCTTCAGCAATCTGTTTGCGGGCTTTCTTGTGCATCATCTTTAGAGGAGGCTTCCTTCTGGGACGACAGCCATGCAGACGTTTGATGCAGTGTGTGGCGTGTGGTCTGAGCACTGACAGGCTGACCCCCCCACCCTTTCAACCTCTGCAGCAATGCTGGCAGCACTCATATCTATCTCCCAAACACAACCTCTGGATATGACGCTGAGCACGTGCACTCAACTTCTTTGGTCAACCATAGCGAGGCCTGTTCTGAGTGGAACCTGTCCTGTTAAACCGCTGTATGGTCTTGCCCACCGTGCTGCAGCTCAGTTTCAGGGTCTTGGCAATCTTCTTATAGCCTATGCCATCTTTATGTAGAGCAACAATTCTTTTTTTCAGATCCTCAGAGAGTTCTTTGCCATGAGGTGCCATGTTGAACTTCCAGTGACCAGTGTGAGAGAGTGAGAGCGATAACACCAAATTTAACACACCTGCTCCCCATTCACACCTGAGACCTTGTAACACTAACGAGTCACATGACACCGGGGAGAGAAAATGGTTAATTGGGCCAAATTTGGACATTTTCACTTAGGGGTGTACTCACTTTTGTGGCCAGCGGTTTAGACATTAATGGCTGTGTGTTGAGTTATTTTGAGAGGACAGCAAATTTACACTGTTATACAAGCTGTACACTCACTACTTTACATTGTAGCAAAGTGTCATTTCTTCAGTGTTGGATGCATTCAATTTCTCAAAAGTGACAGTAAAGACATATATCATGTTACAAAACTATTCTATTAAAAATAAATTATTTTGAACATTCTATTTATCAAAGAATCCTGAAAAAAATATATCACAGTTTCCACAAAAATATTAACATATTAAACACCAAAACAGCATATCAGAATGATTTCTCAAGGATCATGTGACATTGAAAATTCAGCTTTTCAAGCACAGGAATAAATTAAATGTTAAAATATATTAAAATAGAAAAGAGTTCTTTTAAATTGTAATACATTTTCAAAATATTACTCTTTTTTTCTGGATTTTTTTGGTAAAATAAATGCAGTTTTTGTAAACATTAGAGAAATCTTTCATTAACATTAAAACATCTTACCAATCCCATACTTTTGAAAGCTAATGTACAAAATTATTAAATGAAACATTGTGTCAACAAGTGGATAGATTTATGTTAAATCATGTTAAAAAATTATGTTATATTAATAATTGCAAGATACTAGCGTCAATACTATTAATACAAAAATGTTAAATTATGTAAAAACAGTCATTATCCCCATGTAGTCATTTATATTTGGAACCCTCTGCCTTTAAATTGTTCTGACTCATTCTTCCCCTTTATATGTTCTAAATAAAATCAAACATTCCCCTTTAAGGGCTCTGAATAATATTAGCTGCTCCACTTTTCAGCTTACTTTTTTATGGTAGGGGAGCATACTGACACCTCAGTATCAATCAGAACATCCTTAGTAGAACAGTTCCTTTAAATAAACTTGAACTTTGTATTCAGAAAACAAAAATATTGGAAATTTCCACAGGCTCTTTAGGACAAGTTGCTTTTGCCTGCAGTGACCTCCATGAACACAACATATAAATCTCAAACAGTGTTCAAAATCTCCTTGAACCGTAGCACATGGAGTGCACCCGAGGACATATAAATATGATTGAAATTTTGAGAAACCTCATGTCTGCAAAATATAGCTCCCATATAGCAGACTGCCCAGGCCACCCGTTCAACTACAGTAACCTGTGACGGAAATAAATCATTCACAAACCGTAACCAGGTCACGATTCGCTGAGGTCAAGAATATTTCCAGCCGCACAGAATATTGATTAATTCTTCTCTCTCTGAACACAGCCCATGCTCTCCATCTCCTAAGACTGAAAATAGATGAAAAAATTATATCTTGAGCAGGGATATGTGAAGTGAAGAAACATTAATCAACCCGGAGAGCCAGGTGAGGATCACATGATCAAAGAAAATAGCCTCTTAAAGTGCCAAAGGCCGCTGTCTGAAGTTAGTAGAGCGATGAGTGTGACGAAGCTATGTGAATTTAAATGCAGGCCATTTATCTCCTTCATCCTCCAGTGAGTTATTCTGACACTAAAACACATATGAACCGTCCAAGCTCACATTTCATACTTAGTCTTGAATCTGATGTAAAAATCAATAAGTCGATATAAGACATAGACTCTTACTTAGAGATGAAAGAGAAAGTCAAATGAAAATGCTGTAAGGTCACTGGGCGCATAACATTTTTACAGTTTGATAGGAGTTTGAGTCCTTCTCTGTATTATCCCTATCAATAAAAGTGGAAAATAATGATAATAATAGCAACGTATTAATAAAAATAAAAATATTGTTTAAATAAAAAAAGACTTGCTGGCTTATACTAGCTTAATTGTTTATCATTTGAAAATATTTTAGAAAAATCAAGGCTGTCAAATAATCATTTTAATTTATTTTAGACAAAAAAAGACTTTAGACTTAAAACTATGTATAATTTGTATATCACACTGATTTTATAACACAAGCTAAACTCCAACTGTGCACCACTTCAGTGTGTTGAGGTTTTCCATTACATTTGGCTCCAGTATCATCCACCCACCTGCTCTGAGCTCGACTTCCCCCGGTACTTCCACCTGTGAGTTAATCATATCAACATTTCATGCCTGATACCTGCAGGGAATTTAGCCCGCTGAACGTGTTTATCTTGGAAGCTAGTAATTTAACACAAAAATACATACTAGTTTCTGTGAAAATATTAACAATGTTACGTTCCAATGTAAAGATCTGTCAACAGCCACGCCAAAGTTAAAGAGGCCATATGATGCCATTTTAAAAGGTCATTATTTTGTTTATTAGGTGTAATGTTCAAAAAAACATTATTTTTCACATATTGTACATTATTGCAGCACCTCATTCCCAGTCTGTCTGAAACAATCTGATTGATTTCCGGCTTCTACAAAGCACCTCTGAAAAGCCCAGATTGCTCCGATTGGCCTGACCCAGTGCGTTCTGATTGGGCAAACACCTGACGGAAATGAAACGCCTCTAATTATAATTTACCGATATTATTTACTGAAGCCTCACCTTCTCTCACCTTGCATGCCTTTGGGTGGGCATTGTGCTAATATTTCACATTGTGACGCAGACATTTGCGGAAGTAACATCTAGACTTCGATCGAGGTGCTTTAGGCAAGTCTGGAGCAGTGTTCTCTGTTGGATAAATACCTTTTGTGGGAGACTTATACATGCACAAACAGATACATTACACGCTAAAGGAGAAGAAAAAACATTACAAAGCAACATATGACCTCTTTAAGCTCATGACCTGTGATGGTGCTCTATTTTAAAGGACAGATTAAAGTCGGCATGAAATCAAAATCGACCCTACAGTTGTGGCCAGAATTATTGGCACCCTTGGTAAATATGATCAAAGATGACTGTAAAAATAAATCTGCATTGTTTATCCTTTTGATCTTTAATTCATAAAATTAGCAAAAATCTAACCTTTCATTGAAGGAAAAGAATTGAAAATGTGTTGAAAATCACATTATGAAATAAATGTTTTCTCCAAAACACATTGGCCACAATTATTAGCACCCTTTTATTCAATACTTTTTGCAACCTGCTTTTGCCAAGATAACAGCTCTGAGTCTTCATCTATAATGCCTGATGAGTTTGGAGAACACCTGACAAGAGATCAGAGACCATTCCTTCATACAGAATCTCTCCAGATCCTTCAGATTCCCAGCTCCATGTTGGTGCTTCTTCTCTTCAGTTCACTCCACTCATTTTCTTTAGGGTTCAGGTCAGGGGACTGGGATGGCCATGGCAGAAGCTGCATTTTGTACTCAGTGACACATTTTTGTGTTGGTTTTGATGTTTGTTTTGTATCATTGTCCTGATGGAAGATCCAACCACAGCCCGTTATAAGATTTCTAGCAGAAGCGGTCAGGTTTTGATTTTTATCTGTTGGTATTTGATAGAATCCATGATACCATGTATCTGAACAAGATGTCCAGGACCTCCAGCAGAAAAACAGGCCCACAACATTAAAGATCCAGCAGTATATTTAACCGTGGGTATGGGGTACTTTTTATCCATGTGTGCACCAAACCCATCTGGTGGGTTTGCTGCCAAAAAGTTTTTTTTTAGTTCTGGCCATAGAAGTGGGTCCCGTTTGAAGTTCCAGTCGTGTCTGACAACTGAATGTGCTGGAGATTGTTTCTGGATGAGAACAGAGGATTTTTCTTGAAACCTTCCTGAACAACTTGTGGGGATGTAGGTGCTGTTCGATAATTTTTTTTAGGCTTTCTGACACTCAAGACTCAACTAATCTCTGCAATTCTCCAGCTGTGATCCTTGGAGAGTCTTTGGCCACTCAAACTCTCCTCCTCACCACGCATTAGGACGATTTAGACACACGCAGATTTGTAACATCTTTAGTTGATTGGAACTTCTTAATTATTGCCCTGATGGTGGAAATGGGGATTTTTAGTGCTTTAGCTATTTTCTTACAGCCATTTTCTATTTTGTGAAGCTCAACAATCTTTTGCTGCACATCAGAACTATATTCTTTTGTTTTACTCATTGTGATGAATGATTAAGGGAATTTAGCCTTTGTGTTTCCTCATGTTTATACTCCTGTGGAACAGGAAGTCATGGCTGGACAATTTCATGTTCATGATCACCCTGGTGTGCTAAAAAAATGTAAATATGAATGGGAATATACTTCAGAGATATTTTACTAATAAAAAATTCTAGGGGTGCCAATAATTGTGGCTACCGTGTTTTGGAGAAAAACATTTATTTCATAATGTTATTTTCCCCCCACTTTCAATTCTTTTCCTTCAGTGAAAGGTTAGATTTTTGCTAATTTTATGACTTAAAGAATAAAAGGATAAACAATGCAGATTTATTTTTACAGTCATCTTTGATCATATTTACCAAGGGTGCCAATAATTCTGACCACAACTGTATTTACTTTGTTAGCGCATATTACTAGTCTTGTGGTGAACAATTAAACCGTGCAAGTTAATACACAGAAAAAAATTGTTTGGCGTGGTAATCTTTAATCAGAATCTGAAAAGTTGTTTCTGTTCTGGAATGTTCTGGATTCCTTCTCTGATGACGTCAGTTTGACGGCTTGGGTTGAAAACGCTTAAACCACTCCCCTCCAACCGTTAGTCTGCTATGAGCGAGAGATGGAGAGGAGGAGCGCTAAAGTAAAACCCTGCCCTCTATTCAATATTCCGTTTCACATGGAAATACATCACAACACTAGAGAAAAGTCGTTTGCAACTTCCAGTTCATGGAGACTTTAAGCATCATATTGGTGATGGAAAGTCCTGGATGTCATTGAGAACTGGTGACTAATGCCACGAGAAGAGGTTTCAGACTAATATCATCCTGTAAATAGTATCTGACAACCTCAAGGCCTGCAAGGTGTATCAATCTACAACTGTCCATGATTTTTTAGCCAACAGGTTTCTTTTCAAATGATCATTTGTGAACATTTCCTCTGGACTGAGTTGCTAGAAAGCAAAATGAGTTTCAGTGGCATAATAGAAGCACAAAGCTGGCTGGTGTCAGGACTGAGGCTGAGGCCATGACTTGACAACCCATATTTAAAATGTCTTCATAGGCTTTCATTGTTACATCAAATCCTTTAAACAAAATTACACATCAGTTTAATACACACTGTAAAACATCTGACTGTGAAAGTGATGGTATATTACTGGCTACTACTTAACATACGTTTATTTACTGTAAAATAACAGTATCTCATTGAATTGGAATTCACTTCAGAACTGTTATGGTAAATTACTATTAAATTCCCATGACAGTCAGCAAATCCTTCATCACTTTTGCATCACAGCAAATCTTTCATCACGCACACACACACACACAAAATCTACTGAACATGTTGGGAACCCAGCAAGCAACACGATCCTGTTATTTTTATTTTTTTATGTTGCATTATGAGTGAAGATGACGTACCGTGCATAGATTTTGCTGTAAAGGTCTAAATATAGCATTTTTTTTTTTTTTTTTGTAAAATATCACAGGTTGATCCTCATTATTTATTTATTACCATTCATTATTTTACATAAATGGTTTTGAAATAATGCAAAATAATTAATTATATTTAATTAATAATGTAGAATTAAGCATTTTTTTTTTTTTTACAATAAAATACTATATTTATTAATGTACTGTGAATTCAATGTATAATAGCTCTTTTTTTCGCAACACAATACTGTTAAAAAAAAAAACTGTAAAATAACCGGATCTTGTTGCATGGTGGTTCCCATATTTACCCATAAGCCCTTTCACTTGACTTGATTAATTCAATTTGAAAATAATGTATAAAGTGCAAATTTTATGGGTATTCCCCAAATACATGAATTGATTTTACTGTAAATTTCGGAATATTTTATTGTAAAAATATTAGTTAACCCATCATGATTTATTAATTATTCATTGTATTACAATATCCATGGGCTTATGGGTAATATGTGACCCTGGACCACAGATACAACTGTTTGAAAATCTGGAATCTGAAGGTGAAAAAAAAAAGTCTTTTTAAAGTCCTTAGCAATGTATATCCACTCACAAAAATAATGTTTTATATATTTACGGTAGGAAATAAAAAAAAAAATCTTCATGGAACATGATCTTTACTTAATATTCTAATGACTTTTGGCATAAAAGAAAAATCGATAATTTTGACCCATACAATGTATTGTTGACCATTGCTACAAATAAACCCGTGCGACTTATGACTGGTTTTGTGGTCCAGGGTCACATATGTTAACTTAATGTGTGTGAAAATGATCTTGTGTGAACTGATGCCGCAGTAAAATGCAGAATTTAGTAATTTACTGTAAAATATTATTGAAGCATATAAAATGCTTGCAGTGTTTTACAGTACAAAGCAAGTGAAAATGAGAGAAGCTAGATTCACGCTTCTGTCGTCTTCTGCCGTTGTGCAGCTATCCCACACAAACTGTGAGTTAGCTCTGGATATAGTTACATCTCCCACACAGAGCCTCACGCTCCAGTGCATCAGATGACCGGCTGTTAAAAGCAATGAGAGCGAACATGTCAGCACTCCCATTCTTCTGTGAGACTGCACGTTCTGACTGCGAGAGAGAAAGAGAGAGAGAAACGAGTGAAAAAGCCCAATGCTTGTTTTTATCATCTTTAGATCTCATGACATGCTCCTGCTGTTTTATTTCTTGCGTTTAAGCGTTCAGCCATAGAAGAAAACAAGCCAGCCTTGATATCATCTTCAGAACTCATTTACTTTTCTTTCTTATTTCTTTTTATTTCCTGCTCATTTAGATGAAGATGCATTCTTTTCTGTGAGATTCCTCCGTGTAAACTCTAATCACACTCTTATTAACATCTACTCGCACACACAAATATATAATTTACATTTATATAATGTGAGTTGATTATATTTCTCCGCGCAGCTGAAAGCTGTTGACGGATATTCCTCTCTGTGGATTTCATGATTATGTGCGGGAGACGTGCCTCAGTCTTATATGCCCTTGATTCAGTCTCATTAACACACAGCAGTGAATCAGCAGGGTCACAGTGAGAGTGTGTGTGTGTGTGTGTGTCTTTACTTCTGTTTTAAATGAGTGAGGGCTGACAGTCTGACTCCTGTCCTGGTCAAATAGTGGCATAAATAAACATGAGAGCTATTTTAGGCCTTCTCATAAGCCTCCTGCCGTTTCATTTCCATCTGTAAAATTCAAAAAGTTCTTGAAACGAGTCCAGGGATTCCATTTGTGTCAGATGAATCTGATCTAAATAGTCATACAGTGCAATTGTCCAGTCCTTGGATGTAAACTAATAGAGCTGTATTATTATGGTCATTATTATGGTTGTGCAAAATCCAAAGTTTAAGAATAGGCTCCCTTTCAATTAAAGGATTAGTTCACTTTCAAATAAAATTTTCCTGATAATTTACTCACCCCCATGTCATCCAAGATGTCCATGTCAAAAGAAATGAAGGTTTTTCATGAAAACATTCCAGGATTGTTCTCCTTATAGTGGACTTCAATGGCCTCCAAACGGTTGAAGGTCAAAATTACAGTATAAAGCATATACATTTACATTTTTTTCAAAAATGACTGATTGTTTCACTAGATAAGACCCTTGTCTGGTATGGTTTAAAGCCCTTTGAAGCTGCACTGAAACTGTAATTTTGACCTTCAACAGTGGAGTCCATTGAAGTCCACTATAAGGAGAATAATTCTGGAATGTTTTCATCAAAAACCTTCATTTCTTTTCAACTGAAGAAAGAAGGACTTGGACATCTTGGATGACATGGGGTTGAGTAAATTATCAGGAAAATTTTATTTGAAAGTGAACTAATCCTTTAATGAGTGTGAATTTGAATTGAACTGATCACACCCCACATGAAGTTGCATTGGAATAACAGGAAGAGTAGATTACTGTATTTTATTTTAAAAATTCTACACTACCAATGAAAGGTGTTGTCTTTGAATTAGAGTTGTTAAAAGAACCGATGTCAGTACCAGTCGATACTGAAATTTTAAAAATGTGCTGCTATGAGTGCTGTTGAGCGGATTTGTAAACGCCTCTGATTGGTCATTATGTTGACGTGCTCATCGGATATGTCTGTGATTGGCTTCAATGATGAAAGCTTCAAAAACGTTGTAAATAGTCATCAGTGACGCTCTTCACCGAGCGCTGACACAGATACACACGGGAGCATTTGAAAGCAGGCGTCTATCGCTGACAGACTCTTGCTTTCAAATGCCGCCGCTTTCAAATTCAAACACTTCCGTGTGCTTTCAAATGCTCCCGTGCGTTGATCATTGTAGCCAATCACAGACACAGACATACAATAGCAACAGTAATACTGTGAAATATTTTTCACAGTATTTACTAAGGTTTACTAAGATACTTGCAAAGTTGGGCATTTTTACATAATTTTGTGTGAATTCGTCAGTTACAGAATTCAAGTGCTGTCTGAAACACGGCTTTCTGGGTGTGCGCTTCGGATGTTTGCGCACAGTAAACTTCTTGTCCTGTAAAGGTGCTGTAATAATGTAGGGAACCACTCGTTATACTTAAATAACGTAGGAAGACTGCAAGGGATTTTACGTCTAAATCTGTTTAAGCAACAGCTTTTCTTTAAAAGAAAAAAGGAAACCATATACATTGATCTAACCATTGTAATTTGGAGCCTATACAATAATAACTAAAAACTGTATATTTTTGTGCAGGTATAGAGGGTATGGAGTGCTCTTTGCCCACCGATGGACGCCGTGTGCCTCTTAGCCAGCTCTCCCAGGACAGTTTTCGGGAGTGCCAGATCACCCTCACCCTCACCGATTTCCTCATCATCATCTTCTCGGGCATCTCCGTCTCGGTGGCCGCCATCATGGCCAGCTTCTTCCTGGCATCCACCGTCCACTGTTTTCAGCGCTGGAGCAAGGGCACTAAAGGAGACGAGGAGGAGAGTGAAGAATGAGGAGGGAAGATGGAGCCGAATACGACCTTCAATATGATTCAGAGCTGCCAGTTCTTGACAGAGTTCAAACAAACAGCATAACTGGACAGACCCCAGGTAGAACTTAGCCTGATTGATAGTGGCAGCGCTAATAAAGTAACTAGCACGGATGCAGTACCCTCAGAATCAAAGGATATTTGGTATGAAAGTAAGCCTTAGTATGCAAACTTCCAGGGATTTATTTGTTGAAGGAAATTCTTTCTCGCAGTAGAGTTCTCAGTGTTGTTGAATACTGTTGTCTGTAGAGTTTCCCTTCATGTAGTCAATATAAAGTTAGCAAAATACAACTGTGCTACTTGTTGATTGTGCCAAATTAGCACTGGTAGGCAGCAATGGTTCAGACAAGCATTGATGATGAGGAATAATAGCTATTCAAAGTCATGCAAGGTAAGTCAGAAGTCAAACGGTCCAGCTTTATACAGCCAAGTATATGTGATGGAAGCCATTTTCCTTCAATTTTGAAATGATGGGGGAAAAATAACATGAGCTTAGAGAGATTCTAGAAAGCATTACCTGAAATTGAAAGTTTAGAATAGAGCTTAACGTGAATAGATGTGTCAAATGCCGCACTTTAAAATGGTTCTGTCTAAGTTACACTTGCCCTCGAACCACCAGGTTTACTGGTTTCGCCCAGATCTGCCAAAGAACGCTTTGACTGAGGGACTGAGGTTAATGTGTTTTGAAATATAGATTTATTTTTCTTTAAAGAAAGTCTGTGATCTTAGCAAGATTACATTTATTTAGTGTAATTATGGTACTACTCACATATTTACCCTTAATGTGACTAAAGACAATATCTATGGGATAAAGATAAGTACATACTACAAATGTCATTGTATTATTCATGTCTTAAAGGTATAATTGAAAAAGGCAAACGGTATTTGGGCATTTAAGTCAAACTTGTATATTGTCATTGCAGTACATAACAAAAGATTAAACTAAGCAAAGTTTTAAATAAAAAAACAATGATTCATTTAATAAATGCCTTATGTGACGTACTTGTATATTAATGAAGGATTAAACAATATTTATACAGAATAAAAAAAACTGCTTTGAGACTAAATTGAAAAAGCAATTGCAAAAAATTGAATTTGTAAGTGTGACTTAAGTGTCCAAATATGTTTTGAGGCCACTGTACATTCATGTGTCTTCAGATTGCTGTCTAGTGTCGACTAATAATAATAATACAGTGTATAACTAAATGGCATACATTTCTGTTCATGATGTCGATTCCATCAATACCGTCTTTTCCAAGAAAATTATTTTTTGTCAGTAGATCATGTGGGGAAACGATTTTCGAATGTCAGAAAAAGACATTTGATTGTTTTTGTTTTCCTTTATTAATACTTCTGCATCTTGCTTCTTTCATATTCTTATTTGAAAGGGCTTCATGTGTCTTAAAAGTGTGTTTATTAGTGTCTTTTGCACAATTAATCACATTCATTAATATCCCAATATCATTTACCATCCTCTGTTCCATTTTTGCGGTCCATTAGCAGATGTTCTGGATGTGCTATTTTGAGAATATATAGCTTTTTCCCAGACAGGTATCACAACTTCATTTTTGCAGTGCATGAATAATGAATTGGATATGTGAAATGAGGCAGACAGTGTGCTAGTCTTCAAAAAAGTTGGGGATGGAAAAAGAAATCATTGTGATTCAATAGTCGTCTTATTTTAAATGAATTCTATTCCAGTCACACAACCTCAACCATCATATTGTGTTGGATGTAAGCAGCACGAATGCATATTAATGTAGTGTAAATGTTCCAGTGTCAGGACACGGTTGACCATATGCACAATCTTTCAAAGCTAGACTGTAGCATGGTATCATCAGCAGAAATCAATCCTGCAGCTATAATATTTGTCATATTGAATGATTTTTTCCCCACATGTATACCCAAATATTTATAGCTGTATGTATTTGCAAGTGAAATGAGGTATTATCATTAAAAATTCAGTTTATAAACGAATGTTATAGACACTTCATATGCTATGACAATGGAGTTGTAAGTTTGTAGGCAGATTTCGGCATGGTTTCCCACTGGAATTTCGAACGAGTTTTTAAATAGCAGGTTCTGCCTAATGAATAAAATCAGAAATAAAAAACAATAAAATAAGAGTAAAACAAAATATGCTTTGTTCTGCAACATAAATTATACACAGTCAAATCTGAAATGTGAAATTTGAAAAAGAAAATGTTTAAAAAGCATAAGATGCTATAATAGACATTCAGTTGTTAGGTTAAGCATCTTGTTTTAAATCATTAAAGCAGCCATATTATGCCATTTTATGAAGTCTTGAATTTGTATTTGGGGTCTACTAGAATAGGTTGTATTCATGCTTGAATGTCCAAAAAACACCTTATTTTTCACATATTTTACATTTTTGCAGTAGCTCTCTTCCCATTTGGTCAGTAACGCTCTGTTTAGTTCCTGTCTCAATGAAGCCCCTCCTTCCAGATGCCCAATGTGCTCTGATTGGTTGGTTGGACCAATGTGTTGTGATTGGTCAAGCATTTCAACTGTGTTTTGAAACCCAGACAGCAACATAGTGTGGTCCAGATCCGGCCCACATCTGGTACATGTGGATTACACACGGACCAGATGTGGGCTGGATCTGGCCCGACACTATGTTGCTGTCAGGGAAATGTCATGCCAACCATAACCGTGAGTTTCAAAAAAAGTCCCTTTAAGACAAGTCATTTCACTCGGTGGCCATGTTTGAAACGCCTCTCTGGCATGCAAGTGCAGCTCCTATCTCTTTGAATGGGGAAACATCAAATTCTCCAAAGCTGTTCGTCAAGCTTTCGATTAAATTTCATAATTGAAATCACCAATGAAATCTGACAACAACTGTCTCATAAATTTTGTTTCTAAACGCTCGAATCATGACAAAAAACACAATTTTTTTAATAGGCTGCATCAAGCTAAAGCGTGTACACAGTCCTAAGTGCTCATCTCTGTAGAAAGCTTGCATCTGCCTTTGCTTCTAACAACTGCTGCAGTAACGCGATGACTTTAGCAATCGGCGATTGGCTCTTATTTAGAAGGCGGGACTTACAGTATTCTGTCATATTGCGTGTTGCACTTTCTCCCATTCATAATAATACAAGTGCATCGTCTTCCTATATATAAAGTCTTTGGTTTCAACACAATACCAACGCTAACTACTCAACCAGGCCTTGCCCACCCCCCAGCCTGGAATTATTTAAATAAGGAATATTGTGACGTTTAAATTCTCAGAAGAAAGACTACAAACAAGGCGTTTCAGGGAGTTCAGAAACAGTGCTTACTGATATAGAGAATAACTCCCTTTGGAGTGAAATTTGTGCTTTGTAACTTTGCAGATCTTTTTCATTCTCAAACAGCAACATTAAAGTCCCCGTGAACCGGAAATTGCAAACGACTTTTCTCCAGTGTTCTGACGCATTTCCAAGTGAAATGTAATATTGAATAGGGGGCAGGGTTTTACTTTAGCGCTTCTCCTCTCCATCTCTTGCTCATAGCAGACTAACGGTTGAAGAGGAGTGGTTTAAAGGTGCCCTGATTCAAAAATTGAATTGACCTCGGCATAGTTAAATAACAAGAGTTCAGTACATGGAGAAGACATACAGTGAGTCTCAAACTCCATTGTGTCCTCGTTCTTATATAAATCTCATTTGTTTAAAAGACCTCCGAAGAACAGGAGAATCTCAACATAACACCGAATAGCCATCGCTATTTTCATTTTTAAACACTTGCAGTCTGTATAATGCATAAACACAACTTCATTCTTTATAAATCTCTCCAACAGTGTAGCATTAGCCGTTAGCCACGGAGCACAGCCTCAAATTCATTCAGAATCAAATGTAAACATCAAAATAAACACTGTACTTACGCGATTAGACATGCTGCATGACGAACACTTTGTAAAGATCCATTTTGAGGGTTATATTAGCTGTGTGAACTTTTTTATGTTGTTTAAGGCAAGCGCGAGCTCTTGGGGCGTGGAGCACGAGAATTAAAGGGCCACACACCCTGAATCGGCTCATTTCTAATTATGCCCCAAAATAGGCAGTTAAAAAAATTAATTTAAAAAAATCTATGGGGTATTTTGAGCTGAAACTTCACAGACACATTCAGGGGACACCTTAGACTTATATTACATCTTGTAAAAAAAAGTTCTAGGGCACCTTTAAGCATTTTCAACCCAAGCCGTCAAACTGACATCATCAGAGAAGGAACGCTATTCCAGACCGGAAGTAACTTTCCAGATTTTGATTAAAGATTACCACGACAAGTCTTGAATTTGTATTTGGGGTGTACTAGAATAGGTTGTATTCATGCTTTAATGTCCAAAAAAACACCTTATTTTTCACATGTTTTACATTTTTGCAGCAGCTCTCTTCCCATTTGGTCAGTTACACTCTGTTTAGTTTCTGTATCACGACAAACAATTTTTTTTTCTATGTATTAACTTGCACGGATTAATTGTTCACCACAAGTCTAGTAATATGCGCTAACAAAGTAAATAGGGTCGATTTTAATTTCATGACGACTTTAAAGAAAGTTGAAAATGTAAAGAAGCATAATAGGTCTTCTTTAAAATCATAAATTGACAACTGCTAATTCATTTGAAATTCCTGAGGGAACCCATGACTAGTTTTTAGTACTACAAACAGAACAGCAGCTGATTTTACATGGATCATTTCATATCAGCAATGACAAAATTCATCAAATTTACATAATCAATACTTTGCTTCATTGTCTACAATAGCAAGTAAAATATAGCGTGTTCTTTGCTGTACCATCTGTCTCTGAATTCAGTATGTGTGTCGTTTGAAAAGAGCCCAGAGCTCCCAGCATCAGTCATATCCTGTGTCACAACTGTCACACTGAGAGATGTAGTAAAGATGTGTGTTGCATCATAATGTGGAGTATATTTGTTCTCAACTGAACACCACATATACCTAGAAAACCAACTACTATGTAGTTACAATATAAGAAAGAGGGAAGAAATGAAATGAGGGGTTTTCCTGCATGACCCAGTGGTGACATCATCCAGTACTTTGTTTTTTACTCCATATGGCAGTGCACTGTTGATGAAATACAATATCATATTAAACAGTAAACTATTTTCGACTGATCTTTTATTTCTTTACATTGATTTTCTTCATTTTCTTTAAATAGCAATGTACATCTCTGTGAAATAGAGATGTCTGAGTGATATTTTCCATGTAAAGTTTGATTAGCCATAACTCTAATGGATTTTTTTTTCATTTTAGTGACAATAAATGTGAAATTGGGTAAACACTAAGGACTCAGCCACAACATAATTTCACGACCCAGTATTAACACTTGTGACGTCATTCCACGGGTGATAATTAACTGTCAGGTCATGTCCACAATCTGTCAGGAGCACAGATGACTTCTAAGGGACTTCAGGCTCGGTAATCGATGACAGCATGTTTGGCTAGATACTTTTGTAGATCTGCAGAATCAAATGATGAAAGCAATAGATTTAGTGAAGTTATAAACACTTAAACTGTCAAAATTTGTTGAAATTAATATTGATTCAGAGCTTTGTGCATTAAAGAGATAGTTCACCCATAATGAAAATTCTGTCATAATTTACTCACCCTCATGTCTTTCCAAATCTGTATGCATTTATTTCTTCTGAAGAACACAAAAGTAGATATTTTGAAGAATCAAACAGTTTTAAAGACATTTCTCAAAATATCTCAAAAATCCTTTTTTGTTGTTGAAACTGAGTGATGTCATCAAAATCGTGGAAGTGAGAGACTGTAAGTTTTGAATGCTTATATCTTCTAAATGTGAATTTTGTCATTGTTTTGGAACACACTAGCTTATATATAACCAAAGTCCCTTTAAGACAAGTCATTTCACTCGGCGGCCATCTTTGAAACGCCTCTCGGGCATCCTGGGCATCATGCAATCTCTTTGAATGGGGAAACATCAAATTCTCCAAAACTGTTCGCCAACCTTACGATTAAATTTAATATTTGAAATCACCAATGAAATCTAACAACAACCGGCTCATAAATTTAGTTTCTAAACCAGGGGTCATCAACTATATTTGTCCAAGGGCCAGAATTTTTCACTGCAGACACTGTAAGGGCCAGATACTCGTAATATAAAATAAAATTCGAATTGTATCCTAATACTGTATGTTATTATTTGATATACTAATTCTAATTCCAAATTTATGTTATTTTTTACATATTACCTGTACTGCAGCAAGCCACCAGGGGGCGATAGCGATATTTTAGGCTTCATATTTGTGAGGCTGTCAAGCTGTCCATCACTGTCACGCAATTGTGCGCAAATCCCAGGCAAGGAAAATTTTGACATTTGTGAAAAAATGAGCACGTGAAACAATAAAAGATGTTCAATGAGAGAACGCGTTTATCGTCATTCTTGACTGAAGGCAGGCTATGGCACAAGCTACTTTTCAGAAGGCTTTTTGTTTCGTTAGATTAAAAATAAAAAACGGTTCTCATTCCCCCTTGAATAAGGCCGGCGACACACTGGCTGCGTGAGCGACTCAGCTGCGTGGCGTGTCCGTTTTTATTTCGGCTCCCATATTTAACAGGTTGGAGTTTGCACACTGAGACACGCGTCTCAGGCGCGCTCGAGCCACGCAGAAAACGCGTGCATGCTAGAAATAGAACCGACGCGTGTTCCAGCAACGGGAGTGTTCTCTGGCTAGAGCGCAGAACAGCGGAGTTTGTGCATGTCTGAGCTTGTGTTTTGTTGCTTTGACATTGTGGAAAATAGAATAATAGACAAAATGTATTAGCATTTTTACCCGTTATTATCAATCTAAATTAATCTCGTTTTTAATTTAACTTAATTTCGTTTTTCTTTGTTTAAATTTCTGTGTCAATTTGTTAGTCAGAAAATTATTAGACTACCTTAAAAGTATTGCTTAATTTAACAGACCTGTGTGTGTGCGTTTTATATCACTAGTGCAGTGTCCGTTCTCGGAGCATAACCCGCTTCCCGCTCGCGCTGCTCTAACTGTAGTTTACTAAAAGTTTATTAATTCTGAATGTGTCGCGTCTCGCGTGTCCATCTATATTGCACCAAATGCGACACTGCACTCCCCTGTGAAGTCGATTGGATGAACGGTTCTCGAAATAATAAAAATGCAAACGGATATACAGACACAGATTCCTGCCTTTATTAGAGAGAAAAATATGTTCAGCCCCTCTCTCCGAAGCTTCGAATAGTCGATGTTCATCAAAAAATGGTATTCGGACCAGCCCTAAACTTTTTCCTCTTACAAGGCTATTCCTGAATTCAGTATTATTCTGGGGGCCGGATGGAAATCTCTGGCGGGCCGGATTTGGCCCGCGGGCCGCCAGTTGACGTTGCATGTTCTAAACGCTCGAATCATGACAAAAAACAAAATTTTTCAGGCTGGATCAAGCTTATGCGCATGCGCAGACCTAAATGCGCGTCTCTTCGGAGGCGCGCGTCTGACTGTTTCTATAGAAACCGGTGATTCTAACGGCCGCTGAAGTGACGCGATGACTTTACCAGTCGGCGATTGGCTCTTATTTAGAAGGCGGGACTATTTCCGCCATATTGCGTGTTACACTTTCTCCCATTCAAAACAATACGAGTGACACGTCTTGTGTTATTCTATAGTCTTTGAAATAACAGTAAGGCTAACATTCAAACTAAAAGGCAAAAAACTTCAGTTTTGATTTCATGGGGACTTTACATTTTAAGGTGAACTATTCCTTTAATTATCTATCATAGAGACTCAATATGAAAACTTATGAAACATTAATTTTATTCTGTATGTAAACTTAACACTTCACAACCACTTTTCTTGTAAGTTTCCATGCACAAATGGATTAACGTCATACTTCATTTTACCACTTTTCCCCACGTCAGTGTTTGCATTCACAAATAATGCTTTTTCATTTAAATTACAGCTGTGGAGAGTAAGTGGCATCTAGTCATGTGACACAGGTGTTTGCCCATGTTGCTGTTTTATAATAGAGCAGATGGTCAGTCCCTGATTTCACTGTTTGGATTTTATCCACATGACTATTTAATGACTCCAAAAAGCACCATAAAGTAAAAGGTGGACAGTGACGCAAGTGTGATTACCCTTTAAAGATAAATGGTAATGCCGTTCTCCATAAACTTAGTGTTAAAAAATATATATGGCGAGAACACTTAGGCAATGAAGGGTGGAAAAAGAGAGCCCTCCTGCAAGCATTTACATCATTTGGTTACCATGGCTACAGGGCCAGAGGCTTGCACGGTGGGATGCAGAAGCGTGAGGTAGGAGGGAGACGCGGGAACAGTCACGGGCGAAGCCGTTTGCACTTGCTTCCTTGTCTGTCCTGCTCACACTAAGAGGAAGTGCCATTTTCGGGAGATCCGTGTCTGATTATGCTGCCAGGACCCGTCCACTGATTCTATATTCAGTGCTAAAGAGCAGGTAGGAGGTTCGCAGGGTCACTCTCAGCATAGAGCTCAGACTCTTCTCATTAGTTGTGGTTCACATAACGCACTACAGAGAAGTCTCTTCCGATTAAGATGGCGTGACCTCTATTTTTCACAAACACACACTCCCGCTCAAACTCTTTCGAACATAAACCTAATGCTCCCAGGATTTTATGTGCAAGAGTAGCCAGAGACATGAGATGCAAATTAAATCCGATCCTGTCAGTGTACAGTGGCACAGCGAGCGTTTTTCATAACAATTAATACAATAAGCCTTTTGGGGGGATTTTACTGTCTGTTAACTATAATGTCCCCACTTTTGCCAGAACAACAACAACATAAATATGCAGAAATAGGAGAGCAATAATGTGTCTAGCAATAATACAGACTATTTCGTTACAGTATTCAGTGTAGCACATTTCTGGACCACAGAAATATAGACAGAAAACTTAGCAATACATAAGATCTTTGAGCAAACCACCAATAAAATAATAAATAGTATATAGTTTATATAGCATATAGTTTAATCTATAAATATTAATAATATTCATTTATATTATAAAATATTTTTATACTGTATGTGTATATATAGCCTACATTATATGTGTTTTCCCCCAGCAAACAATGTGAAGTGAATTAGAAGTAAGATGACCTAGAAACCCCTGAGAAACAGTGAGGAATGCAGAAGAAAGAAGCGGATACCTCTAGAGAGATCTTTGTGCAAAAGCTTGCTGGTCTGAGCTTAAACCTGAGGTAAAGTAGGTTTCTCAGGTTACTGTACTGCAGCCTAATCTTGCACCTGTATCCTCATTTACAGTACAAAATGCTTTAAAATGGTAAGTTTTTTTTTTTTTTTTAACCAATTGTCATATTATTTCCTTACTCTACCATTACAAAGTTTGGGGTCAGTGAGTTCTTTTTGAAAGAAAATAATACTTTTATTCTGCAAGAATACATTAAATTAATCAAAAGTGACAGTAAAAAACATTTATAATGTTACAAAGATTTCTGTTTGAAATAAATGATGTTATTTTGAATGAACATTCATCAAAGAATCCTTAAAAAAATCATGGTATCATGGATTCCTCAAAAATAGTAAGCATCACTACTGTTTTCAACATTGATAATAATAAGAAATGTTTCTTGATACCAATTTAGAATATTAGAATGATTTCTGAAGGATCATGTGGCACTGAAAACTGGAGTAATGATGCTGAAAATTCAGCCATCACAGGAATAAATTATATGTTAAAATATATTAAAACAGATATTTTAAATTGTAATATTTTTTTTCCAAAATTACTGTTGTTACTGTATTTTTGATCAAGTAGATGCAGCATTGAGCATGAAGGACTTAAAGGTGCAGTAGGTGATCTGGGAAATGCTAACATTAGCCTGCTAGCATTGAAACATACGATCCCACCCTCCCTGCAAATCGCCGTCCAAAGCCACACCTCCTCCAAAACACATGAACACACACACACACACACACACACACACACACACACACACACACACACACACACACACACAGAGCTGCTCTTGGCAAAGCATCACAAGAGACAGCGTCAAACTCATGTCTCAAACCATATAACATTGCAATAAAAATGAACGTAAACAACTTGGAGAGCTTGTACCTGACTGCTGCAGATTCATTTTGGAGTTGATTCTGTTGAGATGGAAACGCATAATTCCAAGTCTGAGGACGTCTAACTAGAATGTCACGGGTTGCCATCTATTAATTACAGTAGTTATGGCGTAAACGCAGCATAAGCTTGTTGTTTTGATTCGGTAGGAACTGCAATAGACGGCTGCTGTTTGTTTGCGGTGCTCTGTGACTGACATCTTACATAAACTTTGCATAGCATGAAACGCGCGAACAGGGTGCGCGAGGGTATGTAAAAATATACGCTGACATGCAGGTAGGACATAGTATTTTATTTTATTCGGACCAAAAATAAATATCCAATGAACATTTTAAGGTCCTACGCCTTCCACAGATTATAAATGTATTTATAAAAATACATTTAGACCGTTTAACATAGTGATTACAATCAGGATATGAGGAGATTTTCAACCACCTATTGCATCTTTAATTCAACAACATTAAAAACATCTTACAGACCAAGATTTTAAATGTAGTGTATGTTCTTTTAAAATACAAAAATGGTGTACCAAAAGTGTAGATTAGAGCTCCTCTAAAGCAAATATTGCAGAGGAATGCTATGAATTAATGAATATTGATCATGAACTCTTGGTAGTGCAATTAGGCTGACGGGGTGTTTCATTAGACAACACACACAGAAAGAGTAGACCGCTGGGAAGACAGCACTGGGGGGAAAAGAGAAAAAATAAGACAGAGAATGATACACAAACACGTGGATCAATAGGTCTGGTAGTTCAAGAGCAGTGTGTGTTTGAGTGTGTACAGTGGGTTCTAGAGCAACAGACCACCAGAGATGCACGGGAGTGCAAAATGACCACTTTAATTGACCTTAAACTAAAACCTGATGACACAAAGCATAACATACACTAATGCCATCAAAATACCACACACTGTAAACCCAAATAAGTTGGCAAAACTATATATATATATTTGTGTGTGTGTGTGTGTGTGTGTGTAATCAGTTACATCAAAATGTTTAAGTTAAGAAATTCAAAGTTAAAGTAATCAGAATTGGCAGATTTTTATTTTGTACTCATACATTTTAATTGCTCTTAAATTATCATATAATATCAACTTAAATATTTTTAGTAGCAGAAACTTGGCTAGCTTTAACTAGCAGATTCTATAAATGCTAACTTGCTAATTGGTAACACAATAGGTGCGTCCCAATTCGCGTACTTGTGCACTATTCTATGATGTTTTTAAGTATAAATAGTGCAAGTAGTGCGTTCACACTGAAAGTTCCAAAAAGAAAAAGTACACTTTAAATACCCGGATGGTGCACTAAATTAACGGAAAAAACGAAGTGTGGAATGTTGGACACTTTGTGCACTCAACTGTCGCAGCTTTAATTACATAGAGGAGGGGGAGGGGGTATCGGACTCCGTTGTTAAATGACAAAATAACCTTATACAATTCACGCACTTCATGGATGAGTACATAGTGCATAAGTACATAGTGTATTAGTGGATAGTGGATAGTGTATAGTGCGTCGTTTGGGACGCAACTAATGCTTTGATAGCATTAGCATAGCAATTGCTGAATGAGTATTATGGCAATATAGAACATTTACCATATATCTGACTGTTCACAAAGCAAGCTCATGCTCCAACTTGTTACCATGATGACAAACATCGCAATAGCATAGCATAGCAAAACATTAAACACTAGTAAATTTCCCACTTAACATTAATCTTGAACAAAAAAACTTAATTTTATAACACTTAATTTTAGCATTTACTCTCCCTTTCGAGTGTTATGGCAAAGCATGATTGGAAATAGAAATCCCAGCCCAGTTTCAAGAAAGTTCTAAATACTCATAAAAGTTAATTTGATTGAACTAATTTGTTTAATTTAAGTTTACCCTACTCAAACCAATAAATTTTTACAGTGCACGAAAATCTCAGACGAGGTAATATACATTGCACATGCTCACCACAATCGCCATCTGTACACATATAACACACTGACAACCACTAAAACGACAGCAGAATTATATAGTGAATCCCTGTGAATAATCACCAAAAGTCTACTTTCATAACATTTATTCATTGATATTCTCACATTTGCATAGAGAAGATGGATTACAGATGTCTAGCAGCACCAGAGAGCAGACCTCCCGTTCGCTCCTGACAGATTGAGGGCGTATGGACAGCTTTGTTATTATGATGCAGAAAACGCATGTGACCTGAATCATGCGTGTGGGCAGAAGTTGGCACGTACCTTTCAACAACCTGGCTTTTTGACCCCTGACAAACCTGACATTTGAAGGGAGAAAAAGAAAGAATCAATCAGCTCATATATCACAAGCATTCAGGAAACAAAGCCTGTACAAACAACAACAGGCAGATTGCGGGTAATCATCAGATTTTAATTTTCACGTCTGGTTTTCGCTGTAATCATCTATCAAGCTTTGACGGTATTGTGTCTAGCTTGGTGGATGTGGCCTTGTACAACGTGAATGAGCTTTAATAGGATGTTCCTCCAAGGCCACATCCCTCTAATGTGATTGATGTCTGCTTGTCTTTCTCAGATTAATTCAGCGTGGCAAAACTGATTGGACAGCGGAAAACAGAGAGGAGACGGACAGGAAGAAAGAGAGAGGGAGACAAACCACATTTCACAATCAGTATTGTCATTCTTAATGAGGTCGATCTATTAGCCATTCATCAAAAGCATGTCCTTTCACAAGCCTTCTGCTCGATCACAAAGAACATATTGAATAAAAGGATGCTACGGTCATTGGATTCAGATAAACTGGGGTGACTTTTAATAATTTGATTGTTGCCTATTTGTTCATGTCCCATTTAAATAAGTGCTACAGCTGAACACAGCCCTCATCTGCTATTGGTCAGAATCAAAAGATAGTCACACCCTATACTCATACCATTGGTCGAGTCAGTTTTGCTGTTGTCAGGCCGGTCTGGATGCACAAACAAACAGAAATGTTTTGAAAGTTTACACTTTTTAGGGAAAACGCATACAAATAGCTTGCTTTTAGTAACACTTTAGACATTCTACTTACTATATGTAACTTTGCAACTACATGTCAACTAGAGTTTTAGTAGACTGTCTGCTTAATATCTACTAACACTTTATTTTGATGGTCTTCCAACAGACATTCTTTAAGTAACTTTGCAACTATGTCAACTTATTTTGCTGACCCAACACCTTACCCTAACCTAACAGTGTACTATTGTGTTAGTTGACATGTAGTTACATATAATTAACAGAATGTCCAAAGAGGACCATCGAAAAAAAGTGTAACTGGTTATAGAGGTCTCTGCATATTAAACTGGGATCTGAAAAGTATATACTGTATCACCTCTACATGGTGTATTTCTCACTATCTAGTAGAAGCAAACTTGTTAGTGCGCAAGCAAACAGCTTTGATTCCCAAAGCTTTTGAAAATAGAGCAGAGATCCATATGGCCTATTTAAACTCAGTTAAGAAGTGTTGAGTCTGCAGTAAAGTACAGGTAAATGGAACATTGCAAACTGGTCAGAAGCTCTTGTTCTTAATGATTTTTCTTTCAGAAATTACCCTCACTCAATGAGCTATGAGACTAATCGCCACTATACATTTGAATGTGTTACAGAAATCTGTGATTTAATCATTCAGCACTGTAATTATGTGCTATTAAAGACACTTAAATGTGTGTATATACACTTACAGAGGTTGTCATATGAAATTAAGCAGAGTAACTGCATAATGAAGACAGGTGTTGATTTTACAGTGCTGAAACTATCCAGCAAGGGGTCTTCCTGCAACCCCGAAGGGATCGAAAACTAATTATAGTGAAAAAAGGAATATATGCATTAAAACTAAAATACAATGTGAAGTTAACTTCAGTCAACCAAATCTAAATTTAAGAAGCTACATGTTAGATACATGTTTCGCAGTCCCTCCCACAATAAAATACAATAAAAGTCAAATAAATTTTAAAGCTGTTTTGATATCATAAAGCATGTAAATACACCGCCATCGAAAAGTTTGAGGTCGGTAATGTTTTTAAAAGAAAGTCTATTACTCCAAGGCTGCATGTATTTGATCAGTAAATACATTAAAAACAGCAATATTGTGAAGTATTATTGCAATTTAAAGGGTAATTTATAGTTCACCACAAAATGAAAATTATCCCATGATTTACTCACCCTCAAGCCATCCAAGGTGTATATGACTATCTTCTTTCAGACAAACATAATCGGAGATATATTTAAAAGTATCCTTGATCTCCAAAGATTTATAATGGTGAATGGAGGGACCTGTTTTGAAACCAAAAATATATACATTCATCCATCAAAAATAAAGGCCTTCTGAAGTGAGGCGATGGGTTTTTGTAAGAAAAATATCCATATTTAAAACTTTATAATCTAAAATAACTAGCTTCCGCCAGACGACTGTATGCATACTGAGCAAATCGACTTGCGCCAAATGTGAAACCCATGACGCAATATATATGACGCAGGATGTAGGAGTATCGTAAGCTTTGATGCCTTTCGCGGTTCAAACAAATATGGCTGTGCAACAAACTGAAGCTCCTCTTCTCTTATATCAAAATCCTCCAACATTTCTCTTTAAAATTTCTTGTTTTAGACTTCTAAATTTGTGACCAGTGTTTTGTTTTGCTGTATCCTCTGTGTGTTCGCATTCATTATTGTGTCATGCAGCAGGTCAGAGATCACTCTTCCACCACAAATAGATGCGTACGGCCATCTGCCGTATCTACTTTATAAAGTTTTAAATATGGATATTTTTCTTACAAAACCCATTGCTTCATTTCAGAAGGCCTTTCCCAGACAGCAACATAGTGTGGCCCAGATCCGGCCCACATCTGGTACATGTGGATTACACACGGACCAGATGTGGGCCGGATCTGGCCCGACACTATGTTGCTGTCTGGGTTATTAACCCCCTGAAGCCGTATGGATTATTTTTTATGATGGATGGATGCATTTATTTTTTGCTTCAAAACACGCAAACCGTTCACAACCTTTATAAATCTTTGGAGAGCTGGGATATTTTTAAATAGATAGTCATATACACCTAGGATGGCTTAAAGGTGCCATCGAACGTTTTTTTAAAAGATGTAATATAAGTCTAAGGTGTCCCCTGAATGTGTCTATGAAGTTTCAGCTCAAAATACCCCATAGATTTTTTTTTATTAATTTTTTTAACTGCCTATTTTGGGGCATAATTAGAAATGCGGCGATTCATGCTGCGGCCCCTTTAAATGCTCGTGCTCTCCGCCCCCGGAGCTCGCGGTTGCCTTAAACAGTGCCTAAACAAAGTTTACACAGCTAATATAACCCTCAAAATGGATCTTTACAAAGTGTTCGTCATGCATGCTGCATGCATGCGTCGGATTATGTGAGTATTGTATACTGTTATATTGTTTACATTTGATTCTGAATGAGTTTGAGGTTTTGCTCTGTGGCTAAAGCTAACATTACACACTGTTGGAGAGATTTATAAAGAATGAAGTTGTGTTTATGAATTATACAGACTGCAAGTGTTTTAAAAATGAAAATAACGAAGGCTCTTGTCTCCGTGAATACAGTAAGAAACGATGGTAACTTTAACCACATTTAACAGTACATTAGCAACATGCTAACGAAACATTTAGAAAGACAATTTACAAATATCACTAAAAATATCATGATATCATGGATCATGTCAGTTATTATTGCTCCATCTGCCATTTTTCGCTGTTGTCCTTGCTTGCTTACCTAGTCTGATGATTCAGCTGTGCACATCCAGACGTTAATACTGGCTGTCCTTGTGTAATGCCTCGATCATGGGCATATGCAAATATTGGGGGCGTACATATTAATGAGCCTGACTGTTACGTAACTGTCGGTGTTATGTTGAGATTCGCCTGTTCTTCGGAGGTCTTTTAAACAAATTAGATTTACATAAGAAGGAGGAAACAATGGAGTTTGAGACTCACTGTATGTCATTTCCATGTACTGAACTCTTGTTATTTAACTATGCCAATATAAATTCAATTTTTAATTCTAGGGCACCTTTAAGTGTTAGTACATCATAATTTTCATTTTTGGGTGAACTATCTCTTTAAAATAATTGCTTTCTATTTTAATATATTATAAAATGTAATTCATCACTTGATCAATTTTCAGCAGCCATTACTCCAGTCTACAGTGTTGCACAATCCTTCAAAAATCATTCTAGTATGATTATTTGGTACTCAAGAGCAATATTATCATGTCGATATCAATGTTGAAAACAGTGCAGCTTAATATTTTTGTGGAAATTTTGCTAAAAAAAATGTCAGGATTCTTTGAAGAACAAAAATAAAAAATAAAAAATCAGTGTTTATCTGAAATAAATATCTTTTGTAACATTACTTTACTGTCATTTTTGATCAATTTAAGGCATCCTTGTATTTCAAAGTAAATTTACTCTAAACTTTAGAGCAGCAAACCTGCAACACACAAATAACTAACAGGAGGTCCTTGGAGTGAAAAAGCTTGAAGACCCCTGTTATACACAAATGCCTTGTATCTATGAACAGAGACAATGTTATCTCTGTTATATCTGTTCTGTTCATGGTATCTCTGCTGAGTGTTTTGAGTGCCTTGAAACTAGCTTAGCCAGCAAGGTCTCCATGGTCAACCAGCTAGTTTTGAAGGTAAACAGCATGGCTGAGTTGGTCGACTAGCTAAACCAGCACCAAAAATTCTGGTCTTTTCAGCATGGATCTTTTTATACCGTAATTGCAAGGTCTCCAAGACGTTATTGCACAATGTGTATAGACAGACACTCAAACAATGTACTTGCTGTTCTGTTGAAGATCTAATATCATCTACACCTTTTTACTTTCTTCCCCTGAGCCATAAAATAAAGTTACAAAGCACGTTAAGAAGTGCATATACCTGAAAAGGTCAACTTTGTTTTTGCTCACCTCAGTGCACATGAATCTGATGTAATTAGGGCTCTACTACAGTGGCCCGGAGCAAGGGAAGAGAATGATGGGTAAATACGAAATAAATGTAAATAACAAACAGTGGGCGGGCGGCGCAAGCATGCTTGAAAGCGAGAGCAGAACAAAGTCAGGCAAATTAACTGAGAACGAAATAACTTCATGGCAGTTAATGTGCCGTGCCTGGAAGCCTTTTAGGCTACAAGCCAAATACATATATGAACTGTACAAATGGATATATTAGGACTAAGTTACCATTTTGATGTTCTCTGATGAAGTTTTAAGTGGATGCAATCTCAGATAGTTGCTTGCTGCTGGGAACGAGGTGCTCCTATTTGATGGAGGAAATAAACTTTTAATTCACACATAGCAGGACTGAATGTATTCGCACCTCATTCTAATTTAGTTCTGAATACACAATATGACAATGTGCAATGCTGTTTCTAAAAATAGTGAGGTTCATTATGACTTCATGGTATTCTTACTGCAAATGGTATATGTGAAAAGAAGCATTCATTTAAATGTGAAAACATTTGAATGAAATCATAATGATATAGCAGCAAAACCATTAGGCTGATAACATTGCTGTGCAAAAAGGTATGTAACATTTGTTCGATTGATGTTGCAATGGGAGTGAAAACTACACGTCGGCGAGTGGCCTGGCTTTGGCTGTGCTCCTGTCTCACTCAGCATTCTCTGGCTCTCTACAGAGGCCTGTCTGAGCTAATTAGCACATGATGCAAAGTCGCATGTCCCCTCTGAGTGTATCTATGAGAGTGTGTAAGAAAAGTAGGAAGAGACAGAAATAGGTTGAGCTGCAAAGTACAACTACAGTAGGACTTGGCATACACTTCAACTAGAATAGTTAGGGTGCAAAATTTCAACATGTTTTATAATTTTTTTTAATTTACTTTTTTATTTACTGTTTTCTCATCTGATAGATCTGGTGGTAGACCATAGTTTGGTAGCAAATGAACAGTTAATTGGTTATAAGACAGTTAACAAACAGTGAACATGAGTCCAGATCTCATTTTCTCATTTCCTGACCCATGATAATTAAATCGGACCCTCAGTGTCATTAAGCAGGAAATCATCTTTCTGTTTGGGTTTTTTGAACTTCATCACATTAACAGAGGGCAGTACAAATTGCCTGAGGAGACATGGTGATGGGGGGGGAATGAGATGCGAGGAAAAAATATATTTTAATGCGTTTGCGTTCGCAATTTTTGTGTTCTCTCGCAAAATTATTGTGTTCCCCCAACAAACTTTGCATTTTGCAATTGACGCAAAAGCATTAAAGCTGCAGTCTGTAAGTTTTGCCGCCATCTCTGTTTGAAACCTGCAATTGCAGTTATTTGCGAAATTATCATTTCACTGCATCGGCACGGCTCCTTATCTAATGTTTGCTGTCAGTCACTGCACAAGTGTGGATACTGTACTTCAGAATCACAGATTGTGCTTCTGATGTGGAAGTATGACCAAAATAAGAATTTTCACTGGAAAATGTCTTCTGAACAAGTAAGTAACATTTCTGCCACTTTAGTTCTGACCAAAAAAACATGCAATGCCAATGGTGATTAAATTTGAAGCTAGCTTAGCTCAGATCACATCAAACCTTGCAAATTATTGTTAAACCTTGTTCTCAAACTGTTAATGTTAACAACATCAGTGACTATGTGTATTTAGTGTGTATTAGCGTTACCTGTAGATTTCAGTTTTTGTAGCCACTCTGCAGTCGGAAGTCTTTTGCTTTTGACTACCGGTGAATCTCCAGTTGTCACTGATGATTGTCATTTGGATCTTTCTGGATTACAATCCGCCATCAAAATGATAAGTTTAATTATTGCAGCTGCTGTGAGAAAATGCTATAAATGATCCGACACCTGCAGCATCTTCACATGCCATATAGTCTACTAGCTGGGACTCCTTCTTTAAGTAAACAGACGTGACGTAATGATGCAAAGACAAACGGTGATATGCTCGAATTTCCCACAGAAACCTACCAGTACCACTTTAATTAGAAAACATTATTACAAGCTTACCATTGTGAATCAGGCTAAGGTAAGGTAATGTCAATTTTGAACACTGGCTGGTAATGTACCTGCTAAAAAATTGATTTTGGATCATTTTTAACTATAAAAAGTTACGGACTGCAGCTTTAAATGGCTGCATCCGAAATCGCATACCCTCTTGAGTAGGTACTTATTTTGAATAAGTAATTACTTCGCAACCTCTAAAAAAAATAGTGTGGTGTAGTGTAGTATGAATGTAATTTGGACGTACTACATTCACCATGTTGTCATTATCATGTGACCTACCAGCGTCAGTTGCGTCGCATCACTGTCATTCACAAATCCTCTCCTGTGGCCTCATGGGATAGTAAAGGGCCTGTCCAAATACTTGCAGTTTTTGCACTTGACCACTTACATGATGTGTTTCCGGAGTTTGGTCAAAATGTTCAAGTGGGCGTTAATCACCACCTGATTTTGGTGCTTCATTTTCAAACGTTTTACAAACTACATATAATCTCTGCAGTCTCTGCACCAATAAAATGTGCAACACTTTAAGTTTTACAATCAAATTAAATGTAACATCTAATTCATTTAACATACACTGGAATGTTTTCCTAGCCCAATGTGTCCATCGTATGTAGTAGTAGGTCATCCAGGTACTATTTGCCTACTCTTTTTATACTGTGAATTCGGACATACTTCTTTTGCCACATACTCTTTTTTTCCCTACTATATACAGTGCCCTCCACAATTATTGGCACCCTTAGTAAATATGAGCAAAGGCGGCTGTGAAAATAAATCTGCATTGTTTATCCTTTTGATCTTTCATTCAAAAAATTCACAAAATTCTAACCTTTCATTGAAGGAAAACAGTTGAAAGTGGGGGGAAACTCACATTATGAAATAAATGTTTTTCTCCAATACATGTTGGGCACAATTATTTGCACCCCTAGTAATTCTTATGAGTAAAATATCTCTGAAATATATTCCCATTCATATTTACACTGTTTTAGCACACCAGGGTGATCATGAACATGAAATTGTCCAGCCATGACTTCCTGTTCCACAGGAGAATAAACATGAGGAAACACAAAGGAAAAATTTCCATAAACATTCATCACAATGAGAAAAACCAAAGAATATAGTTCTGATGTGCAGCAAAAGATTGTTGAGCTTCACAAAGTACAAAGTGGCTGTAAGAAAATAGCTAAAGCATTGAAAATCCCCATTTCCACTATCAGGGCAATAATTAAGAAGTTCCAATCAACTAAAGATGTTACAAATCTGCCTGGAAGAGGACGTGTGTCTAAATCGTCCTAATGCGTGGTGAGGAGGAAAGTTTGAGTGGCCAAAGACTCTCCAAGGATCACAGCTGGAGAATTGCAGAGATTAGTTGAGTCTTGAATCTCAGAAAGCCTAAAAAAAATTATCAAAAGCACCTACATCACCACAAGTTGTTTGGAGGGTTTCAAGAAAAATCCTCTGCTCTCATCCAGAAACAATCTCCAGCATATTCAGTTGTCAGTCAAGACTGGAACTTCAAACTGGACCGGCTTCTATGGTCAGATGAAACTAAAAAAAGAGCTTTTTGGCAGCAAACCCACCAGATGGGTTTGGTGCACACATGGATAAAAAGTACCCCATGCCCACGGTTAAATATACTGCTGGATCTTTAATGTTGTGGGCCTATTTTTCTGCTGGAGGTCCTGGACATCTTGTTCAGATACACGGTATCATGGATTCTATCAAATACCAACAGATAAAAAATCTAAACCTGACCACTTCTGCTAGAAATCCAATAATGGGCTGTGGTTGGATCTTCCATCAGGACAATGATACAAAACAAACATCAAAACCAACACAAAAATGGGTCACTGAGCACAAAATGAAGCTTCTGCCATGGCCATCTCGGTCCCCTGACCTGAACCCTAAAGAAAATGAGTGGAGTGAACTGAAGAGAAGAAGCACCAACATGGAGCTGGGAATCTGAAGGATCTGGAGAGATTCTGTATGAAGGAATGGTCTCTGAACTCTTGTCAGGTGTTCTCCAAACTCATCAGGCATTATAGGTGAAGACTCAGAGCTGTTATCTTGGCAAAAGGAGGTTGCAAAAAGTTTTGAATAAAAGGGTGCAAATAATTGTGGCCAACGTGTTTTGGAGAAAAACATTTATTTCATAATGTGAGTTTCCCCCCACTTTCAATTATTTTTCTTAAATGAAAGGTTCAAATTTTGTAAATTTTTGGAATGAAAGATCAAAAGGATAAACAATGCAGATTTATTTTCACGGCTGCTTTTGCTCATAATTACTAAGGGTGCCAATAATTGTGGAGGGCACTGTAGTAGTTAAGTATGTGATTTCGGATGCAGCCCAACACTTATTTCAGAAAGTGCAAGAATCTGTTTCCCAATGTAGTGAAGTTCCTAAACGTAATTTAGGGAGGAGCGAGCCCATCTAATCTTCCAATCAACAGCCAGAGTAAATAAGAAGCTGCTTACCTCTCTTCAGTCTCAGCTGTTCCAGCATCCCTCCACCTCCCCAAACTCCACCTTCATCTCAGGTACCTTGCCCTATGTAATCATATCCTATATTTATTCACTGGGGGGTATATCAGAGCTCGAGCTGAAGCTGCTTCATCGAGCCCCTCCTCAGTGGACAGCAAGCCATATTAACTAACCTAATACCCTAAAGATTATATGGGCAAACAAACTCGTTAAGTGACACTAAAAGAATTAGAAACATTCTAGAGGCCAGTCTAACCTAGCAAAATCATGTTACTCGCTCTTGTCTTAGATTGTGTGTTGTCAGACTAGGTGAATGTCACACCACATGGGGACTATGGGGACAAAAACCCTAAATCAGCTCAGCTGTCAATCAAACTGACAGATCACTGTACCACAGAGCTGTTAGAACTGAGGGAGAATGACTTACACTTTAACATTGCTTCTAAAAAGGAATATTTTGTGTATCTTTTACAAAAAAACAAAAAACAAATTACTAATTGTTGTTTGGTCATAAATAGCCAACTTCATTTGACCATCAATGAAATCCTTGGCTGTAATGGTCACAGGCACCTCATTAAACCTGGGAAATGCACTTTAATTTAACCTGAACTGAGTGGTCACTAAAAACTGGCTCATTCACATTGTTTAATCTCATATTTCATAGCATTTGATATGTTTTATTTTTGTACTGTCCATTATTTTCTCCCTGAAATAAACACTACTTACTATATCTATAATAAACCCTATATGCTTAGCACAGCATATGCAGAGATCAAATAAACAAGTGTAATCCATACCAAAACACTGCGTATGTGTGTAAATGAGAATGTGTACGTGTAAGAGAGAGACAGACTTATGCTTAGTCAGACTACATATGTCAGAGAGCTTAATCACAACTGCCAGAACGCACCATTATAGGGGCCCGGGGTCTTATAAACGCACAGCAATCTTAACCTTGGTAAAAATCACATTCACTTACACCAATAGCTGTATGAGCAGCAAAGGGAAATCAGCACGCCGGCCTTGTGCTGAGGAAATGTATTCAGGGACCACAGATTTAGGTTTTGTAAGGAATCAGTGTAGATGAAAGTCTGCATTGAAAGCTGCTTAAGAACATTTGCAAATTTGATTTTTTAATAAGGAACGAGAGGTGTTAAGTTTTGAGTAAACAATATCTTTGCTGTAATATCTCAACCATATCTCAGATTTTAATTAAGGTGAGGTCCAAATAAATTAGTACTACCTTTTTGGTTATCAGCCAGGGAAATTCTTCCATTCATTTGTGCATTAAAAAAAAAAGTGTAATTATTTAATCTCAAAAATAGCTGGATTGAATGTGTTTATGTTAGGTTGCCCCCTTGTGGCATGATGCACCAAATGTACTGCACCATATGACGGCACCTTGTGGTTGTAGGCAGACACGGTTAGTGTGAACCTGTAAAACATACAATCACTAGGTTTATTGGGTCATATTAGAACAATTGAACTCAATTAAACAATCAAATGCACTATCAAATTTATGCAACATCACATTTATGTTCAAACTTCATGAACCTCAATTGGTGCTTTAATAATTCTGAAGTCTAAAAAAAGAGTTCAAACCATAACACTAAGGGGCGGTTTCCCGGACAGGGTTTAAATTAAGCCAGGATAGGCTTTAATGTAGAATAGTTAATCATGGCTTAGAAAATGTCTTTCTGAAACACAGATTAAGTACAGATTACTAAAACCTGGACTATAGAGTCCTGAATTAAAATAAACTATATTAATTTAAAACCAACTGTGCTAATCTGAATTATCATGAGAGAGGTTGCCTAGAAAACATGGAATGAACCAAGAAAAGCTTAAAATTGCAAGGAACTGAGAAGCAAATCCAAGGAAAACAATGGCAGCAGAAAAAGACTGCAATCCAATTCTTTTAAAGCAAACAAAATACATCAGCTGTGAAAAAAAAAATGCCTGGAAATCAGTTTAATGTTTAAGAATTATATATAATGCTATGAATATCAACGCTTTTGTTTTGTCCTGTACATAGCAACAAACTGAACATGCAATGTTCAGTGTTGGTAGTCTAGAAATGATACTGGTTTGATCCACTATCATAGTGGTTGCTTCAATATATTAATAATGCAATTCTTATTAAAACATAAAAACTCATCCTGCTGTGATATTTTTAAAGTCTTTATTATTGTGCGGAAATTATTGAGACAGAATCATACAGACTCACACAGACATCAAGATTCTGCGTATGATCCTCAACAATGGTGACAAAATTTTCAGATAAACAGAATAACTCTGAGCATCACAAAACAAGCTACTAAAGTCACAAAAAAATGTTTTGTTTATTGTCACCATTTTTGAGATTCATACGCTGAATCATAATGTCTGTGTGAGTTTAAAGTTACCAGAAAGTTCAGAGACGGTCATGATGTGGAGTTCTTTTAAGGTTTGGGGGACGTTATTAAATGACCAACAGAGGACCACGTGGGAACGTTCTGTTAATGTCCCCCTGTGTGGGTGTTTTATAGAAAATATTAAAGTTTGAAGACACCGTTATGGAGGTGAGCATTTGCTTTAGATGGGCTCTTGATTCTTCACGTTTGAACGTTAGATTTTCTCGGCATGCTTTAACTGTTTTTAAAACACGCTTGTTATAGCAAAAATTGCAAAAGAACATTTGATCAGATGTTGTTTAGTGATCGTGATTCACTGATCTTCTCCAGAGACTGAACTCTGAGTGTATTAAGTGTTAGTTTTGCATTAGTTAACAGTTAATTTAAAAAAAAAAAAAAAAATTTTATGCAATATACAGACAGAGTTTTGAGCAATGGATTTTAGACTCACACAGACATCATGAATCAGCGTATGATCCTCAACAATGGTGACAATAAACAAATCTTTTTTAGACTTAAGTAGCTTGTTTTGTGACGCTCAGAACTGATCTGTTTATCTGAAAATTTTGTCACCATTGTTGAGGTTCATAGGGGAATGTTGATGTCTGTACGAGTCTACATGATCCTCTCTGAATAATTTCTGCACAATGTTAAAGAACTTTCAAAATATCAAAGCAGGACAGCATTTTATGCATTGTCATGAAACTGCAACAACATGAAAAAAATACACCTTTCAGAGATCAGTGAATAAGACCACTGTATGATGATAAAACCACCAACAAGCTTCACAAACACATTTGATCAGTTTTTTTTCTTCTCACAAGTAAAAAATGTGCTTTAGAAACACACAGTTACAACAATTGGAGAAAAAATAAAGTCAAAACATCAAGGACCAGGAGCCCAACTAAAGCAAGCGCTTATCTCCGTAACGGTGACATTTATAAATTTTGATAAAACAACACCTCATTAAGAAGATTTGTATGAAAGAAACAGTCAGAGTGGTTTGTAATAAGTGAAGATGCTGAGATCTAGAGAGATCTGTTAGTGTTTAATGTTCTGTTTCTGTTATCTGAGATTTGTGAGGTTACCATTGTGCTGGAGAGCAGAGCCTGTGCTTCAGTCAGTGATGATCCAGAAACACTGATGTTCTGCTGCATGTTGTTTTATTTAAAGGCTGCAGTAACTGTGTAGTTACTGATGCAGTAGTTACATTGGCTCATGTGTGTACTGTTGTCAGCTAATGACTTACTGCAAGAGATTTGCATTTTACAGAAAAGGTTTCATCATAATAATCCAGAAAACACCTGTAAAGAGTTTTTTTTTTGTAAGACATTTAAGTAAAATTATTTTTTGTTTGAACAGCCACTTTTGTTAGTCAATTTAGCTTTAATTTTCAATTCAGTTTTTTTGACAAGGGCAGCAGGGACGTTCTGAGAACGTCCTGAATGTTCTGTGAAGGTCTGCCAAATAATGTCCCCCAAACCTTAAAAGAACTCCATATCGTGACCGTCTCTGAACGTACTGGGAACGTTACTAGGCAACATCCTTAACACCAGTGGGGTCGTTCTGAGAATGTTCTGGCAACGTAAAATTTCTAGCTGGGCTGTCACCTAGTAACGTTCCCAGAACGGTCAGAGACGGTCACGATGTGGAGTTTTATAAGGGTTGGGGGACGTTATTTGCTGGACATTCAGGGAACATTCAGGATGTTCTGGGAATGTTTAGGGGACTATTACTATAGAACTTACTGTTAACTTCCCAAATGTCCTCTTTGTAACGTTCTCGTGCGACCATAAAATAACCAAAATAGAACGTCCCCCTAAACTCATATCGGGAACATTATTAAATGACCAACAGAGGACTGTGTGGGAACATTCTGTTAATGTCCCAAATGTCCTCTTTGTAATGTTCTTTTTTGACAATAAAATAACCAAAGTCATATAAGGAACCTTAAACTGCAGCACTTTCATTACCAAAAGAGGACGAATTAGGAACTTCCCGTTTTCTTCTGTTACGAGATTTCAAAGACAGTCAGCTTTGACTCGTTACAAAATCTCAATGACAGTCCGTTTTGTTCCATTATGAAATTTCAGTGATGGTTGGTTTTGGTACTTTATGATAATCCATGGTCTTTTAGAACTTCCATAGTAAACAGATTTCAATGACAGTTCCGTTTTGTTTCTTTACATCATTTTAATGACAGACGGTTTTGTTCCTTTACAAGATTTTAGTGACGGTCGGATTTGTCCAGTTACAAGATTTCACTCAATCACTGTCAGTTATCAATGACTGTCGGTTTTCTTCTGTTACGAGATTTCAATGACAGTCAGTTTTGTTCCTTTATGAGATTTCAGTGAAGGTTGGCTTTGGTACTTTACGAGATTTCAGTGACAGCCTGTTTTGTTCCATTACAATATTTCAATGACAGTCAGTTTTGTTCCTTTATGAGATTTCAGTGAAGGTTGGCTTTGGTACTTTATGAGATTTCAGTGACAGCCTGTTTTGTTCCATTACAATATTTCAATGACAGTCGGTTTTGCTGTGTTACGAGATCTCAATAATGATTAGTTTCGCTGGGTTATGAGATTTCAATGATGGTTGGTTTCATTCGGTTATGAGATTTCAATAAGGGTCGGTTTTGTTCCTCTAAGAGATTTCAATAATGGCTGTTTTTTCAATGACAGTTGAGTTCGAAACGATTCAAACTACCGTTTTTTTTTTTTTTTTTTCAGTTACGAGATTTCAATGATGGTCGGTTTTGTTGTGTTACGAGATTTCAGTAACGGTCGGTTTTATTCGGTTATGAGATTTCAATGATGGTAGATTTTGTTCCTTTAGTAGATCTCAATAACAGTCAGATTCGTTCCTTTACAAGTTCTCAATGACAGTAAATTTTGTTCCGCTACGAGATTTCAATAACGGATGTTTTTTCAATGACAGTCGAGTTTGAAACGAATCAAACTGTTGGTTTTATACGGGAACACAATGTTTTGTTCTTTTTACAAGATTTTAATGACAGTTGGTTTTGTTCCATTACGAGATTTCAGTGATATTCGGTTTTGCTGGGTTATGAGATTTCAATGACGGTAGGTTTTATTCAGTTACAAGATTTCAATGATGGTTGGTTTTGCTGAGTTATGAGATTTCAATGACAGTTGTTGTTTTGTTCCTCTATTTCAATAACTGCTGTTTTTTCAATGACAGTTGAGTTCAAAGTGATTCAAACTGTTGGTTTTGTTCAGTTACAAAATTTCTATGATGGTCAGTTTTGTTTGGTTACTTTGTTTCTTTGTTCTTTTTACGATATTTCAGTGATGGTTGGTTTTGTTACTTTACGAGATTTCAGTGACGGCCTGTTTTGTTCCATTACAAAATTTCAATGATGGCTGGTTTTGCTGTGTTATGAGATTTCAATAATGATTAGTTTTGTTTCATTACGAGATTTCAATGATGGCCGGTTTTATTCGGTTGCAAGATATCAATGACGGCTGTTTTTTCAGTGACAGTGCTCATATCTGTGTTTGTCATTGCAGATTACTATTTTCTGCTCATCTTCTAACTGATTTTTGCAATACAGTGTGATGTGATATTTCAGTAAAACAGGGTTTGTGATTCAAACATATTAAGGGCAAAGCTCAATTATTACATTTCAAATGACATTGGGAATTCATGCTATTTTGCAATGATTATTATAAGAGAAGCATATTAGTTAAGAGCCCAACTAATGGAAACACCAATCACCATTATGGTGACTACAATTGAAACAAACATGAGCGTTAAACTTCTGTTAATTTTCAATAAGAACTTCAGTAGATGAATGACAGAATAAAGTCAGTCTGGTTAATAATATGTGAAGCTGTAATGCTGTTTGTGGAGTTGTTTAATCCTCCTCTGCTGAGATCTGGAGAGATCTGGGACCTCATTTATAAAATGTTGCGCAGAAACCATCCTAAATTTGATCTTATGATCATTTCTCAGATGTGCGTATGTGTGATTCATAGAATGAACATACACACAGAAAACCAGCACCTCTCTTTCAGATGTGAAATCTATAAATCGCAATGATCTTGACCTTGCGCACAGCTGAATGGTTTCAGTTCTCCGCATTGTAAACAACACCTAATTAATGTCATTTACATATAAAAGATCACCAGTCATCATCCAAATCCTTTCATTTAGAATGGCGAGCTGCATCTAATAGCTTAGATTTCCAAAAACCAGCAGTAATCTGACAAGGAAAAGTGCATACATCTGCTCAGACCCTGACGTAGCGCCAAGCACTTTTCCACATTTTTATAAATATAAGCGTTGGCGTGCATTTTAGCATATGCACACTCTAAGATCAAACCTGTGCGTACGCAAGCTTTATAAATGAGGCCCTTAATGTCTTCTTTTATCTTCAGTTGATTTCATCTAAGGCTGTGGCTGAAGTCAGTTGTAGCTCTTGTGTTTCTGTTTGTCTCTTTTTTTCCTGTTCTCTTCTTTCCTTCAGTGATTTTGCTTGTTAACAGACTGAGATGCTAAGATGATTCTATAAATAATATATAAAGATTTTGTGGCTCAGGTAAGGTCCAGTTCTGGTTTATTTCTTTTCTCTTGGCTGACATGTGGCATTGCTATGGCCTGCTTGTGGCTCAGATCTGGTAAACAGGAGCGGTCCATCCAAGTGCCATATTTCCACGCCACATGTGGCCCAGATCATCATACCACTCATGGCAGGTGTGGGCCTGATTTGGGCCTGCACAAAATTGCTATCTGAATCGGTGCATAGTTAATGATGCCCCAAAATAGGCAGTTAAAAAAATTAATTATTAGACTTATATTACATCTTGTAAAAACTGGTTCTAGGGCACTTTTAATGAATAGTGCCTATTTTAAACCAATAAAAATATTTAAGATGCCGATGACCACACCATCCCCCTTGATTTTTTTTTTTACAATTCGACTTCTGTATACTGTCACAAATGTACGTCGAACCAGTAACAGTGCACGTCAAGCTAATAGTTATCACAGGGATCAAAGACCATGTCTAACACCATTTTCAAAACATTCACTGGAATAGTGCACCTTTAGTGCACCTTTAAGTTATTTTTGAACATGAGTTTATAAACCTATCGTGCTCTGGGCCTTTTTAACTGACAGGATTACATTTGTGATTAGATTTCTTTGAATCTTTGATTCAGTTTGATAGAGCTATATAGGTCAAATGCTAAGAATGTGAAACACAATGTCGCCATAAGGTGGCAGCAAATCACAACAGGTTTCGGTTCATGACCTGTCTGAGCAAGAAGATCTGTCATACATTTAAAAAAAGGACAAGCCATAGATATTTTTATTTTGGGGAGGGGCTCTGAGAAAGCTCTTTGGTGTGCACATTCGTCTAAATTTGACTTGATTGGCTGGTGCAGAACCCTTGATGTACTTTGTTTGATCATGCAGATCATATGCTGGCAGGTTGTTTTGGGGCAATCACCTGAGCCCTACATGTCATGTGATTGACTCTACAGTCGCAAGAATATGACGTTATGACGTTAATAAACTTCTTGAGAAACCTCAAGAGAGTGTAAAGTTCTATAGGGTTAAATATATTATTATTAGTAGTAGTAGTAGTAGTATTTCATAATAATTATAAATAGTTGTGCAGATAATTCTGCTGTGGTGCCTAATGGGAGCAGCTGAAATAGTGTATGGGATAATAATAACACATATTATTATTATTAAGTAAATTAATTATACATGAATTCTATTATTTATATGCTATATATGTCTTTGTCATTTTTTATTTTATTTCTCTTTTATGAGCAAATGTAGATTGATAATTTGCTAATTTTTGGTTGTAGATATGTTTGCCATGCTATTTATATATTTCATGAATAACGTTTAATTAACCTTCCTTACAAAAAGAAACTGGCAATCACATAATGAGGGATGTTAGAACATCTGCTGATTCAAGCTAGTGTTGAAAACAGTTTATGTTCTGTGTCTGGCTTTTTAAAATCCTGTTTAATCATTTTATAGAGAATTGGAATAAAAATGGTAATGGACAAAATTATGTGTAAATCCAAGTGTTACTTAAAATCTATTTTTCTGTCCATGGACATTTAAGAATCACATACTTTACTTTGTATATATATATATATATATATATATATATATATATATATATATATATATATATATATATATATATATATATATATATATATATTTGTCCTCTCTCATTGAATGTACATATTTTGTGAGGCTCTTGCTCTTCTTATACTGAAATGTTTCCCATTACTGTGGCATTTAATAGCAATGTCTTATCTGTTTAAATTAACGACAGCCATAAGGTTAATTTTATGAAAACACTCTAATTTGCACCTATTATGAGCACTAGACTTTTCTAATGGCAGGAAAAAAGCATATATTGGCTGCCAAGACATTGGCCCTTTACCTTGTTAAAATTCCTTGCTACGGTACTTAATGGAAATCCAATTTTCATAAGGGCCATTTTAAGATGTATTAATTCACTCTTCTCTCCAGGAGCAATTTAGTCTGGGAGAAGGTAACTAAAATATTCTTTTTCCTTGCCTATATTCCTGTCTCCAAGGGGTTTGGATTTTGAAGCACTCTTGGGGAGCATGTTCTTGCTTTGCCTTGAAAGTCCATTCTCTGAGACTTTTCCTACCAGGCCTCGCTTTGTGGCGGTTCTTTTATGAGCTAATTGGAAAAGTCTGCAGCGTTATGCTGGCCATTTGCTTGGCACTCTCCGTTAATGGCATTCCCAGGTCTCGGCAGGCACTTATGGCTCTGTCTTTAATCACCACAGCCCACACCCTCATATGAGTGAGAAGAAAGCAAAATGTGGCTATGGTTTCCCTCACTGCAGCATCCTCTGCTAATGGATCCTCTGATGTGGAATCATACTCCAGACGTTCAAAGTGATTTGCCACAGATTTCTCATATTGATTTAAAAGAGAATAAAGAAAGCGTTTCTTTAAAGCCACATGTGCAGATGATTAAGAGGGCTTCAAGCAATGCTTAAAGGAATGTGCAGGTTCAAAAGAAGTTAAGCTGTATTGACAGCATTTTTTGGCAATAATATCAATTACCACCAGTGTTGGGGGTAATGCATTACAAGTAACTTGAGTTATGTAATCAGATTACTTTGTCAAGTAACTAGTAAAGTAACACATTACTTTTTCAATTTACAACAAAATATCTAAGTTACTTTTAGAGAAACCAGGTCAAAGCAGAGGTGTTGTGTGCGCTGTGTAAACATGATGGTTATTTTAATTCTAGACTAAATGTGAATATGCATTTTCTCATCTCACTTACACGAAAATGCAATCTCAGAATTTTATGCAAACTTGTAATGATTAACTATATTAAATTACACAAATATACTTTATGTATTTAATCTAACTTTGCTAAAGACTAATGTCTTTGCTGCTGACCTTCAATGATCTAATTCAATCATACTAATGAGCAAAAATTACTTTATATTAGATTCTGAAATAAGAGTGTTGAACTTCCTTCTCCTGTATTCTCTTCTTCTTTAATCCAGAATGGCAGCACAGCTGAAAGGTTTGTTTGAGCTGTGCCCTCTTCTGTACAGGTGTAAAGATGCATTTCTTTTTTGAGGCTTATTTATTTCACTTTTGGTGTGAAAGGGCCATAACATTTGCCAAAAATAGAACTTTTTTGTTGTTATTAAAAACAAACAAGAAAGCCCAGTCCAGTCCAAGTGAGAAAAAGTAATGTAACACATTACTTTTCATAAAAAGTAACTAAGTAATGCAATTAGTTACTTTTTAGGGAGTAACGCAATATTGAAATGCATTACTTTTAAAAGTAACTTTCGCTGATTACCGCAGATAATAATTTGAATTCACCCATCAGTTTTTTAGAAGCAAAATTTGTAGTTACAGTAACTCACATACAGTGGCAGTAGAACAGGTCAGGCTATAAACATTAAAATACACAGTTTCAAAAGTTTCAACAGTGTGATAGCTTTCTGTGCAATGTTATATCCAATCTTTCAACTTTAGTGTCATCAAGTTTTTTATTATTTATTATTAAGTTATTTTTTATTAGCATTAAAATATTAATGAATATTATGACATAAATGCAATGAAAATGTTTTTATTGAACCCAAAACATTCTTTTAACATCAAATATTAATTTTCTGCTAATTTGCTTTGAGAAATATTTTATGGTTCTTACTTTAGGAAACCTTCTGATGTCTCTCTTTGGTATGATGATGAAAAAAGCTTTGGAAACTGGTAACTTGAACCACATGTAAAGAGTGCTGAAAGAGAAAAGTTCCTCTCCATTGATACTTGATTTTCCAGCAGCCTTTGCCCTTCTTTTAATGAGGTGCAAACACTCGCCCTCATGCACAGCACTGACTCAGAGCTTTTTGCTGACAGCAGTCCATGTATGCATGCATGCCTGCACTGACAATAACAAACACTATTGTGTACATGTGTCAGTACAAGAGACTGCAGTCAGGGAAGAGAATCGGTGGTGTCATGGGGGTGTGGTAAACACGTTAGATCTCATCCTCCTGTCAGACGGAGTGGCTGCAAATTGAGTGTGTTTAGATGGGTGGGGGTTGGAGTGATAACAGTGGGGCAGAGGGGGCTGCTCTCTATGCAGATGTCTATTGAATCCAACTCCAAGACCAAAGGAAGTATGAAATTCATGGAATGATAGTGGGGCTGGGGGAAGGACGGGAGGGAACGTTGCAGTGGCCTGTAGATGAACTCAACGGGGACTTCGCTCAGCAGGGTCATTTCAAGTTCAGGTCTTTCCCTGGCTGACTGGAGGAACGACGCATGGCAGAAGGGGTTCCTCATGGAGGCCGTGAGACCTGGAAGGGAGCCCCTCAGGACCATCTAATGCAAACATGCTATGGTAGAACTTCTCTGAATTGAGAATGCTGGGAAAGCATCTTGAGAATTAAATCACAACCTTTTGGATGAAGGTTTTAAAGTATTTGACCTTTTCAAGAGCTGTATTTTCCATAGCATGACATTTATAGTACAGCATTTTGTCTTCTTGGGATACCTCTATAGTGATATAATATTACAATATATTAGTTATATTGGTCGGTATTAGTTTATGTGTTATCGGTTATTTAAATTGTGTATGCTCATCCCCCTCCCACTTTTTACCTTTAGAATACATTATCCATCATTTAGTGCTCAAAAAAGTGAACCATTAAAATTACAATAATTTAATAGCTTTGTTAAATGCTTTAGCAAATCTCATCATTTTTCATTCTGTACATTATAATGTTGTGACGCTTACATTCATTAGTTGCCTTTAAATCTATTAATTTTATTTATTTATTTTTTATTTATTTAGATAAAAAAGGAGGTCTTCACTTTAAAAAATGTCTTTTTTGAGATGTTTATTAAGTCATAACATGAGATAAAATCTAGGCTGTAAGTTGACATGACTTGTTATGGCACTTATGAGTAGAATGAAATTAATTGTTATTTTTTTTAGTATTGGTGATGAATCCCTTGGTACCTCATCTAATAAATTACCCAAAACGTCTCACCTCAAAAGAGAACAAATGAACCCTGAGCAGCTTCTTACGGCACATCATTAAAGCACCGTCTGTGACATGATATTAAAAGGTTGTCGATTCCAGGTGAGAGTCTGTCTGACCATATGGTGATGGAGACAGATATTGCCCAGGGTTAAGACGGTGAGGAGACAGTCAGTCACTGGATGCTTCAGGAGTCAAGGGTGGCCTCAGTTCTATGGCACTTTGCACAGACAGCACCAGCAGGAGTCTTTTGATTGAATAAGTAGACCGTACCATTATGTCACGCCCGGGACAGTAATGGAGGGTGTTGGCCGGGAGATAATGAGATGAGGAGTTGGCTTACACAGAGAAGTGAGTTAATGTAGTGACACTGCAAATGAAAGTCATGTTTCTGAAGTGAGCAGGTGTTTGTTGACAAAGACTGAACCCTGGAGCTCAAGACTGGATGTCTGTGTTAAAGAAACTGAAGAAACTATGCTTTTATAGGCAACACCCTACAGTAGAAACTTCTAAAAAATTGTGTTAGGATGAACTTAGGAATGTATGTGACTTTAAATCTTGCTCTCTTCATAGAAACAAAAATGAACATATAACATTGCAACAGCCTGTGAGTCGCGCATGAATGTATACAAAAGCTCTTATTCATGTAGTTTTATCATTTAGCACAGTGGTTCCCAAACTGGGGTACATGAGGTGAAAAAAGGGGGTACGCGAACAAAATGCTGGGTAGTTCATTTAATTCTACCTTAAAATAATATTAAAATCGAGCATGCATTTCTAACTGCCAAAATGTCGTAAATCCAGCACATTTAATCAAGTTACCTCATCATTTGCAGTCAAAAATGACTGTATCCACACAAGCAGCATGATTATGATTTAAATGATTTAAATCGCGCTAAATTACTGCCGTTCTCGACAATGCACCTTTGTAACAGTAGGGATTTAGCACTTACTCGCATGAAGAACAAATATATACACAGATAATGGATTAATTTCGATTTAAGACTCAAACTTTCTCCGATACAAAAACATACCTTGTGTGAGTTCTTGTATTTAATGATGATAACGAGCAAGAACGCACTTGTTCCCAAATATCCACTTGACTGCAAACGTGACATTATTATACAACAGGTCAAAAAACAAAATATACATTTTAAACGCAGTACTGTCAGTATTTACTCTATTTTGCAATGAAATAATAGTTCTAACGAAAACCACGGCAGAACTACAACACACGTCTGTGTTTCGCGAACAATTCTGTGGCTTTGAACGAATCGTAAGAGTCAATGATTCAATGATTCATTCACAGCCACTTGCTTCGTTAATGAATGAATGACTCGATGACTCACTCATAAAAACATTGACTTGCTGCCACCTACTGGCGGTTTTAGTTTAATATTTAAAAGTTTTACTTAGTTTTACCATCATTGCATATTTCTCTATTGAACATTTTTTATTTAAATCAGTATTTATTTTATAAAGTTATTCAGAAAGGTAAAAAATGCACTGGAAAATCAATTTAGGGGGCAAATATTGTGCCTTAATGGTAAAGGTGTGACTGCAGTCTAAGTGGAAGAGAGGGGGTATGCAGAAGGATGGGAATCCCTTCAGGGGGTACTTCAAGCTTAAAAGTTTGGGAACCACTGATTTAGCAGATGCTTTTATCCAAAATGACTTATGAATATCACAAGAAACATATAATATAAGAGCCAACATATGCATAAAAGTAGGTAAAAGTTTTTTCTATATATAGAATTATAATTTTTAGTAGAATTTTCAGATATTTCTTTAATAATAATGTAATTTGTATGACTTTTTACAAATATTTTTAAATACAATTCATAGGAAGTTCCTTTTCCCTTTGAGATTTAAGTTAAGTGATTGCGGAAGACAGATTGTCCTGACGTTATAAAGTGTGAACTTGCAAAACATTAGTCAAGATGTGGGTGGTGAAGTTGAGCTTTCTTGCTGTTTTATTTGCCATTAGTGTTGTACCCAGTTGTAGTCGATTTATGTAGTAACATGGAGTTCTGCCTTCACAGGTTGAGCTGAAAGTGTTGTACCTTCATCTAACTTTTCATTCATGACAATAAGTTTGGTCTTGGTTTTGAAACTCATCCTTTTACTTTTCTGTTGCCAGCATCGTAATCCCATTTGATACTTTAGTGTTTTTAGCAGATTTAAAGCAAGATTTGATATTGTAATACACACGTCAAGCAGAAAGCTCCAGGGTAACCCTAACATTTTTTAAGACTTTCTGGTGACTTGTATTCAAATTTATGTTATCTTTCTATTGCAAAGAAAAATAAGATAAATGACTTGATTCATAGCATACGCAGATTTGCTAAAATGAAGGTCAAGGTTTTATTTCTCTTTCCTATCCATTTATAGCAAGACAAGCCTTTGAAATCTGTTGATATTATTGTACAAGTACATCCTGGGCTAAAAGCTCGATGTGTATGCAAATGTTGCACTTTAGCTGACATCTAAACTTTCGTTGAACTCGCTTTTTCCCAGCATGAGTTTGTGTTACCAGTATGTCTGGTATGCAAAACAAATTGTTTTACATTTGTGTCCATATTTAAAAGACTCAACAAAGACAGATTCCCATCTCCTTGACTGTGGCAAACAGAAGGGGGGAGAAGTGGAACTGAAGAGCAGAGCAGAGGGTAGAGTGGGGCATAATGGAGGGGTAGCGCAGGGGGTTGATGGGACTGGTGTGCATGAACAGGGGACCTCTTGGTGAACTGCGTAGTCGCGAGCCGGGTCATTGGGGTGAGGCTGTCAGAGCGTGCCTGAAACAGTAACCCAGGGGTTCAGCCAGAGTTCACACACAAAATGTGTAGGATCCATGTCCTCTGCTGGCTCGACCGCACCAGCACATTCTGTCCTGCAAATACCTACAGCCCTGTCACCAAAAGAGCTCAAGAAATAATGTTTCTTTAAAAAATATTTTCACTGCTAATCTGCTACAATTACTAACTTTCAAAGTCTTCGCTTTATTTCCTGGGAGATTGATATCATGGGGAAAAAATTAGAAAATATGTGCTATTATTGGTACGGTTTTCCATTTTGTTATTCAGCATATTTCTTATTTTCTCGAGTAAATAACATCCTTAAAGGGATAGTTCACCCAAAAATGAAAATTCTATCATTAAGTATTCATGTCATTCCAAACCCGTAAGACCTTTGTTTATCTTCAGAATGCAAATGAAGATCTTTTTGATGAAATCTGAGAGCTTTCTGTCCCAGCTACGCAACTGAAAATTTGATGCTTCAAAAAGTTCATAAAGAGATCTTAAAACTAATCCAGAATTTTCCAGATTTTTTTTTAGTCCAAAGAGACTCAATATGATGAACAGTTTTAATTTAGGCTTTTATTCACATATAAACATTGATCAGCGAACATAGAAGCTAAACCGAACCTGCTTGACGCGCAAGAACAAAAATCTTCCAGAAGCTCAAACGTGCTGCACAACACACGAGAATGAACCTCATTGGTTCTCGCATGTCAAGCAAGTAAAGCAATTAAAGCTTCCGTTTCTACAACTGATGTGCGAGTTGATGAATGTTTACATGTGTTCCTAAGATGAACTAAAGTTATTAATTTTGTAACGATGTCTTTACAGTCGCCTTTGATCAATTTTTTGCATTCTTGCTGAATAACTTTATTAATGTACTCTTTTAAATATATTTTTTAGATATTCGTACTAAACATCAAGACAAAAATACTGATAAAGAAACTGTTATTTTTTCAGTGTGCCATTGGGACAGCTTGTGCAAAAAAGCTTGAATTACATTAGCAGCACATTAAGAAATAATTTGAAATCAGAGATTGGTTTAGCTTGATTTCCATTGAATAAACACGTAGCTCTTGTTCAAATGCCATAAAGAAAGAGCACAGCCGGATGGAGCCTGCGAAGGTTAACAGAGAATGCTGAGATCTCCAATGGCATGGCTGAAACGGGAAAGGCCACTAAGCTAAGTCCTGTCTGAGTGTGTGTGAGAACCCTATGGGAAAACTGCCTTGATCTGCTCCAATTCAAGACTGGCTTGCCCATTGTCAAGCAAAGAGCTTGACCTGAAGTTGAACCCAGTTGTCAGCCCTGCAATGCGCTGCAGAAAAACAGGGGAGGATGGGTCTGAAGAGGTGGAATGTACCAGAGCAATGGAACTTGGTCTAAGCCCCTCACAACTGTTGCTCTCCATGAAATTATTCAATTATTGGAACATCACAACTGTTGTAAATCAAAGTGGGGTGGACGTCCAGAAAATATCTTGACATTAAAGTCTTTCTTGACAGTAAATGCTGGAAGAGTCTATAGGAGCTTGGTGTCCCCATTGAGTGGGCTGTGCTCATCTCCTCCCTGTCTCCAGTCCTTGCGGGGCTGAGACCACGTCTGTGAAAAGCAGCCCCAGCTGTGGTCACCGGCGCCAGTACTGAGTGGAGAAGAAAAGCCCTGAGTCTTCAGAACAATTCAGCCTTTGTGGAACTACTGGAAGCCATCAGCCAAAAATCAAATGACCGTAAGCCACAGATATAAGCCAGATGTGGGGATTCCAAGACTCTGTTCCAGCAAGCCCCAGCCCAGCTATGCTCATCCCCATCCAGCCTGGCGGTGGCAGCCAGGGGAAAAGGGTCATGCAGCGGGTATTGCGTTGCTCCAGCAAATGACATGCTTGTCTTCATCTTCAGTTCACATCACTCGAACCATGACAACTCGGAAAGATGGAGGAATGATCTGCCAAGAGTTGAGGCATTTGTAGACTAGAGCAAGGTCATGACTCTTTTCGGTTTACAGGTCCTTTCTTTAATACAGATTTGTACAATTTCCAAAAGTAATTTCCTTCTATCTTTACTAGTGTAGTAAATTCAGATGTATTGCACTCATCTAAGGAGCAAGAAGCTCCACCCCAACATGTAGATTTATATTCGATTCCGATGAAAATAGACAGCCAAAAGATTACAGCAGTGTTTAGAAACCATCATGCTGTCAATTGAATTAAGGGGAGTTTCAAAATACACTCAATCATTGTGCCGTTTACTTCATTTTGGTTGTTGTTCAAACGTAATTTTGGCTTAATAGGTCAAAATCTGATGGAATTTCTCTTTTTAAAAAGTCCAAACAAGTCCAATATCCTTTGATGCATGACATCATGACTTAAGATCTCAATATCCATGCTATGAAATGATTCTGTTTAAACCGGAGGTCGGCAACCCGCGGCTCTTTAGCGCCCCCCTAGTGGCTCCCTGGAGCTTTTTCAAAAATGTATTAAAATGGAAAAAATATATATTTTTTGTTTTCATATGGTTTATGTAGGAGGACAAACATAACACAAACATTCTTAACGTTTTCCAATGCTGTAAAAATGTGTATACTAAATATTAAATTTCAACATTTCTGTCAACGAAGATTTGCGTCATAGCCATCGACGTCACTTTCCCGCCGAAAGCGCGCTCCCTCAGCTGGACTGTTTGGCAAAAGAACCTGCAGCGTGACTGGATTTAATAGAGGAAACTGCGAAAACGCGAGTAAAAACAAACGAATTACACTAAAGGTTGGACTCGAAAGTGTTTCTTACAACTTGTCAAATAAACCTAATCCATGGATATTGACATGTAGCCAGGAGTCGTGTTTCCTGACATTTATATGTGCCTGATTTGACGCCGAGGAAATACATAAAGCAAATCTGCCTGTGAATATTTTATATAACTACAATATAGGTAACTTAGGTTTAAATCCGCGTAATTACTTAACGTTATATCAATGTTATATATATCGTCATATTGTCCATCCCTAAAACATATAGTTTTATAGTATAGTTTTTGTCAGTGTTTATTTTAAAACGCACAATTATGCAGAATATAAGATGGAAAATATTTAATAGATGATTTGTCAACATAATATATAACAATACAATATATATGGAATGATTTTACCTCAAAATCCAACAATTTGACACAAAATGATAACTGCAAATCCATGTTTCTCTGCTGGAGTCCAGCTGTTTCTGTGGATTGCACCGATCCATTTGCTTCTTTTTTCTGTAGCTTTCAGCAGTTTTTAAATATATACCTCGGGAATACCTCATTATGTATTTGTAGCCTACTTAGTCATTTTGATAGTAGGCTAATATAGCTAATATACACTTACAGCCTGTGTTGCCTTCATATAAGGCTTATATAAGGCTTTTAATTTTTTGCGGCTCCAGACAGATTTGTTTTTTTTGGTCCAATATGGCTCTTTGAACATTTTGGGTTGCCGACCCCTGGTTTAAACCAATGAAATGAACACTTTGTGGCTTCAATGACAAGAAAAAAAATGGTGGGACTTTTCTGGTTGTTGGATTTAATTTGTCACTTTCTTACTTAATTACTTGACAGAATGAGAAGCCCTACAGTGCCATCATGACCTGACCATCTTCTGTGAAGCTTTACCAATAAACTTGTGTATTGTCACAAAGCGTTATGTGTATGCATTTGCAGTGCTTTCATCCAAACAACTTACATTGTACATTTTATCAGTTCATGCACTCCCTGAAAATCGAAATCCATGGCATTGGCGGTGCTAGTGCCACAATCTACTGTTTGAGCTACAGGAACAAGTATATAGATTTTTAGAATATATGCAGATTACTAGTAATATTATACTTTACACAGTCTGGTCTGCCTACGGTCTCTAAGCTGTCCATTAAAAAAAGTACTTGAAGTACTTTCTTTGAGTGAAAATTGGGGTGGTGTTGGATTTGTGGGGTATTATGGCAATGAAGGGTGATTCATACTAAGGGCATTTGCTAGTTTTGGGCCATGTTCAACAATAAGCCTGTAAAAGGCGAGACAATCTTATTTGGGCCTGGCCTCTTAAAAATCCAGTGCTTTAATTTGAAATCTCTAGCTGTATTTTTTAAACAGTTTGTTTATTGAGATCCCTAGCTGCAGATTTATCTAAGTGCTGCCCTCCAAATCCATTATTTTCACCTTGCATGTGTTTGGGCTTTAAGGTTCATGCAAAGCTTTTAGGCTTTTTATGAGTAGAGTCATTCCTGGGTATGTTAAAATGGATAGTTCACCGGAAAATGAACATTTTGTCTTCATTTAGAAATAGAACCCCACTGACATTTTTCATAGTAACTTCTTTTGTGTTCTGAGTAGTCATACAAGTTTGGAATGACATGATGGTGAGTAAATGATGACAAAATGTTTTTTTTTTTGGGTGAACTATTGGTTTAAGTCCATTAGAACTGTAAGTGCTTACCTCATACTGACTCATAGGTCTTGTTCTTACATTTCCATATAGGCTACATCTTTTATTCCTTACTGCTGAACAGCTTGGTGTAACTCAGGCTGTATTCAGAGTACCTCTGTTGTAACATCTCTATATTCTTTTGCAAGCCCGACCTCAGACAATTTGATTACCAGAGCTGCCACACATCCTTGCATGTCAAGCCAGTTATCTCAAAGCAATTGCTAGCGAAGAAGTCTTCCCCAAAGGATCAATGATTTCTGATGTGACAGATTTATTGATCTGAGGAGCGCAACCCTGAGTGGGAACTCTGTCACATTTTTTGATTTAGTTCCCACATGGGTTCTCACATTGACATCAAACGGCCCCATAAATCCAACGGGAGCAAACACAGTGCAACAGGTCACAGAAAGGTAACTCTCTTTGTCTCCTCTGGAAGACCTCTGAGTCGGTGTTTATTAATGGCTGAAGGCATTCAAACACATCTGGTCTCTCACTTAGTCATGACTCGATCTGCGTGTTTAAAGTGTGCATAAGCTCTTTAAGCTGTTTCCCCCATTAGCTTGGGGTGCTATGAAGAGCTTGTATCCTTTTCATGACCCACTAATGGTCCTAGCTTGATTAACTCCGGACTCTGGCAGTAAGGGGGACGTTTTTTTCTGGTGCAATGCCTGAGAACAGAGAACGGTTGCATAACTGACGAGGAAGTGGCCTGGGTCGTAAATAACGTGCCTGAAATGATCCATCTGGGAGCGGCACTTTTAGTGGAGGCTCCTAATTTGTGGCCTGGTGGCCTTCATAAAGACCCCAGAATACATTGCCAAATCATAAACTGTGTTTAACCCATGCACCCCACTCCCTCTGTCTGTTTGCATTTTCCTCTGGCTTTCATTCTGTTTTCAAGCATGTAGGACGTCTCTTTCTTCCCTGTCGGCCGGCTAAACTCCAGAGGCCCCTAAAGCACCATAATGGATGCATTTCACCAAAAAAAGTTTGCACACCCTGATGTCGTTCCAAACCTGTATGCTTTTCTATCTTTTTTGAAACACAAAAGGAGATATTTATGAAAAATGTGTTTGTTTTTTGGTCTATACAGTGAAAGTCAGTTGGGTCCAATGTTGTTTGGATAAAAAACATTCTTCATAATATATTTTTTTTTATATTGATGATATTACCCCTTCAACTAATTTGCAAAACACACATGCTATTCCATTAAAAGTGACTACATGCAGAGATCAATGTACATAATCAATGTCAAGTCTTTGTTTTTGTCTCCATTGTAATCTCGATATCAGAGGTGTAGGCCTTTGCAGCTAGATGAAAGCATGAGTGTAATAAACAGCATGGTCATAAAGGCGAGGTGATCTGGCATGGCTGCGCAGCCCTTATGTAATTTCTCGCCTGGCTGTGATGTTCATGGTTCTGTTGTTGTTCCTGCTTTGATCTACCACAGTGATAACGGCGTTCCAGAAAGCAACGCTAATGAAAAAAGATATAGCGGGAGTGGAAGTTCACCACAGCTCACAGGAAATATGCTTGCTGATAAGAACACTGCTCTTCTGTACGCTTCATCTATAGAGGAAGCATTAGCGTAGCATTGTGTACTCTGATATAACCAGGTGTAGTGTCTGATATGGGAACATACACCTGTTCAGTGTCTGCTACAACCACAGGATATAGATTAGGAATATTCATCTTAAAAGGGATAGTTTGCCCAAAAATGAAAATTCTGCATTGATTTACTGACCCTCATGTTGTTCTAAACCTGTATGACTTTATTTCTTCCAAGAAATACAAAATTACTGGTTGCTATTTTCATTGCCTATCCAAGTAATGGGTACTGAGGCATTAAAGCATCAAAAAGACACAAAAGCACCATATTATTTGATAAAAGTTGTCCATATAACAATATTTTTAACACTTCTGAAGTCATACAAAGCTGTGTGAGGAAGAGGCTAAAGGAACGTTTACACTACACCATTTTCAATTAAAAACTGAAAACTTTTTATATGTTTTGGCTGTTCATTTACACAACAACTGTGTTTTGGTGGCCTGAAAATACAAACTTTTGAAAACGGGTTTCAAAGTGCAAGTTTTTGAAAACGATACCATTCTCGTCTGCGGTGACGTCATGCGCATGTGTATTACATGTTCAATCTATAGGCTCTGTAGAAGAATGCGTATGTGCACAGGCGCATACACTGTAAAAAATTATATGATCAATAAGTTATGACAACGTATGTTTTTACATTGCTTTAACTCATCAAAATAAGTTAAGCAATTTTCAACATTTTTTGTTACAGGCCTACAAGATTCAACTCATTTTTTTAAAGCCAGTTTAAAGGATTAGTCCACTTTTAAATACACTTTTCCTGATAAATTTACTCACCCCCCTGTCATCCAAGATGTTCATGTCTTTCTTTCGTCAGTCGAAAAGAAATGAAGGTTTTTGAGGAAAACATTCCAGGATTTTTCTCCTTACAGTGGATTTCAATGGCTACCAACAGATTGAAGGTCAAAATTACAGTTTCAGGGCAGCTTCAAGGGCTTTGAACGATCCCAGATGAGAAATAAGGATCTTATCTAGCGAATCGATCGGTCATTTTCGAAAAAAATACAACCGTTTATGCTTTATAAACAAAATATCGCCTTGAACGTACTTTCCGCTTCCGCATTCTTCATAACGCTTACGCTGAATGTTCTACACCTTCCCTATTCTACTTACAGAACGAACGCGGCGCCAGTTTGTTTTTTTTCCGTAACTTGAATAGGGAAGGCGTAGGACATTCAACGTAAGCGTTATGAAGAATGCGGAAGCGGAAAGTACGTTCAAGGCGATATTTTGTTTATAAAGCATAAACGGTTGTATTTTTTTTCGAAAATGACCGATCGATTCACTAGATAAGACCCTTATTACTCATCTGGTATCGTTTAAAGCCCTTGAAGCTGCACTGAAACTGTAATTTTGACCTTCAACCTGTTGGTAGCCATTGAAATCCACTGTAAGGAGAATAATCCTGGAATGTTTTCCTCAAAAACCTTCATTTCTTTTCGACTGTCGAAAGAAAGACATGAACATCTTGGATGACATGGGGGTGAGTAAATTTATCAGGAAAAGTGTATTTAAAAGTGGACTAATCCTTTAATGTAATTTAAGTTGAAATGACTTAAACATTCAAGTTCATTGTATTTAAAAATTTAAGGCAGCAACTTTTTTTTTTTTTTTTTACTACAGTGTAGTGTTTCTTCGTGACAAAGTGACATCGGCAACTACTGGCCTGGCATGAATCTCGTTTTTAGTCATTTTCGTGGATCCATGTGAACGGTGATCATTTTGACAGTTGCTGTCTGTACTTTTCAAAAACTTGTACGTTTTTAGTACACCATTGTTGTGTAAATGTACCCTTAAGCATAAACCATGAAACTTTGCATGAAAACTTTGTGAACGAATCATCCTGTTGAGTCAGATCATTCTCAACATTGGTCTGAATGATTTGTTCACAACTGATTTGATTCCTGAATCAACTATTTGTTTGCATTGTTTTGCCCATTTGAGTTGTCTGTCATTTATAATTAACAAATTAAATTGGTCTGTTTGTTATATGACTTTAGAAAACTGTACATGATTACTGAAAAGTAATTTTCCCCAGAAATATCCCTTTAAAATGATGCAACAGACATGTTGGATTTGGTGAACTCAGTTGTATATGAAATGAAATATACTTTATTGTCCCTAGTAGTGAAATTTGGAGTAGACTCAAAACATTCCAACATCACCTGGTACACCTAAAAAAATATATACACACAATACATACATCCGATACACTAGCACATTGAGATAAGTGTCACTGCTCCAGATTTAGCAACTTGATAGATACCGACACAAACAACATTTTTAAATCGGTTCAGTTTGCAGCGTGGAATCCTGTACCTTCTCCCAGAGGGTAATAGTTTGTAACTGGAGTATTGATCTGCTTTATACCATTAGATAAGTTTTAATATATAATTCTACTTTTTTGTCTTGGCATAAGAACTTCAGTGCCTTCCAAAGAACTTGCTGTTAGCACTCTCACTATGCATGACCTTTAACCTCATGCCTCAGTTGCCCATAATTCTCAGCAGACAGGGCATGGAGGCATGGAGTTCAGCCCCTTGCTGGGGGTCAGCAAAGACTCATTTTGTCAGATCAGCTGCTGAATGATGGATGAATGGCAACAGTGCTAATCGGGAGTGTATAGCAACACTACAGGATCATGCCCAAACTCAGTGACTTCCATAGAGTTCCAGGTGTCAGGAACGTCCTAAAGTGAGCTGATAGGATAAGCAATAAATGTCCAATACACCGAACACAATAATTACAACTAAATCAACCCATTTTTTACTTATTTTAAGACAATTTGAAAGTAAATCTATGAAACGTATATGTTAATATATTTAAAGCCAAATATTTGCCTTTATGATTTATGTTTTCTCTTATTCCATCAACCATGACATTGCCCTTTTAAAGTGCATTTTTAGGATTTCTGTGGCTTTTTGAATTTCCTCATAAGCCGCCTTGATCCGTGAGCCAGGAAATATGAATTGAAAGAAAAAAAATGGGATTACAGACTAATATGGAAAACAGATTCGGCAGAATAAAGTACCCCAGTCATAAATGCATAACCACAGACCTGCAACATTAAGATTCCCACTCATGAATCCAAAGGGACTGCCTAGATCGGAGACATCATGAAACATGTACAACAGCTCTGAATTGAATTATCAGTACTCTTACTCTCACTGTGATGGTTTATGAGGCTTCTCTGAGGGGAGATACTCATATGAAGAGTAATTAATAAGCAGTGTGTTTTGTGAAGAAATGTCTCGTCTGTGTTTGGGAATAATAAATCCAACTGCGGGAGGGGAAAAAGTCATTGTCTTTTTTGTTATTTCATTTTTCTGTTCCACATTTGTCTTTTTACATCTCGTAGGGACTCTGATCAAAGTCTGATCACTGAGGATGGATTGCAAACATGGTTTAATGATTTCAAGCAGGCTTTGCAAGTGAGTATGAATACAGTGAGAACTGTCTATGATTTATGCTGTGGTCTGATTTATCTTGTATTTAAGTAACCCTGGTCTGAACCTTCCCACTGGGGTCTGAACCCTTCTCTCTTTTTTGCATACGTACAGTACAGCTCCCCAATTTCATGACTCTTATCCAACTTCACGTTCTTCTTGCAGTATTTCAAACAGCACACTCTGTGGCAATGAAAACCATTAGGATGTGCAGCATAGCTGTAATTGTTGAGGAAGGTGCTTGTGGTTCATTGTAATTCATATGAATGCTTATGTGGTTTATCTGGCAGCCAGAGGTCAGACAGATCCCACATTTTTATTTTATTTTTTATTGTTACGACTTGCACAGAGGGTTGAACTTGGTTTTTGCACTTCAGATGAGGAGAAATTCATATATATATATATATATATATATTAGTTTTAGTCAACAATAAAAACAATGGTCATTTAAATGAAAATATTACTCAATGAATTAAAGAATTTCTAATTGATTTTCAATGGGAGACCTGCGGAAAGTTTCCCTGGCGGTGCACAAGCGGTCACCCAAAATCTTACTGCTACCATGGCTCTTTGCGGAAGGCGCCACTGAAGATAAAAATATCTTTTTGTGAGCTCCATTGGCTATAACCAATTATTGTGTGAAATTATTGTGTAACGTTAATGAAATGCCCAAAGTTGTATGACCCATCATAAAGAGATAAAAAGGGAAAGAAATAAAAAATCCAGAGCGTGAGTGCACGAGTTGGTTTGCCAGATAAAAATACAAATACAAGCAAAATGTCATAGTTAGGGTTAGTTCACCCAAAAATGAAAATTATGTAGGCTAACTTATTACTCACCCTCATGTCGTTCCACACCCATAAGACTTTCCAGTCCCTCCAGAAAAACGTGATTATGTGATCGGCTGATTTTATGCATAATCAGCCAAAGTCCGCATATTTCTGCGGGGGTCGCATTTTTTCAAATACGCCGCACTTTCGCCGCATAAATTGCCGATTTCAGCAAGCAAAATATGCGGGGCTAGCATGATTTCATAATCCCTGTATTTTCGTTGCAAAAAAGTCACATATATCTTAGCAGAAAGTTGAAAAATGTTGCGTTTACTTCACACAAGTAAAGCGCCATTATTTTCCCCCTATTGCCATGGGAACCTTATGAAGTGACGTAATTACGCGACGTGAACATCATCTGCAAACCCCGCGGTGAAAACAGTATAAAACAGAATGAGAACTTAAATATTCTGTGATTTAGTATGCTTGCTTATCATATGAAGTAATAATAAATGACTCTTTACATTAAGGTAGTAGTAGCCTAGTGAGAACAGGGTGATGGGGGAATTTACCTTTTTTCTCTTTTTCATCAAACCGCAGTTTTTGCAAGTTCCCGCAATTTCATCGCATAAAATTGCAAAAATATCCCGCATATTTCATTGCATTTTTAAAGAAAACGTGCTGCAAAATCAAGGATTTTTGCCCGCAACAATCACTAAAAAAATCCGCGTTTTTCTGGAGGGACTGACCTTCGTTCATCTTCGGAACATGATTTTAGATATTTTTAATGAAATTCGATGGCTCAGTGAGGCCTCCATTGACCTGGCACGCAAAAAGTATTCTCGTCGCTTCATAACATTAAGGTTGAACCACTGTACTCACATGAACTGTTTTAAATATGTTTTTAGTATGTTTCTGGGCATCTGAAAGTGTTAATTGTCTTGCTGGCAATGCAGGCCTCACTGAGCCATCGGATTTCATCAAAAACATCTTAATTTGTGTTCTAAAGAAGAACGAAGGTCTTAAGGGTGTGGAACGACATGAGGGTGAGTAATTAATGACAGAATTTTCATTTTTGGGTGAACTAACCCTTTAACTCAACTGTGTCTGATGCTAGTCATATTCCCATGAAATTGTTTTTTTTTTTTTTTTGTTAGTAAATACAAATTCACTACGAGCGAAAGCGGCAGCTGCGCAGCGATTCCACTGCTTGCCGTGTTCCGTGGGAAAGGGTCTTCAGATATATTGATTTAATTAATGTAGTTTATAAATGCAATTAATCGATGTTAAATATGTAAAAAAAAATATTAAAATTAAATTAATTAATATAGACATTGCATGGGGGGTACGATTAAATAGCACTTTTTCCAATTAATTTTTGAATTAGCATGTTGAATTGACAGCTCTATTGAGCGCTGTAATGTTACTTAGGGTAAAAAACAAAAAAACAAAACTGTAATTTGAATATGATTTAAATCAACAGCCTTTACTAAATAGCCTCTCAGATCACGAGTCAAGAGTCATCAAGAGTGCAGTACTATATGCTTTCACTGCAGGAGTAATTTTAGCAAGGCACGTTTATTTTTACATAACACAAGAGCAACAGTGGGACGGATCCGTGGTTAAATATTTCCAGCTTGCCATAAAGAAAGCGCTGTGATTTTTCCCTTGTCGCCCTGTAACTTTGTGCTTTCAAAATGTTGTACTTTGTTCTGAAAACAGTTACAATCGAGCCAAACCTTAACAAAGTTAAACAAGTGTTGCGGTAACTCAAGTCCTGCTTTGAAAATAAACCAAGCTCAAATCTTTGTTTTATCTTCTCAAAAGAGACAAGACCAAGAAAAATGACGTAAAACAGATCTGACTTGTTTCATTTCTGTCCACCAGCAGCACAGTGAATGTTTCTGACAGGGGGAACGAGTCAGCCCACGTGCTAGAGCACCAGGTCAAGCCTGTTGTGTTGGTGGGTATGAAGTGCTGAAGAGGCGTTTACCTCTGTCAACCTTGTGGGACAACACAGACTGCCCAACTGTATTCTGCGCAGGCCTAGTCCAACTACAGCTTCACTTTGTGAGCCTGGAATTTGCTGATGTTAAAACATCCCAATAGAAGACTTTTCTATTTAAATCTGTGTTTTATTCAGATGCTGTATTTACAGTGACAGTAGTTAAAAGGTGATTGATAAAGACTTTAAAGTACGCATACAGTACAGCGGTCGATTGAGGCTTTTTCTGTCCATTCTGTGTTTGTCCATCAACGCAACCCACAGGTCACTGATGACCTGCAAATGGTCCAGGAAATGAGGCACCATGTGTCCTTTTTCTTCTAACTTCTGGAATACTCCATAAGAACTCCATAGCTGTTTGACTATAAAAATATGTAACACTCTGAACTCCCGTGTCGTTTCTAGACCTCTCATGTCCGTCCCTTGAAAGTATTCATGCAGGTGTAGCTACCTGAGAACTTGTGGATTTCTTCAAGGGCACTCTGCGGTAGCATACTGTAAAAACGAAGCGATTAAATGTAGTGAATGAGGATTTCCAAAATATATTTGCTGAAATAATTTGATTTGAAAATAAAATTGTATTTGTAAATAGAATCAGACTGTACCTTTTGAGGATAACGAGTGCATGCATGGTCCAGGGTAGGTAAACAAAAGCTGTATTGGTCCTAACAGCATCCACTGTTCTCTGTGCCACCACCTCTGGCTTTAGAGGAGGGAAGAGTTGAGGAAACCTGCAGAGAAAAACCCCAGTTAAATACACTTGTGTTTGTTGGTTGTCACACCTACAAATATATACCACTGTATTACCATTGTTTGTAGGTAGGCGGCCCAGGACTTTATCCAATGGGAATTGATTGGACCGTGAAAAGAGGGAGTTACACATCAGAATGGAGCCAGACCAAATATGAGTTTGCTAAAACAATGGCTTAAAATCAATTTGGCTTTTGGTTGGTATTATAAAAAACTCTGTTAGTGAAAATTACAGTTGATTGGGAGGAAAAGCAAGTTATTGCATTCTGATTAAAGATTCTAAAGAAAATTGTTTTGGAATAATGAGGAATCATTCAAAATAAGCACTGGCAAAGTAAATAGGGTCAATTTTAGTTTCACATTGATGAAAAAATACTTGAAATGATGTTCATTTTACTTACTGCCAACTGAAACAGAACAATCAAGAAAAAATGTGGGGCGGAATTTTATTTTGGCCATCAAACATTTACATGATTGTGGACAAGCTGTCTATGTGAGTGGTGTTTTTAAGCAATTCGGTTGTGCTGTACCCATGTTTTCTGCCATTTAAAACATCAGCTCACCTGACTCTCATGCCCTGAAACATTTCAGTGTTGGTATGGAATGGGAGGACGGTGGTACAGCCCACGCCTGGGCAGTCCAGCAACCCCAAAGTGAGGCTTTCCATGAAGGCTAGTGATGATGCTTTAGAGGTGCAGTAGTCTATAGCACCAGGGATGGGTGACAGAGACAGGATGGAGTTGACACACACAACATGGCCGTTTTGCAGTTCCAGCATACGAGGCAGGAAGGCTTTTGTGGTCTGTGGATGAAAGGATTATTAAAAGGTAAATTAAATCCCTGGAAGTAGGCAAATGATGAAAATTGTTCATTATTATAGACAATACACTGATCAGGCATAACATTATGACCACCTTCCTAATATTGTGTTGGTCCCCTTTTGCTGCCAAAACAGCCCTGACCCGTCGAGGCATGGACTCCACTAGACCCCTGAAGGTGTGCTGTGGTATTTGGCATCAAGATGTTAGCAGCAGATCCTTTAAGTCCTGCAAGTTGCGAGGCGGGGCTTCCATGGATCGTACTTGTTTGTTAAGCATGGGCTCCCTGAATGGTCTGCGTCTATGCAGCCCCATACGCAACAAACTGCGATGCCCTGTGCATTCTGACACCTTTATATCAAAACCAGCATTAACCTTTTGAGCAACTTGTCCTACAGTAGCTCATCTGCTGAACCACACGAGCCAGCCTTCGCTCCCCACATGCATCAATGAGCCTTGGCCGCCCATGACCCTGTCGCCGGTTCACCACTGTTCCTTCCTTGAACCGCTTTTGATAGATACTGACCACTGCAGACTGGGAACACCCCACAAGAGCTGCAGTTTTGGAGATGTTCTGACCCAGTCGTCTAGCCATCACAATTTGGCTCTTGTCAAACTCTCTCAAATCCTTACGCTTGCCCATTTTTCCTGCTTCTAACACATCAACATTGAGGACAAAATGTTCACTTGCTGTCTAATATATCCCACCCACTAACGGGTGACGTGATGAAGAGATAATCAGTGTTATTCACTTCACCTGTCAGTGGTCATAATGTTGTGCCTGGTCGGTGCATGTAAATGTCGGCATGAAACGGAAGTTGCAATCATCTTTTCTTCCCTATTGTAACACATATCCAAGAAAAACAGCTTCTTAAATGAGAAAAACATTTGATTTTTGTACTTACCCAAAACTGTCCCATTGTATTGATGTGCTGCGATTTCAAAAGAGCATCGTCATCACTGTCCAGCAAACTCTTCCCATGCACCACTGCAGCATTATTCACTAGAATGGTAACATCTCCCACCTACCATCAGAACAAAATACCCACTGTGAGATATCCTTTCTCCTTTATAGCTAGTTAGCTCAGCCATTTTGCTGGGCCTTATCTAACCCAGACATTCATGCGAGGTGTGATCTCTATCCAGGCTATGGGGGTGGAAGGCAACAGAGCACTGGGGTTATTAGAGCCAACCAGTTTGAACTAATCTTATTATCTTAATAAGAAACTCCTCAGGGTATAATATTATGGGGCATACCTTTTCTCTGACAACCTTGGCTTGCTTGTAAACCTCTTCTCTGTTGGCCACATCGCAAACAAAGTAATGGCACTCTGTCCCCATGAGGGCGATCTCCTCACACGCCTCCTTCAGACATTTTTCCGTCCGGCCCCACAGGATTAGCTGTTTGGATATAGGGACCAAATATCAAAGGTGGAACAGAGCAGAAAACTGCCCAGAAATATAAAGGTTTACAAAACATAATATGATCTGCCATATTGGCAATAAATCATCTTTCTGAAAGCAAAACCATACTACGTCACTGCTCAATAGCGCAGATAAGTGATTGAATCATGAATTAGTGTCTCAAAGTAGATTTAATTTGATTGAAAGTATTTCATGTTGTCAGTTGTTGTGCTTAAACAGTCTTACCTAATTTATCATGACTTGTTTTTCAATGTGGGTGTTTACTTGTAAACACAAGAGGCTATGTGGCCTACAATTCATGCCAAAACTTTTGACACAAAAAACATGAGTCAGAAGATGTGTTTTTGTATTTCATTGTCCTTTTTAAATTAAAAACACATTTACTTAGAACTCTATATGAGGAATAGGAGGATTCCTAGGAGAATAGGAAATTTTAAAATTAATCCAGAATTATGCAAGTTTTACCCCAAAAGCTTTATCCATTTGTGAGGAATATACATCACAGCAACATACGAAACATAGTAGTTATGGTAAGAACAGAACAGTTTATTTCATTGAAGGAACGGTGGGGCTATTTTTCACAGGCCACTATCAGTTTGGTGAAGGATTAAGAGAGATGACTGCATGAATGGATTGGCTGGGACAGGGAACACGGGGGGCAGTGATTGGTCAATTAGAGTTTTCAGTCTGAGAGGTCAAGGAAAGGTAATGAAATCAGTGATGCTGCCTCATCATATCTCACAGACAAATTCTCATAGAGATTACACAGCCTGCTGGGCGTACGGACCCGGGCATTTTCTGCTTCAACAACCACATAATAGTGGGTGCACACATAGGTTAACTTAGCTATCCTTTTAGGACAAGTTTGGCTGCAAAAGAGAAACCTCCCTTTGGGGATATGGTCATTAAAAAAAAATATATATATATATATATATATATTAGCTCGGTTATAATCATAGTGTTATTTTTATATTAACATACTTAGAATTATTAACATATTGAATTAGCTTGTATTTTTATACTTGCAGTTTTCATTTTAATTTTAGTTTTTGTTATGTGCTTTTGCCATTTTTTTATTACTTTTATTTAAATATTTCTTTCATTTTTCTATATGGCTTAAATTTATTTCAGTTAGTTGACAAGGTAACATTTCTATGTTTTTGTTTAAGTTTTATCAAATATGTATATTTTATTTTAGCTTTATTTCAGTTACTGAAAACTAATTTTTAATATTTTTAGTTTTAACAAAAGCATGTGTAATTATAATTAACTTTATATAAAAACAACAGAAGTCTAAATCTATTGTTGTATATGTTCTGATTTAAGTAAATATGATTTCACACAAGTAAAAATGTGTGAATGTCTATCACAGACTTCTTCACAATACTGTAAGAGATAATCTTGGGATATTTTATAACGATAACCTCCCCTTAGCCTTGCCCTCCATTAACATTCAATTTTATTAGAGTCAAAATATTGTCTAAACTCAGGATGTAGTTTGAAGTTTTTCTCTTACAAAGCCTTGCTTTTCATAGCCAAAACTGACTGCAAAATACTGAAGTGTGCAGTCACCTTGTTCACACTGCTAGCTGATTGTGAAGAATGATACACATTTATTTTCCACGGGTGCCTGTAATTGGTCCAATTATGTTTTTCTCTTTTGAAAAGGGTTTGTGGAAATTTCCAGTCTCTGAGCATGTGGTGTGTTCATTTCGTTAAGTATGCATTTCAGCCAACTCCTATGTGGAAAAGAAGGGTCAATCTGAAATGTGAAGAAACATTACTCAACAAAAACTGTACTCAGTGTTTTTTCTAGCTAAATTCATTCTACTAGCCATCCTAATTAACCTAAAGCAATCAATCCCTATCAGTGATGCTTGCCGATGAATTAGGCCAAAGTTGGTGTGATCTGCAGGTGGTTTCACCTCTTTGGCCTAATGGACGTTTATTTGATAAACCTGTTTTTGTATGGGTCTACTTTATATGCATGGCCTTTGAGCTAATTACTAGAAAGGTCTTGATTAAGCTTATAATAGGATTTCACAACAATCTTGATATTTCTGTCAGAGAACAAGAGCTCACAAGGTGGTCTCCCATACAATCCCACTATGAGCTTCATCCGCACACATCACATTAGCAATTCTTATCACTAAAGTCCTTAGAGTAGCAATGGTTGAGTGCACCGCATTACCATATAATATGCGAAAATAAGGAGCAAACAAACCGTGCTTAATCCAGTCCTGTGAGGACACATATTGTGTTTCCTCAAAGATAAACACACTGTGTATGAAGCTCTTATTAAGGAGCATATAATCTGTTGTTTAGGAGAAATGCATGACAACATCAGTAAGACCAGTAATTCCCCCAATTTTCACACTAAAAGTGCGATAACTATATTAGAGTCCACATCAGCACACAATATCGTTCTTTTTTTTAAAAGCAGGATGGATTCTGATTGGCTGTCAATGTTTTTATCGTTCATCAGCTGAAAAAAATAATTCTGAAAGAGATTACAACAATATAATTTATCATATAATCATTGTGGTACTGACTATTCTTTTTTTAGACGAGTTATCGTTATAGTGTTTGCAACTTATTTTACAGTATGTGCTCTTTCAATGTACTTACCCACAAAAGTACTGAGTACTATTAGGTAACTACATGGGTAAGTTAAGGTTTAGGAGTTGGTTCAGGGTTCAGGGTTAGTACCTAGTTATTACCCAATTAGTGTCATTACAACAATAAGTATGTTCAAGCGAAACAGGACTGTAAAATAAAGTGCTACCGTTATAGTTATAGTCCTTGGTGGAGCCTAAGGCAACATCTACATTGATACAAATACATTCGAAAATGGTGTTTTCATTTTAAAATGCTCTCCGTCCACTAAAGTTTCCAAAAGTTTGTATTCCACGCTGAAACGTCGAAAAATGCGTTTTCAAATGAATCCAGATTAGTGTAGACGTAGCTAAAGTAATCCACTTTGCTCCCATTGGAATGGGTCTGTGTGTGCATGGGGGCACAAGGAGTTCAGGAGGCAGTCGCCTGCCGCTGTCTAATTAGTGTGGAGACAGAAGGGTCAGTCACAGGGCACTGCCCAGCTGGGAGCTGTATGGTCCCTGCCACCCTCCCCCGAACCCATACACATACAGAAAGTAATTTACATAGGGCTCACTTCCTTCACACTTCCTTAAGCCATCAGCCATGGGGCCACATGGATGGTCACCGATGATGGTGCTTCTGTAACGTCCACAATCTTTTTCTTTTCTTGGTTCTTCAAACCATCATTTAGGGTTTGGTTAGTGGGCGATTACGTAACTTTTGCAGAATATTTCCAGTGTTGAATTACCACGCAGGAAGGACTTGCTAAAGCTCTTGGACGCCATAATAACGGCCTGCTTTCTGGAAAATTACAACCCCCACTTAGAGGCAAGGGTGGTCAAGTTAACTCCGAGCCTGTGCATTTATGATTCATGCCTTTTTAGCATTCCTTAAGAATGGGCTAACTGTGAAGATAGCCACTGCAGGTGTCTTTTCCAAAGCCTTCACACCTTGACAATGGCTAACAACGGGGTGTTGCCAAGCACGGTGGCTTCCTTTAACGTACTGCTGCAAAGCTGCTTCTTTCAAAGACCTTTGCCCTGTTATGATGTAAAAGATGACTTGTGTCAGCGAGCATTCAGGGATCTAAGGTCTCCGAGCTGTTTGCTGTGTGAGGTTTGCGCTGTGACTTTTATGAAGGGTTTTTATTTAGCCCCGATACACACAAGCTTCTCTGGGGGGAAAATGCGTTTAAATCAAAGCCCTGGGTGTAACGCCGCCAAGCTTTGGGGCCCCTGTAACTGTGGTTACAGAAGTTATTAAGCTCTGTTTATTACAGTTGGGCCACTGGGTCTATTTATAATGCAATGTCTTGGGTGGGTGAGGCAGCTGAGACATTTCTTCCCAGCTCTTGACTTTCAGCACACATCATCTTGTTTGCAATCTTACTGCTGAGACACAAAAACATTACACTACTGCCTATGTGAGAGATTTAATTAAGCCATTAAATACTGCAGATGGAGCTCATAATACAGTAAAAATTCATAGGAAATGTCAGATGCCTAATCTATTAAGCGTATAGCCAAGTTGCTGACACCATGAATTTCTTGGGTCACTGGCCTCTGTAGAGGGTTTTCCACCCAAACCACTGTAATAATTTGAACACGAGAGCTGTCAAAGTTGTCAAAGAAAGAAGGAGATTTTTCTCCAAAATAGCTGTTTGTTAGTTGACCCAGTTTGTTATATAAGTTGAACCAGACATTGGGATCCGGCTCTACGTTTTGATTGGTCTGTTGACCGTAGGGGTCATGACCTATGCACTGTTAAGACAATGGGTTTATGAACAGGACAAGTAATGTCCCTAGGGAGAGGAGAAGCCTATACAGAGTGATACTTTGCAAAACAAAACAAACTCATCCATTACTAGGCTTATAATTTGTGTTAATAGCTTACAACAGTTACTTACACAGCATACATGCACAGTTTCTACAGTTATGACGGACACTGTACAATTGTTTTCATCATTGTTAAGACAACTTTGTATATTCTTCATCAGTATAATTACATTCAGAGTGGTTAAGGAAGTGCAATGAACTTTAGATTTTACTTTTATTTACATTGTAAAATAGGCCAGTATGTGCATGGCAATTAAGATTTTGTACATCATTAAATATCAAAGGCTAAATAATATTATATTAATAGCAGCTATTTCAATCATTACTTTATGTCTGAAATGCCAAATACCGCTATGTACAGTGTTTTGAAACTTTAAAAACTATCAGTCAGATTGCTCATTGTCAGAAAGAGAAAGAAAGAGGCAGACCACCTGGTATTGAAACTATAGGGTTACACTAACAATACATTGACACTATTTATAAAAAGTGTTGACTAGAAATATCACGAAATATGACAAAGAGTAGTGATACATTACCTTTTTAGCTCCACGCACGGCGAACTCCTTAGCCAGGTGACGGCCAATGCCCCGTCCGCCACCCGTGATAAGTACCACATCTCCGGTCAGATCTCTCCGCCTGCTCGGTAAGACCCAGCATACGGTCGCCTTGACAATGTAGTAGAGTATCTGAATAGGTAGGAGCACCACGCAGCCCAGCGCCTTCAGATCCATTTCACTCCGTCTCAGTATCCGCTTATCTTAGTTCTCGCCTGGAACAATTGCTGAACTAATTGAATCCTTGCTCGGAGCGATCACCTTTACTCCTATTTATAGGAGTGGATAAGGCAATTCGCCTTATTTTGCAGCGCTGACGCACACTAAATAGATTGAAATGCATCTATCTATAACAACCCAACGCAGTTTATGTGTGCCTCAGCGGAATATCTGTCATTTTGCGCACCTTTATTCCACATAAACTCTTTATCCACGGAGCTCTTGCTGCGACAAGTGTGCGCTGCTGCTTTGAACCGGAGACGGAGCCCTGTCGCTACTGACAGCGGACAGAACCCAACTCTGACGATACCTCGGATCTGATAGGGGTTTAAAAGAGACCATTTATCTTGATTGACAACTGGAGGACTGACAGAAGTATTGCTTTATCAAACGTTGCTGTGAGGGTTTCTTTATGACGCTAAGTCCCCTCCCCCAGAAGTGGTGCCACAGGCAATTTCGTTGCCTTTCAACCTGCGCTTATTGTAACTAGTGGTGAGGATTTTGATTCATTCAAGTGATTCGAATCTTTTGAATCGGTTCGCTAAAATGACATTTATGCAGGTTACATCGAGTCCATGAATCATTTACTTTATGAATCATTAGATGTTTACTTTATGTTGTATTTATCTTTATTTTGAGCATGACTTTAATCATACTATAAAGACAACAAATAATAGCCTAAATAAATTAGGAGTTTAAATACGTCATTTTAATTGTGCATGGTCAATATTCATATTCTCCAGCTCTCTTCTTTCGACGTTAACATAACGAAATGGATGAACGACTCGTTCAATTGATCAGCAGATTCTTGTCCACTAACGAGATCCAGTTAGGTTCGTTTGTTCAGTAAAATGATTCCTTAAAAGATTCATTCAAAACATAGATCCATTCATGGTCGAAACGTGATGATTATAACGCTCTTTTTGCACGACTCGCGTTTTATATTGGTTATGCTGGCATGTGATTGCAAGAATCACTGGGCTGAAGTTTTCAGTTTAACAACCTAGTTGTTAAAAGTGCTTTATTCTCTCATGACCAAATTTGACACTGTTTCAATTCAAAACGCTTCCAGCAAACACAAGTGTCAACACGACAGAGGACTTGTTTGAACTGTCAGGAAAAAAATGAGCCGGTTTGACAAGACATATTTGTATGGACATAAAATATATTTAAGTATATAGCCTATATGATTAATAAACGGCAAAACATTTATTACCTTAATCACTAAGTAGTAAACAAACTGGAATGCTTGTTTACAATCCTGTACAAGGTAATGCTATAGTATATTATGATATATTTGTGAAATTGAAAAACGAAATCTAGGCTTTTTTTTTTTTTTTTGCAAGGTTCCTGTACAAAAAAAATAAATAAATACCACCATAACCACAAAATTGCATCTCCTTCAATCAGAAGAATTATTTTTCCTGTCATTTATTATATTTAGTTACTTTTATGACATTCATGAGTAATGTCAAGCTACCTTTATTGTAATAATGGTTGAAATACTGTATATGTCAGGAGAGAAATTAAAATTAACATGGTAACTTCTGTAAAGTTTGGTTTGTAAAATAAATATTATTTGTTCCCTATTTTTTCTTTCTCATAGGGTCCCAAAGTCTACAACTTTTCAGTGTGTGATGTGTGTATGTAAACAGGTGTGTGAGACTGTTTGCCCTAAATGTTGTTACACTTGGGTCTCCTGTTGCTCTTTTCAGTCCACAGTGCTCAAACTGGAAGGATTCCTGCAGACCAGTGCACTTCCAGAACATCGAGACCTTTGTAAATGGCTCTTAAACTCACACAGTAAACCCAGGAGCCGTTGTGGAGATTCCAGACTGTGATTTTTGGCCTGGCCTCTGCTTCTACTGCTTAAAAGCTGAATAGAGGGCTGCTCAGACCGGACTGGGTTGAAATGCAGCCTCACAAAGACTGCTTTGTGCTATGATGTGCCTCTTAGTAATGGCCCAGCAACTCTCAGAGAAGGCTTAATGGTTGTCTGATGGGGGGAAAAAAGCATGTTCCACTTAAATTGGCCCATTTCTGGATGTGTTGATCAAACACAGGCCCAAAATCACACATGCTGATTTAATTTTCAGTATCACAGAATATTGTAAAACTATTATCCTCTATTCTTATTTGATTATGAGGATTTATTTTATCTTCCACATTTTGTTGTGGAAATATAACAGCATGATGATGCTGAACACAAAGGCTTTTTCTTGTCAGTTAGGGTGTCACTGCCATCTACAGATCAACAGTGAAAATTCACTAAATAATCTGATGTATTCTCAGTGGTAGCCAGAGTACTAACAGCCTGTCATGGAATAGTTTTTTAACATTAATGATCATTTGCATAGTAATAGGATTAAAGGAACTAAGTTAGTTGATGAATATGCAGCGTTATGTCTTCTCTAAAGCCGTGCCATCAATTATCTCTATGTAAACACTCAGCTAGCATATTTTCTTGTGCGTTGTTGACATTACTAATTAGCTAATGTGTTATCTGGTCTGTTAGAGATTGGGATTAGGCATTTGTCAGGATTGCCAGATCTTTCCTTGCATTTGTAGACTGGTCAGACCTTATATTTGTGTGGATAGTATAAATGTGTACAGTGCCATTATGCTTTGCTGTAATTTATATACACATGGTGGCACCTAAATTGGCTGCTTAATGCTTCAAGTGAAGTAGTTTTTAGAGTAGCCATCCACTTGATATAGGCCTGTCACCCATACTTACCTTATTTCTGCTGACACTATTTTGTAAACTCACTACATTATAATCTTAACCACCTTTAGTCCATAAAAATCTAATTTTTAAATCTAAAACTGTCTCAAACTTCTGGAAAAAAAAATCAACACTTGACCTTTCTGTGTGAAACCTGTGGACTTGGCAACCCTGGCTCTCCCTGACTTTATAGCTGAACTATAAGTGGGAGGGAACATGTATTTTGAACACTTATTGCTTTGCATGCAGCACATTCAAACAGCCATGTATACTGCAACTGCAGTTCTGCTCATTGTGTTTGCAGCTCTTTTTGCTGCTTTTTGTTTGTTGGTAGTTGTCCTGGTATACTTTGAGCTGAGAAATTCAAATATTCCTCCTGGAGTTGCTAATCCTGGGAAACTACGTGCGATTCATTGTGCGTATGTTGGGATAAACGTTGTGGTGAGTGTTCATGCTGTATGTGTTGCATTCGCTGACAAATCCAATCACATTGGCCCATTTCTTGTTAAATTCTCATTTCCACTGCAGACTAAAACAAGAGTAATGACTGCATGTTATGTATATACTGTGATTCTGGTTTTTATTTTAAATGTTTTAGCACAAAGACTTTTCTAATCATATAGAAGTGCTCAATGCAAAGTCCACCTTAGTTATTTAATAACTCTTCAGTGATGTCTGATGTTTTAAACCTGGGCATAGCAAGTTCAGTAGAGTGTTTTCTGTAATCACTAACTCGATATTCTCTCAAGGGCATGACATGTGAAGACCAAGTATGGTAACTCATACTTGGATTTTTCCTCTGCATTTAACTCATCCAAGTTAGTGCACACACATTAGGAGTAGTGAGTAGTGAACACACACACACACACTGCAAACCATGGACACACACATACACACACACACACACACACGTAGCAGTGGGCAGCCATTTTTGCGGCAAGTGGACTTCTTTACTCCGTCAGTGGCACATTTAAAGGTGCTCTAAGCGATGTCATGCGTTTTTAGGCCAAAAAATTTTTTGTCACATACAGCAAACATCTCCTCACTATCCGCAAGCTGCCCGTCCCCTGAACACATTGTAAAAAAACGCGGTCTCTGTAGTCGCCACAAGCTCCAAAAATGGCAACAAAAACAAACTGGTGCAGTCTGGACCACGAAATATAATGAACAGTGCTCCAGCCAATACGCAAGCTACTTCCATTTTAAATGCGCGTTCATGAAGCCCGGAGGGGGGGGGGGGGAGGAGGAGGAGGAGGAGGAGGAGGGAGGGTCTAGCTAGCCTCTGTTTTGTTTGACAACACTTTGAACGTCAACGGGAAGTTACTCCACCTAGGATCGCTTAGAGCACCTTTAATGACAGTGAATATTAATAATTGGCAAACTTATACTTTTTTGTATTAAACCCACCTTTAGGGCCAAATTCTGGAGCAATTGGGGCTGTGTCATCAGATGAATTTTATACGATGGTGCAGATGTTGTATCATGGCCAGCAAAAGACCAGTGCCACAAGGGCTTCGTATTAAGGACTTGACCTTCAGTGGAGTTCCAGTGAGGGTGTACGAGCCTACAGCTGCCTCGGGAGAGAAAAAAAGAGGCCTGGTTTACTTTCATGGCGGCGGATGGATGTTTGGCTGCATTGGTAATGCTGCATATGCATGCGTAGACACAGTAAAATACTGTTGTGTTGATATTTTAACGTTTTAATTGTCCTTCCACAGATGATTACGATGAAGTGTGTCAGTATATATCACTGGAGAGTGATACCACAGTTATCTCTGTTGGGTTAGCTGACTCAGTTTTTCTGTATAAATCAAGTTAAATTCTGGCCAGTTCAATTTCATGATCTTATTCTGTTGTTTTCCTAATCTGTTTCCCATATTTAGTTACCGTCTGGCCCCCCAACACAGGTACCCTGCCCACTTGGATGACTGTGAGGTCGTGACTCGCCACTTCCTATCAATAGCGGCAACCGATTTCGGGGTGGACCCACGTAGGGTGGCAGTTGGTGGGGACAGTGCAGGGGCGAACCTGGCAGCCGCTCTCTGCCAGAGGCTGTCGAAGACGCAGGATGGTCATCTGCCATCTCCCTGTGCCCAGGTTCTCATCTACCCGGCTCTGCAGATGGCAGATTTCCACCTGCCCTCATACCAGCAGAACCACTCTGTGCCCATATTGTTCAGAGGCCGAGCGGTGTTCTTTTTCCTGCAGTACCTCAACGGGAATACGTCTGTGAGCCAGCAGGTTCTGGAAGGCAAGCATGTTCCTGCCGAGCTAAAACTTCGCTATAAGAAATGGCTGGATCCAGATAATCTTCCACCTCAGTTTAGAAAGGGAGCAAGAAGTCCGCTGGTTATCGCAAACCACGATCCTGATGTCTATCACATCGTCAAACAGGGCTTAGATCCAGAGATCTCCCCTTTACTAGCCGAGGATGACGTTCTTCGCCTCACGCCAGCCGCCTTCGTCCTGACCTGTGAGTTTGATGTTCTGAGAGATGATGGCATTCTGTTCCAGAAGAGACTGAAGGATGTAGGAGTGGATGTCACGTGGGAGCATCTATCTGATGGCTTCCACGGGATCATCAGCTTCTTCAACCAAGGCTGGTTGACATTTCAATCATCTCGAAGGGGTATGGACAGCATTGTAAGATATGTGAAGACTCTCTGACTGGGAAGTCAAAAGATTTGTCAGAATGATTCAGGATATGGCTTGTATGAGGTTTTTCGAATGAACAAAAATGCACTTTAAAGGGTTAGTTCACCCAAAAATGAAAATGACTCACCCTCATGTCGTTCCACACCCGTAAGACATCTTCAGAACACAAATTAAGATATTTTTGATAAAATCCGGTGGCTCAGTGAGACCTGCATTGACAGCAAGATAATTAACACTTTCAGTTGCCCAGAAAGCTACTAAAGACGTATTTAAAACAGTTCATGCGAGTACAGTGGTTCAACCTTAATGTTATGAAGCGACGAGAATATTTTTTATGTGCCAAAAAACAAAATCACAACTTTATTCAACAATATCTAGCGATGGGCGATTTCAAGACACTGCTTCATGAAGCTTTGAAGCTTTACGAATCTTTTGTTTTGAATCAGTGGTTCGCAGCGCGTATCGAACTGCCAAAGTCTCGTGATTTCAGGCTTCGTTACGTCACAAGTGTTTCGAAATGTTTAAAAATTTCAATGGTTCATGTGACTTTGGCATTTTGATTTGGAAAGCTTTGAAGTTTCATGAAGCAGTGTTCTGAAATCGCCCATCACTAGATATTGCTTAATAAAATCTTTTTTCTTTTTGGCGCACAAAAAGTATTCTCGCCGCTTCACAACATTAAGGTTGAACCGCTGTAGTCACATGAACTGTTTTAAATATAACTTTAGTAGCTTTCTGGGCAATTAAAAGTGTAAATTATCTTGCTGTCAATGCAGGGCTCACTGAGCCATCGGATTTTATCAAAAATATCTTAATTTGTGTTCCGAAGATGAACGAAGGTCTTACGGGTGTGGAACGACATGAGGGTGAGTAATTAATGACAGAATTTTCATTTTTGGGTGAACAAACCCTTTAAAAATAGAACGCAACAGTCGGGTTCTGGAAGTAAAAATCCCATTTATTTTCTTCATAGTATAATTCATGTGATTGTAGTTCTTTTCACCATTAAAGCCATCAAGTAATTACTTTTGCCTGATTTTCTAATACTTTTGGCTTCAAATCAAAGTTTGTAATGTGATTCATGGTTTGGTTTATGGCATATAACTCTTAAAAAACCCCTATGGGAAAAATGAACAGGAAAAATACTTCTGTAACCATGGCTGCTAATAAAGTGTTGCACTCTAGAACAGTTTTCTCCTTGAAAGAATCATTGTCATTCTGCAATATTCTGTGACTGAACCTAGTGAGTCACATTAGATTTATCAAAGAATTTTGTATTTGATTTACAATGTTTTTGATTGATGTAAGTGTTAAATTGCTTTTGTTATGTACAAACAATGCTCAATTTGTCCATTGAATCATGAATATTTCAGCGTGACACACTTAATATTCTTCCCACATCGCATGTCCCTTGTACAGCCTCATTTGTATGAGACTGCAGTCTCCTTTGGTGCTACAAGTGAAGCTAATTATCATCATTCAGAGTGTTAGTCAGCATTTGCATGGTGCGTTTAAAGGAATCTGATGAAACTTCTTTTGCTGCAGCTGCTCCCTTAGTGCCAGCAGTAGTGTTTGGTGTATCCATGGCAACAGAACTCTAGAATGTCTCCTGCTCTCCTGCTACTTTCATAACTGATATCTAACCATTTTGGAGGTTTGCAGAGTGTGTTGTGTTTGAAGTAACGTTAACTATACAGTAAGTTATACGGCATGCAAAAAATGGAAAACTATCATGACAAGTGGAGCCAGCCTGGTTGGAGAATAGAGCAGAAGTATGGCAACAAAGTACTTATTGGTAATTGGGTGGAGGAGAAATTACAAGTAGGTATATTTTTATAATATTATTGTGTTGTGTGGGAATTCTTAACTTATACTAACTTATGCTAAATATCTTTATGCACTAGTATGCATATGCATTACAATTACTATTTCTGCCTTAATTTACATAATAATTATTAACTTAATTAATGCTATTTTGAATTTAGTTCTTCAAGTTTCATCTCAATACAACAAAGCATATGCAAATTAAAATTCAAAATGCCTGACAGACAATCCAGGTTTTGACCTTAGGCCCTACTATTTTAAAGTCGGCAGTTACACTTTATTTTAAGGTGTCTGTGTTACAGTGTAGTTATACATTTAAGTACTGAGTAACGATAACGAACTACATGTTCTTACTATATGGTTAGGATTAGGGTGTGGTTTACGTTAGTTGTATGTAATGTTAATTAAGCACATTTTATCACAAATACTATAGTAACGTGAAACAGACACTGTAAAATAAAGTGTTACCAAATATTCCTCCATACTGTGACTTATATCTGAGTAAAACAGCTTTGTGAATGAGAAAAGGTGTATGGTATGGTACTTGACTTTGGACATCAGGAATTGTTTGGATCGTTGTCATTGCTAATTACTGCGATATCATGTGCTAACTACTGAATTTAAAAGTCAGCAATGATACATATCTTACCAAGAGTCACTTTAAAAACCCAAAGCATTGCAAAGATTTCAAAGAACTTCATAGTGAGCGACTACATCGTCAAATACAATAAATGTAAATGATTTAGGTTTAGGTTTACATGACACCGGCGTTTGGGCAGCCTGAAAATGCAAACTTTTGAAAACGGGAGTACAAAGTTGAAGTTTTTGAAAACTATACCGTTATCGTCTCTGTGTAAACTACAAAAACGTACATTTTTTAAATCAGTGACATCATGTGCATGCGTATTACATGTTCAGTCTATAGGTGCATAGTGTTTCTATCGCCAACTACTGGCCTGGCAGCATAATACAGCGTTATTTGTCGTTTTCGTGGATCCTTGTGAACGGGGATAATTTCGACAATGATGTCATCTTGTACGCAAAAAACGCAAAGGAAGAACTTTTCAATTTCTAGTACATTGTTGTTGTGTAAACGTACCCTTAGTGAGGATCTCATGAAAACTGCTGGCCGAGTAAAAAAATTCGAAATAATATAATAATAATATAATATATTTTGGCAGCCTGAAAATGCAAACTTTTGAAAACGGGAGTGTAAAGAACAAGTTTTTGAAAACTATAGCATTATCGTCTCTGTTTAAACTACAAAAACGTGAATTTGTGAAAACGGTAGTGTTACGCGCATGTGTATTACGTGTTTAGTGTATAGGTGCGTAATCTTTTTTTACAAAGTGACATCGCCAACTAGTGGTCTGGCATGCATAACACAGCTTTTTTGATGTTTTCGTGGATCCGTTCGAAGTGCAAGTTTAGTTTTTGAAAACTATAATGTTATCGTTTCCATGTAAAGTACAAAAACGCGTAATATGTGTTTAGTCTACAGGCATGCACGTTTGGCGTGAGTGCTCTGTAAAATAATGCATATGTGCTCAGGCGCATAGTCTTTCAGGGTGCTTTCACATTAGCACTTTTGGTGCGCACCCGGGTTCAATTGACGTCAGAGTTCGGTACGTTTGGATGATGTGAACACTGTCCTCTGAACTTGGATGTGCACCCGCGAACTGTACCCGAGCCCGCATAAAAAGGGTGGTCTGGGGTGCGGTTCAAGTGAACTCTGGTACGGTTCGCTTCTGATATGAACGCAAACGTACCAAATTGCGGAAGTGAACCGCTATTAATGCTGTATTATTTGATAAAAAAGTGTGTTTGTGTGTGTTTCACTCACTTTCCCGACGAGCGTGACTGGCATACTGCAAGCAGAGAGCTGTTGTCTAATTTCTGCTCACCTTCAGCATTCTACATTCGCGGAAGATTGACACAAGTACCGTTATGAACAAAAACAAAGGTTCAAAAACAAAGTGAGGAGAGCAACGTTATGCATTTTGCTGCCTTCTCCTGCGCTGTTGTTACTAAGCAACAGAGTAAACAGCTGCTGGTTTGATGACACAAACGAACCGCGGTTCGGGCCCAAATAATATAATCAAAGTCCCTTTAAGACAAGTCATTTCACTCGGCGGCCATCTTTGAAACGCCTCTCGGGCATCCTGGGCATCATGCAATCACTTTGAATGGGGAAACATCAAATTCTCCAAAACTGTTCGCCAACCTTATGATTAAATTTCATATTTGAAATCACCAATGAAATCTAACAACAACCGGCTCATAAATTTAGTTTCTAAACGCTCGAATCATGACAAAAAAATTTTCATGTATTTTTCAGGCTGGATCAAGCTAATGCGCATGCGCAGACCTAAATGCGCGTCTCTTCGGAGGTGCGCGTCTGACTGTTTCTATAGAAACCGGTGATTCTAACGGCCGCTGAAGTGATGCGATGAATTTACCAATCGGCGATTAGCTCTTATTTAGAAGGCGGGACTTATTCCGCCATATTGCGCGTTACACTTTCTCCCATTCAAAACAATACAAGTGACACGTCTTGTGTTATTCTATAGTCTTTGATTGCTGCGTCCCAATTCGCATACTATCCGTCCTAAATAGTATTCGAAAAAATAATTAGTATGTCCCAAATCGTAGTATGTTGAAATGAGTATTCCAAAGATACCCGGATGGACTACTTTTTCCGGTTAGAATTCGAAGTGCAGATCCGTGCACACTTCTAACCGCTAATATTGCCCATAACACATTGCGCAGTGGACGAGGATTCGATTAGTGATTAATAATCAGTATCTAACCTGACGAAAAGATATTTATTAAATGTTATCTACATTATATTTAATCTGCAACAGCATTGTGAACTTTTATAAAAATGCGTTTGGTCATTAACTTCTAAATGCATCATTATGCAAAGATGAGGAGAGTTATTCCATGAAAAACCTATGACTGGCAGAACAACATTTCTCTCCGAAACGGTAGGAAATTAAATTTAATTGAATGTGGAGGATTTTAACTGTGACAAGATGATTGACAGGGTAGTTTAAACAGTTACAGGTTGCGTAACTAAGCGACAGAACGTCCGTTAAAGACGCAATTATGACGAGGTAGTATGTCCCAAAGCTTGCATACTCTTCTGCTACACACTCAAAAGTATGCACTTTTTCTTTACAAAAACAGTACATACTTTTAGGACGTAGTATAAGTAGGCGAATTGGGACGCAGCGAATGTGAATACAGTCCAGTGGGGGCAGGGGGAGGGAGGAAGCAATCGAACTCGGGTTCAGTCCAGGCAATCGAACTTCGAGTGTGAAAGCACCCTTAGTGACATACTGGCCTGGCATGCATAATATAGCGTTTAGTTGTTTTCACGGATCCGTGTGAACGGGGATCATATTGTCATCTCTACAAAGAAATGTTTTCAGTACATCGTTGTCATTTAAACGTACCCATAGTTGTGTTGAAATTGAAACCAATCATTTTGTTTCTAGGCTATTCAAATCCACCATAAAACATGTTATATAATATATATTGGCGATTATTTAGAGGCAATTCCTAATCACTCTCATTTCGAGTAGTTAACACACTACTTAAGCACTTGTCAGACTGCAATGTTTAAACCCTGAAAGGGGTACAGTTCCTCAGACAGTGCTCAGATCTATGCAAAAGTGATTAGCGTCACTGATCAGCTTGGTCAGCACAGACTGGAGGCAGACAAATGGGATTGATGCAAGATGTGCTGCAGTCCCCTAGTCAGGAACAGACCTGAGAGAGTACATCTGCGATCAATACGGGACCGCGAGCTCTGCTGAGCGTGGGATTTGTTTGCTGAGTGTTTCTGTGTATGTGTGTGTGTGGTGAGACAGTTCGCTCGAGAGTGCAAGACAGCAAACAGCTCCAACAGGCTGGACTACACGCCCTACATGTTGCACAGGCCCGATGTTGTCATGCGGCGAAAGGCTCTTCACAGATCAGAGGTTTGGGACAAATCCATCAGTTCATGCATCATTTACCAAACATCACAAACACATCAGTGGGTAAATCATGTTCGGTTTTGATGACAGATGGCAGGCATACATAGCTGTGAAACATGTTATTAAACTCCAAAATATCAGTCCTTTGCATCTTATTGGAGCTGTCACTGTAAAACTCTGAATAATAATTGTAATACTTTAGAAGTGACTTGAACAGATTACAAACCATACAGAATGATTTCACTTTTAAACTAAGTTGCAAAAGTGGTGGTGGGAGACAATTCTTTGCATGCTAAAGCAAATTTGACTTTATTAAACATGCTATATTTTCAGCATTGTAGTTAGCTGTACATTGTGAATGATTCGTCCTGTCCTTCACTGGTCTGGTAAGCCGTGTTCATGGATTTAATCCATGCTTTAGGGTGTTCCTAAAAAGATGTTACTTTCCCATCATGACGTCCCCTCCTCCCACTACCTGGTGACACTCTACGATGAGTCGTACGGGCGGCAGGCCTCCTCCTCCCTGCCCACACTGCGCTCCTGGCATTCTGACAAACTGGCATGGGTCCCAGAGAGGTCAGATCATCCAGTCCAAGGTATTAAGCATTCCTTTCACTCCAGATGGGTTTTAATGCAGTCTGGCCTGCGTTTTGAATTAATGTTGGAGAACATCTCTGTAAATCATTATGGATATCAGTTATTTTAATACATTGGCTTTTATTATTAGTCCAAATGTCTTTATTTATTCTTTTATTTGAGCATAGACAGAAAATAACCACGGCAAATGTGCATGAGAAATTGATGTCTGTTATTTGTCAGTGGGTGATTTAAATGAATAGTTTAAATCAAAAATAAAAATATAGTCATAATTTACTTACTCTCATCTTATGTTGTTCCAAGCCCATATAAATTCATTTGTTATAAGAAGAATTGTAGCTACTGATCGCTATTTATACTAATGAGGCTTTCCAGCTTTAATAATGCTTTCCCGGGTATTTTAAAGCGGGCCCAGTGGGGGACGAAGTACTTGAGTAAAAGTACAGATACCCTAATAAAATATTATTCCAGTAAAAGTAACGTTACTAATTTTAAATTTTTCATGAATTACTAAATACATTTTAGTAGCGAATTACTGATAGCCTATATATTTTAGCCAGCACTAGTCAGTAGTCAGCACTAATATTTAATAGGCCTATATTCATCTGCAAATAAGCAAACTTTGTTATTTTATTAGGCCTACCAAAACTTGCAGCCTAATATCAAAACATTAAACTTGAATATTCCTAAATATTCATTTATGTTACTGATAAATCAAGTGTGCAAATAACATGATTTAAATTTGATTTCATTTACAATGATCAATACTAAATAGTCTAGTTACTTGCTTTTCACGCCATCAGTTGCTCAATCTGATATCCTGGTTCTTGGCTTGGCTGGATCATCGAATCAATAAATTGTTGACTCAAGAACAGCTGCAATTGGATTAGTAAGATTTACAAATGAATCGTTCAGTGTAGGCTAATTTGTGAATCAATTCATCAGAATCTGCTCGTTCATGAATCGGACATGGTGGTGGCGATTACTTAAGCTTGAAATAACGAGGTACGATATTATGAAATGTTGTGAACTAAAAATTAAGATATTGTAATGTGGTAGCCTAAAAGTTTCCCAATACTTCGTTATAGGCTATGTCCACTACTGAGTAGGCCTATTGCTGCCTTCGCATGCTCTTTGAATTATTGTATTTCCTAGGTAAACATTGGACATAAACGCTTCCCCCTTTCGAAACTTGAATGCGATGAGCTCGTAATGACGACTTCACAAGTGGGAATTATCAAATTATCATAAAAGTGACTCTCAGGACTCATATGATAGTTCTGTGTGAGGAAAAGATTGAAATTGAAGGTGATTTTCTCAAAATGGCCGCTGTTCTCATGAAAGTTCATTAGATAATATGTTCGATTGATAAACGAATCGTTCTTTTGAATCATATATTTTCAATGAAACAATTAATCCAGGTTACAAAACAGCTCTGAATAATTCGTTAATAAATTGAACTGATCAAGTTCAGGTTACTGACTCGATCCAGCTGCGGCAATTAACAGTTCACTTTTTTTAAAAGTTATTAATTTTTAACGCTAGCCTAATATGATTTTTTTTTTTACAATTAAAGGTGCTCTAAGCGATTCTGTGTGGAGTAACTTCCTGTTGACGTTCGAAGTGTTGTCAAACAAAACAGAGGCTAGCTAAACCTATTAATAGTAATATTACTATAATAATACAATATTATTATTATTATTATTATATTACTAAGTTTATTTTTTATTTTAGTTTTAGTTGTTTTTGTTTAGTTTATAATTTTAGTGCTTCAACTTCAGTTTCAATTTCTCATTTATAGTTTGTTTTTCATGTAATATTTATAAATAAAATGTTTTTAATAGTTCAAGTTAATGATAATTACCCTTTTCCCACTGTAGCATTTGCAACTTTTTTTTTTGTCGAGTCATTACTACTGTTTGGTTACACTAGTGGCAAAGCAACTACACAGCCTGTTTTTTCATATTTTCTTGGTAATGCCTCTATTTTTCCTCTCTGCCTTCCTGTTTCTTACACACAGGCCCCCCTACTAAGTTTGGCTTGGCTGAGTCTTTGCGGGCTCGCATGGAACAACAGCGGGCCGTTGTGCCCACACTAAGCGTGTATAAGGCTTCATACCCTCTGCACCCCATCAGCGCCTTCTGTCATTCTCGCCACGTCAGCATGCCCAAGCGGATCTCCAGCAGTCAGCACCCTGCCAACCACAGCAACGAGGACCTGGCACTGAAACACAGACCCTACAGGCAGGTCTCCAGTAATCCAGCCCGCCTGCTGTGACCCTTACCCTTTGTCTCACCACCTTCAGCCCTCCAGTACCACACAGTCTGGACTAAATCAGAGGAGAACAGGAGTGTTTTTGAGCCAAGACAAATAAAATGTCCAAAAGTTACCGCTAATTCAAATACTTTTAGCATTAAATGCATAAGTTTTATATTACATTGTATTTTCAACATAAAAGTGTAAAGCTGAACATAAACACTAACATGAATTTCAGAGCGTCTTAGTATTTGGTTTGTTCTATTTATATATATTTTTTTGACAGTAAGACTTGAAGATCATGTTCTCCAGCATCATTTGAGATTGATCCAAAGAGCATCTTGTGCTTCTGTGGAAGAAAGAACATCATGGTCTCAAACTTTTGAACCCCACTGAAATAATAATGGTTTATCAATATTTAAGAGCGTCATAGATTTTTCCATCCGACAGACGGTTCTTTCTCTGTTTACTACATGATGGAGTGTATTTGCAGGTCTATTTTTATGCACACTAGCACAATTTAATTGAGAAAAAAACATCTTTAGCCATGTTCACAAAAAACCCTGCAAAATCTTTTCTTTTTTTTTTTGACATGACGTGCTTTATTATTAACAGTTCATTTGGACCACAGTGCTAGTTTAGATAGCAGAGTCATTCATCGACACACTCTAAGGGGACTTTCCTAGCTCCCATCTCATTAAGTGTTTAATTATGTTGAATCAAAGTGTTTAATTACAAGGAATCGGATGGTATATTTGACGTCCAACCATCTGTGTTCACACTTCTCCTGCTGTGTAGGTTTTATCCCACTGTGTTCTTCTGCTAGCCTTTGGAACGTTCCAACTATGTGTCTTTTTGTGTTGCGTATTAGCTCTGTTGAGATTCCATCAGACCTTGATATCTCCCCCACATGATGGTGCTAGAGTTACACATAGACAGCAACGATACATCACGGGGAATTGCATCACAGCACACTCCCCTCTGCATGCCTGCCTTCTTTGATCACATATGCATACTCGATTGTCACGGTGATTGTATTGTATACTTTCATTAACATAAATTGATTATGTGATTGCTTTGCTTTTGACAGCATAATTGCATTTAAATTTAATTAAGATCCTGGTCACACAAACGCCTCTTGCTGCACATTTTGTCAGAACTCATTACTTATTGAAGTCTAACACAAGAACCAAGACTTATAATAGATGAAAGAATTTTATTCCCAATTCTTCAGAAGATACAGAAATGTGCCTGAAGAGGCAAAGCATTAGATTCTTCTTTCCTTAGCCATTAAGTCATTAGTTTTTCATATAATACACACAAAATACACACAAAAAGATAAACTTTTCCTCTGGACTGTCCAAAGTGTTTCTGTGATTTGCAGTGTTAACATAAAATGCTTGGGTAAATCAGAGAAGATTAAAACCACTGACCTAAAAGAAACCCCATTCTTGTGACATGACTACAAGGTTTGTGTAAATGCAGTAAAACAAAACATATTACAACCAATAGTTTACATTACATCTTATATAAAAATATGCTGGTATCATATAAGATTTATCATATGTGTTATGCTGAGAAACAACTGCAAATATACAAAAGCTATGAATATAATTAGCCAGCTTACATAAATTGTAGTAATGGCAGCCATTCATGTTGTTTATGATGCCATCTCCGCAATTGCAGTTCGGCTTTATTCTACACACAGTATTGATTGGTTAACATTTTCCACAGTGTTTCAAAAGCGGTATATTTACTGAAACATTTTAAGCACTTGCACTAGACATTTTCAGGATTTAAAGATTGATTTAGACATCAGGCCCAAACAAATAAATAGCCTTCACAGATTTATTTATCTGTAAGTGCTGTGTAATTGTGATCTAGCTATACAATAATTGGATGTAATAACCTTGCTATTTCATCTAAATTGCAACTAATTAAGTAAAAGTACATTCCTCTGTCATGTGCATTGTATGATCCTGAGTGTTGTTCTTACCAGACAAACTCCTACTCGAAAGGTCTGACCCTGTTTAAACACAAGTTTGTTGAGTGGTCCTCTCGGGCAGCACAAGGATGAATGGAAACAAAATACCTTTAGCTTGAGATAGCACTTTCAAATCATGAGCAACAAAACTTGGAGATACCTCGTCTGCAAGAAACCTCAAGGTAAACTGACGGCTCACGCAGTAGATAATGTTGTCCATAGTCACACATTGAAAGGCAGTGCAATGGGGAAGACGGATCGAAGAGCATTCATACCACAGTCGGGCCACTGCGTGGAAGCGATACACGCTGATGCCCAGGGGATTGACGTCAAAACGGTACAAGAAATTTCTCACAGCCACAATTTCAGTAGTCTTGTCCTTACTGCCCACAATCATGGTCTCTCGCCACGTGTTGGTCTTGGGATTGTAGCGCAAGAGGGTGTACCTCAATGTGCCACCTGCAACAAACAGTTCACCATTGCAAGCCGTGGCCCGGTGAGCTACGGCGAACGTATCGTTAGGAAGGGGTGCCACAAAGGTCCATCGGTTTGTCCTGGGGTCGTAGCGCTCAACTGTTGATAGGCATTCCCCTCCAATGGCATAAAGATGGCCCTGCAGAGCCACGAGTTTGCAGTGAGGCCTTGCCTCATTCATGGGGCTTATTTCACTCCAAATTGAAGTCATTGGATTGTAACAGTACACCTTCTTTGAACGGGTCGCTTCACGGTCCAGGCCTTGGAAACCCACAGCGACAAACAGATAATTATCCATGGTGCACATGGCACAACCTTTAGATAACACCTCCTGGGGAATGTGGGAATGAAGGTGCCATGTGTCCTTGTAATCATCGTAGTAATACATTCCGTTGGATGTCTTAACTGATTCAGACTCTAAATCTGTAGACTGTGACAGACATTTACTCCAGTCCGGGGACTCCATATCTGCAACCACTAACCACTTCCTTCCTCTCATGCGTTGTGTTTGGATGTGATCACGCTCCCCTGCTTTCAGCTTGCCAAAGAGGCCTGGGTCTCTGAGGACCTGGAGGTAATTATCAGACATGACACGGAGAGCAGCTTGCTGAAGGGCAATGTGACCGTGTTTTTTAGCAAGTGTTAAAGCCTCCAAGCAGTTGCCTAAATCGAGCTTCCCCGCTAGACTCTCGAGTTCTGCATTCCCCACGTTCTCTGGAAAGTGTAAGAATTTTGCTCCGGCGACAGTTTCGACTTGTGGTTCCTCTGGCGCATCCAGGTTTGCTATGTCAGAGTCTAACAGGCTTGAAGGGATGTCACTGGGTTGTGCTGGAGAACAGCTGCGAGGTGTTAAAGTCCTCTTTGTGGGCAAGGGAATTGGAAGCTCCGAGTCACTGGCTGCAGTAAGATAGCTGTCCTGGCGGATGACTACTTGCCTTCTGTACCTCACAGTCTCCGGTTTGAAAGCTGAGAGAGCCTCGTTAGTAAAACGTGGAGTAATTTCAAGATCTCTCATTATGAATCTAGAAGGTCGTGGACTTGGTGATCGGGAACGGTCCTTGAAATTGAGTAAGTCCAATGATTTTGATTTAAACAAAGTGCTGGTTTCATTTTGACCATAGACTGGACTGACAGACCGGGTGGGGCTTAAATCTGATATGAAATGGGAAGAGGACTCTATGTAGTACTCGTAGATCTTTCCATGGACACCTGTTCTACGATTCCCATGCCCATCCAAGATAACGTCAGCATTCTCTACTTTAATTTCTGCTTTTGACTGAAAACTCGAGAACGTGCCCTGGTGACCAATGTCCTGCCTCAACTCCCTGCCAACACCTGTACCAGCTTCCAGCGTCTTGACCAGGCACGGGGATCGCCGACCACTTGGACTTCCTGGACCTTTTTCACTTCCATCAGGAAGTTGCAAGGTTAACCTCGGTTTGACACTCTTTGCCTCAATTATATCCTCAGTTGTGTTGCTTTTACCTGCAGGTTCCTCCTTTGCACAACTGTCCAAATCCATGGTTTCAGGCTGGGCCCTTTCCAAGGCAACATTGTTAAGGCTTTCTTGCAAGGTTTTCTCTGAAGATGGTTGAAAATGATTTTCCCTGTCAGACACCTCCTTTGCAGATTCACTCTGTGGTTCTTGCTCAGTATTGCATGCGCTGTATCTTCCTCGGGTTGCTTGCGCACCCTTTTGTTGAGTTCTTTCACTTCCCTGCCGTCTGTTTCGTGTCCTGGAGTTGTAGAATCTAAAAACCAAGGAAACAAATAGCATGGTGGCCACAGACAGAGTCAGTTTTCCCAGGAGCTGCATGTCAAAGTGCACTCCGAGCAATTCTGCAATTTGCATCTCTGAAGTGAAATCTATGGTGGTCAGCTGGACATTGGATTTTATTTGAAGCTTCTTCCCTAGCGTATCCCAGCCAGTGTAGGTTGTAGTTTAGTATCTGCAAGCAGAAGCACACTGTCAGCTGTCTCTCCTCCCACAGGGTGACTAAAAACCTGATATGTACAACAAGAGCATTTGCATCCTGTGTTCTCTAAGGGCGGGGACCAGTATCATTCCACCTGGTGCAGGTGATCGCTATGAAAACACATCTCACCCCTACCTTTGCTTCAAGAACTAACATTCTATTTACATTATCCAATAAAAACCTTCAAAATTCTATCAAGTTAGCTTACATATTGTTATATATAAAATGTAAAAAAAAAAAAAAAAATCCACTGCAGAGAAAAAACAACCCAATAAAATAAAACATTAGACATGCAAATTACATTGGAGTGATGAATGTGTTTACACCAGAATATTTTGTTTTAATTGGTGATATGTCTATATAACTATGAAAATAGATACCATACCCTGGCTATTGCAAACATAATCAGTGAGAATGGTAAATGTAATTTACCTAAGAGGTGGAGTTGGCTGATATACTACATATAAATGACCAACGTAAGACTATATGACCAGGATGCTGCTGTTTGTACAGTAAATGCTGAGGATCAAAGTTCTTTCCCATGAACACATGACAACAGTGTTGCTGATTAGCAAGGCTTTGAGAGATGATATGAGGTACCTTTGCATTCGCCAAAGGCATTATTTGCATACTCTTTAAAAAAAACACTATGTGCAATGTAAGATATCATAACCTGTAATGCCAACAACTGTAATATGGTTGACTTGCCATCAGAAAAAAATATTAGAAAAGCCATAAACACTTTGCTAGACTGAATGCTGTCCTTGTGAGACACAGACATTGTTTTGCTATGTGATAGCTGTCTTGTAGCTGCACTAAGGAAACCTGAACCAGAAAGCATGCTTACTCCTGAATAATTGACAGAAGTGTCACAAAGGTCTGCTACCCCTCTGCCCCTTCTATCATGTGTCAAATGAGAAGTTTTAAATCCAGAGACACAATAGAATTTGCAACATATTGTGGAAAAGTTGTGAAATAAATAATAGGCTGAAACTCATAGTGAGTGTCAAGTTAATGTCAGACCAGATGTATTTTAGCTTTGTTGGAGATAGTCTATGCCAAAATCATTTGGCACTCAAAAGAGATACTTTCATGGCTTGCTACAGTACAACTAATGCAACCTAAACATATGTATTACACAAGATATAATAGACTATGCCAAGAACTCTGTAATGGATTCCTGGTGATTTAATTTTCCAAGGGACCCAAACAAAGTAAATCACTACAATTGCCTTCTGATAAGATAAAAGGCTATTCTGGCACTTATATAATGAGGTTTCTACACTTCTGGAAACGGATTACTAGTAAAATCTTCAAGCACACTTTATTATTAAAGTCATTAAATAAGCAAATTAGGAGTGAAATGTAAAGACACCTTAAAATGTTTGTGATGGATGTTTGAACTTTCACACTTAAATGTGATAATTTTGTAAACAATTTTAACAGCATGAGAATGAGAGTGTTCTGGCAGAAAAGAAATATTAAAATCCAATTTATAAAATCTCCATTACCGTAACTGACATATTCATTATTCATTCTTTTAATCAAGGAAAGATCCAGAAATTCCTGAAGACCATCAAATCCAAGTCAGAAGCAGCTGAATATATAATATTAATTTCAAATGATCATAAGCAAAACATTTTAAAGTTTGTCTACATACAAAACCTGACATAATTAATACAGCAACATGATTATTATTATTATTATTATTATTATTTTAAAAGTAGTTGTGTTATAATCATTTTTCCTTTGAGCATGGGAAGTGAGACCTGAAATAGCAAGGGGCCTATCTTCCTGATTTTATTAAGCCCATAAAACCACCTCTCCCACCTAGGCTTTAGACCTAATCCTTTAATACATGGTGTGTCTAGAAAAGCTTAAATTGCAATTCATGTGAATGTAAAAAAAAAAAGGACAGAGATTACTTTGCATGAGGACATCCAGATTGAGTCAGGGTGGCAGAGGACAAACCTAAACAAGACCATCAAGGGCTGAGCCACATTCATAGCTGAAATATTTTTCTCTAATGACTTCCATCTCTTGAAGCATTGCTGTAGGTAGGAAAACGTTTTTGGTTTATGAAGACAATCAAGATTATTTACCATTGCATGTTAAATACAACATCTGAAAGAGAAAAAAAAATTGATTACTCTGGGAAAACAGTTAGCTAATTGTCAAGTCTGTTAGCATATTTAGTAGGCAATAAATATAATCACAAAGAATTCACAGTCAGGTAATGATATCAGAATAGCAATGCTAATCAAATGAAGGGCAAGAACATACATAGTGAATATATTTTTGATTTTGCATTTTTTATGATAAATTACGCATATAGTTTATATTAAACCTGTTTATTTTACAGACTTTTGGACCCCACTGTACTTACACTATACAACATGAACGCATACACCGATCAGGCATAACATGGATCGCACTTGTTTATTCAGCACATCCCACAGATGCTTGGATTGAGATCTGGGGAATTTGGAGACCAAGTCAACACCACAAACTCATTGTTGTGCACCTCAAACCATTCCTGAACCATTTTTGCTTTGTGGCAGGGCGCATTATCCTGCTGAAAGAGGCCACAGCCACCAGGGAATACCATTTCCATGAAACATGTACATGGTCTGCAACAATGCTTAGGTAGGTGGTACGTTTCAAAGTAACATCCACATGGATCCAAAGTTTCCCAGCAGAACATTGCCCAAACTGCCTCCGCCAGCTTGCCTTTTTCCCATAGTGCATCCTGGTGCCATGTGTTCCCCAGGTAAGCGACGCACACGCACCTGGCCATCCACGTGATGTTCAACAAAACGTGACTCATCAGACAAGGCCACCTTCTTCCATTGCTCCGTGGTTCAGTTCTGATGCTCACATGCCCACTGTTGGCGCTTTCGGCGGTGGACAGGGGTCAGCATGGGCACCCTGACTGGTCTGTGGCTATGTAGCCCCATACACAACAAACTGCGATGCACTGTGTATTCTGACAGAACCAGCATTAACTGACCACACGGGTCAGCCTTCACTCCCCACGTGCATCAATGAGCCTTGGCTGCCCATGACCCTGTCGCCGGTTCACCACTGTTCTTTCCTTGAACCGCTTTTGATAGATACTGACCACTGCAGACTGGTAACACCCCACAAGAGCTGCAGTTTTGCAGATGCTGTGACCCAGCTGTCTAGCCATCACAATTTGGCTCTTGTCAAACTAGCTCAAATCCTTACGCTTGCTCATTTTTCCTGCTTCTAACACATCAACATTGAGAACAAAATGTTCACTTGCTGCCTAATATATCCCATCCACTAACAGGTGATGTGATGAAGAGATAATCAGTGTTATTCACTTCACCTGTCAGTGGTCATAATGTTATGCCTGATCGGTGTATACCATTTAAATGTGTATGTGTAACATTTTTTGTGGACAGAATCTGTGCATACAGATTTAAAGGTGCCCTAGAATCAAAAATTGAATTTACCTTGGCATAGTTGAATAACAAGAGTTCAGTACATGGAAATGACATACAGTACAGTGAGTCTCAAACACCATTGTTTCCTCCTTCTTATATAAATCTAATTTGTTTAAAAGACCTCCGAAAAACAGGCGAATCTCAACATAACACCGACTGTTACGTAACAGTTGGGATCATTAATATGTACGCCCCCAATATTTGCATATGCCAGCCCATGTTCAAGGCATTAGACAAGGGCAGTCAGTATTAACGTCTCGATTTAAAGGGGCCGCAGCCTGAATCGGTGCATAGTTAATGATGCCCCAAAATAGGCAGTTAAAAAATGTTATTTTTTGAGCTGAAACTTCACAGACACATTCAGGGGACACCTTAGACTTATATTGCATCTTGTAAAAACTGGTTCTAGGGCACCTTTAAGGTTTATTTTGAGAATATGGGCTCCCAAACTGGATAGTGGTAAATTCAAAATGTGGGCAACAATATAGAATTGTTGGAGTGTATCATTGGGTACTTTTTTGATATATAGATCCTGTCATCCACAATGCACCTGCTCAAAGGCCCTTAGACAAACAAGATTCTGGGTGACGTCCCTCCTCTGCCACTAAAGCTGAACCTGATATAACAGAGAAACACAGTAATTGAGATATTCTCATCAATCCATTAAAACAGATTCAAATCGGTCACAGTACTTACCTATGATGATGATTATGATTTCATTATATCATCACATAGTATTTACTCAAAAAAAGGCAAACGGACAATCACACTCCAGTCATTTTAAGTTGATCATTTCCATTTTTAATACAGGTGATATGAAACAAATGCAACAACCCTGTTTACACTTGGCTTCACTTGAGCTTCCTTTTGGGGATGGAGGGGCCTTAATGGTGGCTAACATGACCCTAGCAGTAACTGTTAGATTAGAGAGAAGGACTGTACACGATGCAGGTCACTGAATATGCGACAAAAACTTAAGGACAGGTAGGCGACAAACAAATGAGGGGGGGAAATCATCTTCGAACGTCACATGCACCAACAACCCCCGAGAAAAGCGGTCGTCTTTCCTCTGCGGTTGAGAACAGTCACACGGATGTCATAGATACTGAACACATGAAATCAGATCATAGAAAGGCCACTGATTTCACAGTTTTTCTAAAAGCCTGGGTTGGATTTCGGTTGGGGATGACCAGACACACGCAATAAAGCCATTATCTGCTGTACCTCCTTGCATCTTTCTCCCAAACCCTTATTAATTATTTTTTGTTTTTGTTTTCTGCTCTGTAATATACTTTTCATTATTTACAGGGATGTACACAAAATACACTTAAAAAGAGGATCTTCCATTTCTTTGCAATAAAATGTCACAGGACGTTTAGTATTGTCTCTTTTTTGTTACATTCCAGCCACGAGCCATTCAAGAAAACAAAATGGAAAAATACTGTGATCAAAAAACACAAATGGCATAAAACCTGGTCCTTAAAAAGGGGGCGTGTTCGAGTCCTGTTTGTGCCAGTGTGCAGTATTTCTATGGAGGCAACTCAAGGACGACTAGTTGGAGTTGAAGTGACAGTCAGCATCGTCAGCAACCCACAATTCCTTAACGTCTTTCTCCACATACATGAGACTTTTGTTCAACCCCAAATGCCTTTTTGCTTTTCCAAAGGACAGGTCTCTGTTGATTGACAGGCAAGTTTAACAAAAAAACAAACAAAACTGTGTCTGTGTGGAAAGGGGCAGATGGTAAGGTGGTGCTTTTTCTCATATTCAGCATGTTATTTTCATTTCATCTTATTTTTAAATCAGTGATATTATCATCATCTCCATCTGGGTCTTTTTTTTTTTTCTCACAAAAATAGGATGGTGCGCCCCCTGTTGGGGGGGTTCAGGTTCTCCCACAGATGAAAGCAAGGTAGGTTTAGTCATGGTCTGGAGAAGGCTTGTGTGCATGTGTGTGAATGTGTGTGCGTGTGTGTGTGTGTGTGTGTGTGTGCCTGACTGGACAGGAGGCGTGTTTGTGTGGGGCTGAATCAAGGAAATTCACGTCAGTTCAACAGTCACTGTGAGAATAAGTGGCAGGCATATCAGTCCAAACTTGTGCAAACCAGGAGCTCCATCTGAAAGAAAAAAATAGAAAATAAAAGTAATTAGTATTTGGCAGGAAGATGCTCATCAAACCTTGGTCTAAATCGTTGGTTTGTTGGGTTTGAAACAAACACAGCCCTGTTCTAAAGGGATATCTCACCCACAAATGAAATTAAATTGTCATTTTTTACTCACACATGTTATTTTAAAACTTTATGATGTTATGTTGTTTTCTCTGAAACACAAAAGGAGAATTTTGAGAAGTCTTTATGCAGATTTAGTTGATAAATGGCAATTCATGGTGATCATGGGCTGTCAAGCTTCAAAAAGGACAAAAGAAAGCTTAAAAAATAATTGAAATGATTTGTGTGCTATATTCTAAGATACACAATAGATTAGAGTAAAGAAAAACAGTCTAACATTTATTCATTATTCAATCTCAAATCGAATAAGTCATACAAATCATTATGCAGGTCTCAAATTAAATAAGCAAAATATTGAATGCCATAACATTTGATGTTATTGATGTCCAACTTCTGGAGCTGCATAGTCATATGGACAACTTTTTTGAGGGTGAGGGTGAGTAAATAATGACAGACTTTTTATTTTTGGCTGATCCCAAAGGATCTGGCTTATAAAGGAACAAGCAGAGTTGCGTGAAAGACTTCTCTAGCTGAGGTACAGTATTGAAAGCTGTATGAGTGAGCTAATATTCTCAAGTACTTCGCTGTAATCGACCAATGCACTCTAAAAGGTTTGAACGAGCTGTACAGCGGTGGTGGATCAGCGGGGCCAGAACATTCATGCATACTACACAACGTTCAATAAGCACAAAATGATGATGGCTATCATAGGTATTATGAGCAATACTCAGTGCTAAAGTCATTTTATTATCATCTCTCTCATTTTCATTGACAAAACAAGTGGTAATATATAACATTACTTCTACTTTTATGCCTTGTTAGTGCTATAATTAATATAACGTAAGTATCACTTCATTTCCACAATATGAATACATTTTTCCTTTTATGGTCAAAACTCAGTGGTTATGTTCAGAATGGAATACTAGCATACCACAGCACAGGTATAGAGGGTATGCATAGACGTCACTTTCCCGCCGGAACGTGCTCCCTCAGCTGGACTGAGTGGCAAAAGAAACTGCTGCATGACCGGATTTAATAGGGGAAACTGCGAAAACGCGAGTAAAGCAAATGATTACACTAACGGTTGGGCTCAAAAGTGTTTCTTATGACATGTCAATGAAACCTAATCTATGGATATTGGCATGCAGCCAGGAATCGTGTTTCCTGACATTTATATGTGCCTGATTTCGACACCGGGGAAATACATAAAGCAAATCTGCTTGTGAACACTGACCTTATGTAGCCCCGCCCCTTTTCAGCGCTGCGCTCGTCTTTTGACTTCTGGCTTGTATTTCCACAGTGATCTTATGTATTTATGAATGAACTGCTCATTTTAAAATCTTCCCGGTCTACTGACATTTGTTAAGACATCTGCTTTAAACATAACAATGTTCATGATAACTTTCATTAACTCTGCAACAGGTAAATCCACTTCACCAGCTCTCTTCAACAACTATGCCATAGAAATATACAGGGCTACCGCTAAAACGGAAGTTCAAAGACAATATTCTAAAGATGGCGGCGCGCTTGTTTCTCTGATAAATAAGGTCTATATAGCTAGAATACAGGTGGGTCTAAATCGGAGTGATCACTTCATATATATATATATTTCTGTCATGACAACTCTCGGAGTGTTTGGTATGGTAATGGATATGACAATGTAGATATCTTTGGTCTTGGCGGAATAGATCTGCTACGCTGCTGCTGCTTAATTGCTGCTGCTGCTGTTGATTATTGCTGCTGCTGCTGCAGAGCAAGTACGGGACTTGCTACTGCCAATACATACACGACCCGCTGCTGTGAGCAAGTAAGACATGCTGCTGCTGTACGATATAGCGTACATGAATAACCGTAGCAGATCTATACAGGTGGAGCTGGGGAAGGTGGAGGGTTTCTGAAGCACGCTGCGCTACTAAGCAATGCTAACTCATGTATTTAAAGATTAAGCACGCAGCTCATTGGCTACTAAAACAGGAGGAACCAATCATCTGTGACCTATAGATATTGATGTGATAATTAGCAGGTGTGTTAAAGAACCTATTAGCCTGCGCCATCTAGAGTTTCATGCCAGAACTTTGTATATATATATATATATATATATATATATATATATATATATATATATATATATATATATATATATATATATCGTCATATCATCCAACCCTAGAACTTGTCGTTTTTGTCAGTGTTTATTTAAAAACACCCAATTATAAGATGGTAAATATTTAATTGTTGAGTTGTCAACACAATATATAACAAAACAATATATGGTATGATTTTACCCCAAAATCCAACATTTTGACACAAAATGATAAATGCAAAACATGTTTCTCTGCCTGGAGTCCAGTTGTTTCTGTGAATTGCAGTGACCTATTTGCTTCTTTTTCTGTAGCTTTCAGCAGTCTGTAAAAATATACCTCAGATTTTGTGTCAAAGCTATTTATACAGTCAATTGCAAAGCTCTTTCCCGTTTTGGATGTGTTTTGTGTTTTTCGCGGCATTCACGCTGAAAACCCATGCTGCCACTCAGTCTTTTGCCACTGGGCATAACCGCAGTCATAACGGTCGACAATGACGTCACGTGCACACCCTCTGTACTTGGTTACACTTCATTTCGATAGTCCTCTTTAGACATTCTACAAACTATAAGTAACTTTGCAACTATTCAACTAACTCTCATTAGAGTTTTAGTAGACTGTCTGCTTGATATCTGCTAACACTTTATTTTGATGGTCTTTAAAGGTACAGTAGGTGATCTGGGAAATGCTAACATTAGCCTGCTAGCATTGAAAGTATACAATCCCACCCACCGTCCTTGCAAATTGTCGTCCAAAGCCACGCCTCCTCCAAAACACTGAACACGCACACACATATCTGCTCTCAGCAAAGTGTCACAGGAGATGGCGAAAAACTAACTCAAGTACTTAACATCACAATAATAATGAACGTAAAGTTAAACAATTTGGAGAGCTTGTACCTGACTGCTGCAGATTCATTTCGGTGTTGATACTGTTGACATAGAAACGCATAATTCCGAGTCTGCCTGAAGAGCTCTGGTTAGAACATCACAGGTTACTACTCTTAATTACAGTAGTTATGCCGTAAACGCAGCCGTAAAGCTTGTTGTTTTGATTCGGTAGGAACTGTATTAGGCGGTTACTTTTTGTTTGTGGTGCTCTGTGACTGACGTCTTGCATAAACTCTGCATAGCATGAAACACACTGGTGACGTGTGATGTCTGCGTGAATGTGTCGAAATATACGCTAACAGGCAGGTAGGACATCGTATTATTTCATTCGGACCGAATATAAATATTGGATGAACATTTTAGGGTCCTACACCTTCCACAGATGTTATATATTTATAAAAATACATTTAGATCGTTTAACATAGTGACTGGATATGAGGAGACTTTCAACCAGTATAACAAAAAAAATTTCTGTAGAGAATCACCTATTGCACCTTTAAGTAACTTTGCAAGTACATTTCAACTTATTCTTAATAACTTATAACCCTAACCTAACAGTCTACTAATAATCTATTGAGAGTTTGTTGACATGTAGTTGCAAAGTTACTTATAGCTAATAGAATGTCTAAAGAGGACTATCGAAATAAAGTGTAACTTCATACTGTCTCTAATAAAAAAAATAGATTTCTAATAGTATGCTACATTGTTGTCGTCACATGACCTTATGCCGTCACATGTAATTCTTAAATTATTATTTAATATTATGAACTATTCAAACATATTTTTAAAAACATCTTAACTTTTGCCAGTTCAATCACATTTCAGTGTGGTATACAGTATTTCATGCATTGTGCTTGAGATGTACAGTATATTGCATATTTTGGCAAATGCATTAGGCCACTGATAGTTTGCCATTACGAACATAACTAGTGTTTTTTTGTTTGTTTGTTTTTTTTAATTAAGGATACAGCAGTAGAATTCCAGACTGCAGGCCATTTGTGAGCACTAGAGTCTTTGGGGTGTTATTTTGTGAGTCGAGAGGGTGTTTGAGATTCAGACACATGTCAGACATGGTGACCTCCCGAGGCCTTGTTCTACAAGCCATTTGACTTGCATACGAGGGGCATCTGAGGCTCGACTCAAGATCAGCGCTCACGTTGACCTGATTCTGTCCTTGCTCTCACACACCTGCCCTGCCGCATTTGCATATTCAAATTTACATCCGTAGATGCGGCATAGGAGAGGAAAGGGGTGCGGTGAGAGGTTTCGGGTAAGGCGAAAGAGGGAATAAAAAAAAAATAATAATAATTGAAAAACATAAGCAGTAAAAAAAAAAAAAAAAAGGGCAGAGGCCTCCTTTCCACCCCTCTGCCTGACAGTTCTTCATCTTTACATATGAGTCTCTAAGAAACTGTAAATGAGCCAGCACTGAATGTATAAAACAACTGTAATCCATCACTGAATTATATTTGCTGTGGACGCGCTGGTGCATTGGTAAGTGATGGCTCACTTCTAGCATCTAAATGATGAAAGCAGCAAGCCTTTGCAAAACACATGGCCTCTTGAGAGGAGGAGAGGACGGAGAGAGACCAGAGACAATAAAAACACAGTATGCAGCTTTAGAAAAGTCTCAGAGAGGGAAAGAATTAAAAAGTATATAAAACTGTACTATTACGGCATTTCCCTTTCCATGGATGGTATCTGAATAGCTGTGTACTACAGCACCCTTTCAATCTACAAAATAACTGGTAATTGGATCTTTGGTGTTCTCCTATGCGCAGTATGATTATAGATAAAAGTCTATAGTTACGTCCCAAATGACGCACTATATGCTATGCACTTATACACTATGTACTTATGCACTATGTACTCATCCATGTAGTGCGTTAATTATATTAGTTGTTATTTTGTCATTTAACAACAGAGTCTGATCTCCCCTCACCCTCTGCTATGTAAGTAAAGCTGCGACAGTTGAGTGCATGAATTGGGATGCACCTTATATTTTTACTGGCTGTATAACTGTAATTTATCTATCCACAGTTTAGCAATCTCATAATTATACCATGCGTAGGAAGAAATGCTGTTTATGAAACATATAGCACTTATACATAGTATAGGCTATATATAATGTGTAATTCAGTCAATGGTGTGTAGTTATCCTCGCAATGGTGTGTATCTATCCTCGCATTTATAATCCATTTTTTCATGTAAAAAATACTAACTCTTGGTAAATAATAAGTAAAGGTGATACTAGATTAATCAGTCAAGGCAATATTTGAGGTTAAATTAACTCCTGTTTCATTCTATTCACTGTCGAAACAGATCAAGTCAAGCACATGACATTATGGGATGTTGTATACTGACCTTGCTTCATGATTGGGTTTAGCACTTTAGTTGAGAAATTTTGTGATTATACCACCTGTAGTACTGTAAGGTACGAGAGGCTGCGTTGTATCGTGAATAAGTCACAGCTCAAGGGCATCAACCCCTTCAGCCGTGACTTGTTCACGATATAGCACTAGCCTAGAGTACCTTATTGCTTTTTTAAAACGGTTACCACACAATACAAATATTAAAGCCAAAAATGTGTATCAATGCAAATTTCATGAAGTAAACTTTCACTTTTTTTTTTTTTTCTCTCCATTTTAACACCTATTTGCCACTTGTTTGCCACCTGATGTCACCTGTTGGAGTTTGGGTTCCTTGCCGCTGTCGCCTTTGGCTTGCTTAGTTGGGGACACTTGACATTTGACTTAACATTTGATATTCAACAGTATTCTTGACATTTATTCAACAGTGCTTTGATCTGCCTGCACTGACACTATTCTTGAAGAGCTGCTGTGCAGCAAAAATTATGTACCAGTTATCAATGTAAAGCTGCTTTGATACAATCTGCATTGTAAAAAGCGCTATATAAATAAAGGTGACTTGACTTGACTTGACTAAAAGTCTTCCTTCTGCCAGAAAAAATAGTCCCTGACCATAAACAGCAACAGAAGTTACATTATTATGCCATTAGATGGCAGCAAAGACTGTCTTTATGAGTATGTCAGTCAGTAGCAAAGACTTTTACATTGAAAAGACTGAATTGTTGTGAACACGGAACAAGATGCAACTGACAAGTGCTTTGACTAGCGCTGTCAGTCATGGGAAAAGCCCTTAACTGTTAAAAGGACAAGATAATACATCGAACATTTGATTTTTTTATTATGAACATAGGGCTGACCTGAAGGAAAATGCTAAATCTAAATGCAGGTAATACACTTGCTCAATTGATCTCTTTCTCGCAATACCACATAATATACAATAAGCTTCAATTAACAATATCAACTGAGAACAAACAGTTTACGTTGCTAAGAGTGGTTGCTAAGGGTGTTGTGTAGTGATACACAGAACTGTTGGGTGAAGTGGTCATAGCCGTGTTTTATTTCATGAATAAAACACAGCTACTGACCAATCAGAATCAAGGATAGTTTTTTTTCTCGCTTTTGTCACATGACCAGTGTTGTTATACTAAAACTAAAATGATTAAAGATTGTTCTTGTTAATCGACATAAAGCTAAAATAAAGCTGAAAAATGCATGCTAAATAGAACTATAAAAATTAATAAAAATGACAAAAGCACATTAAAAAATTCCTAAAACTTTTTCTGTAAAAAAATAGTTTTAGCAAATATTCAGTCATTCTCAAAATAGAAGATCAAGTTGAGCGCAATGCATTGTGGGATACAGTATTCTGACCTTGCTGCATCTCTGTAATTTTTTTTTTAAACCTTTAGTTGTACATGTTTGCATTTATACCACCCATAGGAAGAAAACACTGTGGAACTGATCTTTTGTAATTTTTAATTCATCAAAGTGTCTTCTCAAACAAGAGGCAGCAAAAGGCTTACGCAGCCAAGGAATCTAATCATTGAGGCATTCAAATACTTACTGTTCGGATTCTGTGTGTTTTTCATCATACTTGGATTTTCTGCAGAACAGAGGAAGAGGAAGGGAGTTGGTGATAAAGAGGTGGAGAGGGAGAGAGAAAGAGTGTATTAGTAGATAATACAAAAGATAACCATCATAGGTTTGTGGTCTAATGAAGGATGAAAACCACAAATCTCACAGAGACGAGACTAGTATACCGCTGAAGAGCTATCGGCAGCCAAAGTTCATAAGTTCACCACTATTCTTGGCAGACTTCAATGTAAAATCCACCAAAGACTGGACCTTTTGAACTTTGAGCACTCTGTGAATGCACAGATGAGCAAACTTAAAAAAAAAAAAAAAAAAAAAAAAACCCACAAAAATCTTTTCCAAGAATTCTCAACCGCCCCCTCGACTGATACCATAGCAGCAAAAATCTATAGACAAGCTTCCTTTCTCCTAAATGCTCATCTTTGTTCTTTAATACTTTAATGAATGGCTATTGAGACAGGTCAACAGTAGCCCAGTTCAAAGGATCTTAATCACTATTCTCCCCTCTGTGCCACCCGTGTTCAGACTCAAAAGCACAAGGATAATTTGAACGAGGTGGATGATGACGCAGGGCGCACTTGGCTGTTAAATAGATATTAACGCTCCTCCACGTGAACAATTCCCCAGGTGACGTCCTCCCCAATGAACCACTTTCCACCAAATGGCCTCCTGTGCTCCACCCAACGATTTGTAGATGCGAATGAAGATTTAGCCTGTATAAGAGAGTGATGGATAGCTTGTCCTTAGATTCAGCTTAGCCTTGGAAGTACGCAAAAAAAGAGGACACTTGTGTCTCAATGAAAAGAATTGCACAAAGAATGCACAAAAATAATAGCTCATCCAAAATTGACCATTATGTTATTTACTCACACTCATGTTTCTAAACCACATGTCTTAAAGAGTAAAAGAGTATAAAGAGTAACCAATATTCTTCAGAATTTGGAGTTTGGAATGACACGAGGGTGGGTAAATAATGACAGAATTTTCAGTTTTGGGAGCCCTATCCCTTTTAGTTAAAGTGTTAGTTCACCAAAAAATGAAATTTCTGTCATTATGTACTCAACCTCATGTCTTTCCAAACCATTAAGACCTTCGTTCATCTTCGGAACACAAATTAAGATATTTTTGATAAAATCCAAGAAATTTCTGAACCACACATAGGCAGCAACATCATTGCACCTTTCAAGGCCCAGAAACGTAGTAAAGGCTTTGTTAAAATTGTCAACGTGACTACAGTGGTCCAACCTTAATGCTATGAAGCGACGAAAATACTTATTGTGCGCAAAAACAAAAATAATGACTTTATTCAACAATTTCTTCTCTTCCCTGTCAGTCTCCTATACTGCTGACATAGTAAACACAGTGCAGTGCTTCGGGTTCTACGTCAGAACGCCAACTCAGTATTGGCCGACGCTGTACGTGTGAGCAGCACGACGCATGCGTGCGATGCTGATGCAGGATCTGGCCAATAATGAGCTGCTGTTCTGATGTAGAACACGTTTACTACACTGTTTACTATGTCAAACTCGTTTTCACATTTGGTTGAATGTGCTATAAAAAACTGATTCACAGTTGATCACAAGTGCACTAGTATGTTGACGCCTTATGGTGAACCGTATTCAGCTTGCTGTCTTCAGCCTTGGCTGTCATTCGGATAATCCAGAGGAGCACTGACTGTCCTTCATCTTCCAAAGCACATCTTTGATTAGATCTGAGCTCACACTATAGGCAGATCTCTCATAAACCCTGACAGCCTCGAAAACTCAGGGGGGAAATTAGTCCAGGGCAGCAAAGCGTGCGTAAACACACCCACACACGTGTGTGTGTGTGTGTGTGTGTGTCAGCAAACAATTTCTTTCTATCATCAATGAAAACAAAGCCAAGACTTAGTGGGCACAGCATCTGTTTCAGCAGCAAAGGATGGCTAGACAAAACCACAGGGGAATGAAACTGTCACGCAATCACACAAAAGAGGCTATTTTCCTTTTAACAAGATGTTGACAATTTCATATTTGTGCTAACAAAAGCCAGTATCCCTTAGGGAAAGACATCTGTGACCCAAAAATTTCAGAGGTACTGCAGATTTGACGGTCATGTGTTAATGTAGTCATTTTATGTCACATATTTTTGGAATAATCCACTTTTCCAACTTAGTTTCAATTAATGTCTTTATAAGTAATATTTGGTTTCATTTCGTACTTTCTTGTGAACGAATATGTTATTTTTATAGCTTAAAGTTAGAGTACATTTGACTAAAATTAATAAATACAACTTATATTGACTTAAATATTACATAGGCAAAATATTATTGACAAAAACAAAAGCTAACAAAGAACTTTATTTAGTGTATTTAGGATAGAAAAAGGAGTTACTGCTGGAGCTACTTACCAAAAACAATGAGGCGTGTGTGTGTGTCAGTGGAGCCCAAAGGATTCTGGGCCGTGCAGCGGTACATGGAGCCATTGAGTTCTGCAGGCACTCGCTCCAGCACCAGTTCCTTCCCATCTCTCTCGGTACTGCCGTCCAGCAGTCTGCCGCCCACCCGCGTCCAGGTGAACAGAGGCTCAGGAAACACCTCATTCTAGAAGTAGTGTGTGAATGTATTTAGTACACAAGAATGTGTACAATAAGGAAAAAAAGATGAAGAGAAAAAAAAAAATTAGTCAAAGCCCATGATACAGAACGGGATGCACAATATATTGGTACTAAACCAGTTATTTTTTTATATATATTGGCTATTAAATTGTACATGTTTCTCCCAAAGAGCATCTTAAGACATTAGGGAAGAAAAGAAAAGAAACTTGTTATATTATGAATAATTTAAACCCATTTTTAAAAACACCTTCCTTACTAAATTTGTACTTAAAAAACAATCAATAATCAATACCTTTCAGTTCGGAAGAAAGGACAAAAAAAAATAAGAGATATAAATCTTGCACCAACTCATCAATGCAATGCAAATTTATAGGGAGACAATTTAGGCATTTCTTGTTACAGAGTTATCCAGAAGCGAAATGTAAGGGTTTTTATGGTTGTTAGCTGGGCAATGAAAAACAAAATCACATTAAACAGGTAGTCCACAAGAGGCAAAAGAATATAACATATTCTTATACGCTCCTTTACAGAGGTCCATGGTGTATAGCATTGTCTGCAACTATGCCTGGAAGCCCACTCACACAATACTAAATTCTTTCATGTCTATTTGAACAAGTCCTTGGATTTTAATACTTGTGAAAGCTCACTATAAGATCGTTTGATTCTACACAAGAGGACAGGTGTGATGAAACCCAGAAACAAGATAGAAAAATCTCAGTGCCTGAGCCAGGGCTACATCCCGATTCGTTTTAGATCCATCTTTCCCCTGCTGATCAAACCAATCTACCCATGTTCTAGGTGTGATAAGTGACTGGCTGGCACATACCATCTAACTTCACAAAATCATGTGGCTTGTCTGGGTGACCTTTGATAATGGCTCATTGGAGAGTGTGGCTTGGCTGTGTGTCACTGGACTTCCACATTCACACCATGACAGAAGTGAAATGAGTTTGCACTTGCTGGTGGAATCAGGTCAGATCCAGATCAAAAATATCCCATATGGCACTCACAGGGCTTAAATCAGGACATACTGTAATGGTGAGACAAGCTCTTGGAGAGCATAAATGCTTTGTACTTGTAAATTTGAAATTAGAAATGAAGGAGACACCAATGTGACCCCACCTGTTGGTGGTTTTACTAAAGCCAAAGTAAACCAAAGGGGATATTGAATCTGTTTTTTGTGATAATTTGAATTGCAGGGGCAGTATTTAGTTTTCTGTGTTAACATTTATCTTATCTACATGTGAAACCCAGGGCTCTGGAGCAGCTAGGGATAAGGGAGACCTTCTTTCAAATAAATCTTCATTGGCTTTTTAAATCCTCTGAAATCCTTTGTGTAAATATTAAGATCCAAACTGGATTTATGTCCCCGTCAAGCCTGTTTATAGTGACCATTCTTTCTATTATTTAAAGTTGTACTTCAAATATATGAAAATTGTGGGTGAAATAAACACACAGATCTGCCAGACAACCTGCCCATGCACCAAATAACTCCCTCTACCTTCTCAGGTAACTTCATCTAAGTGCTTTTTCCACAAAAACGAGAGGGCATTCTTGTTGAAAATACAGTTTAAAATGGTAGCTATGTTTTGGAACATGGATTCTTGCTGGTCTGAACTGGTCCAGGCTGGTCATTAGTTGGTCTCACAGGACAATGACATGTTTAGATTGGGATTGTTGCCTGTCTAACTGGTCTACCAGTCTTTATAGCTAGTGATTAAAGGGATAGTTCACCCAAAAATGAAAATTTGATGTTTATCTGCTTACCCCCAGGGCATCCATAATGTAGGTGACTTTGTTTCATCAGTAGAACAGAAATTATTATTTTTAACTCCAACCTTTGATGTCTGTCAGTCTTATAATGCGAGTGAATGGTCACACAGTTTATAAGAGTCAATAAACATGCACAGACGAATCCAAATTAAACCCTGCGGCTTGTGACGACACATTAATGTCCTAAGACACGAAACGATCGGTTTGTGTGAGAAACCGAACAGTATTTATATCATTTTTACCTCTAATACACCACTATATCCAACTGCGTTCAGCATTCGCTTAGTGAGGTCTGATCGCGCTCTGACAACGGAAGTGATGTCTGGCACTCATTGAAGTATATGCGCGAGACATCACTGCCGTTGTCAGAGCGCGATCAGACCTCACTAAGCGAATGCTGAACGCAGTTGGACATAGTGGTGTATTAGAGGTAAAAAATGATATAAATACTGTTCGTTTTCTCACACAAACCGATCGTTTCGTGTTATAGGACATCAATGTGCCATCACGAGCCGCAGGGTTTAATTTGGATTCGTCTGTGCGTGTTTATTGACTCTTACAGATTGTGTGACCATTCACTCTTATTATTTGACTGACAGACGGCAGCGGTTGGAGTTAAAAATCATCATTTGTGTTCTACTGAAGAAACAAAGTCACCTACATCTTGGATGCCCTGGGGGTAAGCAGATAAATATCAAATTTTAATTTTTGGGTGAACTATCCCTTTAAACTGCAAATTACCAGTTTAGATTGGCTAAAAAAAACAGTTAAGATCTGTGAAAAAAATAGTCTAAATCTGCTAATGACCAGTATAGACCTGCCAAAGACCAGTTTAGACAGGAAAATGGTCCTTTTTAACCATCTAGAACCCAACTAGCTGGATTTTACCAGGAGGGATAAATCAGAACTACTGTAACATTCCTTTAAATTCACGACACAAGCGATGAAATAGCATAAAGTAGATTCAGTGATTATAGCATATCGGATCTAATTTCTTTCCACCTGAATGCTGTTGGCTAGACACATCTCCGAGTCAGACCTGTCAAAAAGATTGGGTGGATCATCACCAAACTGTGCTGTGTTTATCTGCTGGGGGAAGATTTTTTATTTTTTTTTACCTCTTGGCAGACGGTGATAGTTACACTGAGACAATCTCCCTGCTTCACTAAGTCTGTGGAAGCTGACGGACTATTGAAGCAAGTATAAATTTGGCGCCGTTGACAGTAAAACGCTCCTGGCTAGCTCTGTGCTCGCACCTGTTTTGCTAGCTAGTTTGACAAGAACAAACGAAAGCAGCAAAATCCCTGAAAGCTGCAGTGAAATACATCAACAAACAGCTGATTTGTTTTTTAATCAGATGCTCTTATGCCTTCTGGTGAGAAAATAAAACAGAACACAAACACAAGTGAGAGTTTAGCATTAGCAAAGAGAAGCCAAATGTTAGCATAATAAATCACTTTGCCTTATTTCCGGGGCTATTTCTTGCAAGCATAGGTTTTTCACTAAAAAAACAAAACCTTGATCTGTTTTCATGTCTTGCTTATGCCATTTTATTGAAAGATCCTTTAAACAAGATAAATTTATATAAGAAGCAAAATGGCATAAGCTATTAAGACTTAGTAAGAAAATAAACTACTTTACTAAATTATAGTACACACTGTACTTTACTAATTAAGTTTACTTTTGATAATGCTTCTTAACTCAGTTATTTTTCTCATTAAGAACAATTATAACACAATTTAGTTCGATTTTTATGCTTAAAAATGGGAAAACCCTATTTGACAATGGGGTAAGAAAAATAACCTTGACTTGCTACTTACTCTCTGAAAGTCTCACAGAATTTTGCTTCACAAGTAAATGTATCTTGATTTAATGATGTTATTAAATTCTATATTTTTTCAGATATTTTTATTGGAAAATAAAACCAAATTATTAAGATTTTTTTTTTTTTTTGCAGTTCTGCGAAACACCAATTATTTCCTTTAACAGCTAACAGCAGGCAAACCAGACAAACGTCTAAATGGAACAAATGTGAATCATGTTATCATTTAGCGAATTTATGACTCAGACAGTTTTTCATTTTAAGAGATTTATTAAATGCAACAGCGCATTAGTTTTGTTTCCTTTGTTCTGTGTTTATGGAGATGACAATGAAATATAGAGCACTAACCACAGAAAAATCAATTGGGGAAAAAAAAAAACTTAAATGGCATTTCATCCATAGAGCATTTTTGTCACTCAGACACTCAGTGTCTATAGACCATTTACAAAAGCATTCTTATTGTTTATTAGACTGTTATCTTATCTCACGGCTGATATGTACCCAGTACTTCCCAATAACCTTGAGTGCGCAAGGTCTTTTTTTGAGTTGCAGCCCTAAGTGTTTTTCCATAGATCACTTTTCAGAGTTTTTGTTCTCGTGACCTTTAGAGGACTTTGAAAACCCTCTATTTTGATTTCATTGCAACTTACATGATTGAACGGTTTGATTTTGTCAGATGCAGCGCAACCCTCCTCAGACAGGCTGAACCATTTGGATTGATAGCTCATGGATAGCAGCAGCGGGGTCAGAAGCTGACAGATACACGTGTTGTATTGCACACTCTGTAAGAATGGTCACTATAGCCGTACATCACACAGGCTTAACTGCACATGTGGGACAAACCTCCTCGTATCCAAAACTGAACTTGGCCCTGGTTTCGTAACCCCCATGCACTTACCACTGGAGATCCTACCTGGAAACCTTGGACGGTGATGCGAACCGTATCCCCTACCTTTGCCCTGGTAGGGGATATCACAAGCTTGGGGCCTTTAGGAGCCGCTATATGAAGGGAAACGAGAAAATAGTCAGTTTTTGTTGCGTAACATTAAAACAATAGCACAGTGTTAACAGACTAAAGTCATGGCATTTGACTTGGAGGTCAACTTGGAGATTCTTGGTTTCCTTCATTGAAATGGCTGAGGAGTATTTATTTCCCAAGAGGGACAAGGACCTAAATTGGGTAGACACTCATTACTGAAGAAGAAACAGAGCGTGCAAGGCAAACGGTGGAGGAAGTAAGATAAGAGACACTTAGAGAACTAATTCCCTTGTCTTGTGTGGACTGAATCTCCCAGATGGGTTTAATTTGGTCTCAGAGAATGGCTGGGATGTGATGAAGGAAAGGAAGGTTAAAACATCATATTTTGACCTTCTCAGGCACAGAAGATTTCTCTTGTGTACTCAGGGGGAAGATAAGAAAGTGATTTTGTACATGTGGAAAGTGAGACCACAAGTTTCTCAAGCGAAACTTCCTCTATTTGGCAGTGCGAGCGAGCCTCTTTATTGCGGCGGAGTCTGAGTTCGAGAAAACCTCCGACTGGTCCCATGTTAAGTGGTTCTGCATCGTTTACTATGATTACCAACATTCACTCTGCGTAGCCCTGAGAACCATAAAACAAGTTTTGTGAGCCATATGTTTGCACTAACACATAATTCCAGAGTGAAGCTTAGTAAAGGCAAATCGGACTTGAAATTGTTCAAAAATACATCCCACTGTGGCCTTTTTTCAACCCTCATTACGGCTAATGCTACGCTTTGGCTCCTACAACACATACAGATAATCCAACTACTGAGAACTATGTGAAACAATAGCTAATCATGCTTTTAGCCATCAATCAAGCCACAGAGTGTCCAGCAAAAGCTAATGAGGCATCAGGCCAGTCTTAGTCAGTTTAATGATTACCCCCTGGTGTTGCTTAATGGATTATGATTTCCGCTCTTACATTTGTAATGGGTCCTATGAATGTGTATTTCACACATAAATCAAGTTATGGCAGGACACTACACTGAATACACAGAAATCCTCTTTTGCCAGCTTTCTTATTATGGAAATGATTTGGGATATTAGCGGCCAGGCTCTGCAGAGTGGAAAAAGAGATGTGAAATGCAATACACAAGAGAGATTAAGAGCTTGTCAAGGCATGAATCATGACTCAATGACTCCATCGATTTTCCCTAAGAAAACAGTTCAAAAACAAAAGGAGACCATTGATAGGGCCTGTGTTCTGACAGAGAAATGGTCACTTGAAGGCTGACCCTGCCTTTTCTGTACCAAGTGGATGAATTAACGGATCAATACCTTGGATTGCCTAACCTAAGCCCTAACCACAGAAGTTGACAAAAAAATTCACTGATCTGTGACATTTTCCTATCCATGGTACCAGGTAACGGTTCTGACATTGGAGTCTCTTTTTTAAAGAAAAAAAAGGGTAAAATTGCATCTGTTAAATGGTATTTTTAACAGAATTAACCTAAAAAAGCCTTATAAAATGCTTGCTGTTGAAGTACTTTAAAGTGATGGCCAGATGTTTGGGACCAACTCCAGGAGGAACATTTGGTGACCCATATCATCACTTTTGATTACAACCGCAAGCACGGTAACTGATGAGCCACAGAGCCGTCGATTTTTCAGGCTTCACTAGGGAACAGAACTACAAAGTCTCAAAGTTAAGGTCAGCCGAGTATGACACTGGGGCCTTTAGGAGCCGTTATGGAGGGAAATAAGACAAAATACTGCAAGATAACACTGTGCAACCATGTCAAGTGATGACGCTGGGCTTAATGTAATTTACCCAAGAAAGTTCCTAGAACAACCAATCAAATTAGGTTTACCTATGATTGTTTGCTAGAAATGTTGTCACAGGACCAACAAAGAATGTTTGTTATCTATGTCCGACATGCTTGAGCCTGGCTTTCTTCTCAGACTCTTTGACCAAATCTTCAAACGACAACTTCTCTTGTGCTTCTATGGTCCACTGAAACTCTTAATAGAGAAGGTTGCTTGAATGAGCACAGATTCATTCACACTCCCACACACCACCCACAATAAACATCTGCGTACTTATTATCTGTCTATTGGGTAGAGGAACTTGGCGTACAGCATAGATCATCTCCAGCCTCTGGATGTGAGAATATAACTCATTCCCCTTCTGTGTTTTTGCTGAATCAGTAGCACCTTCACCCATGCAAATCCTCACTGCTGAGTCTGGCTCAGCTTTAATTATGGAGAGGCACTGACTGAATCACTGCATATTTAGATATGACTGACAGACAGCCAAGTCAGGGCAACAAGCCCAGCCGTGATGCTCTGAGGTGAGGACAGCGTTCTGAGAACACCGCCTCCATGGACCAACCGCATCCATTTAGAACTCAGCGCAAGGCTCGCCTCATGAATATTCAGTGAATGTAATACAAATTTGAGTCGCTGTCAAGATGTTTCTGTCTCATGTGGAAATATTAAAAACTGTGAAAGATTTATGACTTGTGAATGCTCTTATGACTTGCGTTTCATTTTCGGACCGAGTACAGGTTAGTGGATCACCTGTCCTGGAAGTGTTAGGATAGTATCTGGAATGAAACCCTCGACTAGAGTGATTGCATACATAACATATTCCAAAACATGGAATGTTAATTAAAGTCGGAATGGAACAGAAGTTGCGACTGGCTTTACTTCCATATTTCAAATGATCATGTTTCCGCAAAAAATATTACAATTACATTAATATAATAAGAAATATTTCTTGAGCAGCAAATCAGCATATTAGAATGATTGCTGAAGGATCATGTGACACTGGAGTAATGGCTGCTGAATATTTAGCTTTGCCATCAACAGGAATAAATTACATTTTAAAATATATTAAAATAGAAACAGTCATATTTCACAATATTATTGTCTTTACTTTACTTTACTTATGACCAAATAAACTAAACATTTAAAAGGTAGTGTATGCATGTATGAGATAAGATACAATTAAAACCAACAACTGCACATTTTTGTTTTTGTACTGTCTGGGTAAAAAAAAAAAAAAAAAAAAAAAACAGGACCTGAAATAGTGCTCTTCAACTTTTTTTCTTCAGAAACCTAGGTGCTGTTAAATTCATGGATTGAATTGTTGCACAGACAAGGCCTTGTTAAAATATAAAAATCAAAAGTTACCAAGGCTTTTCTAGGCCTGCACTCCAGCGAATTTACTTCTCTCACTATTCACCATGCAGACGGTGATACAACACCCTCCTTTCCTTATGCAGCTTCAGAAGCAAATGTTCCTGCTCTCAAGACACACATTCAAAAAAATCTAATATCGCTTTGATGCTGAAACTGTGCACTTGTTAAATTTGCACAGGAATTTTTGAAGGAAATTCAATGAAAACTTAGTTTATATTCTAAATTGTAAGGCCTATGTAGTAAATTAAATACTTTACAAATAAAAGCAATTTTATTCTCATTTAATTTGGAACTAAGTGGATGCAAACCAAAATAAAAGCTTATTCAGAACTAATGAACAAACCTGACATCAGTGCAAAAACAGTGGTAACACTTTATTTTGATGGTCTCTTTTGAACATTCTACTAACTATGAGTAACTTTGCTACTACATGTCAACTAACTCTTATTAGAGTATTAGTCTGCTTAATATCTGCTGACTCTTTATTGTGATGGTCCCCTGACAGACAATCTACTGAATATAAGTAACTTTGCAAGCACATGTCACCTTATTCTATTCAACCCTAACCCTACAAGTCTACTAATACTGTACTAATACTCTAACGAGAGTTAACAGACATGTAGGTAGGTGCAATACTACTTATAGTCAACAGAATGTGTTAAAGGGACCATCAAAATAAAGTGAAACAAAACCAGCTTCACGTTATGTTATACTTGAGCTAAAAACTAAAGATTCAAAACGGTAGATCTAATAATTTTGCAAGTTATGACTGCTTGGCAACCGCAAACTACTAAACACCACTTTGCATTATACCCCTTTAAAAAACATGTTCTTGTTTATCTTGACTGGCTTTGGGACACATCCCACAATTCACATATCTCCATTTATCATTATTATGTGTAAATAACAATGAGTCTTGCCCGCTGAGAGCCGTGTGAATACATCTACAGCAGTATAAACAGTAAAGAAAAAATTCTCCCAGCTGAGGCATTTCTATCGTTGCACAGTATATAGTGCCCAACTGCATATAGTAAAACAACTTATTGATGTGTTATTCACTAAGCTTTGTCATTTGGCACAAACCAAGTCCTCATACATAGAGATCCCATGATTAATTTTAGTATAACGTGGCTATACACGATCACTGTTTACTCTGGAGTCATTTTCTCCTGTGGTTATAATGATTATTTCATAAACACCAGGGAACCACGTTTGAGGGAAAATAAAATCACATCTCTCATGGTAAGAGGTAACTGTTTGTAAAAGAAGCAGATCCTCTTGTGATAGGATTGCGAGCTTCTGTCTTAGCAGCCATGAAACGCACAGAGGGAGATCATGCTGGAATGAGATGAGAATGACGGAACAAGTATAAAAAAAAAAAAAAGAATAAAAAAAAAGAGAGAAAAATATTGAATGGAAACCGCATCAACTTCTAGGCCATCCTTTCTTTCTTCCTTCGTCTTATCGTTCGTTTTTGTCCTTTCCCCTCCTTCATCTCTTTCTGCACTGCTCCTCTACCATTAAGTGAGAGAAATGTCTCTGTTTATCTTGTCTTGCGTCTCATCACTCGCCTCTTTCTGAGGGCTGATAGCAGAGACTACAAGTGAGTGCTGCCTTTGAAGTGATAATGGGATCATCAGGCCATCTTTGTTGTAGCTTTAAAAGCAAAAAAGGCAACAAAAAATAGCCTCTCATCCATGAAAATACAAAGGTATGCCAGCATCCCATTCTTTTTTCGCTACTGCTCTATGACTTTTATTACTTGCAAACAAGTGAAATCCAATTTCTGACAAATATAAAACACAACATGCATCTTGGCATATCCTTGCCTTAGTATCTCAATTAGCAGACGGAAGACCTTTTTTTGTTACAATTATGAGTGGGTTGAGAGCCAGGATCCTTTTAATGCACTGCAAGATTCCCTTTATGCTTGATTTCTTTAATTCAAGTTGACTTTTTCAATAACGTGGTTAAGTTAACTCAATCTACTGCACGGACATCTCAATGAATTGGCCTGTCAGTCACTGGGAGATTTTGCATTCCGCATTAGTAACTGCAATCTGCTTGCCTGTAACACAATTAAGCAACAAATAGAAACCAGTGTTGGTCTCGCTGCATCTGTCAGATGGGGATGTAAAGGGATTCACCCATGATCGGGCGAGGGGAGGTGAAAGACTAGGATGAAGGTCAAAAACAATTCTTTCAGATCGATCTAAAGATCTGTATCCTGCCGCATCAATGGTAAAGCCAACAAAAGCAAGACTTACCCAGTATGACCTCAGTCTGCATAGGCATAGAGAGAGCCGGATGAGTGACCTCGCAGCTAAACAGGGCATCGTTATCCAACTGCGGATTCAGCGTCCAGGTGAGCTTGGCCTGAACCAGCACAGACCCGTCGCTCTGGGGAATGTGCGTGTTGCTGAAGTAGTACAGGGGGTCTGTACTCTGAACCCAGCGAGGGAACTCCCGGCTTACCACTGTCTCTGGGATGGTCTCCGTGGCGGGGCTGGGCTCTTGGCCGGGCTGTTTGGCCATGTAGCTCCGCCCAGGGCTCTCCGTGTTGAGGCGTCCGGGCCTGCCATCCGGACCCAGCAGAGATAGAGACTTCCTCAGCTTAGTGTCGTCCAGATCCCTGCTGATCAGAGGTCTGGCTCCACGCACGCCAGCCGAGCCGCCGCCCTCGTAACCCACAGTGGGCGAAACATAGGAGATCACCTCTATCAACTCTCCATCCCGCTTGAAGTATACCTGGAAAGACAAACAGAAACTTAAAGAGTGTGCGAGTTTTCACACACTTCAGTATGTTTACAAGCACTTCAATCAGACTAAAACCCTTTTTCACGTAAACGATTTAGTCCGACTGAAAATGAACAAAGTCCACCCTGCGGGTATAAACAAATAAACAAACAAATAAATGAAAATATATTAAGAAGACAGTATATATATCATGTTATGGTGAGGATGAAGTTGAATAGAAGCATAGCATATCTGAATGCAGCTTAAAAAGTAAAACGAAAATAAAACAAAAATGTGTGCGCCACACAAAAGCAACACAAGGCAATCAACTCAGAGAACAAAAGGCTATACATACACAAGATAATGAACTAACTATGAAACGTTTGAACTAATCAAGAAAACAATGAACCATGATCAAACACAGGAAATAATGTGATAAAAACTGAAAGTCCATAAAAACGAAACCAAAACACCAACATAACTTGACAATAAACAGTGCTTTTTTAAATAAATAAATGGATAAATAAAAGTGGGATGGAAACAGACTCCAACTGGCCCCTAAAATATGCATGACATAAAATAAAAACATATCAAATAATGCATTTTGACAAAAAAACAAAAAACAAAATCAAACAATAGTGGGACAACTGACTTTATACCATTTATATAAAAATAAATCAATAAATAAATAATAAAAAATGGTATGAAACAGTTTTGTCCCACTGTCTTTAATTAAAATTATTATTTATACCAGTCCCTAAAATATGCTAGTCTAAAAATAAATAAATATAAAAAGTAATAATAATAATTTTCCGTATCTGTCAAAAATAAAATGACTTTATTTACAAAGTGTAAGCTGTTTGCTAAAAATTTCATTTGTAATAACTTTTGACTGTTGCATCAACAGACGCTCCTGACTGCATAAACATGCCAAAACAAATTACTTTAGATGTTTAAATATGTTCTTATACTCGTAAACAAAGACTGTGTTGCTCTATGATTAGTTGGCAGGTTATGTAGTACAACTGTCAGTTACATGTGTGCTTGACTGTCAAGCGTCAACAGGATATGCATGCTGGTTCTGAAAGCGCTTTGCAGATTACACATCTCCAGCATGAAAACCATCATCATTTTGGTATAAAAAGGGTATGAGAACGTTTTAAAACGAGAAAGGACGCAATAGAAAATATGTGCTGCAATCAAAGTAAATTGTGAAATTACCTGGCCTGTGATTGGCAAGTCTAAACAAAAGTATCTGGGACAATGCTGAGCACCATTCAGCCCACAGTGCTGGTGAATGGCAAATATACGTGACACAGTTTCTGTTTTGTGTTTATGTTCCACTAGCATGTTGCTGTAACAGCCTCTCTCCACTACAGTGCATTTGGGTATTAAGATTCCCAGCTGGTAAATCACTTGACAGGGAATTAAGTTCCCACTTCAACACACAACCTCCAGATATGTGTATTAAATTCAGTAGGCCTAATGCCTGTAGCATTAATGTTTGCACAGTGCTCTGCTTGTACCCCTTTTACTCTCAATCCCTCCCTTTCCTTTACCCTCCACTGCTCCACAAGAAGCAAAGAGAGGGATTCGGCATAAAGCACTGCATGCTATATATATATAAATATATATATGATATACAGTATTCTGCTTGTCCATTCGGGGACCTTTGGACTCTTTAAATTCAGTTTGCCCAAGATCAAAGTGTCATTGCATTACACAAGACCTTTCCTTGCACTGTAGCCCTTTTTCTGCCCTTTCTTTATGTGTGTGGTTTTGTCTGGCTTTGATTTGATACCCAGCAATCTACTGGGTAAATAAACATAATGTAACAAGGGTGAATTAAGCTCACGTCCTTGAGATGTCTTGTTTCCTGCTAGCAATGTCACAAGAATTTAGAGGGAGAGAGGAAGCGAGAGAGCATCTTGTAAGGGACAGCGCATGTGAGGACTGTTTTCGTCTAATGTGCTCTAAAGTACATACTTTATCTCAGCTGCTGAGAGAGGTTAACAGTGTATACCACACTGTGGCTTTTACTTGCATTATCTGACTATTTGCGCCTGCAGCCACAGGGAAGAGGAGACAAAAGCAGAGTGGAAACCTCATGCTAATAGCTTAGGCTCCAGACAGCAGCTAATGCCTAATATTAGTGGCTGTGTGAGATAACAAAACAATGGCTTGACTACGGAACCTTTTTAGAAAGGACAATACAATAACTCATGCTTCGGCTGAATAGAGGCTAGTTCAATTGCAACGTATGGAGGATCTATAGGCCTCGCTTTTACAAAGTGAAATGAGGAAGTTTTCCGAGCAAGCATATTGAGCAAACGCCACAGTGTGTTACGTACCCGTCTGCCATTTATTTGATTGTGAAATATTTTTACAATTTACAATTTTTAAAATGTAATTTATTCCTGTAATAGCTAAGCTAAATTTTCAGCAGTCATTACAAGGGTTAGTTCAGAAGTTTTTATGAAGTTTTCGAAGCGTCAAAGTGGTAGTTGCGTGGACCGTAAATCAAGGGATAGAAATCTCTCCGATTTCATTAAATATCTTAATTTGTGTTTCAAAGATGAACAGAAGTCTTACAGGTTTGAAATGACATGAGGGTGATGACAGAATTTTCATTTTTTTTTAGGTGAACTAGCCCTTTCATTCTCAAATGATCCTTCAGAAATTATTCTAATATGATGTTTTGGTGCTCAAAAAAAAAAAAAAAAAAAAAAAAAAATTTGAGTTTTAATTTATAATATATGATATATCATATTTATCAACATTGTGATTTTCTGTAACTTATATCTTGGATCGATAAATATTGAGTCCTTTATATCTAGTTAATGTGCCAATTCTTCTCCAGTACCTACATGTCGCCAGCATGTGGAGCTATAAATCCTCTGCCTCAATCTGGGTTAGATCTGAGAGAGAGAGAGAGGGGTAAGCTGCCTCTGCAAATAGTGCACAGAACTCCTATTCATAGCCATGCTAATCACCAAGGTAACGGTCACACAACATGCTCAACTCATTCCAAGCCTCGTTCTTTGCAAACACGGTCTCTTCAATTATTAATACTGTAATACAGATCCCTGAATTTTGAACAGAATACAGTTTTTGTGTTGCGGATGCCATACTTCTAGTCTTTGCTTTAACACAGTCTGAACATATGCTCTCACCGGGGGTGAACTAACCCTTTAATGTTAGTAAAAATCAATTAAGTAAATTTCATGTTAGTTCACACTGTATTAATGAATGTTAACAAATATAACTTTGTAAATGTTGGAATTACTATTGACTAAAGGCCCATTCATACCAAGAACGATAACTATACAGATAACTATAAACAATAACTATATTAGCGTCCACACAACGCAAAATATGAACGATATTTTGTGTTGGTGTACGCTAATATAGTTAATATAGCTAATATAGTAAAAATTTTATTCTAAGCACGCTCTGCAGTTTTGTCTTCTGCCGCTCTAAATGCTTGGGCTCTTAAAGCAGGATGGATTCTGATTGGCTGTCAATGTTTTTATCATTCATCAGCTGGAAAAAAAAAAATCATTCTGAAAGTGATTCCAACAATATCGTTTCTCTGTGCTGTTATGGTTATAGTTGTGGTGTGGACTCTGTTATTCTTTAATATTTTGAATGATTTTTGGCCCTATATCTTTATCGTTATCATTATATTGCCCTTGGTGTGAACAGGCCTTAAAATGAAAATTCTGTCATCATTTACTCACTCTCAAGTTGTTCCAAACCATATGAGTTTCTTTCTTCTGCTGAACATAAAATAAGATATTTTAACTAGTCAGTTGATGGCACCCATTGACTTCCACAGTATTTTTTTTTTCCTACTATGGAAGTCAATGGGTGCCATCAACTGTTTGGTTACTCACATTCTTTAAAATATCTTCTTTTGTGATCAACAGAAGAAATAAACTCATACAGATCTGGGGTCTCATTTATAAAGCGTGCGTACACAGAAAACGGGGCTGGAAACGTGCATACACCTGTTCCGACGCATAAGTTGTGATTAATAAAAACAAACATGAAGGGAAAATTTGCGCACTTCCACGCAAACTCTGACCCATGCGTACGAACATTTTGGAGACAGAGCAGTTTGGCGACACCGATGGTGAGCTGAGGGACTGACGGCAGATGAAGGAAAACCACTTTAAATCCTCATTATGAGTCATAATCATAAATACAGTTCATGTTCACAATAACAGTTTAAATAAATAAAAAAACAAGAAACCAGTTTTCATTTGATAAACATTTACATTAATATTACACTTTTACTATTGCCGATAAGCACTGAAATTACATTACGCAGAAGTTAAACAAAAGTGATATGAATTGACATAGTAGATGTGCTACTTTCGATCACTTTTCCAGTGACACGCTGTTTTAATGACAGCGAGGTGCGCTGGGAGCACAATAATTCCTCTTTAAACTACACTGCAGATGTTATGACAAAATATTTTAGCGAGAACGATGATCAGTGATGCACACTTAACTTCGATATTATGGAAGACACTGCTGGATTCGGTGGTTGAACGGACCGGTTTGAATAGGTCCAATGATAATATCTTACTGTACAACCGCAGCTGCAGGAGGTGTTGATGTCATGTGAAGGATCTTCAAACAATTACCACTGTATATGAAGGATATAATTTGAGGAAAACGGTAAGATTTGCATGTTTTCTTTTTAAAATACTTTGTCAGTGACACGCCGAGACAGACGATTACACTGCAACAAATCTGTTTCCACTAAAAATAGCCTATAAACTTCCTAAAAGATATGTTCACCTTATCAGCAAAACTGCATAAATTTGATTCAAATTGTTTAAAACTATTAAAGTACTATTTGGCCAGTGGAAATGAATGAATCAGCTCTATTCTAAAACCTCTATCTTAAGTATTTTATACAATTTTGTTTTGACATATATGGATATTTTGATATATTTATTCTAAAACATAAAGAGGATATTGGATGATCTTTATCAATATAATGTGTGGCACAAATGGCATTTATAGTCCATTACTAATATTTTCCATCGTCTTGTACCTTTGATGGCGTTAACCATGGTGTCACGTGGATGGGAATATGTATGGAAATGATATGCAGATGAGGTTATGCATAGTAAAACTAGGCGTCGTAAGCTCCATATATGGTGATTTCGGGGAGGAGACAGGGTGGAGATGCACGTACGCACAATCTTCCGCTGACTGGGATTTATAAAAGGATTCGTGCGTAGGATCTGGCGTACGCATGGTTTTATAAATCTGATTTTTTTTTTTTTTTTTGTGTGTGCGTACGCAGAATTTAGCTTTTGCGGGTACGTACACTTTTAGGATGAAATCTACGCAAAGTTTTATAAATGAGGCCCCTGGAACCTCTTGAGGTTAAGCAATGACAAAATTTTCATTTTTGGGTGAATTATCCCAAACTATTTGGGAGATTTTTGGGATACACACATACACATATTATAGCTATAGCTAATGTCAACAAATGAAACCGAAATGTGATTCCCGTTAGAGGGTGACACGGGAGTGAACATCCAAAACTCTCCCATCCCACCCCCACAAAAAAAAAAAATCCCATCCCAATCCCACGAAAAAACTGGAGGAAAATTCCGTCTCGTCCCAATACTAGAAAATTGACTCCCATTCCCTCCCCTTCCAGTTTTTTTTGGTGATCTCTCTCTTCTGGATTTACTGTAGAAATATTTTTTGTTAGTTGTGCTAGACGAAATGCGACTAATTTAATAGTTTTACCACAAATATCTTCTTTCTGGTGATCGTTGGAAGCCAAAATCGAAATCAAAAATCAAATTATCTTAATATCACAGGCCTAAAGTGTAAGCAGACGTTTGAATGTTTAGTTCTCTCCTCCATCGTCACAATTAAACAGGGCTCTCTTCTGGATTGCAAATGGCAAAAATGCTTCATAGACAAATGTCCTAATATAATTGCATATAGAAACAGCTGGCGATTCTGGCGAGATAGAATTATTAGCAAGATAATGTCTATATAGCAATAATAAATGTATGCATATTTTCTTAATAGTTTCTCCAGTACCGATAGCAGAACCGCAAACGTCAGAGCTTATCGATATACCATAATTTAGCCACGGGGTTCGGCTGTTTAATACTGGGTTTCGGTACCCATCCCTACCCACACCAAAGCAAACAGAAGAGCATAAAAAGACAGGGCAACTAGAACGGAGTTCAAAATTAAAATATATAGTTTATTTATATAAACTCTATTTGTGTATTGTTATTACGATTACCGGTCCCGCCCACTCCCGCTAACATTTTTTCACATTTCACGTGATTAATAGTGATTTTGATTCCCGAAAAATGTCAGCCTCTAATTCCCATAGGGTCAAACATGTGCAAAAGTTTTGTTTAAAACTGCTCAACAAGAATATTTCTTAAGGTTTTAGTTTTAGTTTCAGTTATAACAACAACCTTGGTTATAATAACTACCGTACATTAAAGTAAGCTCCATTAATCATTTCAGCAGAGCATTGCTTATTACTGGTAATGTCTTATCACACAACGAGCAGGAAAAGGCCCATTGTTTCTTTTCACAGGGGATAATCAATTGTCCTTATATTAATTTCTCTCTAATGTGCCTTCAATAATTGCCTTGTATCTACAGCCGTAGTCACAATGCTCATTTCCATCAATACAAATTAGATATCAGACATGTTTGATGCACTGTTGATGGGCTGCCTTTGATTGGTTGTTGTCTGGGGAAAAGCAGAGTTTCTAAAGTCCCTTTTAGGGAGATGTCGGGATGTCACACGTCTAACTCCCACACAACCAGAAATAGTTCCGAATGAATGCAGTGCTCGTGTCTCACGCCTTAGTAAGGAGAGTAATTACACAGCACCCAATGCAGAGCCTATCCAAGCAGGATATATTGCACAATAATACAGTAAGTGCTGAAATAAGCCAAAATAGCATGTAGTACAGTGCCCTTGAAGTGTTTTTGGCAGTTCCTAGATGTACCACATTACAAAAGAAAAAAACCCCTTAGTTTCAGGTCTTGAATGCATCAGTGTTCCAACACACTTCACACAATAGAAGCGCACAAAACATGCATGCGTGTGCCCCCACCTCTGCGGATTTGAATGAGCGCAGCAAACAAACAGCGATGTAATTCTGCGCGCTCGCCAGAGCACAATGCTTAACGCCGCCAGCGGAGCGGTTTGCCCGTGAATGGATGCTAATGAAAGCACCTGCATGCAGCCTATTGCCAAGCACACTATTCTGAGTGGAAAGCTTATTTAGAGACTTTACAATAGTGCCTGTTCCTTTGGCCTCTTTTTCTACTTCCTAACATTGTCATATTTAATCACTGGAGTGTCAAAGAGATTATGGCTTTACTTCTGTGGTTAAAATGCGGGAATGAGAGACGAACGGACTTAATGATAGATAATATAGGGGATGATTATCTAGCCCTCTTTCAATCAGCACCAGATTGTGCAGAGGACACACCAGCATGGCCTTTCAGCTGATGGACTGCTGTGTTTCTGAATGCTGCAATCCTGGTATATCATGTGTATGCATCTTCCTGGTAGTCATATCAGTGGCCTAGAGAATGTGATTGTATTTAAATGGGTTATGAATTGAGAAATCAAAATTTCATTGATCCTTTGACACGTCAGAGGTCGCAGTACTTTAAAAACATCCTGCAAGTTTCCGAACTCAAAACTTCGTTATTCTAAAAAACAGCTTTTATGGAATCTAAGCTCAGAAAACGACTCGTTTGAAATTTTGTCACATTATGAGGTAATAGTGTGATTGAATCAAAAACAATGCCTACTTCTACATCATCACATCTTTGGCCCTGCCCACTGGGATGTTAATGAGATGAGAAGAGAGATACATGTTCACTGGACTAAATCTTCCAAATGATCCTAATGCTAGGAAAGTGACTTACTTTCAACTATATGAATGTCTCAGTTGAGCATTATTTGTTTGGTCAGTTCATGTCACTGGTAAATCAGTCGCATTTCGGTGCAGGCTTTGCTGTAAGTTGTGGACCCGATAGTAATGCCACAACATGTAAGTAAATGTTAATTCTAATGCCTAATCTGTGATAAATGATTTCTGAAATGATTCATGTACAGTCAGACGTTCGTCTCAAAATCTTTTATTGCTGTATATTTGTCCAGTAAATCACACCAGTGACTAAATGATCAACTTCAAATTGTTTCTCTTAGTAGCATGAAAATAATGCTATTTAAATCGTGACTCAATTATATACAGAAAGCGATCAGCTGGAGCTGTCAGTCACATTATTAGTGACTGAGTATTTTTATAAAATTAGAATTTTTTTTTTTACTGAGTAAGGTTTTTTTTTTTTTTTAATTACAAAATTTAAATAATGAGTCAATACATTATCAATCTTTCTTCCAAAACATGCTTTTGTCTTGCCCTGATTCACTAGGGTAAGCCTATTAGAAGTCTTTATATTTTAGACTTAGCGGGATGGTTATCACCGGGAAAACTGTGTACATATGTCACTCACCCATCATCATAAATGTACATAGAGAAAATTTGCTCCAGCTACTTTAATGTGTGTATCTGTAACGAAGGCCAGCTAGTAAGAGTTGTGCGAGTAAACACTCCCCTGGGGTCTCATTTATAAAGCGTGCGTACGCCAGTTCCCACGCAAAGGTTGTGATCTATAAAAACAAACTTGACGGGAGAATGTGCGCACCTTTAAGCAAACTTTGAGCCGTGCGTATGCACATTCTGGAGACAAAAGTGATATGAATTGAGATAGTAGATGTGCTACTTTCGATCACTTTTCCAGTGACACCCTGGTTTAATGAAAACGAGGAGCGCTGGGAGCACAATAATTCCTCTTTAAACTAAACTGCAGATGTTATGATAAAATATTTTTTCGAGAATTATGGAAGTCACTGCTGGATTCGGTGGTCGAACGGTCCGTTGTCCAGTTTGAATAGGTCCAATAATATCTTACTGTACAACCGCAGCTGCAGGAGGTGTTGATGTCGTGTGAAGGATCTTCAAACAATTACCATTTGAAGGATATAATTTGAGGAAAACGGTAAGATTTGCATGTTTTCTTTTTAAAATACTTTGTCAGTGACGCGCCGAGTCAGACAATTGTATTTACACTGCAATAAATAAGTAGGCCGATCTGTTTCCACTAAAAATAGCCTATAAACTTCCTAAAAGATATGTTCACCTTATCAGCAAAACTGCATAAATTTGATTTGAATTGTTTAAAACTATTAAAATACTATCTGGCCAGTGGAAATGAATAAATCAGCTCTATTCTAAAACCTTTATCTGAAGTATTTTATACAATTTTGTTTTTATGGATATTTTGATATATTTATTCTAAAACATAAAGAGGATATTGGATGATCTTTATCAATATAATGTGTGGCACAAATTGCATTTATAGTCCCATATCTAATATTTTCCAATGTCTTGTACCTTTGACGGTGTTAACTGTGGTGTCACGTGGATGGGAATATGTATGGAAACGATATGCAGATGAGGTTACGCATAGTAAAACTAGGCTTCGTAAGCTCCATATATGGTGATTTTGGGGAGGAGACAGGGTGGAGATGCACATACGCACAATCTTCCGCTGACTGGGATTTATAAAGGGATTTGTGCGCAGGTTCTGGCGCACGCATGGTTTTATAAATCTGATTTTTTTTGTGCGTACGCAGAATCTAGCTTTTGCGCGTACGTACAATTTTAGTAGGGATCCTACGCACAGTTTTATAAATGAGACCCCTGGCCTCTAGAGGCTCACTGGTAACTGACGCTTGAGGCTGCAGTCTTCAGCATCCTTGTTAGCGCGGCCACCTCCCATGCCAGAAATGCTGGTTCGAATCCTGTTTGTAGCGGGGCAAGTAGAACTAGAAAGGTTACATTGGTGCCGTGACCCGGATGGGAGTGAGATTTAGTGGGGGAGAGTGTAACGGAGGCTAGCTAGTAAGAGCTCTGCGGGGTAAACCTCACTCCCCTGATCTCAAGAGGAGCACTGGCGACTGACTCTTGAGGCTGTGGTCTTTAGCGTCCTTGTTAGCGCGGCCGCCTCCCATGCCAGAAGTGCTGGTTCGAAGTCCAAAGCGAACTATGGTCGCAAGTTCGTTCAATGGGATGCGACCATGGGATGCTTTCGGGAAACTCACCCCTGAGTGGGGCGAGTAGAACTGGAGGGGTTACATATGGTGTGGGAGTGGCATAAGTTAGTTGTCACAATGAATGTGAAATGTTTACATGGAGCAAGCTAAATCTCGAACCTCCGGGGAATCGCCCGGAAAAGAGGAGAGAGTACTGGCAAAAAGAGAACATGACAGAGCTTGTAATAAAATGAGAATCAACACTGGCTTGGCTTTTTGGAGATGGGATTTGAAATGTTGTAAAATGTCCTAATGTCACCAAAAAGTAATTCTCTTTCACTGGTCAAGGTGGTCCTGAACTTTATTATACCTATGTAGGATCACACGTTTTGTCATTTTTAACTTTTTGTTGCTCAAATAATGGACTACTAAGCAAAAGAAAGTCACACAGCTTTGTAAGAAAAAGACTAAAATGCAAGTTATTCACTGAGCTGAGAACTGTTGCAACCAAATTATTAAAGGTCCCATTTTTCGTGTTTTTTTTTGAAGCTTTGATTGTGTTTATAGTGTGCAATATAACGTGTTCATGTTTCGCGTGTAAAAAAACACAGTATTTTTCACATAATTTACTTATCTGTATACCGCTGTTTCCACTGTCATAAAAACGGGCTGATGACTTCCTTGTTCTATGAAGTCCCTCCTTCAGAAATACGTAACGAGTTCTGATTGTGCCAGCGGTTCCTGTGTTGTGATTCGACAGGAGCTTAGCGAACCTTGCCCGGAAAGGTCACGCCTCTTACCATAACGGGGAGATGCACGCGCTCAGTGTTATTGTAAACATGTCTTTAATTTTACCCTATCAATTTGAGCCGGAATCAGACCCGGTGATTGGACTGCGGGATGAAAATAACAGCGTTTCGACGACATGGCGACAAACACACTCTACAAACGCAACTCTTGTGTATTCCTGTGGGCGGAGGTTAGTCAAAAAACTGTTTTAGTGACGTCATTAAAGAAGGAAGTAGAGGGATGTAGTCCAAACTGGCCGTTCGATGTAGGCAACTTCTGTTAAATAAAATATCTCACTTGGCATTGAACTTTGAGCTTTAAAATTTTACAGATTTTATTTATACTCTAACAACAACATTACACACTAACTAAAGTTTGAAACATGGGATCACGAAGAACGGGACCTTTAAATCAGCGAGTGAAATTAGGGACCAAGTCAGTAAATGAATTAGGTCATCTATTTCTGAAATCAAACTTTTTTTTTTTTTTTTTTTGGTAATTTATGGAACTTAACAGCTTAGTGTCTCATTACATTTTTGGATGTACTATGTCTTTAAATTCAACATCCAAATCTGTCAAAAGAATTCTGTCTGCCTGATGAAAGACAAAATTGTCTGAAAAGAGCTGAACGGTGACAAAATGAAGACAGCCTTTTCCCAAAGCAGAGATGATGAACATGCCTGGTGCTCAGCTCACTGTGGGAATACAATGTTTTGAACCCCAAGCTATGCACGGTGGCTGTTAAATTGATTTCAAGAGGGTGTTAAACTGCAAAGCCATGGCATTGATTTGACTTAGAAAAGATTGTTAAAAAAAGAAGAGTAAACGCATGAAAAAGAAAATAGAAATGTTTCAGATGATTTAGAAGAAAGCCATAAGGCAGTGACACCAGAAAGCCCAAATGAGATGAATCATAAGACAGTAAAGGAGAAAGGCATTTGAAGTTGCAAAAGAGAAATGCAGTCCAATGGTGAGGCCCTGGAGCACAGCTGTATCTGTTGAGAATAACGTTATTTTATTTGTATACTTTGTAAAAAGCATTAGTATGCTTAGCGACCATTGTTAGCTTTCTGATTTTTTTTGTTTTTTGTACTCCATGCCATTTTCAGCGCTTGAACTAGATGGTAAAATAAAGAAAAATTTGAAGTTGTATCTAGATCTAGGTGAGCGGAGATTTCTCTAGTAAATATCTAAATAATGCCCCAAGTGTTACAGTACGTGTTTGTTTACTCATTTATTTATTTAACAATACAGTCGATTACAAGGTGACTTTGACATAATTGTTCTCCCTTAATGGGGCAGTTTCAGTTCCAGAGACACCAAATTATTTCTTGAAGACAATTAATTTCAAAACATTGTTTTGCAGCACTTCTAAGGTTTGAACACAGAATAGAGGCTGTAATCCACATGAGATGTAATATAATTTGGCAAAACATTTTTTTCCCATCCAGCTCTGGTCCCAAGGAGACCCAGATCTGAATGAATTTTATAGCCTTATTAAAATGCATAAAACTACTCCACCCTTTCCCTATTTTTCAACCACATAATTAATTACCACATGACACTATATACTTAATGAAGTTCATTACATGTTATCCTGTATGATTCAACCTTCAAATGCTCTTATTTTCAGAGCCCAACTAAATATCAACAAAGAATACCACATTCAAAATATTCTCTTACGCAATTTAGAAATAGTGTGACCTTATTGTAAAGTATTTTCTGTATTTGTGTGCCTTATTTTGACTGTACACCTGCCATCATTTCCTAAAGAATCGAAATGATTGAGAATCAGGAAGTTTGCAGTTAATAGCCCGAACAAATAAAAATCACAGTATCACAATAACTATGTGTCTTTTTGACAGCAAGAAGTTTTAGAAAGACATTTATTTCTAAAATTATTCACATGCTATTGAAAATGTGAAAAATACTGTCAAACAGTGCAAGAATCAACCTTTATATCTCTGAATAAGTTGTCTGCACACAACCAAAAGAATTGGCTCATTCGCTAGTGAGGACGACACAAATCAAGCCACATTCATCCACCAGCCCAGATCTGAAACTCCTTTGAAAAATATTATCGCAAGAGCCTCATCAGCCACCCTGACATCCAGGAACCTTTGACTAAGATCTTTTCAGCTCTAATTTAACTGCTGTTTCTTGGCTCCCATTGCTCGTCTGAATTAGCTGGTCTACCTGGGTGTTTGATGAGGAGCGTGCAGCCTACGCTGCTGAAGTGCAGGCTGTCTTGTGTGAATGAATGGCAGTGGATTGGCTGGTAATGAGGGGCGGAGTGGCGGGCTGAGCTCTCCTTGGGACTTGCACTCATGGGTTTTGTGCTAATGGAGGCCAGAGCTGGTCAGCCCTAGTGCTCAGCAATGTGACTCTTCAGGTAGAGAGCAGGAAATCATTTTCACACCACATGCCTATCACGCTGGGCTCTTAATTGCTGGAGATGGGGGCAAGATAGATCCGGAATACATTACAGAGCGCCCACAGAGCGTGATTAATGGACTCGTGGGATTTTCACAAACTGCTGGTTGAACTCAAGCGGAGCTGGTGTGGATGACATTCATAAGGTTGAGGTGTGTGAGCTGTAGAAACTCCACTGACTTCAATGAAAAGACTCAAAGTTTTGGGGTCTTTGCACTCTTTGCTATACATAATCACTGTACAAACAGTGAATAAGAGTCGTTTCAAACCTGTATGACTTTCTTCTCTGGAATACAAACGCAGATCTTTTTTTTTTTTTTTTTTTTTTTTTTTTTTTTCAATTCAAGTTGATTGGGGTACAATGTTGTTTTACTTTCATTGCATGGACAAAAAATCTTCAGAATATCTGCTTTTGTGTTACACAGAATAAAGAAAGTCATACAGATTTGGAACAATATGGTGGTGATTAAATGATGACAAATTTAGGTAAACTATCTCTTAGGTTTATGCACAAATTATCTTATACTGTTTTGATGAAAGATTCCACGTAAAGTCAACAATGACATTAAAGGTGCCCTAGATTGTTTTTTTACAAGATGTAATATAAGTCCTAGGTGTCCCCTGAATGTGTCTGTGAAGTTTCAGCTCAAAATACCCCATAGATTTTTTTTAATTAATTGTTTTAACTGCCTATTTTGGGGCATCATTAACTATGCACTGATTTTTTCAGCGCGCCGCCCCTTTAAGAGATGCGCTTCCTCTGCCTCACGAGCTCTCGACTATATATACATCGCATAAACAAAGTTCACACAGCTAATATAACCCTCAAATGGATCTTTACAAGATGTTCGTCATGCATGCTGTATGCATGCTTCGAATTATGTGAGTAAAGTATTTATTTAGATGGTTACGTTTGATTCTGTGTGAGTTTGAGGCTATGCTCTGTGGCTAAAGCTAACATTACACACTGTCGGAGAGATTTATAAAGAATGAAGTTGTGTTTATGCATTATACAGACTGCACGTGTTTAAAAATGAAAATAGCAACGACTCTCGTCTCCGTGAATACAGTAATAAACGATGGTAACTTTAACCACATTTAACAGTATATTAGCAACATTCTAATGAAACATTTAGAAAGACAATTTACAAATATCACTAAAAATATCATGATATCATGGATCATGTCAGTTATTATTGCTCCATCTGCCATTTTTCGCTGTTGTTCTTGCTTGCTTACCTTGTCTGTGCACAGATCCAGCCTTTAATACTGCCTTTCCTTGTCTAATGCGTCGAATGGGCTGGCATATGCAAATATTGGGGTCATACATATTAATGATCCCGACTGTTACGTAACAGTCGGTGTTATGTTGAGATCCGAGTGTTTTCCGGAAGTCTTTTAAACAAATGAGATTTACATAAGGAGGAGGAAACAATGGGGTTTGAAACTCAATGTATGTCTTTTCCATGTACTGAACTCTTGTTATTCAACTATGCCAAGGTAAATTCAAATTCTGATTCTAGGGCACCTTTAAGACTGAAATTGTCAAAAAAAAAAAACCTTGCTATTGCTAGTTACCATGGCAAAATGGTTTGAAGGAACAAAAAATCTTGCTAAACAATTCAAGTGCTCAAGAAACAATTGTATTCATTGAAATTAAAACATTTGAGTTAATACAATGAAGGTGATTGGTTTAATCAACAGGAACTCAAAAAATTATGTTATCTGAACCACATTAATTATTCAAATTGATCTGACAAAAGAAAAAATGTTGTGATAACAAATCATGAAAATAATTTTTTACAGTGTGTAGATGCCTCCTCCGCATTATTGCCGTAAGCTATTTTATAAAGTGGCCGGGAAAAAATCGACCATGTTAAAAAAAAACAACAATAACAAAAAAAAAAAAAAAACATTGTCTTAGGGACATCTCTCCACTGTAAATGTTGTCTATTTATTAATAGCATGTGTTCGTGCATAAAATTGCCAGGGACTCACCGATGGAGCTGGTTTGCCTCCTTTGGCAGTGCAGACCAGAGTGAGGTTCTGAGCCTGATAGCGGCTGAATGGAGCTGGCGTGTTCTCTGCCACCACTGAGATGTTATTGGGTGGAGCTGTAGGACAGAGAAAGACATCCATAAACATTCTTAAGGGCCCTATGAAATCTGTTCTATTCATTATACGAAACTGCCACGTTCAGTCACACAGAACAAGCAGACTTCATATTTAAATATAAGTCTTATTGCTGTTTAATATTCAAAGACACTAGTCCATATTGCATTTGGATTAGCTGTACAGCCCTACTTTTGATTTATTCATCTAACATTTGCCACATTCTGTGACATATCATGTTATACAGTTAATTCCATTTTTATAAATGATACCACAAAAATCTGAGTTACATTTCAGAGTTGCATTTTCTTCGTAACGACATGCATAGTTATTCCCTATTAAGTGTTTGAACGCTAAATCTCCATACCAGCTTTAACACTCTTTGGTCTTTGAAACAGATTCTGAAATCTTGTGTATATCCAATGCACTTTCAAGTGAAGATGTAGTGGTGCATGGTTGGGGGTTTTGGAGCATGTCAGCGTAGCTTTATTCTGTCAATGGGAGCCCGACTTCTCATATGGGCCAGTTCAGAGTAAAGAAGCAGTGTTGTACAGAAAACTCTTAAGGCAAAAGAGGAAGGAAGCGGAAGTCTGGAAGATGAGAGGATCGTGGTAGGGCCACAGGGAGTTTCAAAGCTGGGTTTCTTAGCCTACGAAGACTCTGACCCCTCGCATTGAAATGAGATACAACCACCTACGATGCAGAACCGCAAATGTACGGTCCTCGGGGTGCTGTTATAGTGCTCGGCATTCCAGCAGCTATCTGAAACATAAAAAGCACTGGCCATAAAGGCTGGAGTTTCTTAAGACGATGTGCGAAGTTTTATGCATATAATATCAACCAACTTCTGCCAAGCTCCACTGGGGAGCCATACAAGCGTGTCATGACATCGGAAAAGCAAAAGCGCATATCTTGACCGCCGGTGGGGATCCATGGGGAAGACAAAAACAGACTTCCTGGTACTTAACGTAGAAAGGATATGACGCTGGAAGGCTTGAAAACAAAACCCTTCCCAGTTCTCCATTTGAATAGACTTAATTTAAGCCTACCTGTCAGTCGGAATGAGCTGACTTTATCAGCTGTTCAGGGATGAAAAGGGGTGTGGGGGTTTATCACATCTGCATTTTTTACAAGCACTAAGCAATTTATGATCCCCTGTCAACGCGCCAGCGTAGGTGGGCATTGACTATTCAGGCAGCTGCATTATCACATAAAACACTTCCTGCAAATTCCCTTTCACACCCTGCTGAGACAATTGGATGTTGCTTCTGCTCAGTTTGGACCTGTCTTGTGTTGTTTGCATGTTGAAAGCATAACAAAAGGCATGTAATATCAGCAGGGGATTAGAGGGTTAGTTCACCCAAAAATGAACATTGTGTTATCTTTTATGCACCCCAAAGGAACACAAAAGGAAGAAAGGTTGCTTTTTTCCTTACAATTAGCTTTCAAGCTTCAAAAAGTCTTATAAAACTAAACTAAAGTGGTCTACATGACTGAAACCATATTCTAGTTTGAGGGACAAACGGACTGAACATTTTGTTGTTATTCACTGATAATTTTCCCTTCCTGTGAGCCCTGAACCACTGGCACCAGATTAGTGCGTCAGTGAACTGAACTCGAGAACCACATCGGTTTGATTCGAATCATTTCGATGTTTTTGTGAACTGAAGCAACCGATTCAATAAAACGATCAGACTCAAGTAGTTCACAAATCAGACATAACTAGTTTTCTCATGTATTAGTGAATGCGCACAAAGAGATTTTCAGTAAATAACGATTCATTTTTGGTCAGTTTCTTGCACAAAACTATTGTATGGAACATACTATAGCATTTATGGTACTTTTATGGTGCTTTTTTTTTGCCATTTTGGAGCTTGACAGTGCCAGTTCTTGTTCACTTTCATCATATTGATAAGACTAGCAAGGACATTCTTCAAAAAAGTCATCTTTTGTGCTCCACAAAAAGAAAAAGAAAAGAAAAAAGAAAGCCATACATGTTTGACCGTAGTTTCATTTTTGGGTGAACTATTCCTTTAAAGAAAAGAGCCCTTCAGGACATCTGCTATGAATCACTTGATCAATAACGCTTGCATACTAAGCAGGCAGAGAATGAAAAAAAGATTGCATATCAGGAGGCCAAGGGTGATTAAGTTTTTCCCAAGTGTCACTTTAAGTCTAAATCCATGTGCCATTCTCCAATAAATGTGCAATTGAAATTAATTGATTAAAAGAAAAGGGATTGAGGAATGTGTGAAGGTTTGAGAGCTTTTGTTTCCTCACCACCTAATTGCTTATTGATGGCAGATGTATGGAAGGAAATTAACCTTAGCGAACACTATTAGCTCTCTGGGAAACTGAGACTTGTCCTAAATTGGAGAATGATATGCTGTCACTTGATATTGCGTAGGGGACTATAATACGCACCTGCACGCACAACCAAGACGCAGAACGCTGGCCCTGAATTGATGGCGTCCCAGAGCCATAAAAGAGAATGTTAAATGTTCTGTTTGTTAAATGCTCACAGTGGTCTTGATGGATGAGACCCCATGGTGTCTGTTTATAGCAGTGGCTAGTCAAGGCTAATTAACCGTGTGCTCTCACAACTGCTTCACGAAATGAGCCAAGCATACCAATACAAACCAATGCCAGTCAGAAAAACCTATTGGCCGTATCATGTGAATTAGCCAGACTAGATTTCTGCTTAACGCCATTACTAAATTCCACCTGATAATCAAACACTCAATTAATCAGAGATTTGATGCCAAAACGATAGTAAGGTTGATTGTAAAATGATTAGAGAAGTGCTTAGCCTACTGCGCAAGGTAATTCTGATAAATTCCCTCCTGCTGTGATGGCAGGTTTTCTTTCAGTCCATATTCATGTTTCCCCCGATTTCAGTTCATAAATTGTTGGGAATTTATAATGCTAACTAACATAACAGTAAAGTCAAACACATTCAAGAACCTATCGAAGAAAGGTTAGTATACACGATTAAAGAAGAAGACTGAGATTGAGACATTGCTTTTTTACGGCAAGTAATATGGAGTAACAATATTGCCAGTTACTTGTCTGTTTTTTGCTCCAACAATAGTTCCAAAAGAAACCATTTTGCATCTCTGAGTAACAAAGTGAGGTGGTGTTTAATTCCCGAATTAATCTGTCTTCAAACTAATGATTCAATGACTCACCCATAAAGACAAGTCTCTTGTTTAGTTTCTGGATGAATCAGCGTTTTGAATGAATTGGTTGAATGATTCAATGACTCACTCAAAGATAATGGCTGAATTTGTAATAACCAGGGCTTTACATTAACTTTTTTGCTCACCAGCCACTGTGGCTAGTGGTTTTCCAAAGTTACTAGCCACTCAGCATTTTCACTGGCCACAATTTTACTGTTGGGAAATTACATTTTATATGATTAAAGTTGACTTTGGCATGCTGAAATTACTTGATTTTGAGTAATTTTAATTGATTTAGAAGATTTAAAACCCTTTCAAATTTACAAATGCAGATTGACCTCCTAAATTAAGACTACATTGTATATCAGCTGGTATGCACAGGTGGGCAAGGGGTGGGCAATATGAGCATAGGCTAATATGAGAAATTAATATGAGAAAAAGTTATTTTTTGTTAGGCTATATAAAAGAACAAAGAAGCAAATTACAAAAACAATAGTACATTTAAAAAAAAAAAAAAAAACTTTTTTCAGATACAGTAGGTATACAAATATTTAACATCTTTTGTTGTTTGATTAACATTAATGATTTAATTGGGCTGCTGAATGCATGTCGTAATATACTGACACATATCCATACCCACCTGTTTACGTCCACTTAAGCCATAACCGACTGTATTCACGCGAGATACTCCACATGATGGACATTTTGACATCTATGTGTGTGTGTATTCAGGCGCAAGGAGAACTGATCGCGCACGCGACAGAGCGCTTCTGTTGTGTGTCATTCAGCGCTATTCCGCCGATCCCGCCTTCACTAACTGCAAGTTAATCGATAAAGAATTGTAATTTAATTGTAATTTTGTGATATGACGATCTTGGCATTGCATTTGGCTGTAGGCTGAAATTATATTCAACCCGCCAAAGTGGCTAGTGGGAGTGGCTGTTTTACCCGCCACAGCTGAAATCTACCCGCATTTGGCGGGCTGGCGGGTGTTAATGTCAAGCCCTGGTAATAACATACTAGAATACTACTTTTACTTTCTGCCATTTAAATATATAGCAGAAATAGTAAGTGTAGTATGCAATTTCTAATTCAACTTGTTTTGTTCATGAAAAAAATCTAGTGTTTTTGAATGAATTAGTCAAATTAATTATTCATTCACTCACACACTCATAAAAGGCAGTAACTTGATTTGTTCCTAAATGAATGAGCGTTTATGAACAATTATGTTGTTATATAAATGATTCATTGACGCACTAATAAATCATTTGGTACCATCTATTGGCGTAACGTCGTGACTTGCTAAAAGAGTCACAGAAAATCCCCACCAATAGCCTGTATACTATATATATTTATATGTATGTATATGTATATAAATATATAAAGATAAAGTATTTAAAAAGTACTGTATTTTAACATCCATGTTAAAAGGTCGCGGGTTTAAGTCTCAGTACCGGCAGGAAATGTAGGTGGGGGGAGTGAATGAATAGCGCTCTTAATATTATGCAATATTATCAATAAATAATACTATGGCACATTCATAATTAACTACAAAGGCAGTCTGGGGGTTTATCATCAGAATCATCTCAACTCCACTGTTTTGCGTTGGAGTTTATAAGAGAAATCATATCTGCTCTGGATGTTGTCAGTAGGGAAATCTAAAAAGCCAAGACATTGGAATAATCCTTGATGGAATGTTTGAAACGATTAAATGCTATGGCTGCCATGCTTGGCACACAACAATACCTTGTTTAATCCTTTAACGGATTAGGAATGTTGCTCGATGTGATGGAATTACAGCTTTTTCACACTCAATTTGATTACACTATCAAGGTTCTTGAGTGTGTTTTATTTATTTATTTTTTAGACAGAAAACACGTTTTTTTTTTTCAAAAAGGAGGCAATTTTGTTAATTTCGTCACACAAAGCTGGTCTCTCATCTATGTATGTTCTGTCTTATTTTATCAAGTTTTACTGTCACAGTCAAAGAAAAAACTGATATATTTGTATTGAAAAAAAAACAGAAACAAAAAAAACATTGAATGTGTACCCAAGGAGTCATTTTTATTCTCAGATGATCAAGTTGGAAAATCATCACCGCCGTCATGCCCACCTGCAATTTTCTGCTGTAAACTAAGCTCCACAAAAGAAAAACACACATTGGAGAGAAAAACACTAGGAAGGTCACTATAAACCTATAGTTTTGTTGTGATGTATATAACATCAGAATCACCAGAGTTGGTTCATTGGTCTCCTCACTGACCCTGAAGTAAATCTTTTTCATTTCACTGCACGTGTCTCCTAAATCTGCCACCAACACTGAGATGAAGCCTTAAAAAAATCCTCAGTAAATCTGATTGATTGGTTGGTTGAAAGATATAGTTGTTCCGTGGTGGCTTTTAAGATGAATTATTATATGTGAATGGCACAATGTTACTGTAAACTCAGATCTGAACACAAGGACATGATGACAACAGAACTCATAAGCACCGTCAGACTGGGAGTGTTTCTGTGAATTTCCGTTTGGCAGCTGTTGAAGTAAAGTGTGTGTAACGTCTGTATTTTATATTTTGAAAACTAAAAAAATTCACTTACATGATAGTGTTGAGTGAGAAACAAACTGAAATTTAAGATACGCACTAATCTTCACCTCCAGTGAGATTTAACTGCTGCAACCAGATCACTGACTCAGTGAGTGGATCTCGAGAAGCGAATCAGTCCAATTCATGAACAAATCATTCAGTCGAAACAACCAATTCATTAAAAAGATTCAAGTGAACAATTACTTTTCATTTCTTCTTTTTAAATTTGGACATTGAGCCTGTAATAAAGATTGATTGGATTCATTCATGAATCAGACATCACTACTTGAACTCTCATGGATGAGCCATGAGCGAGGATGGATGTCAAGATTTTCAGTTCGGTCTGTTCCTCACGCAAATCTGTCTTATGACATGAACTGAAACATAGCATACATTTTTGTCCTTTCTGAAGCTTGAAAGCTTCGGCCCTCGGTTACTGTAATTGCATAAAAACATCAACCAAACCAGTCTTACACAACAAAAGATAGAAAGTCTTACAGGTTTGGAATGACATGAAGGTGAGTAAATGATGACAAAATGTTAATTTCTGGGTAAAATATCCCTTTAATATGCACAGACAACAATAAGTAGGCCCTTAGTAATCAATTTCCCTGAAAAGCATAAACACTGTGCAATACTATCAAAACACTGCTCTTTTTGAACATCAAAATCAGCCGCACATAGCAACAGTGACTCAACTAATGGCATGAGTTGAGGGCGGGGCTACCTGTTTGACTGACCAACAGCAAGTGGGGAGAGTAAACCATTGTAATATAACAGTAATTTCTGGTAATTGCACAGAAATTATAGAAGAGTTCTTTTTAAGACAGCCATGAAAAACATTAAAACCACACTTGGAAGGAACATTCAGGAACCCTGCTAAGATGCTACACTCTAGACCATTCACCTCTTAAGTGGTTTTAAAAAATGCATGTTTCTTTATAAAAGAGCACACAATAAATGTTTCACCACTCCACCGTCATCTTTCCGACCCTTTTCCCTTCTTTGAAAAAGTGTGTGAACATTTCCATCCTCTCATTAGCCACACCGTCAAACCATTCATCCTAATAGGAGCAGCCATATTCCTTTTGCAGTATGATAGCCTGAAGCACCATTACTTTGCTCTCTTTAAAAAATAACAGCAAATCGTTTTTTTCCCCTTTATTTGAGGAACAGGGACATTTATCCGAGAGTTCCCTGTGGACACATCTCGTTGGCCTGGTAATTAAAGGATTTAGTGGCCCTTTGAGCCCAGGGGAAGGAGTCGTCTACATCCCTTCTCGCCCTCCTCCGACATCTGTTACTAAGATCTATTGGGTTCTCGATCAAAACACAGGGGACACCGGTCAAATCTGCCTCTTTTTCAGGGGAAGTCATATACTCATAACTTTCCTAATGGATTATTTACGTGCCTCTGTTTTGGTAAACCATATTTTGCATCCTGAGACTAATCAGCCAGTGTTTGCAGAGGTCTTCAGACATTTGACTCTGACTACAAGAGAGTGGTGTCTGACTAGGCTTCATCAAACTGTTTATCAACAGTTTTATTATGAGTACAATGAAGGTAATGACAGATAATCACACAAAACCACTGATACCTTCCTGATTAATTCAATAAAAAAAGCACCTATCAACAAGCAATCACATTATCTAACTTTAGTTGAAATTTATGCTGGCACAAATCATACAACTCATTCAAACATATGGGGGAAGGTTCTTTGGGTCTAATAGTAAAGAATTGGACCGGTATGACAAAGTTTGTGGGTTCAGAGATCTGGGAATTGGACAGTTACAAATACAGTCCCTTCTGTATCACCATTGACATGTAACCCCAAGTTACTCCAGAGAGACTCACCGTGAAATTAATGTATTATGAGCTGCTTGGGATGAAAAGTGAATATTAAACTGCACGTAAGTGCAGGAAATTACCTTTGTTGACTAGAATGTCTTCAACATGCAGCACAATCAGACTTTTAAATGGTTTCTCTTAAGAAATACACTGTTAAAACAATGCACTATTAAAACAATGCCAATTTACAAATCTCATCTACAACTTGTTTTTTTTTTTTTTAATGCTTAGTTTCTAAATGTCTCTTTCAATGGATTTTAATGGTTATATGCTCTTGGGAGCCATTAATTCACTGCACATAAAACACTGTGGTTAGTGCAAACCATGTTTATCCTCATTTCAGATGGTATTAAATATAATCCGAGTCATATTTTCTTTTACCTTGCATCATATTTCTTTCATGGTTTTCCAGGATGATAGCTTCTACCAAGTGGCAAATGAATTTGCAGCTAAATACTGTTGGTTTGATTGGGTGCATGGCACAAAAGGTATAGGAAGCGTTTTCATCTCCCTTTCAAAAACTAGTAAGCCTATTTAATTTGCTACCCTATGTATGATTAAATGGCTAGTTGCATTTTATTATTTGCATTTAGCATTGCTTTTCCCTGCTGTGTGCAATCACAAACGAATGCTGTAATAATATTAGATCAATTTAAAATAATGATCAAGTCTTTTTATGTGCTTTTTATTTTGATTGTATGCTCAAACTGGACTTTAATGTTAAAAAAAAAAATCTTTACTCTGTTAAACAGCATCCATCTAGGATATCAGCAGGATTATGTGCAGCAAGGAAATGTCTAGCTATGTTCTTCATACAGATGCAGAACTTGTGGATTACATATTCAAGGTCTTTTCTGCACTCCTCTACGGTATGGCAAATAAAAAAGCTTCATTCTCAAGAGATCATTTGATGTATCCTCCCTGTGAAGTAAACACTAGCATAAGATCATCTGAACAGCAATGTATTATTCACAGTCTTGAATGACATAACTGTTCATACTTTGAAACGAGGCAGAACAGATACTTTCATTCAGTTTGAACCTAGACACATAAACTTGCTCTGAGAGACCGCAAGATTCTGCTCTGACTTTAAACTAGTCTATAGGCCAGACATCAGAAAACTCCATAACTGCATCTGAAGAAGCCAATAATATGCAATGGGAAATGAGCATTGCTCTCTTTCAGATGCACTAAAAAGGTCCCAATGTTGTGTACAGGAGTCAATGATATCAATCAATTTCTATATATTACAATATTTGTGATATATATATATATATATATATATATATATATATATATATATATATATATATATATATATATATATATATATATATATATATATATATATATATATATATATATTTATATATATTTATATATAGCAGCTTTAAGTCACTTGTCTTGACTTGGATACATTTTATTTTGTAATACCAAAGGGAAGATGAGAACTGTGCAAGAATATTGCAGCTCTAAAAGGATCCACCACTGATGACAACCGCAGCGAACATGCAGCAAAACTCCAGCTTGACAACTTCTCTTTATGAGATACATCCCTGCCGCGAGTTATCTCTTCAAAAAGTGGCGGTACATAACTCGATTGCTTGAATATGTTTACCAAATTTGTGGTAATGTACAATTCACCTGCAGGTGTGTAGCCTAATAAAGTATACAGTGTTAGACATTACTACAATAAAAAATATGACAGCGATAGATATGGATTAGCAGATTTACAAATAACTTTAAAAAGTTACACAAGGCGACATCTTTTTAAAAACATTAAAGGGTTAGTTCACCCAAAAATGAAAATGATCCCATTATTTACTCAAGCCATCCTAGGTGTATATGACTATCTTCTTTCAGACAAACACAATCAGAGATATATTTAAAAATATCATTGCTCCTCAAAGTTTTATAATGGTTGTGAATGGGAGGCCACATTTTGAAGCAAAAAAAAAGAAAATGGATCCATCCATAATAAAAGTAATCTATATGGCTCCAGTGGGTTGATAAAGGCCTTCTGAAATGAAGCAATGGGTTTTTGTAAGAAACATTTTTTTTCTTAAATTCTTTTATTTAAAACTTTATCAACTATAATAACTAGCGTTCGGCAGCCGGCCATACGCATCGATTTGCGGCGGAATAGTAATCCCTAACCCGACGCAATGACGAACGCAGAAGTGCAGAGGATAGAGCAAAACAAAACACCGGTCATAAATTAGAAGTCTAAAACAAGTAATTTTAAACAGAAGTGTCTGAGGATTTTGATATGAGAAAAGGATCTTGAGTTTGTTGCACAGCCCTATTTGTTTAAGCCGGGGGAGGTGTCTAAGCTTACGATACTCCTACATCCTGTGTCATACAATGAGTCAGGGGTTACTCTTCTGTTGACTTGCGCAATATGCATACGGTCATCCACTGGAAGCTAGTTATTTGAATTTCATAAAGTTTTAAATATGGATATTTGTCTTACAAAAACGCATCGCTTCACTTCAAAAGGCCTTTATTAACCCACTGGAGCCGTATGGATTACTTTCATTATGGATGGATGAAAACGTGGCCCCCCATTCACAATCATTATAAAGCTTGGAGGAGGAAAAATAATTTTTTTAATATATCTCCGATTGTGTTCGTCTGAAAAAAGATAGTCATATACACATAGGATGGCTTGAGTGTGAGTGAATTTTCATTTTTGGGTGAACTATCCCTTTAAGAAAACATTTTTATGTCATCTCAAACTTGGCAGATTTTCCCCAAGAATTTCCATGACCATAATCAAAAAATCTCTCAAGTTAATAAAGATAAATATATAATATACTGTAAACATTATTATATATATATATATATATATATATATATATAGAATTTTTTTTAATGTCTACTTTTTAATTTAAACTTATAATTTCATTTAATTCATGTTCAACAAAGAGATTGAAAACACATTGGTAGGTTTAAATAATATTTCAATAAAAAAACTATACAAGGACGTAGATCAAACAACATTAAGCAAATAATATTTTCATAATGTCAGCACAACATTTGCGAATTAACATTACATTTAAATTAAAATATCAAACTTTTTTTTATATTAAGTCTTTTTCAACAAAGATTGCCATGCAAATTGCTGTAGATTTAAAAATAGCTCTTTTGAATGAAGGCCAACTACTTTTATGCAGAACTTGCTATGGTCCAATCTCAAATGACACATTTTGTTGATGATGTTTACTTGTCATCCCTTTGCACCATCTTATTGAGCCTGCATCGATGCAGGCTCCACTTCTACCTGTCATTACATTACCAAGAGGGCAGTCTTTGGGAAAGACAACAGACCTACAAAACCTATCAAAGCTTGAATCCCTTTATGAGAAAGAAAAGGCAGTAGAGAGAAGCTCCGAGACTGGAGTCAGCTCTTTGAAATAGTGTTCCCAGGACGAGCAGTGCCATGAGATAAAAGGCTCTAGAGCGCAATTTAATCACATTGCCCATTGTGCTTTTAGCATTTGCATTTGCCCCACGCCCTTTTCATTTGCATTCGTCATTACTGTGCTGTCAGCTCTTATCGGAGTTGCTCTATCCTTCCTTTTAGGGGAGGAAGGGAGCAGCCTGCCATTGAAAGCGGCCTTTGCAGCGCCATGAAGTTGCAGGGGCTTCAAAATGCACTCTGTCTGTTGGTTGGGAGATGGGACTGACAGACCATGCCAAACGCTGGTGTCACTTCGTACAAGTTCACCAGTTACAGAGCTCATTAATCACACTGATGTCATTAAGCGATGTTGGTTTCCATGTGGGCCTGTGCATGCTCCCTTCTGGATCCATTCGTCCATTTGCCGCCGTATGGTTTCGTTCACACATCACCCTGTGGTGAAAGCTGTCATCTGTGTGGCTCTTTTGTTCAAGCTGCGCTTCTATAGATACTTAGGAATCATCAAAAGTCTCTGACGCAGAACTGAACTTCAAGGCCCACGGCTATTGTTATTTAAATGTCACGTTAAACAGATAAAATTCTTCCCAAACTTTTCTCCAAGTTTCTTTTACTAGTCGGGTCGATTTGTTTCTCCGCTTCCCTTCAACTTAAGCTTGGTCACACAATAGCGACTCGCGAATGATAGGAAATAAGATGCGTCATGGGTATAGGCGGCTTTAACTGTCACTTTTTCTCGTCGTCTTTGAAGCCCCCGGCTGCTAAAAGCAGGCCTGGACTTGGAACACGCCAGCTTTAATGGAGACGAGTGGGACGTGAGAGAGGATTTAGAAGAAAACCGATGGAGCGAGGGGACAAAGAAAAGGGTTTTTGCTAAAAGAGAGCAGGAGAGTGGCAGATGGGCACCCAGTGCCTGTCACAGCTTCTGTAATGCCACGACTGGCACCCGTAGCCTTAAAGTCGGTTCATATCTGCTGGGGGCCCCCATCACAATCTGTTTGGATTTGGCCTCTCAAACCCTTCCTTAAAGGCAGCTGGGCAATTTACAGAGCCCCTACACTCCGGTTCCTTTAAGGTTCCCCTGAGGTTCAAATCAGTAGACATGGTCCAGACATCTTTTTTTATAACACCAAATTTACAGACCAAAGAAAAAATGGGGCCATAAATTTATATGAGGCCAAAAAGAGTTTCCCGCCGGTATCCATCATTCGATTCTCAGTGCTGTCCTATAGTAACGCACGTCATATGAGCGATGCCCCTCGCGGCCGTACAGACGGGTGACATCACATACCAGATGACAGACGCTTCCAAGCCCCCGACCTGTCAGCATGTAAGCAAAGCTTTAGTGGTGCAGCTGAACTTCCATATTTTAGAGCACCACGCCAAGAGGCTTGGTGTGGCCCACACAGGATTTAGACAGATGGAGAATGATGCTTTTCTGAAAGCTTCCAACCACCAGAAAGCTCCATTTGCTTGCCCCAGAGCACAGACCCAGTTTTTCTAGTCAAGAGCAGGGGAGTACAGCCTAGACATTTCCACTCCAGGGCCAGCGTGACAAAACAAATACAAGCCTCGCTTGTAGATGCTTTTCCCAGAACACAATTTATCAGAGCTGTTTTTCAAAAGTATGTTTAAGTGGGATCTTCTTGGCACAGTTTAATATTTGTGACCTATACTTTAGTAAAAGTTTATGATTGTTTGATAATTTTATAATAAATACAAAAATATCTGAAGTCAAATGTTAAAAAGTATATGTGGCTGTGGGTGACAATTTTCTCAATAATGAATGCATGGATATATGGATATATGGAGATATGGAGATCATATATATAATAAAAAATTTGATATTATTTGATTTGTAAACTAGTTGGGTCCCACTTTATATTAAGTGGCCTTAATGTACTTAAATAAAAAAATAAGTACAATGTACTTATTGGGTTCATACTGAATTGCAAAACACTTTTGCTGCTTTTGAGGTGAGATACAGGTAAGGTTAGGGAAAGCTTTGGTGGTATGGGTAGGTTTAAGGGTAAGGATAAGGGTTAAGGGATGGGTCAACAGTGTAATTATAAATGTAATTACAGAAATTAATTACAGATGTAATTACATGCAGGTGTTTTTAAAATATAAGTACAATGTAAAAACATGTATGTACACAATAAGGGCATTGTATCAAATGATTAATTTAAATGTAAATACATAGTAGTTAAGGCCACTTAATATAAAGTGGGTCCACTAGTTGTACTAGCATTACATTATAATGATTTTAAATAAAAGATTCAACAACAAAAAAGCAACATAAAAACAATGTAATGAGAATCACCATTGACAATAATTGGAATTACATTAAAAATCAGCAGTAAAACACCCACACACATTATTATGATTACAATTGCACAAGAAAATGCTTAATTCTCCTTAAAATAATGTCATCAACAAATCTTAATGGCCCTTAAAAAATGGTTCATTATCTCTATGGAAAATATTTTTTATTATTTCTACTTTGATTCAGAGAAAACGGCAAATTGGGTATTTTCATTTAACTGCTTCCTCAGAAAAACATAGCTCCATCTTGATCTAAACTTTGTCTCAGTCATGCTGACACTTAATAATTTATCATGAACTTTAGCATGACAAGATGTCTCGTACCGAGAAGTTCCTTTTCCCAACTGATGGGGACTGTGCCAGTTGGCATTAATGCCGGCCAAGTGTCTGTAGGTTGGTGTATCTGCAGTGTGTGTATAGGAAAATCTCTGCAAGGTCAATGTTGATTTAAAAGAAAAACAGTCCTGCATTTTATCAGCAGGGCAAAAGGACAACAGTTGACTTCAGGAACAACTGAAAAATAAATTAATCTTAAATTGCTGTTTGGGAGGATTAGACAAGGTTGGCAGCTTTAGGTTGCATTCTTTGATGCAAATGGCCAGTTGGCGGATAACGCACAATAGAGCAATTCACTGACATTATGGACTCATCCTCATGTCATTCTAAACATGTATAAGACAAAAAGAAAGCTTTTAAAGGGGACCTATTATGCCCCTTTTCACAAGATGTAATTTAAGTCTCTGGTGTCCCTAGAATGTGTCTGAAGTTTCAGCTAAAAATTTGCTTGTCAAAATTGCCCCTATTTAGGTGTGAGCAAAAACATGCTGTTTTTATGCGTTTTTCTTTAAATACAAATTCACTGCGGCTCTCTGCCTGCTTTCCAAAAGAGGGCGGAGCTTTTATGACGATTGTCAGTAATGGTGTTCAGCCTTACATTGTTCAAACTGGAGTCGGACACTGATGGAGAGACTCAGGAAGAAGTTACAACTTTTAGAATGCATCCGGACTTTTCTGAATGGTTGGTGGATAAATTTATGTAGTTGCTGTGGAGTTGGTCTAATATTTTTTTCCAAAATATTGCTCCTTTTTTAGCAAGCGAGCTTGCCAGGGTCAACTTGCAGGCTATCCAAGCTAACGAGACTCTAAATAGTGTTCTGTGCTTGTCTGTGCAGCAAACAACAGAACAGTTAGCATGCTTAGCTCAAACTTTTGCCATGGCCTTAGAACTGGTACACCGTTATCGTTTGTGAAAACAAAAGGACGGCTCATTGTTTCACATGCTTGCAGAGAAAGGCTTGCCAAAATAAAGTTACTGGATTGTCCTTTTTCACGTTTTCTGGGTTGGTAGATGCGCCGGTGACTCGATTATAGCACTTGAACACAGAAAAAGTCAGATTTTCATGATATGTCTCCATTAAAGAATGTACTGGTCATACAAATAATGAGGATTTCAAACTTTAAAAAAATATGTAAAATTGGCTGATACAACCTCTGCATTACATTCATTACATAAAATCTTCTGAAGCAATAGCTTAGTGTGAGAAACATACCGAAATATAAGTTTTACATGAGAGTTCATGAAAGAAATGGTCTAGAACAACATGATGGTGAATAAAACAGTGCAGAATTCTCATGTTTGGGTAAAGTAATCCTTCTTCTGAGACCGTCTGAAATTGGAAGCTCTGTCTTGGAAAATGGCATGTTTTAATAAACGCTGTGTATCTTGAAAAAAGCAACAAAAAATCTGTCATTGAAACAAATTATTCCTTTTTAAATCATTCTGAATTAGGTGCACATTCACGTGGCACCTTCCCTCATTATTTCCTCATTTCACAGAAAGGCTGACCTGAGCTTGTACCGCGGAACAGCGTGTAGCAGGGGACATAATTACTAGTGACGCACCAAAGACGTGAAGGTTTGTCCAGCGCTGTGAGAGAAACGTGGTTTTTGAGTTTTGAACAATGTGAGGGAAGGTGATCAGGGCTCTATACTGTGCAGATTTGATTCCCCGCAGGTGTTTTTGGCAGTGTGGACCTCAGTCTCTGCCAGAACCACTACTTCTGTGAGACCGGCCACATGGTCCCACTGTTGGCCTGTTTGAAACACCACTGCAGTGGAGTCAATGCGGTACTAACAAGCTGTGCTGTTGTTTAAATATATGTATTTTAATTTTTTTTTTTATTCAAGACCTCTAATGACAGTATACCATGCAGAAACTGATAGGAATACTAATTTATTCCTGAGTTTGAGTTTAGGAATTTTGCTCATTGATTATGCAGTTGTATGAGCTTGTGTTTGCTCTGTTATGTTGCAAATAAGCTATCAGCATGGGGACTGGAAGCAGCTTCATCTCCATTCCAACCTCTAATAAACACACCGATGGGCAGGACCTCTCCCTCTTTTCTGCGGCGCTAAAATTTTAATGACTAAATATGGATATTTCAAACTTGATTTTTGGTTTCTAATTAAACAATGTGCTCTGTGCCAGCTCCGAATTTTCTTTCCATTTTCATACGAGATACCAAGCATTGTAATTTAGTATCTGTAAAGAATGCACGAGGGTATATTGTTGTTTACAAAGCTTGTTAAAAACAACACTGAAGCAATATAAAAAAACAATTGTTTACATCCACTTGAATCTCCACACTACGTATATCTCAGCATAGAGCTTCACGTTTCATTTCCCAATGTGTCCCATGCTATTTGGACACAGTCACAGGGATTGAATTAAAATGACTTAGTCCAAAGCTCAGGAGTCTGTAAACATCATCTATTTGACTGCTCCATAGAATGGAGAATAAAAAAAAAAAAGGGAAAAAAAAAAAAAAAAAAAAGCTATTTTCCACATGGGATATTCTGAATGTAGTGGATTGCCAAATAGGCTAAATTGAATCTGAGAGGTTGCCTCTGGACAGGAGTCATTTTTTCTAATGCTGTCTATCATTATTCAGCAATGACAGTCATCTATACATTTCAAAAGGAAAGATGAGCCAATAATTACCATTATATAATTACCATTCAGTTTCAGTTAAAAAACAAAACAAAAAAAAAAAAACAGCTGATTTTGGACTTAAATTTCAATCTATTCCTCATGCAAAGTTATTGCATGGATTCAGAAGACTTGGATTATAAAGCACATAAGTCATTTGGTCCACTTCATTGCTTTATAGCACATATAGTATGATATGGGAGAATATGGAGCTCATATGGCCTCATAGGCCAAAAAAAAAAAAAACATGCAGAGGCCCAAACTAAGCAAATTATGCAATTTGTTGCTGTTGCTGATATTTAATTGACCAAAAAGTAAAAAATTCTGATGTAATGTACAACAATGAGATCTTTCATTTTATGTAAGTGGTCTAGCAGACTACTTACATAAAATGCATATAAATATATAAATATCAGTTGTCTTACTAAGATGATATTTAAATGTATTGCTTTATGATAAAAGTGCTGTAGTTTTTATTGTGGGGGTCAAACAATGCAATGCGATGATGACTGTGAATAAACATTCCTCAAAAGCCTGATGTATCATATTGGTAATCGTACTTTAACATGATTTTCCCAAAAAAAAAACCAAAAAAAAAAACAAACATATTGATTATTACTTAAACTAAGTTGCTTCAGTCCAGTTAGTTTTTATCATAAATTATCACTAACAATATAAAAGTTTAACATGATTTTCCAAAAAAAACAAACAACATATTGATTATTATTTAAACTAAGTTGCTTCAGTCCAGTTAGTTTTTATCAGAAATTATCACTAACAATATAAAAGTTATTCTTACATTTACTTCATTTAAATCAGTACAAAAAGTCTGACAGCAAAAAGACGTGAACGATGACCTGAAGGGGGACGTTTTTTAAAGGTGCCCTAGAACTTTTTTTTAAAAAGATGTAATATAAGTCTAAGGTGTCCCCTGAATGTGACTGTGAAGTTTCAGCTCAAAATACCCCATAGATTTTTTTTTATTAATTTTTTTAACTGCCTGTTTTGGGGCATCATTATAAATGAGCCGATTCAGGGTGTGTGGCCCTTTAATTCTCGTGCTCCACACCCACGGAGCTCGCGCTTGCCTTGAACAGTGCATAAACAAAGTTTACACAGCTAATATAACCCTCAAATGGATCTTTACAAAGTGTTCGTCATGCATGCTGCATGCATGCGTCGGATTATGTGAGTATTGTATACTGTTATATTGTTTACATTTGATTCTGAATGAATTTGAGGCTGTGCTCCGTGGCTAACGGCTAATGCTACACTGTTGGAGAGATTTATAAAGAATGAAGTTGTGTTTATGAATTATACAGACTGCAAGTGTTTAAAAATGAAAATAGCGACGGCTCTTGTCTCTGCGAATACAGTAAGAAACGATGGTAACTTTAACCACATTTAACAGTACATTAGCAACATGCTAACGAAACATTTAGAAAGACAATTTACAAATATCACTAAAAATATCATGTTATCATGGATCATGTCAGTTATTATTGCTCCATCTTCCATTTTTCGCTATTGTTCTTGCTTGCTTACCTAGTCTGTTGATTCACCTGTGCAGATCCAGACGTTACTGGCTGCCCTTGTGTAATGCTTTTCATAATGTTGGGAACATGGGCTGGCATATGCAAATATTGGGGCGTACACCCCGACTGTTACGTAACAGTTGGTGTTACGTTGAGATTCTCCTGTTCTTCGGAGGTCTTTTAAACAAATGAGATTTATATAAGAAGGAGGAAACAATGGAGTTTGAGACTTACTATATGTAATTTCCATGTACTGAACTCTTGTTATTCAACTATGCCAAGATAAATTCAATTCTTCATTCGAGGGCACCTTTAAGATTGTACTAAAAGGCCTTTTACTTGATAAAATCTAAATTATCAATCAGATGACAGAAGGCATGTAGTTGATTGTGTACAACAGGTTTTCAGGTCATCATGTTGATAATTCAGAGGACTTAGAAATGTGTGTATCAGATATGATAAAGCACGCCTGACAGGGTTAATGATGCTTGTATGGTGCTTTTATAACATTTTCCCTAATTTACTTTCATAATTAAAAAAAGCACCTGAACATTCTTCAAAATTTCTTTTTGTGTTTCACAGAAAAAAGGTAAGTCAATATGAGGGTAAATAATGCCTGAATTTTATTATTGGGTGAACTGTCCCTTTAAGACCTGTCCTGTGATCATGGAGAAGATTCATTAACTGTGGAGTGCAACTGAAGAAGATTGAAAAAATATCATATTTAGTCACTCAAAATGTACAATGGAAGCAAATACACTTCACAGGCTGACCTGACATGCACAAGTATCCCTCTCCAGATATTATAAAACACATGGGCTTGCATCTCAAAACCACTTTAGGCTCCTGAGACTGTGTAAATATCTGTAGCCCAGGTTTCTTTAGTGTCCAGCCAACACATGCTCGCAAGAGCCATAATTAGACAGTACAGACTGCTACTCAGTGGGCAGACGCGGAAACGCTGACATTTACTAAGTGTAGTTATTTGTAACTCATTAAATGGCAAGAAGCTATTCATCAGCAGGTCAACGTGCTTCCAGTGATGTCTCATTTGCATAGAACATTAAAAGAATAATTCATACTTATTTCCATATATTAGGAGACAACAAGGGAACCTCAAACAAACACACAAGCTCAAGAGGCTGTGAAAGTTCAAAACAGACCTGCTTTTATAAATAGGGTCCAGGTTTAAAACTAGATCAACCCTATAACAAGATCTAAATACATCAGCCAAATCAATTGTCCCTATAAAAGTCACAGTTCCCATGAAAACCACTAAAATACTACTGTGTCTTCCCACACTTTGAATCAACTTAAAGCATTCTGCGTATGGTCATCCGACAGAAGCTAGCTATGTGAATTTAAAAAGTTTTAAATTTGGATATTTTTCTTACAAAAACCCATCGCTTCACTTCAGAAGGCCTTTATTAACCCCCTGGAGTCGTATGGATAGGTGCATTATTTTTGGCTTCAAAACGTGGCCCCCATTCACAACCATTATAAACCTTGGAGGAGTAAGGATATTTTTTAAATATAACTCTGATTGTGTTCGTCTGAAAGAAGATACACCTAGTCATACACCGGAAAAAATAATTTTTTGATGCTGTTCACTTTATTTGAACAACTTATTTTGATTCAACACCATTGTATCAGGTTTCTGGTTTAAATGTGATTGATTCATGTTAAATTGACTTGAAACGATTACTCTTTGACTTAACTTGATGTTTTCATATTGGAATAACATGTTTCAATCAAGTAAACCCAACCAGGACTCAATCAAACAGGATTTTCACTTCCCATCATGCTTTGCAAAGGGGCTGAACTAAGAGTGTAAATGTTGAAATAAAATGTTATTTTAAGCAGTTTTTAGGAAGACGAGAAAATGGAAAGACTTTTTAATGTTTACTGTTCTATTATGTTGGTATTTCAAAGTTTCTGTTAATTAATAGTTTTAGGGTTACCATTGTGGTGAACTGTTGCACTTGTGCTTGGGTTGAGGACCTGCTAACAAACTTTCAAATACTTTAATAAGAAAGTAATCACTGTGGTAGTGCTCTGGGTTTCATTTCCCAAAAGCATTGTAAGCCTATGTTGATTGTAAAACCATTGCCACCAATGGACTTATGATCAGTTTAGGCTTTGCAATGTTTTTGGTTAAGGCAATTTAGGATGAATCCAGTATCACATCTAGATTTCTAACACAGAACATCACAAAAGTTATGTAAATCAGAAAATGAAACAAGAAGAATTAATTGTAAAAATCAATGTACAGTATTTAAAAACAATTTATTATTTATTTATTTTATTTTAAATGAACACAATTGATTCTAGTTAATTTAACATGGTTGATTCTATTGGATTTTACTTGTCTCAATCATGTGGAACCACTGTCCATGATTGAATATGTTGGCATGATTGAGTAAGTTGGACATAACTATTTTACATAGATTCTTCCTTAGTCAGTTGTTTTGTCACAACTCAAGGATTTTGCATAGAGTAAAAATAAACCTTTAATATTAATAAAAACTAAGTTGGCTGTGTTGACACAACGCAAGTACATTAAATTGGAATAACAGAATTGCATAATGCTGAAATAAAGCAACTTAATCATGTGGAAATCCTTTCCATGATTTTTTATGTTCATTCAAAGAGTTATTTTTTGAGTGTATACACATAGGATGGCTTGAGGGTGAGAGAATCATGGGATAATTTTCATCTTTGGGTGAACTATCCCTTTAATAGTCCTGCTTTTTAATTTTTTTTGTATATATTTGTACATATTATAAAATGATATACATTATTTTACATAACACTTCAAATACATTTAGTCTGGTTGGTTGTGTTAATGCTTTCGAACTTTATATTTAAAAATCAGTATATGTATATACTATATATATATATATATATATATATATATATATTTATATATATGTACTGTATTTTGTTCAAAAGTAGATTTTTTACTGTTTTTGAAAGATTTTATTTTATTTTATAATGCTCACCAACCAAGGCTGCATTAATTTGATCAAAAATACACTAAAAACAGCAATATTGTGATTTAAAAATAAGTCCTTTGTATTTTAAAATATAATTTATTCATGTGATGGAAAAGCTAAATTTCCAGCATCATTACTCCAGTCTTCAATGTCACATGATTCTTCTGAGATCATTCTAATATGCTGATTTGGAGCTCAAGAAACATTTCTTATCAATGTTTTTTTGAGGAAATCATAATATATTTTTCTCCATAATATAAGTTCAAAAGAACAGCATTTATTTGAAACATACATCCTGTGTAACATTACTGTCACTTTTGCTCAATATAATGCACCCTTTAAAATATAAATTTCCTGAAAAAAAAAAAAAAAAAAAATTCTCTAATGTTTGAGCAACAGGAATGCTTTTTGGAATGCTAACAGACAAAAATAAAACTTCAAGTCTGGACTGTTCATAATCTTACTGTGCACTATTCTGCATATCCACTGTGTTAAACGACTACTTATTGAAGCAAGAATTGTAGAAATAAAAATAGTCCCGCCCCAAACTCAAGCCATTGGCTGAACCAGTGATGCTTTGCTGGACTGGTCAGGATGCTCAAACAAACAACAAAGTTACTGTTCAGAGATAGTACCACCTTTTGGAATATCAACCTATAAATGGCTTATAATCATCAAGAAGAAGAAGAAGAAGAAGAAGAAGAAAAAAAACCTTTATAGGATTAGAAAAAAAGAAAAGAAAAAAAAAAGTCACTATTCTGACCCTCATGTCATTTCTAACCTGTATGTATTTCTTTCTTCTGTGGAACACACAAACAAGATATGAAGTCTGTTTTTTATGTGCTAATGAAACAGCAACAGCTGAAACATTCTTTAAAATCTCTTCTTTTATGTTCCACAGATGAACGTCGGTCGTACATTTTTGAAAAATGACATGAGGGTGAGCAAATGATGACACAATTTCCATATTTGGTCTTTTTTAATTAATATAGAGCATGTAATACATTCATCAACGATCATATCCTCTAATATTGTTTTAGCTACAACAATCTTGATTCAAGCACATTTTAAGAACAGGTTATGCATCTTCTCCAGTAAATTATCCAGACATAGGCAACTTTGTTTTTTTTGACAGCCGAAGGCTTTTGCCGACAGCTCTACTAGCTAGAGGGCCTCACTTCAGGGTTATTTAATGCTGTCACTCAAGCTGTTTACTGCCATTAGCATTTCATCCTGCAGGGTTTAAATGAGATCGCGCCGTACCTAGACTCCTGACAGCAGAACAGTGTCGTATTCAGCAGGTTATAAGCTGACCGAGATACTTCTATTGTTGTCCTAGATAATGCAATCCACGTACATGGATATCGTATATGCGTTTACAACTCTATACACAAGCTTTGACAGAGACCGAAACGTCTCTGTCGCCAAACATCATAAAGCATGCTGACACCCTAATTGCACAATGCTATTCCTGACATGGCTCATTCGCATCTTCTCCTGCCACTAAAAGGACGTACTCTGGCAGGTGCCAAGTATCATTTAGTTGATTTAAAAGGGTGATGATGTGCACATTATGCCATTTGTTTATTTGTTTACAGCCAAACATAGCTGAGGCAGCTATCCAAGTTTGCCCCCAGGCTCAGCAGTGCAAAATATCACACAGGAGTCAGTCACATGGTTCGAAGGTCATGCTAATGAAGAAAGAAAAAAAAAACTGATTGCGTAAAACTAATAGTGCGAATTAAAGTGTGCTCTCATTGTCTATCCTCTTTGACCAGGCTATAAACGGTCTACCGATTAATGTGCCGTACATATGAAGTGAGCAATTCTGACAAAGTACAGATGGTGTTAAGGTAGCCATATTTTTGTTGAGTAATTACCTGTCATGAATAGATAACAGGTTTGGCAACAATAATTCATGAAGCACTTGCTGAGTCCTGCCAGAGAGAGAAAAAACTGGGGGCATAATGTATCACCATCTACCTTTTTACAACACCATCAGCCTCTTCAGAGACTTAAAATAACACCAGGCCGTATAGATGCATATCCAAATTCCGCCATAAGGACACAGATTCCAGAGCATTAATCACAGACAGAGCTAAACAGACGTTGTGCTTTGTCTTTTCGGTTGAGCAGACCACAGAAACTGTCCAGAGATAACCTCCCATGTTTCAACAGAAATAGTCCTGCTATAATTGTAACTCAGGTGGAGACCTCGTTTCCATTTCACAATCGCTAAGTCACAATAGGTTAGATGAAGTGACTTAGAGCTTTCGGGCAAAGTCACATTCAACGAAATGAAACGATCGAGTCTTCATTTTGGAGTACAAGGTGTCATTTATAGTGACAAAAAAACTTTTCTCTTAAAAGGATACCCAAAAATCTAAAGTCTGTCATATTTACTCACTGTAATGTCGGTCCAAACCTGTATGACTTTCTTTCTTCTGCTAAACACAAAGGAAGAACTGCTTTGGCCATAAAAAGAAAGTCAATTGTGTCCAAAACAACATCATCTTTCAATGTATGAAAACAGACAAATTGCAAAATATCTTCTTTTGTGTTCCACAGAAGAAAGAATGTCATACAGGTTTGGAATGACACAAAGGTGAGTAAAGACAGAATCATTTATGGGTGATCCCTTTAATATGTAGAAAACGAAACAGTTAGTTGCAAATAGTTGACAGAACACTGTTTTTCCGTCACACTCTATGTGGATCAAATATGACAAAAATTTTGAAAAACATATTAGCGGTTATGAACTACAGTCCTTGATTCCATTGTGTTCTGATTTGATTTTTACCTTAGCTCCGTGGGTGTATAATTTTACTGAAATATTATTTCTATTGTCTGTGAGCAATGTGCTTTGTTAAAGTTTTATAAATAATATCGTGGGAGTACAAGGTAAATCAGCAGCAAATCAGCATATTAGAATGATTTCTGAAGGACCATGTGACACTGAAGACTGGAGTAACGATGCTGAAAATTCAGCTTTGCATCACAGGAATAAATTACTTTGTCAAATATATTTAAATAGTACACAGTTATTTTAAATTGTAATAATATTTCACAATATTACTGTTTTTTTACTGTATTTTTAATTAAATAAATGTAGCCTTGGTGAGCAGACGAAACTTCTTTTAAAAACATTAAAAATCTTAGTGGTTCCAAACTTTTGGACTGTACTGTATGTTAGGGGCTATGTTCATTCTCTATGAGGTCAAGGGAGGCATGAGAGACATGAACTCCTGCTGTAAATTTACCTGAGGGTGTCGCTGTTGGACAGTGTTCCTTTAGGAAAAACGAGTGACTTGTACACTTTTTATTGTCACATTTTGTGTATATATATATATATATATATATATATATATATATATATATCTCACACACACACACACACATTGTTTTAAATATTAAAATTGTAATATTTTAGCCGCCCCCTTAAATGTCAGAATAGATGAGCTGACTGCTTTCATATGCTAGATATAAAATGCACCAAAGCATGTTGCACTGCTGAATGTCAAATGCATTGTGCTGAATTTGATTATTAATTAATGCCAGACCACGTACAATTCACACCCTATGTACATGTGGCATGTTCTAATTTATTTTACAGAAAGCCTGAACTTTATGACTGTTCAATGAAATTGAGAGTCTGAGATGGAGTGACATGAAGGTACACTTCAACAGATGAAGCTTAAAAAAACAAACAAACAAGTGGATATATAATACGTTCTAAAGGAGGCTCATTACAAATGTACCTCCACACACTGCCAGCCACTGCCTCAGCATCCAGACGGTACATGGCTTTTCCATTTAGTCAATTAAAAAACACCAGCCAGGTGGGGGAGAGTTGTTCAGGAGCAAACCTGACGGAGTTGTGGGAGGAGATATGCCAAATCCAGTGTGAATTCCAGCTCCTCTTCTCTAATTTGTATTCAAACTTCGGGAAAGCTGGCAGAGTGAAAACAAATCCATTAGCTACATGCCTATGGGCGGCATCTATGAGTCCTTGAACCCATATCGCCATGTGTTTGTGAGTGTTTGTGTGTGTCACCGCCAGGAAACAGCTGCCCCTGTGAAAGATGCATTGGGACTGACTCCAAAAATACGTCTGCCTCACATATTAATTTCAAGCGGCGGCCGCGGAAGGTTGGCATATGACATGTGACATTCGCCAAAGCGACACGCTCCCTTTGAGAGACAAAATCCGGACTTTGTCGAGCTGTGATGTGATGCGGTGGGAACTTTTGGGGACGAGACTTGGCAGAGATTAGGCAGGGTCTGATGTTTTGTGTTTCGCATTATGCATCAAGTGCATGCATGCAAGAAGACTCGAGGGAAACAAAAAAAAAAAAACTAAGCTAAAGGCGCTCATGCATATAATACATTCCCAGCGCACATAGCTAAAATCAAGGACTGAAGATCTCTCTATATGTTATGCATTATATATGCCTGCATATGTCTTGGAGGTTGAAAAGTAACAGAGATTTGAACAAGGTGTATTTTCAATAACTTGCGTCACCACAGTGGGAGAGGGGGAATAGGATTTTTCCAGCTCATCATCTGTTTCAATCAGCAACTCTCTTGGGAGGTGATGTTCTTCCTCCATCAGGAGAGGCCAACATGGGGAGAGAAGCCCAGCCTGTGATGATGGCCTGCTGGGAGATGGGGGTGTACAAAGGGAGCTGCTGCGAGGTGAAAGCATCTAACCACAACATGTGTTTACAAGAGGGTTTATATGGAACAGAAGTGAATTCCTCCAAAAACAAAGTAAAAATAGCAATGCTGATCTTGTCAACAAAGTTACTGACAAAAATGTTTAACTAAAGACTTTTTTGATTTTGTAAATGACAATGGATGATGACCATGGTGATTTGAATGTATGACCTTCCCGTATGGAACACAAACTTAGACATTTTAAAGGTGCCCTCGAATTAAAAATTGAATTTATCTTGGCATAGTTGAATAACAAGAGTTTAGTACATGGAAATGACATACAGTGAGTCTCAAACTCCATTGTTTCTTATATAAATCGCATTTGTTTAAAAGACCTCCGGAAAACAGGCGAATCTCAACATAACACCGACTGTTACGTAACAGTCAGGGTGTACCCCCCCAATATTTGCATATGCCAGCCAAGGTTATAATCGTTAACGAAAACGAACGAAAAAACGAAAACTAGGTGGGAAAAAACATTGTCGTTAACTGAAATAAAATAAAAACGAGGCATTACAAAAAAACGATAACTAACTAAAACTGCAATGTGTATTTGGCAAAACTAACTAAAATAAAATAAAATTATAGATTAAATGTCCTTTGTTTTCGTCTTTATCAATGTCTTTCATAGAGCAAATAACGTTCAGCTGCATTTCCTTTCCCTGCGTCTCTCACACACACACACACACATACACACACACACACACACACACACACACACAGCCCCTCCCCTCCGTGCACACACCGCGTCTCCATGAGAACGAGTGTTCGACTTTGAAAGCAAGTTCGCTTAAGGTTGGTATCTCGTGAACACCTTTACACAAACACACATTAAAAAGTGTTATAAAAATATTTTTAATTCTGAATATAACTTTGTCAGTGTGTTAATGTCGACGCGAGAAGCGATTGCTACTATAGCAAGTTAACTAGTCGCAAGTTTGAGGTAAAACGCACTTGGGTTGTAGATGTTAAAACACTATAAGCTGTGATTCAAATATTAAATAATGTCATTTGTTTACTCTTACACTGAATGTTTGCTGCTTCAATCCAAATGTGTTTGCATAGTTCACCCAAAATGAAAATTACTGTGAGAAAAAAATCAAGTTTACAGTGTTTTAGTGTCACTGAAGGTAAACCTGCGTTGCTCATGGTGGTTAACGTTACCTCTCTTAACGTGCTCTTGCTGAATGGCAAGGATTGCACTATGGACTATTGTACCTTTTGTATGTTTTCATTTTTTTTAACTGTATTTTATTTTTTATAACGAACAAGCTGCGATGTCACATTTCCGCTGCTTTGTTGTGTGTGCGTGAGGCGCGGGCGCGATCAAACAGCTGTCTTTGCAGGGAACTTGCCTCATCGTCATGGCAACGGTTCGTAGTCAGGTCAGATTACGTCAGAGTTGGTTGCCGTTTGTTGGATGCTCAGACTACCAAACTAACGCCGATTAAACATGTTCAGTCCGGTGAAAACCGACTCAGACCAACGCCAACAGGGGTATCACACCGATCCGATCAAACTCCAACAGACGAGTTTGTTGGCGTTTGTCGGTGCGGTGTGAATTGGCCTTTACACTGAATGTTTGCTGCTTCAATCCAGACGAGTACGTTAGGCTATTGTAAATTTAGTATAGGGTGTGAAAATTGTATAGCTGTGGTATTTGTATAGGGTGTGAATTCTGTATAGAAGATGTGTAGATTTTTGGTAGATTTTTTGGCAATTTTGTGAAGGTGTCACACACACACTAAAAAAATTGAAAAGCTGTATTTAAAGTTGTCTTTTTTTTGTTTGTTTGTTTTTTTATTTTTTATTTGTCATGTTCTTTTCTCAGATTGAGCTCCCTGACAATCTGACAGAAATGTCTTGTTGTGGCTTAAAAATGGGTAGGCTACATGCGGTTCATGCATGTCTTCTTTAGTCTGTTTGCTCTTTAGGTTTTGTACCGGCACACGTCACTTACACATTTTGCACTTACTGCAGAGTGTTGAGACTGTTTACATATTTGTGCCCATATGTACATTGAATGAATATTTTCTAAAATTGTATGATGTTTTTGTTGAGTTATTATTACACAATACTTTTTCTGACCTTTTTGAATCTTGCCCCTGACAAATAACCCAAATTACAAAAAAAGACTAAAACTAACACTAAAACTAATAAAAACTAAACTAAAACTAAGCATTTTCAAAAAATAAAAACTAAACTAAACTAGCAAACCCACTTTAAAAACTAATTAAAACTAAACTGAATTTGAAAACAAAAAATCAAAACGAAATAAAAATAAAAACTAATGAAAAATGCAAAACTATAATAACCTTGATGCCAGCCCACGTTCCCAACATTATCATTATGAAAGGCATTAGACAAGGGCAGGACGTCTGGATGTGCACAGCTGAATCAACAAACTAGGTAAGCAAGCAAGAACAACAGCGAAAAATGGCAGATGGAGCAATAATAACTGACATGATCCATGATAACATGATATTTTTAGTGATATTTGTAAATTGTCTTTCTAAATGTTTCGTTAGCATGTTGCTAATGTACTGTTAAATATGGTTAAAGTTACCATCGTTTCTTACTGTATTCACAGAGACAAGAGCCGTCGCTACACTTGCAGTCTGTATAATGCATAAACAGAACTTCATTCTTTATAAATCTCTCCAACAGTGTGTAATGTTTGTTTTAGCCATGCAGCATAGCCTCAAACTCATTCAGAATCAATGTAAACAATATAACAGTATACAATCCTCACATGCATGCCGCATGCATGACAAACACTTTGTAAAGATCCATTTTGAGGGTTATATTAGCTGTGTAAACTTTGTTAAGGCACTGTTTAAGGCAAGCGCGAGCTCTGTGGGTGGAGAGCATGGGATTTAAAGGGGCCACAGCATAAATCGGTGCGTTTATAATGATGCCCCAAAATAGGCAGTTAAAAAAATTAATTAAAAAAAATCTATGGGGTATTTTGAGCTGAAACTTCACAGACACATTCAGGGGACACCTTAGACTTATATTACATCTTTTAAAAACATAATCTAGGGCACCTTTAAGAATGTTTCAACTGTTGTGGTCCACAAAATGAAAGGGTCCAAATCAATATACATTGTATGGGCCTTCAAAATATCTGTGTTTGTTTTTCACAGAAGAATGTAAGTCATACAGGTTTGAGGGTGATGAGTGAATGATGACAGAATTTTCATTTCTGGACAGTGTTGTTACTGTTGACTAAGGGTGTACTCACACTAGGCGCTCTGAACCGTGCCTGAACGCGTTTGAGCACCGAAGCCAGGTTCGTTTGACAAGTGTGATTGCTCTGTTCCGTGACAAGTGTGATTGTTCGTTTAGCCGGCCCTGGCCCACTTGGAAGAGGTGGGCCAGAGCGCGGTTCGGTTGGGCTCGAGCGCAGTTTGCATGCAGTGTGAGCACTAACCGTGCCAAAGCACGGAAGAGCTATACTTTTGTGTGTGCTACTGTCATCATTATGACGGCAAACATCTGTATTACTACTTTGATGGTACACTTTTCAATTCATATAATTAATTTGAGTGTATATGGGTTTATAACGGGTCTGATTCTCACCTCATTGATGAACAGGAATTATAGTTTGCAAGTTAGGCAGTAAGTGCATTTCTTCCTGTTTTCTTCCATTCAAAAATTTGCATCGTTTATGACGTAAGCGTGCTTCAGCCTGGAACATTAAGTGCAATGTGAATGCAGGCCAGCGAGGAGTGGGGAGGGGGGACAATCGCGCTCGGGCTCAGTTCAAGGCAACCGTGGCTAGTGTGAGTACACCCTAAAACTTCAACTAAAAGGATTAAAATTCATGTAAAAAGTAATATACATAATATATTACTTATTTAATGTAAGTAATATAATTATCCAAAATATACAACCTTTAAAACATAATGTTGTCAATCTGACGACGGGAAAACAACAAGATATTAACAATGTGCTAACAACATTAGCGCAATGGTAGCTAGTAGGATCAGCTATAGCTTGCTTATCGATGGATAACTGAAAAAACAAAACAAATAGGTGAATTACAGTATATGTGATTGACTCTGTAAAAGGGTGAAACGAAAATATTACTAAATGTTATATTATAATAATATTTTTATCAAAAGACCACAAGAAAATATTCAGGTACCCACACATGTGCTCAATCAACCAAGGTTATTGGTCAAGACTTTTAAAGTTTTCTCAGTGTTTGAAGATGGAACTTCAGAGATTATTAAGCAGGTTTTATGAATATTTCTCAATTTGCTGAAGGTCACAGGCTCCAAACAATGTTTGCTCTGAACACTTGAACTCTTGTTCACCTCCTAATTTCACCTTGCTGAGCTTTCTCTTCTTCACACTCGGGGAATAATTGGAATAATAAATATTTAATTAGCAAATTTAAATGTGGGATTGCAACACAACATAATTTTTTAAAGCAGCTTATGAAATTCTGACCCGCTTTACAATTTTCAAAGAGACAAGTTCTTTTAAAGATCTACAGAGAAAAGTCATGTTTAAAGGGATGTTTATTTTTTGAACTTGCTGTCATTGAATTTAAAGGATTAGTTCACTTCAGAATTAAAATTTCCTGATCATTTACTCACCCCCATGTCATCCAAGATGTTTGTCTTTTTTTCTTCAGTCGAAAAGAAATTAAGGTTTTTGAGGAAAACATTCCAGGATTTTTTCCACATAGTGGACTTCAACGGCTACCAACACGTTGAAGGTCCAAATTGAAGTTTCAGTGCATCTTCAAAGGGCTCTACATGATCCTAGACGAGGAATAAGGGTCTTGTCTAGCGAAACAATCAGTAATTTTCTAAAAAAAAAAAATATGAAAAATTACATCGTTTTTTTTAACCACAAATGCTGGTCTTGCACTGCTCTGTGATGCACCATGCATTACGTAATCACGTTGGAAAGGTCACGCGAGTGTTTACAAAGCAAACGTGCATTTGTAAACGTCAAACGGCATTTACAAAAAAAGTAAAACTATGTTGTTAGATGATTTTGAAGTTGGAGTTGAGTTTTTCATCCTACCTCGTTACTTCCACCTACATCACGCGTGACCTTTCCAACATGATTACGTAATGCGTGGTGCATCGCAGAGCTAGTGCAAGATAAGCATTTGTGGTTAAAAACTATATACTTTTTTTTTTTTTTGACCGATTGTTTTGCTAGATAAGACCCTTATCCCTCAACTGGGAACCCTTTGAAGCTGCATTTAAACAGCAATTTGGACCTATATATGGACAAAAATCCTGGAATGTTTTCCTCAAAAACCATAATTTCTTTTCGACTGAAGAAAGATAACATAAACATGAAGATAAACATTTTGAATGTCATTGGGGTGAGTAAATTATCCATTTTAATTCTGAAGTGAACTAATCCTTTAAGGTTTGGTTTGGGGAAAAGCAGAGGTGTAGTCGGGGCCATACGCACGTATACGCCGTATACTTTCTCTTTGCCCAGGGTTGTTTGCGTATTACGACTTCTAAGGATCAGTATTTGCGTATACCCACTTGTTTTTTGCTTCGAAAGTCCATAAAATATTGTCCTGTTAGCTTCCCCTTTAACTGTGTGTCCAATGCTGTTGTGTAAACTTGCTATTCTTTGTTGTAATTGGTGCATGAGCACTTATCATTCTACCTTTTCTCGCCGTGTTCGCGCTGCAGTGAGAGAACTCCGATCAAAGCCACTCAGTGTTTTGCACGGTGCATTGAGCGCAGTTCTGCATTGAGCGCAGTCACTGCAGCTGACACGGCAGGAGAATGGTGGTGAGCGAATGAATCAGACTATTAATTAATTTTATACATCATGCGTTCAGATCTTTTATAAGCGCCAAGTTCCCGTACGAACTGAAAAGACCAATATCAGCGCAAATGAAGCCCGGTTTATTTACTGCATCAGTTGCCTACTCTGAATCTCACGCTCCAAAAGTGTGATAAGATTTCCACAAGCCATTCCTATCGTGACACTGATGATAAAATGTGCGATTTTGAATTGAGTTAAACAATTTAAAACACTATAGAAAAAGTCAAACATGATCTAGACTGATGAAATGAACAAAAGACTGATGAAAAGAGGAAAAAGCATCATATTGTGCTAGCATTTATTAGAAAGCTTTTTAAACTATTCATGACCCTCCCTTACTAGAATGTATCGTGTTTTATTTTATTAATTGTGGTCAATTTGTAGAATTTATAATCTATTAAGGGATTAAAGGGAATAGACTAGATTCACTAGATTTATATTACAACTGTACTGTAGCTATTGTTTCTATATGTACTTTGCTATGCTATAATAAAAATGTTACAGTTTGACTTCTTATGGCACACTGAAGTAGAAAATTCTGTCAAACTGATAAGCTAACGGGTGCTGAAATAATAGGCTATAAAACATATAAACCATGATGCAGTCTCTGACGGTTAGTAGGCCTAGTCTAATATTTTTATCATCATTAAAATGATGAAAGTAAGCAACAGTCTTACGCAGACACAGGCATAGGTTTTGTTTTCCTTTGGAAAAAAATGACAAAGAAATGAGAGGTTTTACAAGTTAGTGCTGAGGAAAATAATACGAATTAAAGTCTGAATGAATTCTATGAATGTATCTCTGAAGGGGGCGGTTTCTTCATAGGGCAATAGGCCAACCCACCACCAAAGGAATCTAGACTGTTTGTGAAACTCAGACCACATTTTATGCGCTGTTGTAAATTTTTACCTAATGTTCAAACCAAAACTACTTGAATAATTGGCTTTTATATTGCCACTAATGCCAAAACAAATATTTAAAAAAAAATATTACTAGAAATACTTATTTATATTAGTTTTTTACCACCCACGTGAATAAAATGGAGCATTCGTTTCAGATGTATCACTTTTCACAATGAATGTAATTCCAAAGCAACATGTTTAAATAATAGTGATACTGTAATGCAGTAAAAAAAAAAAAATAAAAAAAAAAATCTGAAAAATGTACTAATTTATAGAATGCACTGTATTTATTTGGGGATGGGGTGGTGGTGGTACGCTAATAGTACACCACTTCTTTTATTAGGACTACACCACTGGGGAAAAGCTAGCAGTCAGGTAAAGAAGCTAGACAATGCTTACCTAGTTTTAACATTTTGAGCCTAAACTATCACTAACCACTTCAGGCTTCAGGCTTCAGACTAGGAAATGTAAGGAAATCAAATATGCAAAATAATAAGCAATGCTATTTTTAGTTCACTTATTCAATTTTGGTTTCATTCGAATTACCATCATTATTACTTAGATATCAGGAACTGACAATTTGTTTTATTGTTAAATTTATTAATTTAGGCTAATGTTAATTTATAAGAATAGCAAAACAACAGAAAGTTGCTAAATAAATAAATAAGATAATACATTTCAGTCACAGTCTGGAGCTCTGAGTAAACCGAATTTCCATTACTTAATTGGCTTATTATGCTTTTGAGGGACACAAAGTTTCTTTGACTATAAAAAATAAAAGGCTAGTTTTAGCTTACATGCATGCGGTGATGGCCTAATGTTCAAATTTCAATGAAGGCTACAATAAGTGTGAAACAGTCACTTTTTATACTTCACAACAAACTCAAGCACCCTTCCTGCTGTGCATGGCAGCGACTGTAATTTTCTAAAACATATATTATCCAGACGACTCTCAGGGTTACAGAATAATGAAATGACCCCATTCAAAAGTCCTATCTGATCAAATCCAAGTGCACATTATCGGTCACATGCTTTTACCATGCAGGGCATCATTTACTGAGCAACAACAAATCCCCTGCAGGAGTACATTAGTCCAAGCTCTAATAAATAGCTCTTGGTTCATGCAGGGAAAATAGTAGCAGATTATTGCACACTCACTTCTAATGTAATCTACCCAATAGCGCAGCATGAGAGAGCAAACGTATTGTGTCATTCCTTTGGCTCCTCTATACTTAAAGTGAGAAGTCAAGTGAACACTTTGAATGCATGGCATAAAATGACACGGGGGCCACCACAAGAAAAGTGCCGTGTTGTTCTGACATCTGCGAGCACTTCGGGGCCTGCTGGCCCATTTATAAATGCTTGTGTAGCATAGTGTTTTCTCATTAAGCTGTTGAGCTTGTCGAGGGGATGATTTCCAAACTTTGTCATGAGAATCTGAACACTCTAAATGTGTGCTTGTAAGTTAGATGGGCATTCAAGTTTAAACAAAACCCACAGATTAGAGCCCATATAGAGGCCATTACTTCACTTTGATTGCTTGTAAGTGCTTCTATCTGCATACGGTCCACTGGACGAAATGCAGTAATGGCATAAAATGTACAGATGCACCCTTAAACTGCTCAATAATTAATAACCTATGTGCACATTTTAGCTGTTTTCAATTACTAATTAGTTACTATAATGCACAAAAACACTGAAAAATGTATATATTTGGCACGCACACCTGGAATAAAAGAGTTAAAGTAGAGGGAGCATGTCAGTTCAGGTTAATAAAAATCCCCTTCAGGGTAATTATAAACCTTGAGCCTCTTTAGGGCTTTTTACATCAATTGACTTTTGGCTTACATTATCCTTTACATAGAAATTTAGCATGCAATTCTCTATAGTGCTGTAATCGGGGGTTAATGAATCATTTTCTAATTAAAACAGAAAAAGGGTTTGACATCACTTCATATACCCATACTGCTAGGTGGATAATGGCTACTGAACGTTCCCATGGTTCATTCTGCCCTTGATGGTTTCCGATGGTCAAAGGTCAATGAACACCACTGGCCTCCAAATGTAAAACCTAACCAGATGTGATGAGTTTATATTTGTCTGTTTACACTGAATGCAAAACTGTGCAATGTGACAATGACAGCAAATCTGAATGCCATTTACAATTATGTGGAGCTGGATTTTGGACCAATGAAACAGTAGTCTAAGTGGTGCTACAAAATGTAGTTGTCAAATTTAGCTTGTCATTGTCATGCCAGGGTACTTAAAAAAATATTGGATTTATATGAAACATTTATATGGAACAGATGATTAGAAACAGTGTTAATACAGTTCTTACACTTTACAACTAATAAATGCCCAAGAATAAAATTCTATGCTCATTTCTCAAAATTAATTGAACAATTAAAGGATTACTTTACTTTAAAATGAAAATTACCCCAGGCTTTACTCACCCTCAAGCCATCCTAGGTGTATATGACTTTCTTCTTTCTGATGAACACAATTGGAGTTATATTAATAAATATCCTGATGCATCCAAGCTATATAATGGCAGTGAATGGGAAATGTTCGGAAAATATGAATGGCAGTGAACGGAAAATATGAAGCTCAAGAAAGTGCATCCATCCATCATAAACATACTCCACACAGCTCCGGGGAGTTAATATAGTCCTTCTATATTAGTGAAGCGATGTGTTTTTGTAAGAAAACTATCCATATTTAACAAGTTATAAAGTAAAATATCAAGCTTTCGCCAGACCGCCTACTATAGTCAACTTATGAAATAAGCGTTAACTTACGTTGCGTCAGTTACACTTTTTTCGTGAGTTGAATACAGAAGGCGTAAGACGTAGTGTAAGCATTTTGAACTGCAAGAGGCATTACGCTTTCTTCCTAAGTTGCATATGGAAGGGAATCTGGAAGCTAGATATTTTACGATTGTGTTCATCAGAAAGAAGAAAGTCATATACACCTAGGATGGCTTGAGGGTGAGTAAAGCTTGGGGTCATTTTAATTTTAAAGTGAACTAATCCTTTAACACTCATTTTGAGATTTGCTTAAAGGTCCCGTTCTTCGTGATCCCATGTTTCAAACTTTAGTTAGTGTGTAATGTTGTTGTTAGAGTATAAATAAAATCTGTAAAATTTTAAAGCTCAAAGTTCAATGCCAAGCGAGATATTTTATTTAACAGAAGTTGCCTACATCGAACGGCCAGTTTGGACTACATCCCTCTACTTCCTTCTTTAATGACGTCACTAAAACAGTTTTTTGACTAACCTCCGCCCACAGGAATACACAAGAGTTGCGTTTGTAGAGTGTGTTTGTCGCCATGTCGTCGAAACGCTGTTATTTTCATCCCGCAGTCCAATCACCTTTGTTTGGCCTTCCCAGGGACACTGTACTTAGAGCTCAATGGTTACAATTTATGTTTAACTCGGTTCCCGAAAATTATAATTGTGGTATCCTTACTGCAATAGTTAATGTTGGACTGCAGTGCACATAATGGCCACAAGAGGGGACTATGCTTATGTATATGGCTGTTTTCCGTATGAGGTACTCTTCTGAGTGAGTGCTAACGTTGTACATTTTCTGTCGCTGCTTGTGGAGATTAAAGAGTTCAGTCTCTCGGGAATTATTGTCTTTTGTGTTCATTCGGCACGACACCACAATAATCCACATGTAAAACTATGTGCAGCACACGTTATGGTAAGAGGCGTGACCTTTCCGGGCAAGGTGCGCTCTCTCTATGGCTCTGGGTACGCTAAGCTGCTGTCGAATCACAACACAGGAACCGCTGGCACAATCAGAACTCGTTACGTATTTCTGAAGGAGGGACTTCATAGAACAAGGAAGTCATCAGCCCGTTTTTATGACAGTGGAAACAGCGGTATACAGATAAGTAAATTATGTGAAAAATACTGTGTTTTTTTACACGCGAAACATGAACACATGTTGTATTGCACACTATAAACACAATCAAAGCTTCAAAAAAACACGAAAAACGGGACCTTTAAGATTTAACAGTGTATTTTAATTAATGTATTTAACATATATTTAAAAAATAGGAAATGGAAATTAGCATATTTAAAAAACTAAATATCCAATTGACCGATACAGATAAAAAAACAAAAAAAAAAACTTCAGCCTATCATTTAAGATAGGATAACTATATTCAGACACTTCAACTGACAATTAAGGCCCCGTTTACACCTGGTATTAAGATGCACTTTGGTTGATCGGATCACATGTAGACAAGGGAGACACATTTCCATTTACACCAGGGGCCGTATTCACAAAACATTTTATCTTACCACTAAGAGTTCTCCTAAATAGCAGTAAAAGTTCTTAGATAAAAGTTTTCTCTTAAAACCTATTCACAAAGCTGCTGAGACAAACTTTTACTAAGGAATAGACCGAAGTCTTAAGCTAAGAGTAAGGGCGGGGTTGACCTCGTTGCTATGGAGTAAACACACAGTGATTGGCTGATGGGGGAGGAGTCAGCGATTTAATCATAGAAATATTGTAGAATGAGGTGTCATGTTTCCATATTAAAATAAAGGTTTTAAAACACAAATATTGCCCTATTCAAATAAAGTTTTTTTTAATAAAATGTTACCATATTCAAATAAAGGTTTTAAAATGTAGGCTAAGTGTCACTAATTAAACTAGTAATTGTCCTCTTGGATGCCTGCATCTCAAGAGAATGCAGAATTCAAGCGACAAATGATGTTTTATAAACAAATTTTGGAAGGAACACATTCAAAAGGTCTTTCTAATCAGCTTGAGAGGAGGAATATATACACAGATGAGAGCCGACTCGCCTATAGTTACTTCAACAGTTTTGGCTAAATTCCAAGCTCGGAGCCCTCGATCCCCTTGGACAGCACACCAAATACACTTATTATATTATGATTATTTGTTTGTTTTACTCTATTCAATCATTTGTAAATGTGAGGTCATGAAAACCACTGCCAAAGGTAATCTGACAATTTTTATTTATTTGTTAAAGATTTAGGCCTATTTTTGGTGCCTCATCGTAGATTCAGATCTATAAATCAAAATGTATTGCATTTATGAAGAAAAAGTTGAGCACCTAAGGCTCTGTCGCTATTGCCTCAATGGTGTACAGTGTCTTTGGGTGGATTAGGACTGTTTGTGATTTGGTCTTAGTGACTTAGGAGTCCTCTTGACTACTCCTAACTTTTCACAGATTTAAGAGCTAGTTTTAGCACTAAAATGCTTTGTGAAATACTCTTAGAGCAAAAATTTTGTAGTCCTAAAATTAGGACTGACACGCCCATTATTTTTAAGAGTTTCTCCAAAATCGGCAATTTAGGAGTTACTTTTAGCCTTAAGATGTTTCGTGAATATGGCCCCTGGTGTTTTAAGCCATCACTTTTTTCCACTTTTGACCACTTCTGTCCTGATTTCTTTGAGGGGAGGGTCTATGGGCGGGTAAATGTATGGGCTTTTTCAGATCTTTCGAACTAATGGACAAAATAAGCTCAATTTACATATGAACGTGAAGAGCAGCAGCTTTTGTTTCTGCTCTGACAGCCGCAAGACCACGGCCAAGACGGTGAGTAAGTGTTAGAAATCATGAATGGTGAGAGAACATTGATGGGTTTTTTGTCTTTGAACCAAACGTAGGTCTTCAGCTGAAAAAGGCTGCTTCCCATAATGTTTACACATTAGGTCAGAAGGCGGAGGGTAGGCGATCTTTTGTGACTGTTCGAACGCATGAGCCTCTACACTATGGAAGCAATCTGGTCAAATTAGTTTTTGACTACCTCTGGAAGTGGTCGAAAGTGGACAAGCTCAAAATGTTTTAGACCCCATTTACACCTGTATTGTGATCGGATTGACACAAAAGCTTCTTAATACCAGGTTTAAACAAGGCCTATATGACGATATAGGTATATCTAAATTAAATTAGCATATTTAAATTAAATATCCAATGTCAAACAAAACACAAAGTAAAAATAAAAAATAAAAACTCTAGCTTATCATTCAATATTCAAGAATTACATATTCAGTCACTTTATATTCTAGAAAGCTTTCTTATTTTATTCCATATAATCTTTATGTTTCTGACAAACAACTTCTCTGCAGAAACTAATCTACTTGACAAGAATTCAGGGATAATAAAATTATTGCTGAAGTCTGCTTTATCCGTTCTCAACAAAAACATCAACTACTTGTACTGTATGCGAGTGAAGATATATTAACTGTCTATTCTGAGGTGCGAGGATCCTCATGATGTGACCTCGGGGTCGCAGCTGATGTTTATACCTCTCAGTTCTCCTCATGCTTTCTCTCTCAGCGACACAAAAGCCAAATGATCTATGTGGACTCAGAGAGGTGACAGGGCACAGTGTAGCAACAGCACAAATTATTAAAACTCACCTCTTCACTATTTCAGAGGCTTCAATCTGACAAGACACCAAATATGGTTCTCTGAAGACCTCAAACTTGAAAGGACTCTAAGACAGACCACAAAACTTTAGTTTCATTTAAATTAGTTTGGAAATCCTTCCAGAAGTTGATGGTTGTTTATTCTCCACGAAGATTATCACTCCTTTTTTGTGTTCTCCCTCAGACAGATTTAATAATTCATCCATTTTTCAAAAGCATCTCTCTTTCTTTTCAACGAGACTCCTGCTAAGCTGTTTGGCAAAACAACTGCCAAAATGATCCTTTCACCATCAACAAACTAATGGCAGGAGGTCAGACATCATGTCTAAAATGACACTTTTAAGGATGTTATCATGCTTTTGGGGTGCTTTTCAAACCATTGATTTTAAAATGAGAAGCAAGTACAAAACAACAGGTAGGATTCAGCCAGAATGCCCAGACACTGACTCAATGGCCTTTCAAGGGAATGGGGAACATTGAAGCACATGGATGTAGAATAATGAGTTTTGCTTAGAGGCTAGATGAAGACAGAAGACTCAAACTCCACAGTAACCTTGCGCACATTACGTTGCTTGGAGACGGATATGATGAATACAATGTCCTCAAAAGCAATATCCTAACCTTTTGGCACCGACATGCTTCCACGGTCTCAGGACAAGGCCTGGGTCTCTTGGTCTGGGCCCAAACATATGAGGATCACTGTGCACACACACACACAAACTCTCATAAATGCTCTACGGCTATCCATCAACCCTCCCCACCTGCATCACATCTGCTCCCGCACCAAATGCAGTCTCCAAACTCCTTCATGTTTGTGCTGCAGCAAGGTGTCATTAATTCCTCCATTTATAAAATCTGCACGGCTATATATACACACTGCTTGATTAAAGTTGGGCGCAGTAATTGAAGTGAATACCCGTTTATGGGATGAAGGAGTAACTGCTCCCCAAACACCCCATGGCTCATCGCTGTCTTTGCCTCCAGCTCTCTCGTTTTCTCTTTTTTGAACGTGTATATAAATATAGGGCCCTCCTGTCTTGTGAAGGATGTCCTCTCAATTACCTCCTTGCACTTTGCAAAGGTTAAAACAAAGTATTCGCACGCTTACGTGATGTGAACACAAAGTCGACATATAGATATGTTTCAGGCAAGCAGGTTTGGTGCTGTAAATATTTCACAGTCTTTACGAAACTAAACTGAATAGCTAAATCAGTTTGTATATGCAATTTCCTTTCGAAAGATCTGTTTGCTAACAGGAGGGGTAGTGTAGCCAAGTCCCACTGGTTCAAGATCTTTATTGGTAACCAAAAGGTTTGAATTAGTGAGGGATGATCCTTGAGAACTGATTACATTTGTGCCCTAGGGGGAAATTCACTAAGAATGAGTTGCGCACAAATTGATAGTGTTGTTTGTTTTTATGCTCTGTCCGTGATGTTTTAATGCCCGCTTCACTAAAAGAATTATGCAAATCAGGTCACTGTGCAAATACACCCAGAAAATTAGCGTGAACACAATTTGCACTCTCCATTTTGCAGACCAGAGTGCTAGATTACAAAAAAAAAGCCACCACAATTTAACATACTATGCTAAGTCTGTATAGCATTGTTCCTGAGTTGGCTCCAAAAATACAAGTGTGCTCATTCGATGAATTACTTCTCCTTGATAAAGAGAAAATATTAACAAACATCTTTCTTAAATAAAATAACTTTACTGTCTGCTTTCCATAGGGAGTAACAGTGCAATGCTAATTGCTAATGCTAACTTTACAGTACATACATCAAAGTCATGCAGCCAGAAATGGTCAACGGGTTTAAAAGCAAAAATGTATAGCTCATATTGTTAGTATAGTTCAGTAAAAACTAAAAAATCTGTCATTATTTACTATATATATATATATATATATGTATGTATGTATACTCTGGACTGTATGTAGCCAGTAACCCATGAAATTTGTAATATGTAACCTAAAACGCACTTTAGTAACCCTTTTAGTTGTCTACATTGTCTTCTCCTCAATTACTCTTGGTTCATTAAATTAACTTCATGTCAGTTAAAAGGTGGTAGTGGACAAAATAAATTAATTTGGCTTAACTCAGATTAGCTTTTTCAACTTTAAGTCTTTACAGCCAGAGGGACTGCTTTTCCTGAATATAGCATTTAATTGAACTAATTACTTGCTCAGCTGACTTACTTCACAGGTTTGTCTTCGGTCATCTCCTCTGGTATTAAATTCTACTTTAAGTGCTGCAGTTTAGCATAACGTTTAGCCTAAAGAAAGGAATTGTATGAACCAATTTCAAATAAATAAGTGGCAAGAAGTACACACGAGTAAATGCTGACATTGGTGGCCTGTCAGCCTGAGATGTGTCGGCAAATGCAGTAGGAGATATGTGGACCAGACTTATTATGAAATGAGCGAGAACAAACATCATCATTATAATGAGATGAGAACATCTCTGTTTGTTGATGATAAGGCAATCGATGGCCCACAGCCGCGAATGACAGGACAAACAGCAGTGAGAATCAGCAGTGAGAGAACAGAGCACATTTTCAACACTGACTAAAAGGGAATATGCTAATTTTCCTTGTACATCATAGAAAGGTCACAGAAACGGTTACATAAAAAGATAGCATCAAAATAAGCTGCTACGTACAGCTGCATACATGTGTTGTGTCACTTTCCCGTGACCTTTGCCAATGAGTTCCTACATTTACACAGGGGCAGATCACTAAAAAATATAAAATCAATGTCTTATCCACTAAAAAACACTTTAACCAGGTATAAAATTGACCAAAATAGTGCTGAGAGAATTTAAATTAAATCACTGTTATTCTTTTCAATGCAAAAATGCCTCTTTTTCTATGTACATGAGGCTATTTTTACCATTTTCACAAAATTCAGTGCTATTTGAATGGCAGAAATTCATGTAACGCTACTGAAAAGCAAACATATTTGTGTACATTACATTTCCTATTGGTCATGGACTAATTCATCAAACGATGGAAAAGAATGTCATAACTGGGTTGTGTCATTACCTGATTTGCATAATTTAGGACGTCAAATAAAATGCATACAGTGTGTGCAAATAAACAATGTTATTATTGATTCTAAAAGAGGACCTTTTAGAAATTCACTTTTACATGGTGTCCGAACATAAATGTGTGTCGGCAATGCATGTACACAACCACCCTTTAATGATAAAAATCCACCCACTCTTTTAAACTCCATAAATCATAAGCAGTGTCTCAGAATAAGCCGTTTGCAGTTTCTATGCAATGTGACATGAAATTGCACAAGCCCCGCCCATGACTGGCGACGGAATCAGCTTAGCCAAAGTCCCTTTAAGACAAGTCATTTCACTCGGCGGCCATCTTTGAAACGCCTCTCGGGCATCCAAGTGCAGCTCCTATCTCTTTGAATGGGGAAACATCAAATTCTCCAAAGCTGTTTGCCAAGCTTTCGATTAAATTCCATATTTGAAATCACCAATGAAATCTGACAACAACTGTCTCATTGATTTTGTTTCTAAACGCTCGAATCATGACTAAAAACTGTATTTTTCAGGCTGAATTCGGAGGCGCGCGTCTGGCTGTTTCTATAGGAACCAGAGCTTCTAACGGCCGCTGCAGTGATGCGATGAATTTACCAATCGGCGATTGGCTCTTATTTAGAAGGCGGGACTAATTCCACCATATTGCGCGTTGCACTTTCTCCCATTCAAAACAATACGAGTGATGCATCTTGTGTTATTCTATAGTCTTTGCTTTGTCTTATGTTTATCTCCTTGCCACAGCATTTAACAGCAGCATTTAAGTAAGAAATTATTTTTAAAACTTTTTACTAAAATTATTCAATCAAGAGCAATGAGTGATTTTGTTTATCTTTTGTTGTTTGGTTCATATTAACAGCATATACAGCAGTAGGTACTGTATATAACGCTGCTCTCACATTAATACACAGATCTAATACATGCGATTTCTTTCCCTGCTGTTTACGCTCACAGACATAACCGACTGTGTTTATGTGAACTTTGTGTGTTTTTAACATAAACTTGTGTGTATTTGACAGTGCAATAAGACGTGAAATAGAAATCAGTTTAATACTCACAGGACATGCCGTCTGACAGCCAGCTTTCTGTGAGTGTGCTTTGGATGTGTGTTTAGAAAACCATATATCAGAAGTTTAAACTGATATGGCTTTAAAATACATGCAAATAAAAAACTTTCATGATGACGAAGACCTGCAATGTCACGTGAGCGTGGCACGATAGATGATAATCAGAAACAAACAGATGTTTTGCTAGTTTTTGGCAGAGTATCTGGACCAAGGCATGAGCTGTACAGGCTCTGCCCTCTTCTGGAAAGCAGGATGGGGAGCAGTAGCTCATTTGCATTTGAAGCATGCATGAAAACAGCATGTTTTTTTCCTTCCACTCAAAAATGCGCATTTACAACATGGTATAGTAAATGATCTGGGGCATTTTGAACTGAAACTTCACAGATATATTCTGAGGACACCTGAAACTTATATTACATCTTGTAAAAATGGGCATAATTTAAGGCTAAAGTATACTTTGTTTTTCATTCGTACCCTAGGGTATGCGTACATAACCCCTCCAGTTCTACTCGCACCACTCCAAGCAGGCGTTTCTGGCATGAAAGGCAGCCGCGCTAACAAGGACGCTAAAGACCGTAGCCTCTAGCATCAGTCTCTGCATGCCTCTGGAGATCAGGGGAGTGAGGTTTACCCACACAGCTCTTACTAGCTTGCCTCCGTTACACTCACCCCCACTAAACCTCACTCCCATCCGGGTCATGGCACCAATTTAACCCATCCAGTGCTACTCGCACCACTCCGAGCGGGATTCCAACCAGCGTTTCTGACGTGGTAGCCATTACACGTACAGTGTTTCATCATCAGCACAGTGCTCACTTTCACACGCTTACAGTCTCATATATCACGTTCAATTTTGGCCTTTAATTTGACTCACTCACATAAACCATTTCTAAAGTTGAAGTTCATGGTAGAGGCACCCTAGATTTTTGAATTAGCATGAAGGCGAATCACCCCTAATAATTTGAAGTCTAGGCTTAAGAAGCAAATGATTGAATTTCTAGGCAAAAATTCATTAAAATGGACATTCTTATTTATGACGTTTTTTAGCAAATTAAAATACCGTCTGTGCAAGGCTTCCTATTAATGAACTTTTTTTCACTCATTTTTATTCTCTCTCTCGTCATGTTTTTTCTTCTCTCCTCTACCCGGTGAACTTGCCACACTAATAGGTTATGAATAATTCTGTTTCAGCTTAGATGGCAATTAGCCACAATGCTAGAGGCTATCCTTCTTCCCCTGTAGAGGTGTAGGGATTTACGAGTGTCAACTAGACGAGGCACACACACTTTCCTTCGATTCCTAAGCAATTACAAGCTAGATTCTTCAAAACATCTCATATTGATAAAGAGCAGCCCATTAACATCAAGGCTACCATCGACAAGGCTTCTGACTGGCAGTGCAATTCATTCATACTGGGATGTGTTCTCCAGCTGAAGCTGTTCCTTATTCAGAGCCATGTTTATTCACTTCAGCCCTTCTGGGGCTTTTCACCGACTTCCAGTCTGTCTTATCAGAGAGCTCAGCAGCTTTCCAGGATAGAATTATCAGCCTGAGGAACACACACTTTCTTATTTGTTCATTTTAACAATGGGCCGAAAAATGATGAGGTTCCTTATTAACGCCAAGCTGCATCTCAGACCGGTGGACGAACCTTGACATACTCAGATAGGCCAGCTGTCATTAGGCTAGTGCCTGGCTAATGGCTATAGGGAGCGTGTAGAATGTACATAAATGTCTAGGGTGCTCATTTTAGACGGACGCAGAGGTGCTGTTAAAGCAAGAGATGAAGGGAACACCTTCGAACAATCGTCAATCAGAAACAATCCCTCTGTCACGGCTGATTTGGAGACAGAGAGAACTGCTAATGATCTAGTCATCAATACAAAAAAAAAATGAAAATGGTAACACGTTAGAAGACGATCTTGAAATGGTTATTATATACTAAAAGTAAATTATAGTTAACTAAAACTAAAAATAAACAATAAAGGATTAGTTCACTTTAAAATGAAAATTACCCAAAGATTTATTCACCCTCAAGCCCTCCTAGGTGTATATGACTTTCTATACGGAAGGGGGTATGGCGGAAGTTAGATATTTTACTTTATAACTTGTTAAATATGGATATTTTTCTTACATGAATGCATCGCTTCATGTCAGAAGCCCTTTATTCACCCCCAGAGCCGGGTGGAGTATGTTTATGATGGATGGATGCACTTTCTTGAGCTTCAAACTCGTTGCCCCCGTTCATTGCAATTATAAAGCTTGGACGCATCAGGATATTTATTAATATAACTCCGATTGTGTTCATCAGAAAGAAGAAAGTCATATACACCTACACTCTAAAAAATGCTGGGTTAAAAACAACCCAAGTTGGGTTGAAAATGGACAAACCCAGCAATTGGGTTGTTTTAACCCAGCAGTAGGGTTAAATGTTTGCCCAACCTGCTGGGTAGTTTTAACTCAACTATTGTTTAAAAATTACTGTATTGCTTAATTAAAATTAACCCAAAGTATGTTGGAAATGAACATTTATTAATGTTCAATGAATAATTATTAAACAATAAACATTTATTAAATTGCTTATTAATACATTTATATTAATAAACTATTAAACTATTAAATTTCTATTAATAAAATATTAAAGCTTATTAATAAACATTCACCTTTTGTCTATTATTGTTGCCTCTAATTGCATCTGGTTTTTAATTTCCCAACTATTTTGGGTTCATTTTAAGCTAGCCATATAGCAATTTTTAAACAATAGTTGGCTTAAATAAAACTACCCAGCAGGTCGGGCAAACATTTAACCCAGCCGCTGGGTTAAAACAACCCAATCACTGGGATTGTCCATTTTCAACCCAACTTGGGTTGTTTTTAACCCAGCATTTTTTAGAGTGTAGGGTGGCTTGAGAGTGAGTAAATCTTGGGGTAATTTTCATTTTAAAGAGAACTAATCCTTTAACTTGAAGTACTTAAAGAACAAAAACTAAATAAACTAATCAATAAAAATTAATAAAAACTAAATAGACATTTTTAAAAAATTACATAAAAGAGAAAACACTCAAAATGATGCAAAAATAACAAACTAACAAGCAGAAAATATCAAAATAATTCAAAATATTAACAAAAACTATAATAGTATATCAATACTAAAATAACACTAATACAAGCGTTTTTCATTTTGAACTATTTCACTGTACATTTATGATCTGCAAAGCATTAAATAATGTTCTAATAAAGTTTGTTTGCCTTATTTATGAACATTAGTGAAGCTCTTATAAAGTGTTAGAAAAAATAAATTAGAGATAGGAACATGCGTAAAACGATTAAAAGCAAATCAGCTCTCTTTGTAATCTTTGCATTTTCATCGCCTCAGAGTTTCCCAAATGGTGCTTTGGAGCACAGCATGAATATAAGCAGTGAGTGGGGAAGTTCAAAGTGAAGTGCTATGAATTACACACAAACACACAGACACGCACACACACACACACACACACACACACACACACACACACACACACTACTCTACCTCCCATTCAAATGTCCTTATCACATGGAGACAGTCAGCCGTAATGATCAGCCCATTCTGGCCCAAATTCTCAAGCTCTAACAGAGAAAATACGGCAGACTTCCAAATAACAAACATAGGACAAAGCACTTCAAAGCCACAGGCGACGAGCTAAAAGACAACACAAAAGATTGTAGGTCAGCTTCTGGGTGCAACACTTCTGCCAACTACATAATGCCAAAAGTTGATCTGAGCAAATTATGGTCCACTTAATCCTGAATGTACGGTCCTTGTTCATCTCAATTGAAGATGGCTTCAAATCAGCACATACTGTTCCACACACCTGATGGAGAGAAAATACAGAACGGTACATTTCGGCTGTGTATTCATACTCACACATGACTGTGAGCAAAACGTTCCCTGATGCCAGGACGACCTTCTCCCGTGTTGCTCGGTCATAGATTCCTACATGGCATTCATAAGGTCCGTTGTCTGAGATGCGGACCTCTGGGAGCCTGTGGAAAAAAAAGATCAAAGTGTACTGTAAGACATTTTCAGTGACTCAAAGACTGAATATGATTATTTTGTGTGTGTGTGTGTGTGTGTGTGTGTGTGTGTGTGTGTGTGTGTGTGTGTGTGTGTGTGTGTGTGTGTGTGTGTGTGTCAAGCTCCCATGATAAATCTACTCTGGAAAAAAAGATGTAGACACAATTTTCACTCAGAAATTGCTAGTAAATTCCATAAATAATTATAAAGAATCACAATGAAAAAGTGAAATTTTAAAGTACAATGACAAAAGTAGCATACTAATCTGTTTTACAGTGTACAAATATTGAAGATGTGTGTGTTCACTACTCACTGCCCCTAATGTGTGTGCACTAACTAGATGGGTTAAATGCAAATAAAGGACAAATTCTGAGTATGGGCTACCATACTTGGCCTTCACGTCACTTTCACTTTCATCACGTTGTTAGGAGGTTGCTAGGCAGTTATTTAGTTTCTGCCCTCAAGACTCTGATATTATAGGCTTTAGATATGGTTTTGGATCTACCCTCAATGTACTAAAACTACAGTCTTTTTTTTTTTCATCTGCAAGGTGAAAATCATTTTTTTGGGAAATCCAATTCTTTAGAAAAGCAATATCACATCTCTACATGACTCCAAAGGAAATGATAAAGTATACAAAAGAAGTGTTTTATTATAATGCAGAGTCAAAGGCTTCTTTCTTTATCCTGAACACGGACTACAATGCAAATCAAAGCGAGATTTTCAGCTCCAGGTATAGCAGATCAAAACTGAGGACAATTGTCCTTCCTGGCCTCCCGTAGGAGACGAGAGACTGCAGCGAAGCTGAAGAATCTGGGTGTGCTGTCATACTAATGTGCCAGACGAAAGACAAGAGAGACCAATGCCTAAGAAAACAGTTGTCTGTCTGCTGCTCAACACATTCCTATAATGCCTCACTCCATCCATCCATTTCTGTTGTCCCTGGAGCCCCACAGAGAGGGGTAGACTGCTGACGTTGGCTGATAGAGATACACAGATGCTCGACCCTGTGGTCCATTTTTGTAGCTTTTACCTATTTCATTCTGTTCCTCTCTTTTTCTTTGCATCATTCTCTCTCAGGGCCCCAAATAAAACAAATAGCAGACTAACTGTACTGGCTGGGGAAAAATGGCTATTGCTGCAAACCATAAAAATAGATTAGAAAATGTGGGCCAAGTTTCATCTTGAAAACTATAATGATGGGCAATTTTGAGCTCTAGACTACAAAAAAATAATTTTCTGAAGACTTTTTTTGTCTTGTTTTCCAGGACAAATATCCAGAAAATCATTTAAACCATAGGTGCATTTAGTTGGAAAGTAAAATTGTTTTTTAGAAAATCATTTTAGGCAGTAATTTTATTTATTATCTTGTTTACAGATGTACACTACCATTCAAAAGTTTGGGGTCAGTAAGATTTTTAATGTTTGTGAAAGACGTCTCTTTTGCTCACCAAGTCTGCATTTATTTGATCAAAAATACACTAAAAACAGTGATATTGTGAAATATTATTATAATTTAAAATAGCTGATTTCTATTTTAATATATTTTCCAATGTAATTTATTCCTCAATGACAAAGCTGAATTACTCCAGTCTTCAGTGTCACATGATCCTACAGAAATCATTCTAATAAGCCGATTTGCTGCTCAAGAAAAAAATTCTTATTATTATTATCAATGTTGAAAATATTTGTCGAAATACATTTTTGATTAATTTAATGTATACTTGTTAAAGGATTAGTCCACTTTTAAATAAACTTTTCCTGATAATTTACTCACCCCCATGTCATGTCATGTCCATGTCTTTCTTTCTTCAGTCAGAAAGAAATTAAAGTTTTTGATGAAAACATTCCAGGATTTTTTTCCATATAGTGGACTTCAATGGGCACCAAACAGCTGAAGATCAAAATTAGTATCACTGCAGCTTCAAATTGTTCTACATGATCCCAGACGAGAAATAATGGTCTTATCTAGAGAAACAATCACTAATTTTCTAAAAAATTTTTACAATTTTTTATACATTTTAACCAGAAATGCTCATCTTGAACTAGCTCTCTTCTTCTTCTCTATTAGAATCAGGGCAGTGTAGACACTGCTAAGTGTATTACTGCCCTCCTCAAGTCAAAGTTTGAACTAATTTTTATATGCAATATGCTAGTTCAATAGTATATAACAGTTAGTTCAAACTTTGACCTGTGGAGGGCTGTAATACACTTAGCAGTGTCCACACTGCCGGAATTCCAGTAGAGAAGAGAACTAGTTCAAGATGAGCATTTCTGGTTAAAATTTATAAAATTTTATTTTATTTTTTTTAGAAAATGAGTGATTGTTTTTCTAGATAAGACCATTATTTCTCATCTGGGATCATGTAGAACAATTTGAAGCTGCAGTGAAACTAATTTTGACCTTCAACTGTTTGGTGCCCATTGAAGTCCACTATATGGAGAAAAATCCTGGAATGTTTTCATCAAAAACTTTAATTTCTTTTCGACTGAAGAAAGAAAGACATGGACATGACATGACATGGGGGTGAGTAAATTATCAGGAAAAGTTTATTTAAAAGTGGACTAATCCTTTAAAAAAATAAAAATATTTTTCCAAAAATAGAAGGAAAAAAAAAGAAAAGAAAAGAAAAGAAAAGAAAAGAAAAGAAAAGAAAAGAAAAAAACCCTGTGCCACCCCCAATCTTTTGAACGAAATAGACTTTTCGCAATTAAGAAAAGACGGCTTTTATATTGCCCTCTTTCTAGGTTACAAAACACGTCTGAGTCTATCTTTGTTTGCATCTTCTTTCAGCTCATGTTCCACATTCTGGATATGACAATTTTCTAAAACTCTCTCTCTCTCTCTCTCTCTCTCTCTCTCTCAAAAAATAAATAAATAAATAAAAAAATCTCAGCCTCTCCCTTCGCTTCAGTCAAGCAATCCCTTTAACAATCTCAACGTTGTCTGCATGTGCTCGGCGCCGGTCGACAAAGTCCTGCTGCTCAGCCCCTTTAAAACAAGCCGAAAACAGCTAGATTGACCGAAACCAAGCTCATTTATATTGAATGAGGGCAGCGGGTGAGTTCTTAGCACAAGCGAATAAGCATTCCTTTCATGTACGCCTCCACCCCTCCCCACCGTGGCTTTCTTTCCCCCTGCACCTCAGATAGCTCACTTAGGCTTGATGAGTAGAAACACAGGCAGAGTTAATTGCTGTGCGTTCACCATCATGGCGAGGGAAACAATGCAGTGGCTGTAAATAAAACCACTCTGCTATTTCTCCTCACAGATGTCTATAATTTTAACCACATCTATTGGCAATTTTTTGAGTTTTTATTGTTGTTTTTGTTAGTTTTTTCACCCCTTACTTCCAGGGCTGCTTGACATGCACAGACCGTGATGATTGGATGAGAGGTTTGGCTCCGGCTTTGTACATTGGCATTGGTCTCACGTTCCACCCTGCAAGTGTCCTCTCTCTGGATGAGCTTTACTGCCCGGGTCTCTGAATCCCAGCCAGCACATTTCTCAATTCCTGTCTCTCTCACCCTCTTAGCTCTCCACCACTCCTCCTCTCTCCTTTTCGACACTCTCTGTCTCTTATTCGCTCATTCTCTCCCCTCTGTTGCATACTTCCTCTTTGGATTGCTGAAATGACGGTGATGTTGCACAATAGTCTGGCTCGCTCTGGTATTCAGTTCTTCAAAATAACCTCAATGGGACTGAAACTCCAGCTCCTTCACAGTCTTTCTCACTTTCACCCCCTCTGTATTCTCTCTCTCTCTCACTGTGCTCTAAAATTGTAGATGGATTGTTAATCAGAGAGTAATAAAAAGCCGATTAGCACTAAATCACACCGAAGCAAGGAGGGATTTGCCTAGCCAGGTCCTGCCACTCTGCAGTGTGTTTAAGTGTGTGTGTGTGTGTGTGCGCTGAAAGGGACAGAGCGCTCGCTGCCAGGAATATAACATTCTGTAATTACAGAAATGTGCCATGAATTTCTCAGCTGAGGCCTGTTCTTATTGGTCGTTGTGGGCGTATGATGTTAGAATATGTCCAAGGCTGAATTTATGGTGTTGGAATATTCGCAGTAGCTCATGATTTCATGAGTCATCAAACACAGAGGTCAGCTGAGGTCATCTTTTACTTGTATATTCACTCATAGAGGTTTGAACATCAGCTTAAACAAACCCCCCCTCCCCCCCCCCCAATCAATTACATTCAATGTTATTTATGCATGAAAGGATTTGTGAATGATTTACACAAAAAGTTTTTTTTTTTTTTTTTTTTTTTTTCAAGAAATCCATTGTTTGTTGCATGAGATTCATTGTGAGTACAGTCATAGTACTGGTCAACCAATATGGGATTTTCAATGGCAGATGTCGATGTCTAAAAAGCCACATGCATGGTTGCTGCAATTAAATATCTGAAAATCTTTAAAAATGAATTAACTTAATAAATTAAATTAACTGAATTATAATGACACTCGGGGGCCTCTGCAATTCAAGACAAAACAACAACAACAAAAACAAACATTAATTAAAATGCCACTCGGGGGCCTCTGAAAACTTTTAAAGGGTCAGCAAGATGAACAGAAGAAAACAAAACACACAAAAAAAACAAAACAAAAAACAAAACAAAACAAAACAAAAAAAATAAAAAAATAAAATGCCACTCGGGGGGCCTCTGCAAATTTGCAAAGGCTCAGCAATATAAACAAAACAAAACAAAACAAAACAAAACAAAACAAAACAAAACAAAACAAAACAAAACAAAACAAAACAAAACATAAATGCCACTCGGGGGGCCTCTGCAAATTTTCAAAGGTTCAGCAAGATTAAAAAAACAAAACAAAACAAAACAAAAAACAAAACAAAACAAAACAAATTAATGAAAGATAAATAAAAATAAAAATAAAATAAATATAAAAAATAATTTTGGACAACTACAGTACTAAAAATCAAGATGTTGTGTACTTACTGACGAGACTGATGATAACCAAATGACCAAATTTTAGCTAAATAATTGGCCTGACTGGTACATCAGTCTTTACTATAGATATATATATAGAATAATCATAAAATAGAATAAATAAAAATAAAATTGTGGACTAGACAAACTAGAGACACTAAATTTTAACATTTTTTACATTGCATATTCACACACCCAAATCCCATTACAGTGTCCTCACTTCAAAACTAAAAAGAGAAATCACATGCCTCAATGACACAAAACATATTTCATCTCTCTCTTTTAACACAGTTGTCACGTTTCAGTAAAGAGTCATGAAAAAAAATATGATAGATGTGCATGATAATCAGGGGCTTTTATTGAAGAACGGGCTTCTTCTGAAGGACCCTGGAGGGCCCGGTGGGCGTAAGTGCTTTTGTTTCGGAGTATAAAGTCGAATGTTTTGCCAAGAGCAGTTGGGTCTCATAGGAACAGGTGGAGAATTGAGGTGTCCATGATAATGAGAGAAGAGGGCCAGGTTAGAGTGCAAGGGGAGGGTCCTGTGGACCTGTTTGAGATTTGATGGACAGCTCAAACTCTCCATCTTAATCCACTGGCAGCTTAGTGACAAGGAGAAGCTAGTGAAGAACAAGAAGAAAGACCTAACATTATGACTTCTATTAAATATTAAAAAGAAACAGAATTAATTTTTCAAACACCTTCAACAACGTAGCCTCCTTTAGGGGGATTGTGAGGGGAAAGTTTAGAAAAGACATAGAAATTTCAATTTGGCATGTAATAATTTGACACCTTGTGTTGAGTTTTCCAGGGAATTCAAACTGTCATTTAAGGGACTGGCAAATGATTAGAAATAAGCAGTTCTAAACGATGCTTTTATTCTCCATTATTTCAAGAGATACGTATACTTCTGAGCAGCATGCAGGCAGGCATCACTGCTTTCTCAGTTTAATGTGAAAACAATTCAACTTCTATGGCGCAGCTAGAGACAGACATGTCTATCTCTCTGCTTTCATTTTCAGAAAGATCCTTACTTGTGCATTTATTTACAGGCGAAAGGCTGAGAACTGAATTAGAGTGGCAAGGCCTGCTGGTGTGGCGTTTTGCCACTCCGGAATGAAAATGAGAGATAATACCTGTGAAATATCCTGTTTGGGTGCTCTGGATCTCCCACAGAATGCTGTGTCGGAGGCTGCAGGAAAAGGATTTATGAAGTGTGTACACTTGTGTGTCATTCAAGTGTCTGTGCTGCAAAAAATTGTCACTCTAGCCATCAATCACACATCCGCCAGTCCATCCATTCATCTGTCCATCCGTCCGTCTGTCCATCCATCCAACCATCCATCCATAGGTTTTTGGTTTTATTGGCTGCTAGCCAAATGGGTTTAAGCATTATGCTTGCTAGGACTGGGTGATATGACGAGATATATCATGGTGATGATATCAAGTGTGAATCGATTCAACTTTTTCTATATCATTTATGTATTGCAGTATACAAATATAGCTGTGCTTTTAGTATATATAACCAGCTTTTAGTGGGAGTTAGGAGTTATTGACAAAGAGCGATAAAGAAACATGGACAAATGAGTAATAAAGAGCAGGATGTGCTTGACGTTTTTAAAAGTGAGCTATTAAATTATTAAAAGTGCAATATGCTGCAAACAGAACTCACATTCAGTATTCACACACTTACAGGCAGCTTTCTGCTGTAAATGGTCAAATACACAAAAATATGTACAAATCACTGCTCTTGACTGCATAACTTTTGTAACTTTAATATGAATCAATTTATATTTAATTAAAACAGTGAATACTATGCAGCGTTTTATTTTACATTTGATTACTTCATTATATTACTGTAGTATTTCTTATTTCTGATAGGTAGACCGGCCTAAAAAAACAAACAACTTTAATTCATATCCTTGTTCTGTTGTATTTATTTGTTCTTTTGCGTGTTTCTTTGTTCTTACTTTATTACTGACTGTTTGCTTGTCTTCAATAACTGATTACATTAGTTATCCTGGTATAAGTTTTTGTGGTATTGAATCTGGTTTTGAGAAAAGTGAAATTTCACTGGTATCTAAAATTTTAAAACCTAAAACCTTTTAAAATCTAAAACCTTACTTCCAGAAAAAAAAAAAAAAAAGACTATATCATGATACAGTATATATTGTAACTGTGAAAATTACTTATATTACTTAATATCGCATGTGATTTATTTGTGTCCTGTGGTGTGTTCACCAATAGTAATAGACTGCAGTGTAACCTGGTCAGAAATAAGTACAGAAATGGCACAGATGACACCCAATCTTTTTGAGAAGTTGGTGGTAGAGTTAGGTGAATAAGTCCAGAAAAAGTCCAGATAGATGCCAGCCAAATAGTGATACTTCACTGAATGGCCAATTTCACATGTGTTTTGTGTATTTTCAAAATACACAGTACTGTATTTGAATTTAAATAATAATAATACAAATTACAGAATTTAAGAATTAGGTATTTTTTGCATTTTTATTTTACATATATTTTCATGTATTTATGCCCATCTCCGCTTGTATTGACAAACTTCACATAAGTTTAAGCATAGTTACATAAGTACATTTAAACTATGCTTAAAACAACTATGCTTTCAGAGAATAAATCTTGAGTTAAGTAGATTTTTAACTGTAAAACATAATACTGTTTATGATTTTTGAGACAATGGGCCCTATTTTAACGATCTAAATGCAAAGTGTAAAGCGCATGGCGCAGGTGCACTCAGGGCATGTCCAAATCCACTTTTGCTATTTTAACGACGGAAAAACGGTCCGTGCGCCGGGGCGCATTTTTGAAATGGGTTGTCCCTGTTCTCTTAATGAGTAATGGGCGTAACGTTCAATAAACCAATCAGAGTGTCAGATGCGCTCGCGTCATGGCGGATTGCTATTTACATGGCGGAATTTGTTGGCGGAAAAGCTGAACGCTTTTCAATCGAAGAAACTGATCTGCTCGTGCGCGAAGTTAAAGCGTCCGAGCAGATCATCTACGGGACAAGCAGGAATCCACCAAAGCTTCCCGAGGTGAAGAAGGCGTGGGATGAATTAGCAGTGATTGTGTCCTCGTCTTCTGGCATCAGATGTTTTGCTGAAATTACCTGTTAAGTGGCCAGTCAATCTTTCAGTCGTCTGCGTTGGATGCAGGCTTTCAAATAGCTCCGCGCGATGAGTCAGTTAATATATATATATGTGTGTGTGTATTGGCACGATTTTTCAATTAATTAGCCAATTTCGTTCATCATTATAAGTAGTAATAGGCTGAATTGAAAATAGGTAGCCTAATTCTAATACACGCAATGACTATTCATCATTACATTTTTGTATTTATGTAGCCTACACAATAATATTCTTTTACACTGTAATCCTTTTGTTTTTAATATTTGGCATGTTTGTGTGATGCGCATCCCTGTGTGTAATAAGCAAAGTCAACGCGCACTGTGGATGCGCCCAGAGGCGCAGTTTCTACCAACGCGCTCTAACAAAAAAATATTGCGCCATTGACTTTAGACTTCAGACCAGGTTTGAGTTGGTCTATGGCACAGTCTATTTTCAGCTCCTTAAAATAGCAATGCGCCTGAACACACCTCTTTTTTAGACCAGCACGCCCATGGGCGCCATAACTGGCGCAAATGCATTTACTAATTTAAGGACGTGGCGCTGAACGGGAAAACGCGAACGGCGCCGGACGCAAACTAGCAAACACACTTGCGCTGCGCCTTGCGTCGCATTGCGCCGGGTGTATTATAGGGCCCAATGTGTGTTTATACTTAGGTGACTGCACATGAAGCTTGACGGTCTCCGCGGATGCCATCTTCCTTCCCGAGCATTATGTGAGACTGCGAGGTCAATACAGGTGATCCCTACTGCTGCTTACAGTGTGACAGTCAATTTACTTCCTGCTGGGTAGGAGTGTTTGTTCCTGTGCGTGTGCACACAGCATATACTGTCCCACTTTCCAGGCAAAGCAAGGAGGCATTGTAGCCTGTTACCTAAAAAACTCTGATAGAGTAGTTACACACGTGCACTGTAGATATCTGCTGTTTAGAAACCGCAGCTAGTCTTGCAGCAGGTTAAACAAGCATTCAAAACCTTCTTTTTTCTCCTCTTCATCTAATAGTTTGTTCCAGCTTTTGGTCTGACAAGAAACTTGTATGTTTTGGTGAGAAGCAGAGTAGGTATGACAAAGTATTTCTAGGGCTTGCTGTTGCTTTTCTGCCTGAAGCTGAGCCTCAGGTATCATGGATGACTTGGGAAACACGTCTGTTCCTCAGCGGGCCTGTGAAACACTAAAGCAGATGTTCAAAAAGGGGAGGCTAAAGATGATGCTTCTGAATGGGGAGCAGGAACATTGCAACTGAGGGCCCAAAGCTTGAAAGGCTTGGCTAGGGGCTCAGTGGGTGAAAATACCAGAACGCGCTGAATACTGAGGCAAAGATTCTTAATCAGCTCATATTTTACTTACAAAGTGTAACTTTTTTAGGTCTTTATGGGACCAATATGCACAGGACACAGAAAAACTAGAGGAGGCACAACAGAAGGTAATTAGCATATATGCTAATTAATACTCAACACACCTGAGATGGTAATCCTGCCCACACGCTTGTCCAATTGGACTATTATTAAAAAAAGATGTGCTGATTTGGGTGTCAAACATTGATATAATTTTGACATGACAAGACATCATAAAAATGAATGCTTATAATGCAAGACATTGAAAATACAGTGAAACAGATTGACAAAGACGCTCTTCTGATGCACACATAAGAAAATTAAAGATAATTCGTAAGGAACCCAAAGGATTTCTCATTATATTACTGTTAAAAGCCAATAGAAAATAAATGAGAAGTCACATTGACACCATTAGTACCAGAGTCCAATAGACTGGGTAAACCCAGCCTGATCTGCCGGCGATTTGAAACCCGTACATTCATTTCTACTGCTTCTGTTACACTTTTGCGGGAACCAATCACAGACTGGCTTATCCACCTTGCTCGCTATTGGCGGGTATAACGCGATGACTATAGAGAAGCGACGGCAAGCACAACCGTCAATCCAAGTGCAGTAGAAAATACATACAGACTCCCCAGACCAATGTTCAATTTTAAATTGAGCTTGGTCTGGTGATAGCCAGACAAAGAGTCCAATGCTCTATGGCTCAGACAACATGTACCAACATTTTAAAGAGGATCTATTTTGCCCCTTTTCACAAGATGTAAAATATAAGTCTCTGGTGTCCCCAGAATGTGTCAATGTAAGGCTGTGAAGTTTCAGCTCAAAATACCCCACAGATCATTTATTATGCCAAAATTGCCCCTATTTGGGTGTGAGCAAAAACACGTTTTTTGTGTGTGTCCCTTTAATTGCAAATGAGCTGCTGCTCCCGGCCCCCTTTCCAGAAGAGGGCGGGGCCTTTACAGCCCATGCTTCGGAAACTTAACAACAACAAAACCGGAGAATCTCACGTAGCCAAAATGTCAGAAATTGTCAGAAGTGGCGTTCAGCCTTACATTGTTCAAACCGGAGTCCCAAGTTACAACTTTTAGAATTCAACTGGACATTTCTGAATGGTTAGTGGATAAATTTATGTAGTTTTGTTTTTGAGGAGTTAAGTTGATTCAACTTATCAACTAGCATGTAACGTCATGTTAATCTTTTGTGCAAATCCAGCATTGAACTGACCCTCGTTTGTGAAGCAGTCCGGCGTAATATGATTCACACAAATATATAACACTTTATCGACTTTCTTCAGCACATTTCCTTCATAAATGGAATTCAACCATGGTGTGCTCAGAGGCTCAGATGCCGAGAGTCTATGAATACTCTTATGTTCGTTGGTACATCCAATAGCAGAACATTTGTAATGTTTTTTGGCTCACTCATTGTATATCTCCAGCTGATACAGCGAGGAAACGGAAATGGCGGACTTTGTGCTTCTCACTCAGGGCGATATCTATGCTAATAGGGCAGATCATCACCAGTCATGGGCGGGGCTTCACATCCGGAAGCGCTCACTTGGAGAGACTGTTTATGATTTATGAGGATTATAAAAAAATCTGTGTTCAAACACCTTATAAAAGTGAATTTTGCAAAATAGGTTCCCTTTTAAACAATAATTAATCTGTCAATGACAAAATTTGGCAACTCCAGTGATCAGATCACATAAGTATTCTATTTTGTTAAAATCAATGAATGACCCTTACCGGACAGTCGATTGATACACCAGGTCTTCCCGTCTGCGGTAATCCTCCATGTGGGAGTAATTGGTATTGAACATAGCATCGTATGTAAAAATCTTCTGCTTAATAGTGCCTCCGTCAGTAACCTGTTAAGAAATAAGAATAAAACATTAATAAAAAAGATGTGTCTTATAATGAAGTGGATATTCCATAGACCCCGATACATAAATAATGAGATGAGACAGTACAAGAGCTCGATGCCCACAGGCAAAGTTAGTTCTCACACTTTAAAATGATTCCATTGATCCGTTTAGAGTTATTATTGGTATATTATTTAAGAGCTTGTGAAGTGATGAATTTAAATGAGCTCTCGGAAACCTGCCGAGCATGATGAAATCAGCGAGACACTTACATATGTGGCATAAGGAATTTAGTGCACTATAAGGCAGCGATCTAATGATGACTGACGTTTTTGCTGCATTTTGTTGGTCTGCGGCACAGGAAAGGTAATGAAATGTGAAGAGATATTGCAGAGGTGAGGGATATTCTCAGCACCATTGGCTCATTTCGCGTCTTTTTCCCCTCCCAGAAGTTCTTGGCAAATGATGGAGCGCTGCTCTTTTTTGCGCTAATATCCACAGGGGAGAGAAAGTCGCTTAGCATTTGAATGACTGCGATTTCTCTTCAGAGCACACAGAGAAGAAGGAGCAAGAGGGGTGACAGATTTTAATGGAAGTGTTAATGCCTGCTTTTGAAGCGGTGGAATTGTTGGCGGGACAGGTGTCTTTCTTTCGGCGAACACTTGAGATGCTATCTATGGCCTCTTAATCTGGTCCCCAGGCGCTGTAAATCAGTCCTAGGTGGATTTGTGATTGGTTTTCCTCTGTGTGGAGAACAACAGTGCCATGAGGACAATGTTAAATTGGTTTGATTTGAACAAACAATTCACGCTGCCCTCACAAATGAGTGTAGGACGGCCACAATAACCTCTAGTCCTCTAGAGATTCACAATAAATGCCTGCAGCCACTATAACACACAATGATTCATAATTGCTCAAATTCTCTTTTAGAAAGGAATTATATGAGCAATGAATACAGGGGATAAACAATCCAAGCGTATAGGATAATGTTTACATAATGCATTTCTAAAACTCACAATAACAAAGAGCTATTCCAGAGCAATTTCAACATGATTTGATATATTTTTAATACACCTGAAACAAGAGTCCTTTTAAGTGTAAAATTGTGTGGGTTAAGAATATTTTCCAGCCCTTCCATCCTTTCCTCACAATGCAGATGCAACGTGCATGTTGACGCATGTTAATGTACCAGGAAAGTCTTAAAAATGTTATATTCTTTGTTGAAATGTATTTTAGGATTTTAAAATATAACACAAATACACCTAAAAGAGAAACAAAAATAGGAAATAAATAAATAAATAAATAAATAAATAAATAAATAAATAAATAAATAAATAAATAAATAAATAAATAAATAAATGAATGAATGAATGAATGAATGAATGAATGAATGAGTAAAATACTGTCATGATATATACATTTTTTTTTAAGTACTAAAGTACTACTGGTATAAAAAAAACACACAAAAAAAGATACATATATATATATATATATATATATATATATAAAATCACACAAAAAAAAGAGTGGACCCAAAAAAAGATTGTCCACATTTCATATATTTCAAATAAACAAAAAAAAAAACAAAAAAAAAAAAAAACTGAATGCACATAAATAATCTATGACAAATATATATTTTCAGAAAGATGGCACTTGCCATCTAAACAAGTGTGTTTAAGAGTCTCAGAAACAGATCAGCAAAGTGCTGATTTTGTCAACCCAAGGCATTTTTAAGTGACACCACTTAAAAACCATCCAAGGAATGCTTCATCATTGCACTCTGAGCACAAAGATCATTCTGACCATCTGGCTGTCTTGTAAGCATCCGACAATGCGGCTGCTACAGTTCCCGCTACATTCTGCTACAGGTTTACAGGAAAGTAGTGACACTAAAAGGTCAGTCGCTAAAAGCAAACCTGTGTTTGATAGTTGCGTTTTCTCCTCCGGTTGATCTTGGTTGCTTTTGTAGTTGACTCTAATAATGCTTTAAAAGGTGAGATGCAAGAATGTTTCTGTCTGACATGTCTTAGAAAACAAAGTGCTCCCAGTAGCTGAATACAGATTCCTTTGGTGGTTTCAGCTCTTGGCTCAAATTGTTGCAGTATTGTTATGGACAGCTCGAGATGCTTCTACCTGTATTTCTTCAAGTGTAATCCAGCAACCATTCAAAAGATTTATGAAAAACTGAATTCTGCCCTTTTTAATGTACAACTATAATGTGAAATCACCTGCATCTTGTTTCATAAATCACAGTGAACTGCTGCTTTAGTGATCAACAGAGGAAAAAGGAGAATGAGAATGTTTCTTTTTTTTTCTTTTTTTATAACTGAAACTGCTTTTTACCCCTAATGGAGATTGAAGAAAAATAAAAAATCTATAATTGTGGAGAGACACAGGGTGAAGGGTTTGCTTTGTTTACATGCATTATGAAATGAGCGGGTGCTTGTGTTTATTCAAGCACGTATGAAAATATTCGATAAGCAGCGAGCATATGCTAAAAATGGCGAGTACATGATGAGTGGGAGAGGCAGAGTAAAGGTTCTGACATTCTCTCTGATAAACAGAAATGCGAAATGGGCCTTTCAAAATAATAGACACTGTCACCCACTTTGTCATCATGACAAGAGAAGAGGACGGTAATGAGAACATCAAGAGCATAGTAGGAAACACAAGGTGCCACTGTACAATGGAATTGAATAAATGGAAAAATGAAGTAAACGAATGAGCATGATGGGAATTCTCTTCTCATATAGATGTTCGATAGAACATCCCAAGACCCTTTTAGATCACAGTTCCCTGTGGTCTTTCTCTGTTCACTCAATATTTCAAAATTTACAATGCTATGCAAATATAATGCCTAGCATTGTAAATATATACAATTATCCAAAATATATATTTTTAAAATTTCTTCACATTTTTTCCCAGAGTTTTATATTATATATAAATTTATTTTCTCTCTCTCTCTCTCTCTCTCTCTCTCTCTCTCTCTCTCTCTCTCTATATATATATATATATATATATAATGGCGTTTCCATTATTTAAAGTATCAAAGAAGCTATAAGTAGCTTTATTTAGCTTTATTTTAGAACATTACATGATTTAAAACATGACAGCAACATTTAGCGAAATATTTCCTTTTATTTTATTTTTTTTGGGATAATATCATTTTTTTTTTTTTTTTAAAACACGGCAAAACATGGCCAAAAATTCTGATAATGTATGCAGAATATATTTATTTAAACATATTTTAGACATAGATTACCAAAATATTTATATATTTAAATATATAGTATATTAAAAAAATATGAAAAAAAAAAAACATTTTCCCAATACATATATGCTTTTTGAATATATATTATATATCATCTGTAAGCTGAATAAATAAGCTTATGATGTATGGTTTGTTATGATAGGACAATATTTGGCAGAGATAAAACTATTTGAAAATCTGGAATCTGAGGGTGAAAAAAAAAATCAAAATATTGAGAAAATTGCATTTAAAGTTGTCCAAATGAAGTCCTTAGCAATGCATATCCACTCACAAAAATAATTTTTATATATATTTACGGTAGGAAATTTACAAAATATCTCCATGGAACATGATCTTTACTATCGATAATTTTGACCCATACAATGTATTGTTGGCTATTGCTACATATACATATAAACATATATACACTTCTTGCAGGCCATTTATTTAAAATTCATCAAAAACATACAATTTATTTTCCATATGGCAAGAATCTGAAATGCACTGTTGAAGAAGGCCATGCATATTGCTGTGCTGATGAAGGAAACGAGACATTCAGCTGGCATGGCACATGCATGTGGGCCAAAGGAATTCACCTCTTAATGAAAATGGACCTGAACTCCCATGTGAAAGAATATCCATCATTGATGACTGTCCGCCCTGTTGTCTTGACGACTACCTCTGCTATGAGAATGTAGAAAGAGACAGCGAGACAACAGGAAACCAGATAAATGTGCTTTTATTAAGGAAAAAGGCCACATGGGGGAAACGCACATCCAGCTCAGGGTAGTTTATTGAATCTGTTCCACATATTACCGCCAAGACACAGTGGCCGTTTACCATCTGGAGAGGAGGAAGAGGATCTGGATGGGTGAGAACCATCTCCGCCTTCTAAGTCTGTCTCTGTACCCAAAACAAACCTTGCTTGCCCGTAACAGTAGGATACTTTGGATTAGTGGTGTGCAGTCATGTTCTGAAACGAGGAGGCAAAGTCCTTACTGATTATCTTTATGTTTTGTTTTTTTTAAACCAATAATACAATTATTCTTTTTTGTATTTTTTTTGTATTGTATTTTACATTAACAATATAATTAAAGTTCAGATTTTCTGAGGAGACACTGCCTCTCTTGCCTTCTCAGAAGAAATGTCCCTGCCTTCGATAAACGCTCACCTTTCATGTTCAAACAGCCTCCAATATCAGAAATTTTACTCCAATTCATTCGATGAAGAGCTTCATTCAGTCAAATTTGATCAGTGCCATGTTATAGAGGAGTGCATCCAAGCAGGCAAACAGGATCAAGAGGGGTTGGAGAGGGGTGCAACCTACAAGTGTATGAGCGAGTAAGGTGGAGGATCCCTACAGAGTGTAAACAATGCACGCCGTCTGCTGCAGTTCCACATGGAGGCCTTGGCCTTCTCCCTACCTTCACTCAGCTCACTTCAGCAGAGTGGCACCCCATCCCTCGGGCCTAACTGCCTAGCTGTGGTTATTTATAGAGCACTCCTGAATCACTTTCTGCAGCCTGAGGATACGCACATGCGCACACATACACACTCACATAAACACTCAATGGCTTAATCCGATCGTGACCTTAGATCACTACCACAGTCATACTGAAAATGAGGCTTCAGGAAATAGCAGCCCTTGTCTACATTTCAACATACCGCATGGAAGCCAATTTACTCCAACTGGCTCCAATATGTTTATTTGAAAGGAGACAGACAGATCAGACTGAACTCAAATCAGTCAATCAATCAATCAATTTTTATATTTGAAAAACATTAATACTCAATTTAATATTATTTAAAACTAAGATAATATAATGAGAGTGACTACATTTCAATATTTATTGGGTGTAAATGATTTATACACACTACTGTTGAAAGTTTTGGGGCAGCAAGTTTATTTTAAAAAGAAATTAATACTTTTATTCAGCAAGGAAGCATTCCACAGATTTAAAGTGACAGTGAAACATTTATAATATTATAAAATATTTCTATTTCAAATAAATTATGGTCTATTCATCAAAGAATCCTGAAAAAAAGTATCATGTCTTCAACAAAAATACTGTTTTCAACATTTATAATAATAAAAAATGTTTCATGAGCACAAAATCAACATATCAGAATGATTTCTGGAATATCATGAGCCACTGAAGACTAAAGTAATGGCTACTGAAAATTCAGCTTTGCCTTCAGAAATAAACTGCATTTTATCAAAAAAAAAAAACCAATATATTGAAAAAGTTATTTTAAATAATAATATATAATATTTTGATCAAATAAATGCAGAATTAATGAGCATAAAAAAAAAAAAAATATATATATATATATATATATATATATATATATATATATATATATATATATTTATTTATTTAAATACTACAGATTTTGAATTGTATTGTATATATGTACATAGAAATAAATTGCATGTTTTTTTGTTTTTTGTTTTGTTTTTTTACTATTTGGCAGTTCAGGATACACCCACTGCTGTCATCCTTTCAGATATGTGGTCAAAAACTCTCCTGCTTCGTTATTTTTCTTCCATTCCCTCCCCCGCCCATCACTTAACAGGATTTTGTCTCGTTCTACGACCACCCCTATTGTAAGCCATTATTTCATAACCTGAGAAAGGTTGACAGGCCTAAAATTAGTGATTTGACAACAAAATAACAACCCGCAAAGCATACTCTTATGTTATACGCATGTCAATGGTGTGACAAAAAACTCTTCATCGGCTCGTAGAGCACATATCAATAAACATGCTCTCAACTTGTGTCTTCTGAAGATTTAAGGTAGTCACTATGGATATAGAATGTGGAAGAAACTCTCTTGAAAATGCATTAAGCCCATTCAGCACTCTGAACAAACATAGCCACATGGGGTGCACAGTCCCTATATACGATATTTACAGCCACACTCCTGTGTCTTCCTTTGTATGATCTCAAATATTGCGTATCCAGCAGTTAATCTAGTTCTGTGTGCACAGTATACAAACCTCGGCAAAACACGCTGTCTTACCCTGGGTGAGAAAGCTTTTGTAAACAATGTTTATTTGCCATTGACCTGGTTTCATCTAGTGAATGGTGACCAGACTACATAGAAGCTAGTGCCAACACATGGTGTGTAAACTGAAGGAGCCCAACGTGTGGAACATGCCGATAACAACACCAATGCTGTGTGGGATTCCCAGTATCCTGAATAAATAAATACACTGTATAAGCTGCATCTGCCCAGTAATTATCAATATTTAAAAAAGAAAAAGAAGAAGAAGAAGAAGAAGAAGAAGAAGAAGAAGAAGAAGGAGGAGGAGTTTACCAAGATTTCAAATAAGTTCGGTTCAACTAAACTTTCTATTCATCGAAAAATCCTGAAAAAAACAAAAAAAAAGGTATCATGGTTTCCACAAAAATATGAAGCAGCACAACTCTTTTTAACATTAATAATAACAATAAATGTTTCTTGACCACCATATCAGCATATTTCTGAAGAATCATGTGACACTGAAGACTGGAATAATGGCTGCTGAAAATTCTGCTTCGCCATTACAGGAATAAATAACATTTTAACTATATTTAACTATATTTTTAGTCAAATAAATGCAGAAATGGTGAGAATAAGACTAGAAAAAAATAAAATAAATAAAAAATAATATATATATATATATATATATATATATATATATATTTATTTATTTATCAGAACTTAAGTTAAATATATCAGTCAGTCTTTGTATATTTTAAAATCTTGAAAGCATCTTGTGTGTTATTTTTAAGGTACTGGTATACTACATCACATAGTGCTGAAAAACACCTAGCAAGGAGTTGATTTATTATTAATTGCAGTAAATTAACACGTTAAATCAACTCTTATGTAAATGTAAATCTACAGAGACTGACTCGTTAAAGCGTAATGTTTTACCAGAGCTTCATTGTTAAACTTTGCAGACTGGAAGACGGCGGAACTTGGCTTTAATAAGATTTATTGCAGTTCTTAGTATGAGCTGATGTGTTGATGAAATGCTAACAAAAAAGACGTGATCGGTGCATTGTACTGATGTGAGTGTTATAGAACAGCTCATCTGCATGGCAATTGGTTTAATATTGTGCTCCCACAATGGGAACAATAGCCGCTCTGAAAGGAACACGAAACGGGACCGCTGTACCACTGGAAGTGTGTCCGTTCCTCAACACCAGGGGCTCTTCATTCTAAACAACACAAAAAATGTAATTCAAAGCTATGCCGTAATAACTGTAACTAAATCACAGCCTCCGGTGTTTCTCCAGTAGGTCCCTATGATATTTCCCCTATGTCTCCACAGGACGCAGCTGTGCGATTAAACTGCTCTACCTGCTCACCTGGGAACCCATGGTGAGCCGAGGTCCCCGCTGTGCCGAGTACAGTGAGAGGCGTGTTGAATGAATTTCACACTGCACATGTCAGATGTCTCCTCCCTCCTGGCTATGGCACTGAAAGGGATCTGCCTCTCTGCAGGGCTTTCGCAGATGCCATGGGACGGGTTATCCACTTAAACACAGACACACAACCATCCCAACTCTTGTGGCTGATAGGTGCCATTATATGAAACGTGCCTTCAAGGTTCAGCGCTGTCATGTGCATGTCTTGCATAAGAACATTTGTGACAGGCTCAGTGCATTTTGTGTGTCATAACAAATAAAACTACAGTAATGAGGCAAATAAGCAGTCAAAAGTACACATTTCATATATTTATATATCTATTCAGGGCACCCACCTTGTTAACACTTGTCAAACAGGTCACTGGATAGCTTGATAGCTGCCTGATAAGTTAAAACTCAAAACTCTAATGAGGAAGTGATGTGTATACACGAAAAAAAAAAACCAAGATGGCCATTGGGGATAAATATTCCTCTGCCCCAATGTGAGTGTCACATGCTCTAGGCATGCTGTCACTCATTTCCATTCCAAGACCACCAGGGAGGACAGAGCAGTGATTGGATGAGGCATTCTCTGGCAGATTGGAACTCTGGGATTAAAACTCATGCTGCCAGACATGTTCCAGCTCCAGTTGAGCCCAAATCAGGGCCGAAGAGAACATCTGAACGACTCTGGTTTCACAAGGTCAAGCCAAAGGCCAGATAGTGGTCCCAAAAAGTATTTGGACACCTAAGCCACACTTAAAAATGTATGAATGTCAATATATTATTATATGACAAAATATCAACCTAAGTGGCACTTATTTGAAAGGAAGACAGCTTACAGCCACTTAAAATGACTTTTGGATCAGCTGGTTGCAAAACATGTGTCAGATGAGTGTATTCACAACTTTTTGCTTGTTGTGAATGTGTTTTCATTTTCTTTCGCGTGAGAGTTCATTAACACGTGGTGACAATGGTGGATGCACAAAGTAGAAAGAAATCACGGAAAGATGAGGAGAAAAAGAGCCAACTTCACCTTTCCACAAGGAGATAGCGAGTGAAGCGGCACCTGAGGCTTCCCATTTCCAGGACATGCATATTTCATCACTGAACTAGTAGTTAGACTTCCACAAGTCACAACACAAAGCGGCACAATGCCAAATTACTTTGTCTCATAACAGTGGAAACAACTTAAAGGCACAATATGTAATTTTTCATAGCTAGAGGTCGCTTATTCGAAACAAAGGCGCCTTGATTTCACGGAATCATGGGAGGTGTTGTCTTCACATCTACAGCCGGTGGAAAAGAATCATAGGGGACTTGGGCAGAAATCATATTCATGGATGAGCTAATGTATTCAAGATTTATTAACATTACTGTAGTATGAAGCAGGGTGTGGCTGAAAACCATTGGAGCAGAACGAGGCCGCAGGAGCGATTGCTAATGAGAGACACACACGGCTTGAGAACAGTGGAGCTTTTATTATGCCGCAGATGACCGCTTCTGCTTCTTCCGGTCATGCATATGTGGGGTAACGTAGTGCTGTTTTATCATATTAGATACATTTTTGTGTTGAAAGTTGTTATAATGCTCTTTGTGTTCGCTTGGCGGCTACTATGAGACACTTGTTACACACTGCAGTAAGCTAGATCAATATTAGGCATGGTAAAACATGGTACTCACGGTAAATAAAAATGCCATTTAAACAATAAGACTTACTGTATTGAATATATTAATATATTGAATATTAAATATACAATACATTAAAGCAAAATAGAAAGACGCTTCTGCAAAATAAAACCGGAAATCGAGGATACCACGGGTATAATGTCATTGATAGGCGACTCATGGACACATCCGTGTCCTTGCTTATTTTTCTGGATTTAAACATTCTTGGAAACATTTGAGATAATGCAAGTACACAGAATATATAACATTGTTCTAGTGGTTTTTTTTATATTTGAATTGAAAAATCTTACATAAAGTGCCTTTAAAATACTCCGTCATTTATGATCATACAGATAAGACATTATTCTAAACTGTAAAGGTTTTTTTTTATTTGTGCTTTTGTAAAATAAAGAATACAAACAGGATGCCGCTTTCTGCCGTCCCAGTGTCCTTTCCGTGAAGCTTGTGGAGCGCATCACAAAAATGAATCGAAACTCAGCGTATAGGTTACTAGCAAGCTCTTGCATGCCATCTGAACTCTTGTTTTGGGTTAGTGGATAGATTGTCTCTTCTTCTTCTGCTCTTTTTCCGGTAGTGGCGGTTAGCAAAGAGCATTGCATTACCGCACACACCCCCTTCTGGTTCGGAGTGTGGATTGCCTGTGACTGACTGTATTTGTACTGTGATGGTTTGGGACGAATACATGGTACCATTAAACCCCTAGTGTATATAAAATTTATATAATTATATATGGGACTGACTTAATAGAAACTGTTATTTCTTTTTGCTACAACACAAAACTGCCTTGGATAAAGCAATGTAAGACTTCTTGTCTTCTAAAACAGAAAAATAAACAGGAAGGGTGAATTTAATAGGGAAGACGTCCATGCTGATTATAATGCTGGGGATTTACTGTCTGGGGCATACATTAACCTACTGCTTAAGGACAATAAAGACCAAGGGGAGGACTAAGAGAGGTTGTCTTGCTCTGCCAGAAGGACATCACACATGAGGTCCAATTTCCTACAAAACAGACGAGGCAGGAAGCATTCCCTGGCCCTGTGTTAACAGTAATTGGGGACTTTCTTACAGAGACTTTGACTCATTTCCTGTCAACTGAAGTGCCATAGGGCTTGAGCAACACTAGAACATCTCTAGGAAAACTCAACTATACGAAACAAACAATAAACCTACTCATACATTTCCCCACCCATATCCACACAGACACACACACAAAAACATGTTATGTAAGTTTTAGTCAATGAGGAGACAACAACACACATTATGTAAGGCCTCAATCTGCACAGTCTGCAGTAGAAAACAAATCTTTGACTGAAGGATAAGGTGACAGTGGGATACAAAAAGAGGACACAGAGTTCACCCTTAATCCTTTGGACCAGAGAGAGCTAAGCATAGGTTATTTGAGGACCTAGATTTCCAGAAATTAAATTCATAATTGAAGTTTGACTGTACTCTACTAAGGGATACTAAGGGAAATAAGGGATTTCCTACCATTTTGTTTTGTTTATCTCTGCAAGTGTGCCATTTGGAAAAGCATACAAACCAAATTGTTGCACCACTACACACCATGGCATCAAGACAATAATTATACAGTTGATCTGTCATTTGAATATTTCATTTTATCCATCTACAGATGCGAACAGGCAGGGGTGGGAGAGAGCGTCGGCAGACAGATGGTCCAGAAGACATTATTGGCCACAGCAGATCCTGTGTGTCTGCATATGTTCAGAGCGTTCCAGAAGATACTGTCTCTTTGCACTACACCTGCCCCTTTGGACAGAGACTCTCACCATCTGGATCTGGTGGTGGCATTGCTAAATAAGGAGAGATTGTGTGAATTATACAAAGCTAGCGCAAGTATGATGATATTTATAACTTTAAAATTGTCAGTCTCAGCTGAAAATACGGCATTGCTTTTAGCTATGAAAGTGCTAAGTAGTATTATATAGATATACTGTATATAATATAGCAACTCTACTATTGGTGATTGTAAAACTATACTATAATGTAGTTTACATGTTTGTGTGTTTATTTTTGTTTATTGTTAACATATTCAGTTTTTGCTATATATTAGGGCTGCAATAACGAATTTGATCATCGCTTAGTTGCGTCTGAGCGCTGTGCTCAGAAACCATCAGCCAGTCATGTCGTTTTAATGACCCATTTCTATAGACAAAACGGATATGGAAAATAGTGGAGGACACAGAGAGAGCTGCTCCGGGAAAGGTACATGATCCAAGTTGTCAGAATCATACTTGCTTTATATCTATAAGAGCTTCAAACAAAAGCATAAGCGTTTAACACGTCTTCCCCTCTCGTGCACTGCTTTGACAGATGCATGTGCTCTGACATGTGTTTTCCTCACCGCATAACTTACATTTTATGGTTATATCCTTATCTGTAAATGTTAGAAAGTCCCTGCGAGTAATTCCATTTTGCACATTCTGACAGCGTCTCGTTAAACTTCACAGACTTCAGCGAACGAGCGTCGGTGGGCGCATACGCGTCAAAAGACAAAGCGCAGTAATTCTTACAAAAATACACATTTTGCTAAAATATTTTTGTTAGAAATTAAGTGTAGGTTTAAAAATATACATGTAGTGTAAGTAATCATATTTATGAGAGCAGTAATTTCAGCTTAAAAATAAGCAATCAGTTTCTTTTTTTTTGGTTTATAATGTAATGTCTGTATTTTAACTCTTTTTTGCTAATAATGTACCGTATAGCCTACATTAGATACTTTCTCTATATTTGTTTTATAGGCTTTATATTACACATTGTTTGGAGACAGCATTGACTTATTTATCATTTTAGATTTTTCATCTGATTAATTGTTTAATCGACAGATTAATCGGTCAAATGAGATGATGTCTCTACGGTCATCTACGGTCAGATGAGATGATGTCTCTCAAGAATTGCATGCGCAAATGCGCCGGCGCGCGCTGCATAATTACTTTATAATAGCTTAAATAAAGAGCAAAAGAAACTACGACCGTGCACCGTCGTTGCTCTGTTGTAAGTTAAGTCATAAAATTACCAAACATGCGATTAAAGCTGCCTCAAAACTGTGCATGCATGTATTTGTTGACATGGTTTTAAATTGTTATCCAATTTGTTGGCCTTAAAACGTCTTAAAAATGCACATATGTACACCAGGGAAATCAAAATTTTCTCGGGGGAGCATGCCCCGTACCCCCCTAGCAAACTACATTTTCTGACCTCGGTAATTATGAAACCCTGCGTACGGCCCGGCTTATTCTATCTAATAAAATATGAAGTAAATGTGCATTTCACCAACTGTGCTCAAAAATAAATGGGACCAAACGCGATTAAATGTAAAGGTTTGTGTCTCGTTATAAACTACCCACTGATTTTGCATTTCTATCAGAAATTAAGAATTAGTGTCTTTGTAGTGTTGCAAATATCTAAGCTATCTAATACTTCAAATCTCAAGGTTAAATCAGAAGATTTTTGTAAAAATGTTTCTGTAACAGCTGCCAAAAATAGTATATAGCTCTAGTGTGGTTTTTAACAAATTTTTTAAAAACAACAACAACAAACAAACAAAAAAACTTTTTTTCAAAACATCCCCCCCCCCTCTGGTTTTTTCACAAATCGCACCCTGGTTGCAGCCATACTATATATAACTATATATGTGTACCTTGCGCCACCTCTGAAATAACTTTCCTATTATCAGCAATCCATCATACATTTCCATCCACCCGATTTCATTCTAGCATTTAAAACCTGCTTTTCAATCAATTCCTGATGGATAAAAAAATGCCCAGACTCCACCCTAGCATTTTTTCCTCACTGAATTCTATTAGACTCTGAAATAAGACAGTAAAATGCATTGCAAGCTATCTAATCTATCTATCTATCATAAATTTATGGAATTTATCTATAACCATTCATCAAATTCTAACATAACGGAGTGATTCTAAAAAGAAAGAAATTATGTTAAATATTGAAACCGCCAGTAGTTGGCAGCGATTCGACGTTTTAATAAGTGAGCTACTTAAATCGTTCATTCAAGCCAATTCGTTCAAAAGTCAGATTAATTAAGGAAGAAAACAAACACTGATGTGAATACTTTTGTCATTGATAACTATTGAAAAATGAAGTAACAAAACAGACGGCTGTTTTGGTAATTGGTTACAGTTACACTGATAGTTATGGCTAAATTGCAATGGATTAGCTAGCTAAAATATATGTGGAGTGTACCTAGCTATTACAATGTTTTCATACCTCCTTCTCAGTACATGTTTTATTCTTTTTAACGTCCCTCTTTGAACAGAAGTTTAATATAGTCGGCTGGGCAGCGGTTCTCTTCATTTTTTGGTGCTACACGTGCTTTCCATTCAAACATTAGAGCTCCACTTGCGTTGTTTTGGTGAAAGCGCGACGCGCATTGGTTGGCCGTTACCAATCGGTTCAATGGAAGGGGGGTACTTTTTTGACTAATTTATTATGACAAACTCATATTCAATTAGAAACAAAATTATTGTTACAAAATAAATGAATTATACATATGTTAGTATAGCTCTACTGTGATTTTCATGTTGAAATATTGGGGGGGTTGTAACTGATGGATTTGAATATTGGGGGGGGGTTACCTCCCCCCCATCCCCCCCGCAAACTACGCCCCTGTTTGTGTTAACTACACTGTTAAAACATCTTTTGTGGTGTAACAGCCCAGTAATTCCATGTTAAAGACAGAAGCCATTTCCAGCCCCACCATGAACTTCCTGCGTAACATCCCGGTTTTATGTTCCACCTATTACTGAGACGACAGAGGCATCATTCAGAGATGGGCTTATCAGTAATCCAAAGAAGGGATTTGGCCTTTATTTTCTGATGACAAGGTGTCAGGCAGGTTACCAAGGATTAACATACAGATTTGAAGTAATCATTTCTCCTGCTTCCTGCATAACAGCAAAAGAAAAAAAAAAAAAAAAAAAGAGTTTATCCTGCGATGAAGCCTTCAAATATTCATCAATCTCCCATACTGAGCAATGAGGCTTATTTTATACTTCTCTTAATACCAAGCACGCTGTGATATTACTTATTTATTTACTTACTTTAACAAACCTCACAGAAGGAACAGACGGTGGCCCATTACTCACAAATCATTTAGGTTTGCAGTGTGACTTTGTCTCTGCCAACTGAACTGTGCTTGACACAGTTAATTACAGAACAAAAACCTTCATTCAATATTAAACCTTGTCCTTTGATGCAAGTTTTCCGCCACGTGTCAAATCTAGTTTTCCAGCGTTTCTCTGTTTGTCATGTGGTACTGACGTTGTTGCACTTGCTGGATCGTAATGCGTTATGGCAGCTGAAGGGAGGCTTCAAAGGGAACTTCTTAAAGGGAGTGTAAAAGGGAAGCTTTCAAAGATAAACCAAAAACGTCACCCATATTCAAAGAGTGTGTAAAAAGCCTCCATCGTGAACGGCTTCCTTAAGACTTCTCTTTGCAAAGAGGGCACACGGTGTCATGTTGAATTCGATCAAAACTTATTTTTCAGGATGTGGTCATGACCAGAAATCAAGTTTTCAAATGTGACTCTCTAACAATCGTTAATTTTACCAGTCAAGTTTACTTTGATTCATAAACTAATACTGTATGCCTCTGAACACATTCTTTTAGCTTAAGAGTTAAATATTTACATATATTAAAAATGTAATTAAAACAAAGGCATTTGGCTTTCAAGTATTTCTCAATTAAATTACTGGTCTTTACCTCGTGATTTTTAGATATAATAGATTAATAGCATGCTGATTCAATGCAGAGAGACAGGCCTGCAATTAAAATTAGCGGTACCAATTTCCTTTGATTTCTCTAGGCCTAACTTTGTGTTCATGTTCAATTCCAAAAAGCGCTTATTACAGTCATGAAAACCATGAGTGGTTTCCTCTTTTTTTTCTCGTCAATATTGAAGTTCAAATTATATTAGCAACATAATAGACAGTAGTGGATCTATTAGGCTGCTTTTACACTGCATGCAGTAAAGATTCAATGTTTTAACACATGCCCATTCTTGTTCCACCTGTTTATGTTCAATTTAAACATATTGTAACTGAGGCACTGTTTACACCTGGTATTAAGATGCATTTTGGTCGATCGGATCACAGGTGGATGGCCAAAAAATACAGGTGTAAATGTGGTCTAAAATGTTCTGAGCTCTTCCACTTTCAACTACTTCCAGAGGTAGTCGAAAATGCATTCGACCGGAAGGCTTTCGACCAGACACTCATGTGGTCGAATGCATTCAAACAGACACAAAAGACTGCTCTAATGCGTACACATTATGGGAAGCACGCTAGTCAGACAGGATTTAAACTTTGTCGGACCAAGACCCGAATTTGGTTTGAATATGAGAAAAAAAAAAACACAAAGTACTCTCACCATTCCTGATTTCTAACTCACACTCACAGCGTACAACTTCGGTTGTCAGAGCAGAAACGAAAGCTGCTGTTCTCTGTATGTTTTTTCGTCATCTCCGGTCTCGTTCATATGTAAATTGCATGAGCTTATTGTGTCCATTAGATTGAAAGATCCGAAAAACCCATACATTTTCCTGCCCATAGGCCCTCCCCTCGAAGAAATCAGGACAGAAGTGGTTGAAAGTGGACAATAGAGATGGAGTAAAACTCAAGGTGTAAAGGGGAATGTGTCTCCCTCGTCTGTTTGTGATCCAATCGACCAAAACACATCTTAGGGTGCGTTCACATTTGTCATGTTTGGTTCGATTAAAACGAACCCTGGTGCGATTGCTCGGTTAGTACGGTTCATTTGAACATATGTGAACGCTGCCATCCGAACCCTGGTGCGCACCAAACAAGCGGACCGAGACCGCTGAAAAGATGGGTCTCGGTCCGCTTCCAAACGAACTCTGGTGCGGTTCGAATGATATATGAACGCAACACGGACCAAAGACATGTAACCGAACCAAAAACAGGAAGACGAGACCCTAAAAAGGACAGAATCCTCACGCATGTTGGTTTTTCTCGTCATAGAAGCGAGTTTGCCCATGACAGGCATGGACAGATCGTTTGTGTGTGTGACGGATGGATTCATGCTGCTGTTTTGACTACTTTACACATTTTATAAGCTCTTCACGAGTTTCCAGCTGGCCAAAATACCATCACATGCAGGCTACGCACCGCTACACACACACACACAACGAGCGCATTTACCTCAGCAAACAGCATTGTTTTGGATGTTTGGTAAGTTCCGTCTCAAAATAGGCAATACGTCATAAAATCCGACCAATCAGGTTGTGAATGTATCCCTGTGCCTTTAGGTTCGGTATCTTTTGGTTCGGTGATTAAATTGCCAATCTGAACGCTAATCGGACAGGACTAAATGTTTTTTTTTCTGCTTTGGTCCGGACCAAATGAACCAAATGAACCAAACGAACCGAACTACAAGTGTGAACGCACCCTTAATACCAGGTGTAAACTGGGCCTGAGTGTTTACATTAAAATAAGCTCAAACAATACCTCTAGTCTCCAAGTGGTTCAACAACAAAGCTTTCAATAAATAAATAAATAAAGTTAAATTAAATTAGGGCACAGGCTGATAGTTCCTTTACATGCAATCTCCAAGCCATCACATCATTACTGTATGGCACAAGCTGATTGGCCCCTGCTTGTCCATATTTCACAATATTACTATTTTTACTGTATTTGAGATTAAATAAATGCAGCCTTGGTGAGCATAAGAGACTTCTTTCAGAAACATTCCAAACTTTTGACAGGTACCGTATATATTAGGGGTGTACCGGTACATGTATTCGATCCACACTCCAATCCAGAAGGAGGCGTGCCCTGTTGCAACGCTAATGCAACGCTGTTTGCTAACCGCCACAACAGGAAAAGGCACAGAAGAAGAAGAACAGACGATGTAGATAGGGTACGTTTACACGACAACAATGTTTGAATTTTCCGCGTACAGATGACACCATTGTCAAAATGATCCCCATTCATACGAATCCGTGAAAATGACTGAAAACGCTGTATTCTGCTGGCAGACCATTAGATGGTGATGAAACACTATAGACTGAACATTCAACCGCGGATAGATATCAATAAAACAGCTTGAGAATAATATCTCATGTAGCTTTACATTTACCTCAGGCAAGTTATTTACTGTCCACAGCATGTTACCAATTATTTAATATACACACATCATCTTCGACCTTCTGAAATTCAGTGCAAATACTGCGTTCACCCTTCATGACTTCCTATATGAAGTTTGTTGTGCTAGAGTTTTCACTAGTAGAAGTGAAATCTCTTCGAGGGACCATGTTTTCCACTCTTTTTCTCTACCTTCCTACATACAGATATTTTTGATAATGTTAAAATTGAATGTGCAACCCTGCAGTTGTTAAAGCATCACAGCTTTCCGGCACATACCAGGTAAATTCCGTAAATGGCACCCTACCACTTTGAGCACTCAGTTGGACACTTTAGCGCCTAATAAAATGGCTTGTTTTGCAGAAGTTGGTAGGATTTTGTAAACGTGTTCTCTGACAACTAGCACAGCACCTAGAGCACTACCACTTCTCCCAATCTACCTCTATTATAGACTCTGCCTTGATTAAAATAATTGTTCTCTGGTGGCAAGACGCTAATTAACAATATTGGACTTGAGTGTGCTGACTTCTCAGAGTGCACAAGCTTGACAGGTTTAACAGAATATTAATTGTTTGTGGCAGTTTACATGAGTACAGATTGAGCAGTCTAACAGGTTAACCAATGAAACTCAGACGTTTACCCGGGCGCTGTTAATTAGCACCGTCAGGCTAGCGCTACCGAGATTATTACAGGTGCACCGTTCAATGTGCCAGTCAAATTTGTTGTCCCTTCACGTTTGAGACGTGTGGTGTATTTGCATTCTGTGATATGAGGTTTGTAGCCTCACACAGTAATTTCCCTACGGGGCTTGACTTAATGTCCTATTCCCACACTATGGAAAAAAAGAAGGAAATGCCATAGCCTGCGGATAGATCTTCAGCCATGCTGCTGTCAGAAATGCATAATGAGTCCTTAGTCACAGCCGAAGAAGTGCTGTGTTGACGCCCTTCACAAGAAGAGCATATCTTTTGACTCAGACTAATTGTTTTTATGCGCCTTATTTATTTCACCTTGAATTCTATTTGATTACCTTGTAACTTTGACAATAAAACATTGTATTCTATTTCTGTTTTCCTCGCTTTCTGCCAGTACATTTCTCCTGTTTATGTAAATTTACTTGTGTGTTTGTAGCATGTTTTAAGGACATACTGTATAATATCTTGGGTTTTCTAAGGCATGCTTGTATTAAAGTCTCTGAGGAGACATGTGGCACGCTTGGCATTTTCCTTTGCAAACATAATTTATTATCCTCCTTTTCACATTAAAATAGAAAATAAATGATAGACAGAGAGAAAAGGATAGTCAATATGAAATAAAAGAACACCATTCAAAACTGAAAAGTATTAGTGAAGAAAACCAGCTGTAACAAAAACTGCTAGAATAATGAACTTTTAGTTCAACATCCAATAAAAAATGTGTAATTAAACATTGACTTTTTCGTTAATGTGTTGCTAAGCTAACAATGCAATATAAAATAATTAATAAAACAACATTACACAAATAAATGACTTCTTGTATAAATAAATAAATAATTTAACTTATCTTAACTATGTTTTATTTCCATGCCTTTTTCTTAGGTTATTCCTTTCTTCTTATATATTTTATATTTGTCTTGTTCAGCACAGTGGTCAACTATTGTTGTGTTTATTTGTGCTTTATAAATAAATAAATGAAATGAAATATATTTACAAAAAAAAAACAAACAAAAAAAAAACAAATCCCTGTAAAAATAGACTATTTAAAGTAAGATGTTGCTAAGTTATCAGTGCAGTGAAAATACTTTTATTTATACTTTTATTAATCTTAGTTAATGTTGATTTCAGGATTATTAAAATCAGTTGTAAATAACTGCTCATTGTTCATATTAGCTCAGTTCCATTAAATAAAATTAACAGATACAACTGATTTTAACAATCCTGAAATCAACATTAACTAAGATTAATGAAAGTATATAAAAATATAAATACAAGTAATAGCTTAGCAACATCTTACTTTAAATAGTCTATTTATTATATAAACACACACAAATTTAACCAATCTGCATACATAATTCTTCCTTACCTCACAAAAAAAAATAAAAAATACAAGTGAATTAAAAAGAGACAGAAAACAACAGTAAATAAAAAAAAAAAACCACAGTTTAGATGCAGGAGTAAAAATGCATGGGTAATTTTCACTCTCCAAAGACACATTTTATGCTCCTGACACAGAAAGGAAAGCTGTAATAGCTTTGATTTCACCATTAAAAGAACAAAAACACAACAAGAAGCACACAGGATATCTTGGGTCACAATGATCCATGCCTATTCAATTTCAGACCATGTCACGTTAGGATTTATAATGCTGCCAGTCACATTCACACAAAGCAAAAGCGACCAGCTGGTACAAGGATCTCTTCCTCATCGGCGGCCATTTTGACATCAAAACACACTCTTGTTATATCTCAGCAATCCGCACGACCCTAAATATTTTGTGATGTTCTGCTTCCAAACCCCCCACCGTCTCTTGCGGCAGCTAATTTGTTGTCCAGACACGAAACTGTCTGGGAAAGCTTGCTTAAGCAGTTGTGGTGTAGAAAGCTGCTGAGCAAAATGTGGGCTAATGGATTCTGGTTGGAGTGGGGAACACTGGGGAGCATGTCGAGGCATAAATGTTTACGTTCTTGTGGCATTGGAGACAGAGGACACGGCCTTGATGCTTGCAACTTGTGAAGTGCTTAAAAACCGAGCGCGCTCACCACAAACCTCTCATTATCGTTCCGACGATGGAATGAATCATGAGGCACGTTTAAACGAAGCTTCTGGGCTGAGGGGATTTCAAGGCCCTGTGATCAAGCGGTGTGGCTTAATAAACCAAGTGACGGCATTCACGTGGTGGTGTAGAAGAGGGATGGAGGCACAGGGTACACGGATACTCCCTACTGAATCTCCCTACTTCCACTCACTACCGCATCTCTTCTCTCATTATTCAGCGTCTTCATGTAGAGTGCCTCTCTTGGAGTCTGCAGCGGGCGAGAGGGGCTGTCAAAATGAAAGCATGAAGAAAGCTATTGTTTCCTCGCCGTGCACATGCCCAGGGAACAGAAACTTGTATATGCAAGAATCACAGCCTGAAAGAGAGAAAACCCACATAGAAAAAGAGAGGAAGGATAGGAAGGAAAAATAAAGAGCGTACCATCAGAAAATGGGTAGTATTCAAGTGTTACATGCTGTTGGGCTTCTTCTGGCCTAAATCTTCAACCCCACACACCAGGGCTCTTTTCCAAAACTTGCCTACATTGGCTGCATTTGAAGGAATAATTATGCTGTCCCAAGGCAAACATCATAAGGCATCATTGCATGTAGTACAACTAATAGATAATCCCAGAATACATTTCAGCTATACTGAAAACTGCTGTATTTTAATGCTCGTTTATTGTTAGTTCAATACAAAAATACATACAAACATATACAAAATCACATTTGTCAAGTCAGTCGAAGAAGATGGAGGAGTGGGGAGAGGTGGCTCTTAAGATCATCTGATTAAAATTTATTAATAAGCATAAAAAAGAAGATCAACCAAAATACAGGCATCGCAGGAGTACAAAAACGTAATAGCTGTAGCTTAAACTCAAATACAATACAGGACAATGGACCGGACTAAACTCGGGGCTTAAATATACAGTATAAGATGATGACAAACTTAACCAGAATTTTATACTGTTTGCACAATGTTAAAGAGGACCTATTATGCAAAATTCACTTTTACATGATGCTTGGACATAAATGTCTCTGCAGTGTGTGTACACAACCACACTATAATCATAAAAATCTGTGCACTCCTTTTTTTAAATTCCCTATAAAACCTCAACAGTCTCATAGAACAAGAGAGCTTAGTTTAATACTCACAGGAAGCACTGTCTGACATCCATCTTTCTGTGTGCGTGCTTCGGGTATGTGCGCTCAGAAAAAAAGATATATCAGAAGTTTAGACTAATATGGCTTTAAAACGCATTTAGATAATAAACTTTCATGATGATGAAGAACTGCAATGTGTTCACAGACACATTTTGGGTTGGTCTTATATTACAACTTGTAAAAGGGGCATAATAGGTCCCCTTTAAATAATAAAAAAAATTGATTACCAACATACTAATGCCAAACTATCTACTGAAATAGCTCGAGTCATCCATCCACTAGCGTAAAACAGTGCTGTTTCATAACACACATAATTGCTGCCTACACAGACCGTTCTAAATCAATCACTTGTGAAGTTCCATTGCAGTTAGCATGATGCCTTAAAAAGGCAGCAGTGTGGTAAGATTTAATAACATGTCGCTTGTCATTGAGACATCACTCGTAACAGCTCAAGCTTTGTTGTTTTCTCAAAGGTTAATGGCTCTATGAAGAATCGATACGTAAAGCATGTGGGTGATACGTGATAAAGTGCATAATCCGGAAGATACAGAAACAGAAGAAACATGACCCTCGAGGAATGGGACTAACTAACTGTCCCTTGCAAGGCTTGCAGCAATAATGAAAAGCTATCCTGAGTGCCCCTCCAAGACACTAAATAAATCACTCTCACTACTACGACGTGGCACCACACCGGCCCAGAGGGAGAGAGAGAGAGAGGGGAGACATGTATTATTTACCAACAGAAACTGCAATATCAACTGCTTTTCCCTGCCCTGGATCTGTTTCAGCTGCATTGTGCTATGCCAAATGTAGAACGTCGAGGAAGCTGTGGGAGAGCGGGAAACGAGAGAAGAATGGCGAAATGTGCTCTGCACTTGAGAATCTGTCTTTGTTTATCTCCCAAAACAAGTTCAGGGAGGATGACCGCTATGCTATTACGCCATGTCAGATGTCCTAAGTGGCACAGCCGCAGTTTCACAGCAAATCAAATCAGACAGTCCAAAGATCCCTTGAACAAACTTTTGTCCCATGAGAAAATACAACTGTATTGTCATTGAGGCTGAAGTGTAACATACAGCATTTTTTCCACTTGTTATATCTCAGAAACACAGACTAGCTCGCTCTTTTTCTTTTGACCTCCTGCAACACCTTGCACATTCTTGTTCTTGCAGTCAAAGGGGTCATTGTAATCAGTGACTTTAATTTTCTCGTTTAAATAGCATATTTGAGGGAAAATCTTCAATTCATACGATTTTACAGTGTGCAAGTACATTCAATTATGAATATTATTAATAAATATTCCAAGTTTTGTAAAACTTGAGCTCAGCTGACAAAATTTGTGGCATAGTGCTGATCACCACAAAAAATTATTTTAACAAAGCTCTCGTTTTATGTCCCACACATGACAAAATACATATATTGTGGCCATGAATTAAGAATGTTTTCTTCTTCTTCTGACTCTTAATTCATTCTCTTGATTTAGTAAATCATGGCCACATTGTACTAATTTGTTCTCTCGTTTTGTTAAACTAAAACAACAAATTATTATAGTGTGGCTACAATATAGTAAAAGGAGGGAACAAATTATTATACCGTGAGCATGATTACCTTAAAGGGGTGGTTCAATGCGATTTCACTTTTTTAACTTTAGTTAGTGTGTAATGTTGCTGCTTGAGGTTAAACAATATCTGCAAAGTTACAGTGCTGAAAGTTCAATGCAAATGGAGATATTGTCTTTTCAAGTTATGGCAGTTAATTGCCTACAAAAACGACTGTTTTGGACTACAACGAGCTTCTTCCCGGGTTGGTGACATCATAAATCCTGCAAAACACGCCCCCGGGAACACGCAACAAAGTGGGCGAGGCCATGTCATGCAGCACAATGAAAGCGGAAGAGTTGTGTACACTGGACGCGAGCGGCGTGGCACGTCAAAAGATAATAGAACCCATTGTAATCGTTCATATTTCACATATCTACACTGGATGCTAAAGACAGTTTCCAGAATCTACACGAGTTCAATGCTGGATTTGCACAAAGCTAGGCTTTTACGGAAAGATGGAGCAGTTCCCACTTTAAAAGCAGAAGCTGCTGTTTATTGGCTTCAAACTGTAAGTACGTTTTATTGTTTATACATGTCTTTTAAACGTATAGTTCTGTTGCTATTTTTTGGTTGCATCAAGGACATACAAAGAGCAACTCATTTTTGCTTCGTTAGCCAGTTAGCTGTATTATAGTGCATACTTCTCCAACAAACACAAACAAACTTCTATGTTCATAGACAAACAGTTGTTCATGCCAAACTCAATATACAAACTGTATATTGAAAGCTAACAAACAGCAGTGACAGCATATCTAAACACTTTGACGCAAATACAAAATGAAATACCATTCATAAACGTCCTTTAAAAGCCGTGATTGCTGTTCATCTGGGTCTGATTCGGGTTCAATTTGATACAGCAATATAATCAAATTGAGCATACAATATAACCGAAGCCCACGTAACCGGTAACAAAGTGGTAAGGGGCGTGGCGTTTCCGGACGCTTCAGCGAATCACGATGGCTCTGGATTACACTGTGCCCGCTAACCAATCTGAGCACATTGCGTATTTCGGAGGGAGTGGCTTCATAGAAGCAGGAAGTCAAATGAGCCGTTCATATGACAGTGGAAACAGAGGTGTAGAATAAAGCTAAAATATATGAAAAATACAGCGTTTTCAAAAAAACTAAGCATTAAGACATGTTAAAATGCGCCCCAAAAACACAATCAAGCCTAGAATAAAAACACTGAACCACCCCTTTAAAACAAGGGAAGGCCTAAGTAAAACGTGCTGACATATTACTAAGTCATGGCCACAATATACATGTTTTTTTTTTTTTCACACGTCATGGATGAGGCACCATAGTAAAATAATAATTAAAAAATAAATAAATAAATAAATAAAACAAGGAGACATTGAAGCACTTATAATGGAAGTGAATGGGGTAATTGTTGGAGGACTTAAAAGCAGAAATGGGGAAGTTATGATTACAATATAATTATAAAAACTAGGGCTGGATCGATTCTCTTTTCGATTCTGAGCTTAGTTTTATCAGCAGATGGCATTCTAGGCTAATTTTTAACCGCACACTCAAATGCTCATGAAAAAGAGTGCTTAGAATCGATTCGAGAGAGAATCGCGACACATCGGAAAATATCAGAATCGCTCCAGATTCTTTGTATTGCAAATCGAGAATCATTGTATTGTTCCAGCCCTAATAAAAATGTATATGCATACATACACACAATATTTTACACATGATCTTTATTTATTTATTTATTTTTTATTTTTTTTTTTTACAGTGATTTTAGAATTTTAGGCTTTATGGTGTTGTGTTGTGTGGTGTTGTGTTGTGTTATGGCAACAAAGTTGTACAACTGAACCAACTAAAAGTTTAGTAAAGGTTAGTGTTTTTAGTGCATATTGTTTACATCTTGTAGCCACACTATTGATACAGTGATTATTGCAATGTTTACGAAATTGATTCCATCCACTTCCACACCAAGTTTCTCATTGTAACCAAGCTCTTTTTTTAAGAAAAGGAGGGTCTAGCATTATTTTTTTGTGTGGAAATCAGTATTCTTCTTAATATTTTCAATTCAGCCTAACCAAACTGAATATTAACCTAGAATATTCCTTTAATTAGAGAAGTATATGCAATACAATGCGATAAAATTACTTGATGACTTAAAAAGTGATATTTATATTTAAACTGAAAAAAAAAAAAAGCGATCACTTCAACAATCAGGCTGCAGTTGATGGTTAGCCTAGAGTATAATAAAAATTTCATGACCATGTACAGCGTTCAAGGCCATAGGAGTTGTACAGGTTACTTTGGAATGGCTAATGCTATTGATACTTGCACTTTATAGTTCTTTTCCTCCCAGTGCAGAAGCAATTAATTTCACTGAACCAGTGAAAAGAAAAAAAGAAAAAAAAAACAATGACAAAGCCAGCCCAGATAGGACAAACTGCCATCCCGCAAAGCATGTTTTACATCACACACTTACATGCTTGAGTGAATCAAGAAATAATGTCTTATAGAGTGAGTCAGTGCCGGTGAGTCAGATTTCACGCCGAGTGCCAAGGCTGATAGGAGGAAATAGACGCTAAGATGTACACTTTGTTTGCTGAGTAAGACATCACTGACCTTAGCCACTGTCAGAGAATTCATGTCTGTTCCTGGGGGAAACTGCGGAGATTGAACTGTTGGTTTCTGAGTGTTTTCTTTTTATTTTTTGCTAAAAAAAAAAAAAAAACTGCATCTTTCTTTAGATGTAGATAATGTTGCTGTAAAGGTCTTGTGGCTGTGGAAAGCACACAATGAGAGTGGTGATGAAACAAAGATGGTTTAATAGTGAATAAGAGAGTGGAGGCTTCGGTGGAGGGCGTGGAGCTGGTGATATATAGAAGCCTGGAGGATTTGGCCATAGGCACCATGGTGGCACTTAAAGGGTCATGAAACCCCAGAACACATTTTTTGAGCTGTTATCAGATATGTATAGGATGCACATCATTAAAAACACTAAAGGTACTCATTAATTTTATTTAAAAGTAAAAAATAGTTATTTTTGCATTTTTCAGAGCGATTTTGGTCTTCCGGTTTGAAAAGCAAAGTCGGAGCAACGTCACAAAATCTGACGTCATCGTGTACTACCGGCAAGATCCAGAGTGCTGGTTGGCTCCAAGTATGGGCTGGTCGAACATGCTGACGTCAATAGTTTCTGTATTTATTTATGACGAGAAGCTCATTCAATCCAATCAATGCGCTGTCGATTATAATTGCGATATTATGCATGAGGAAGTATCACTTCTCTCGCCTCGGTCTCTTGTCATTCAGAGACATGGGTCGTATAGTTGTTTCCTCAGTGCTACAACACAAAAATGTGTTTTCCTGCGACGCGACTAGGGCAGAGGTTTGGGTGCATGTGGATTGTTTTGCTGTAATCTACCAGCACAAATGGAAAATATGTTCGCATGAGATCGCATTACAGCGGAGAATTCAAATGTCACAAAAGTGCTGTTCATCACCCCCCTACACTCACACTTTTCCGGAGATTTACACGCCCATTGCTTTGAGTTTTTGGAGCTTTGAGGTGTGAATGACCAGGGTAAAACAGGGGGGTTTCATGACCCTTTAAGGTTGGAGGATCCAGGGCGGAGTCCTGGGACCAATCTGCAGAGATGGAACCATGGTGAGTGGTGGAGGAACCAGCGGAACAGACTAGGTGACGGACCTGGGTGTCCTCGAAGGCCTGGAAGCCTGGCGCTGGGCTGCTGGCTTGTGGGACTGAGGCGGCGAAGAGGACTCGGATGACCGGGCCGACGCTGGAGCAAGCGATGACGACGAGGAGGATGGAGGAAGGGAAGAGCCTGATGAAGTCCGTGGCGGAAGCTGGGCGTCGACAGCTAGAGGCCAATGTGCCATGGAGGCGATGAGGGAGCGATGAGCCTAGGCGAGGGTGATGGGCTGACAGGCCAAGGTGGAGACATGGGCCTGGAGGCCCGAGGTGCAGCCGGGGACTCGGCCTCAAGCCGAGCTGATGGAGGGAAAGCCAGAGGCTAGGAAGATGAGCCACACGGAGTGAGTGTCAACGGATCCAGGGGATTGGCCATGACCAGTGATGGAGACGGGATCAAGTAGTCAGGCAGGGATACAGGCAAAAGAAGAATTCCGGACAGAACCAGAGCATCCAAATATCCGGACGGGACCGGCCATGAAGACGAGGATTCGAGGGTGGGGACTTGGGTGGGAACTGTATCCGCAGACCACAGATCTATCAGGTCTAGGTCCGCTCCTGGCTCTGCGATGGACTGACCAGCATGCGTTGACTGAACTGTTATGGCTGTTATGTTCTCCGGCTCTGGTTTCTGATTGAGCTTTTTGGGTAGCTCTGGCTCGCTGGCTGGGAGGGAGAGACTTCCGTTTCGGAGCATCCGGGCCAAATATCCCAAATAATAATGGTTCTTGGGGAGTAGAGAGACCTATTTTTATTTTATTTTTTTAAATTATGTTTTTTTTTTTTTTTTTTTCAAAATTATCCAGCTCTAAATGGATGGTTAGCGTTAAAAAGCATATTATCATTATTATTATTATTTTCTCTGCACTCCCTTACAAAATCACCCTAATGATTTCAGAACAATTCTTTCAAGTAATATGGTGAAAATGTCTGTATTTTTTTAGCCCTCTGGAGTCTGTGGCTGATTTGGGGCCTGGAGAAGTTTTGACATGCCCTGACATTTGTGCTTTTTTCATTTGTTCATAAACACATTAATGACACAAGTGTCATTACACTGTATTCAACACAAACTAGGCTACCATAATATGTGAGGAACATGTATGTACATGTTTGTGTTTTTGAAGGAATAACGTTTATGCGTGGTTATTGAAAAAACAAAAAACTTAAGTCACTGAAATAATATATATATATCATATAAAAAAAAGTATATTAAATCTGTGTTCATAAGACTTCTGGGTATTGGAGGTTGTAGACTAGAGTTTTTGCTTCAGAATTATGTAAAAATTATGCTGCCTACTCCTTCATATAAAACAATATATTGATTTAGTTTTTGTAAGTCACTTTTTGTCAAGAAACACAGTATGCGTGGAGGCGTGAATCATCATGAATAATGGGCCATTTACACCTGAGAAGACAAAAGAATCAAATAATAATGACCTGAAATGACTTGCATATTAATGAGGCCTTTCAGTCAGGTAGGGTGTGAAAAAACCCTCTGTAATCATGTCTCAGCTCAATTTAAAATAATGGTATTCTATTATACTCTTTAAAATATAATGTATTTCTGTGATGCAAAGTGTCTGAACAATTATGTTACCTCTATGGCATTTCATATAGGCTTTTAGCTTAAAGCATGCACATGTGGAGAAATATTGATGGATTCTTATATGTTTATGTCAAATTTCTATACAGAGGAGTAATATTTATTCTATATTTATTCTATATATCATCACTATGAGTGCTGGATACTGTGTTTTCAATTCATACTTGCAGCTGGAGGGCGCTCTGTGCACCTTTAGGCCACAAATCCATATAAAGAAGAAGAACCAGGAACACAATTTATATTGCAGAAACAAATATTGCAATGTCAGTTTTTTTTTTTCAATTTCCAATTTGAATCCAGTTTGAAACCAAATTTCAGACAGTTTATAATCAGTTCAGAATCTGACCTAGCAACTGCAGGTCAGAACTAAAAGAATGCCAGCGATGAGCACACTCTGCTTTTTGTTCCCAGACTGGTCACAGACTTAAAACATCAAAGACTGACAATCCTCAGCCTTGTAGCGGGTGTGCTGAGTGAATAAAACTGTGCTTGGCTCCTTTGCACCTTACTATGGAATCTAACAAAGGTCAGTTGCATCATAAAATCCCAATGACCTTAAAATGTGAAGTCAGATAATTTTCTAAAGCACCTAATTCTCTTTAGAGATATCACTCAAACAGAATCAAAAGTTTAGAAAAAAAAAACAACTCTCAGAAATACATGAAAGGGCCAAGAAAATGTCTTAAAATCCCCCTATCGCATGTATCATTTAACTGCGCAATGCAAAAAAAATACAACATTGTTCTTGTGATTTGGATGTGTGTTATATAAAACTCACCTTTATACTGTAAATCTTTGTCTTTCTGTGCTATACAGAGTACAATATATCAATACCTCAAGGGTGTCTGGTCGTTTACGTCAACACGTGGGGGAAAACATGAAATGAGCATCTGCCACACACACACAACAGATGGCACAATAGATATTCCTGAATGTTCAAATGAGCACCTCACCATGTTGTTTTTTTTCAACTCAAGGACTATTGGAACGGAAAGAATGGTTAGGAAGCAGAAAAGCAACATGAGCTAAGACACTTCTCCTCCATCTGTACAGCACTTTGAAGTTTTTTTCAGACATCTAAAGAATCCTTGATCTCACCTTACTCTCATATCAATTCTCATATTTTTGCTGAACCACGGGTACACCAATAATAAAGAGCACATAAACATCAGCTGTTTTAGTCTCTCCTGAAAGCTTTTTCTATCTTGAGAACTTGTGCAGCATCAGGACAATGGATGGAGAAGCTCAAGTGTTTTCAAATAGCCTCCATCACAGTGCCCTGAACACACATTAAGTTCTCGTCTAATCAATTCTATCCGAGAGTGTATTTGATGGTGGTGGCAATGTTTTCCAACAGGCACCTTTGGGGATACATGGGGCCTTGAAACTCGCAGGCTTCCACAACAAATCAATCGAGCTTTTCTTCACCAGGAGAGGCTGACTTCACGGCCCTATCTTCAAATCCCAGCTCCTCTTCATCTCAGCTCATCTTCCTGTCACTTCTCTGAATTTGATTCATCAGGGGTTTTTTAGATGTTACCATTCATTTATAGCTCCAGCCTGATAGCGAGGGAAAAATGGCTTGCGTCTAAGATACTTTAACAGCCTGTAAAAACGGCTTAAAGGAGGCCTTTGACAGATTTATCCGATACTATGAATTTTCTCTGATGTTTATGTATCTCTGGCTTTTATGCGAGGATGTGACTGAGGTAATTGAATCGGTAAACGGTGTGCTACAGTGAATGCTCGTATTCTCATTCCACGGCAGCCCTTTCATTAGGACAGGAGTGGTATAAATCAAAATGATGTGTTTACCATACCTGATTGAGACAATAAATCAGTAAAAAAAAAATCAAGTAAAAAGCAGAATAAAGGTGCTTTTATGCTAGAGACTTTGGTATCAGTGTTCGGTTTGTTTGGTTGTTGGTTGTTGTACTCTGTGTACTCCAGCACTCTTCACTATTGAATTTAACAGCTATTGATGACAGTTTTTTTCTGCACTGAAAATTCTGTGCCATAAAAATAAAATCATATTTTGGTTGTGAATTTAAGTGTGCCATCTGTACAAGATGTCATATGTAGCCCAATTCCCAAATTAATGGCTCTTAAGATCTGGTTCTTTAAAGTGAATCAAAAACACTCAACCAGTGCAAAGAAATAGCTTATATGACAAGTTAAGTCTGACAAATCCTTCAATGAACTGAATTCATCAGTGAACTGAATTCATCATTATTCACTTACTAAACAAAATTAAGCTTTGTGTGCAATATTGCATGAGATAAAGTGCATTTTTCCAACAGCACAACTGCGATACAATTACAACTTAATAGGCAATAAGTTAATATTGGGTAAACATTTGAGACACGTATTGCCAGTTATTTTATCGAGTGTTGCTCCTCCAGTGAAAATATAGGCCTAGTTCCAAACAAAACCACTGTGTCAGTATGCTATTTACAGATGTACAGTTTTGAGATGTTATGTACAGATGTGCAATCCTGAGATTTGCTTTGTATTTTTCAGGTGGAATATAGCCTGAGGGGGGAAAAAAGCCGTTCTTATGTCTGGCTGTTCTGGTGCTCGGTGCTCAGTGCTCTGTAGGGCCGGCCAGAGGGCAACAGGTCAAAGAGAAGGTGGGGTGGATGTGAGTGGGATCCAAAGTGATTTTCCTAGCCCTTTTTCTCACTCTGAAGGTGTTTCTCAGTTCTTGGAGGTTGGGCAGTGGGGCACCAATAACCCTCTCAGCAGTCTTGACTGTCCGTTGTACTCTTCTGATGTCTGATTTGGTGGTTGAATCAAACCAGACAGTTATAGATGAACACAGGACAGACTCAAAGATGGCCAGAATTGTATCAGCAGCTCCTATGGCAGGTTGAACTTCTTCAGCTGGTGAAGGAAGTACAAACCTCTGCTGGGTCGATGTGGGTAGACTGTCCCACTTCAGGTCCTGAGAGATGGTAGTGCCCAGGAACTTGAATGACTCCTCTGTTGCTGTTTGTGACGGTAAGTGGGGGGAGTGCTGGGGGGGGGGGGGTTTCTCCTGAAACACACAATCATCTCCACTGCACGCATCTCCAAGCAACACTCTAAAATGATGTTCCTGAATGAATCAGTGTTTGAACAAATCAGATGAATGAATTATGCAATGACTCATTTGTCCCTACCTACTTGCATAACCTACGTAATGTAACCTACAGGAAGAATCACTGAAAGATACCCATCAAACAATCAGAGTGAAAAGTTCAGGAGAACCTCTACTAAATGTTCCATAATATAGCATAATGTACTGCATTCCTCATAGTTGCTTGTCTCAGACTAAATTTAATATTTAAACAATTCAAATTAATAATAATAAAAAAAAAAACATAACGAGCCAAACTCCAACCTGCACACTGTGAAAAACAGAAGTTGAGAAAACTGGAAGCAACCAGCTTCAGGACTTTGAGTATTCTCAACTTTTAAAAGATTTGATGTGTCAGCTTAATTAAAGTTGGTCTGACATAATATAACAAGTTCTGTAAACTCAAAAATAATGTTTTATTTGTCTTTACTATTTAATATTTTTAGCTGGTCACACTAAACTGCGTAAAAATGTGACTTTATTTCATTTTTCAGTCATACTTTAGATTAAGGTCCAATTCTCAGTACTATGACTTTTGCCTCAAACTCCTAATTAAGCTTATTAATAGTTAGTAAGGTTTTTGTTAAGTTTAGGTTTTGGGTAGGATTAAGGGATGTAGAATATGATCATGCAGAATAAGGCATTAATATGTGCTTTAATAAACAGCCAATATCCTAGTAATATGCATGCAAATAAGCAACTATTTAATAGTGAGAATTGGCCGTTACCCATTTTTCTACATTTGATTGTTTATTCAACCAATACAACAGAGTTTGTCTGACAAGTTAGATGTTTTGCAGTGCATCACCCACATGAGTGCTCAAACTCTAAAGCAAACCACTGCACCACATTGCTGACATCCAAAATATTCCAGTAAGCACTGCTGGATTCGGCTGTACCACAAAACCCTGTCAAATGGTATACATGCTTTACCCGGTAGCAGCGCTGAGCTGTGATATGAGACACCCAGTTGACAGTATTAGCTGGAGTAGCTTGATTTGATCAGGCCTATTACAGTGATAACAACGTGATCTGGGAGTTGGGACCAGCACAGATAGTCTCCTCACCCACATCTGCAGCTGACTGATTTAGCGCCTCAGTGTACATGTCAAGACTGCTGTGTCAAGGAGGTCTGGAATAAGATTAAGACATGCAACTTTTTTAATTGAGAAAACTCTGGTGATGAGGCTGGCAGTTGGCTGCTGTTATAAATCTCATTCATGCTTGGCAAAAGCATTTGCAGATCAATGTGATCAAACGCAACCCGAGCAGCCAATCTAATGCAAAAGGGTCCGTTTCAGCTAACAGGCTGATTTTGTCACAGATTACAAGACCATCAAAAATGCATTAAACGCTGCAACTAGGGGCCCGTCGCTGAAAAGACCAAAAATGTCTTGTTTATGGATGAGCCCCATGGTTAGCGATGCCCTCACTGCCTGGCAATAACTTCAAAGCCTCTTGGGAATCTTTCTAGAATCAATGAATAATTGCATTAGTGTCATATGTTGCATGTCATTCTGCTCCCGCCCTTTCATATCAAGAGAATGGCAGATCATTAAAGACAGCGCTTTAGTGTCTCGAAAGGGACAAAATACATTCAAATGTGAAACAGATTTTATGAGAAAGGCTTGAGAGACAGAAAATCACCATTTCCTCGGAATTTAATTATGCTGAATCTTATTCTTCCTGCCTCTCCACAGCTGCAGCTTTTCTGAAAATTTGAACAAAGCCGTTATGAAGTCCTCAAGGCCATCTATACATCTAAACTCAATTCTATTCACACTAAGAAAGCATTCAAATATATTACGGGAAAAAAACAAAAAACAAAAAACAAAACAGTCACTTGCATTGCCAACATTATATAATGAAGTGAGATATGGAACAGCCCTCGAAGGACATCCGAGCACTTATTCCCAATAATATGGCACGCGTACAACACAGTATGCATGCTGTCAACAATTAAAGATGTGAAGAAACACAGGGTGCTTATAATTTGGATACGTTTGGCAGAAAAGAAGAAAATGAGGGAAATTTCCATTATCTCTGATGCCACTTGGCTTATGGTGGTTCAGTCATTACGCCAATGAGAAAAACGGTTTAACCAGACCATAGTTAATCCAGACCTGAAGAAGCCATGCTGCGGTGCTATTGTGGCAAAATATGTGAATTTCTCAGAGAAAAATAGGCTATACCTTTGAAAAATAAAAGCAGGAAGAGATGAAAGCATCTGGTTTATTCTTATTATAGTTCAACGGAAGCATAATTATATCCTTGAAAAAGATTGGAAAGATTTTGGGAGGTGCTGTTTGACTTTTTAGTGTCCCCCTGTGACTTAAGCATATCTTGAAACAAACAGACACAAAATTTAGAGCTAAAGACAGCAGATAATTATAATTATGTTATGCAAACTTTGTAGGATATACTGAAATATTGCAATAATTGTACTTTCATCCATGCTTTTTTAGATTAAAACTTGAATTACAACATAATTGAGATATAGCACCTTCAAATAACATCTTACTCTCTTTCTTGCAAGGACATGCCTTTAATTTTAGCCGACAATCTTGCAAGGATATGCCTTTAATTTTAGCCGACAACCTCTAGATTAGTTCAAATCTTCTGCCAAAAGGATTCTTCCTTCTAACTAGCACTTGTGGAACTGTCTGTACAAAACAAAAAGGTGTTAATGTCTATTTCCATTTGTTAATGTCTAACTTTTATAAATAAGTAAAATAAGCTCCAAGTATGTCTAAAAGACCTGGAGATTATCCAAACCATCAAAATAAATAAATACAATAAAATAAAATCATTTTTGGAGAGAAAAAAACAAACAAACAAACAAACAAAAAACTTTAAAACAAGATTTTAAAGATAACAGTCAAATGGTGTAGTTATGGCATCAACCAACAGGGGTAACAAGGCCATGCTAACCAGCCAGAACTTGAGCCCTTCGTACACAGTTAAACATACTTGAAGAGTAACAAAACCATACAAATTCAAGGCTAACAGCAGTCTTTCATCTTAACTGGGACACATTTTAATTGTTGCATTTTTATTTATTAAGTTCCTGGCTTGGTGCTAATTATCTAAATGCTAGCAGCAGGAAACTTGAAATTCATCTTTAGTTTGTTAACGTCTTTATCAGTTCATTATTGCCCCACCCTCTACCCCCCTCCTCCTCAGTGGATGATGGTTTTACCCTCAAAAAACAAACAACATAAATCATTAAAATATGCTTTCATTAAAAGAGCACCGAGACACATTATTTTCAAAAGAATGCTGAGAGAATCCTGATGACATAGATCACATACTGCTCACTACTTGTTTTAACTGACAGATGCTAGACTTCGCTGGCTTTTCATTCCACTTGGGGCAAAGCATTTTGCAGTAAAAACAAAACAAAACATTCAGATACAAATAAATAAATAAATATATAAAACACCAGTGAGAGGAACACTCTCTGACTATGTTACATCACTTACCTGGAACACAGATGACTTAGCTCAATAAACTGTAGGTTTTAGCAAGGGAGTCTGTGATGAGAAGATATACTGGTAAAACTCACAGTGACACACTGACAGCAACACTGCATTACATCACCACCCTGCAGCTCTGCCCCCGGCGCCAAACTGCTCTGCCTGAATAAAACACCAGTCTAAAGTCCATACTCTGTGCATTATCTCAGCATACAGTATGACAAGACAAAACTGCTACACAAATACACTGTATGTCACCATCGAGCATGAACCAGCCCTTTGTGTACCACTGTGTCTAAAAGATTGTATATTATATTTTATATTATTAGTGAAAATGTTATTTTTCTAATTGAAAAAAAAATATATGTATAATATAATATAATATAATATAATATAATATAATATAATATAATATAATATAATATAATATAATATAATATAATGATCTGTCAATGATCTGAATAAAACTTAATAAATAAACATGAATTTCTGTTTAAGAGGGGTTATTAAATTATATTATTAATTTGAATTAAAAGTTGCCTTGAAAAATTAACATAATTTTCAGAATGTTCACATGCTTAATGTCAAAATATTCTTTATTGAATAGTGACCTATACTGCATAACCTTAAACAATGAGTTTAAAATTTTGAAATCTTAAGAAATGATTTTATGTCACCACATTTCTTGTTTTAGTTTATTTCTCTAAAATGTTCAGTTTATTTTTAAGGCTTAAGGTTAAAATTGATTTTGAAGATTTTGCCAGATTTTCAATGTGGTCTCAGGCATTTGGAGCTGGCTCTATTCATGTGTTGTGCATGTTGGATGTGAATTTTCTTGTCTACCCTTTGATTATCTGCCTGTCTGTGCAATGCAATGCTATAGGGACAAAATTGTTTTCCAAAGCAATTTGCAATTTAGACAAAATGTCATCAGCACTATTGGATCAAATTACAGGCATTAGTAAGCCGCCACTTTCATTCACACCTCTCATTTGGATCTCATGTCTATAATTCTCAGCATTCAAGTCGAGTCTTGACGTAATTCATTTTCTTGCCAGCGATCTGCGAGGTCCAGCACTTCCCTCGAGCAAGTCACTGATACTCACAGAGAAAGCAAAGCACAGAAGTGTTGAGCAGACTGTCGATATCCCCCGACCATGACAATCTGCATGCAAACCTAATTCTTTGTCTTTTCAGACAATTGATTATTAGCGTGTAAACATGGGCAGAATTAGCAGAGGACAAAGGCCTGGAAAGATCAAAACAATGTTCTAATACCTAGTAAGCTGCCACACGGCCTTCAAAGAAAGCATCCTAACCATCATGGAACTTCATAGGTAACCGATTTGGAAATGATTTTAGAGAAAAAAATTGTAAAAAAAAAAAAAAAAAAAGTAAAATAAAAAATTACAATAAAAATATGAATATTTATTAATTGAATTGAATTGTTCCGCCTTCTAAGTAAACGAGCCAATAACTGATTGATAAAGTCATTGCGTCACTGCATCTGCCGTTAGAAGCTATGGTTCCCATAGAAACCTGAGACTTGTGCTTAGGACTGCACGTTCAGGTTTTTCTAGCCTGAGAATAAAGCTTTTTTAATTATATTTGAGCATAAGAAACAACATTTATGGGACAATCCATGTGTTATTTATTGTAAAATATGTTATATATTGTGAGTTTTTGAGATTTCAGGATTCTGCCATTCAAATAGATAGGACTTGGTCTTGGACGCCCAAAATATCTGCCCAGAGGCGTTGCAAATATGGCCGCCGAGTGAACAGGCTTTCCTTGAAAGGGACTTTGGCTTTTAAAGGGTATTGAGGACCAGCTTGTCCAGACCAGCTTAAACCAGCTAAGATCAGCAACCCAACTTAGGATTTTCAGCAGGGTACACTCTAAAAAATGCTGGGTTAAAAACAACCCAAGTTGGGTTGAAAATGGACAAACCCAGCGATTGGGTTGTTTTAACCCAGCGGTTGGGTTAAATGTTTGCCCAACCTGCTGGGTAGTTTTATTTAAACCAACTATTGTTTAAAAATTGCTATATGGCTAGCTTAAAATGAACCCAAAATAGTTGGGAAATTAAAAACCAGATGCAATTACAGGCAACAATAATAGACAAAAGGTGAATGTTTATTAATAAGCTTTAATATTTTATTAATATAAATTTAATAGTTTATTAATATAAATTTATTAATACGCAATTTAATAAATGTTTATTGTTTAATAATTATTCATTGAACATTAATAAATGTTCATTTCCAATATACTTTGGGTTAATTTTAATTAAGCAATACAGTAATTTTTAAACAATAGTTGAGTTAAATAAAACTACCCAGCAGGTTGGGCAAACATTTAACCCTACCGCTGGGTTAAAACAACCCAATTGCTGGGTTTGTCCATTTTCAACCCAACTTGGGTTGTTTTTAACCCAGCATTTTTTAGAGTGTATTTACAATTACTTTTTTAAAATTCAGTCACAATTCTAAAACAATGTGTCTTTGAAGGTAGTATAATATTATATATTATTATAAATTGTTATGTATATTCTGACCTATTGGAAGAACCTTCTTGTCTTGTCTGGAGCACACCTTTGATGTCTTTAACACACTAGGTTTAGAAACAAAGCTTAAATCAGACAGGAATCTTTATTAGCTAATATCAGAGCTAAACAAACTTTTAAAAGTTGAAATCCTCATCTTGGTTTCCATAGTATGCCATCAGTATCTCTTATTTCACAATGAAGGTGAGAAAGACAAGAATCGTCATCAGCATTAGTTGAAATGATGCAATTTTATCTGGGAGTTGAACAGCACTGCCATTGCCATTGGCGTTATGCGAGCAGTGGCTTATGGGAAATAGCATGGCTATGTGTTATTAGCACTTGTTGAGATATTGCTTTAGATACAATCTCATAACTGTCATAGCCACCATAGCAGTGCACTCAATGAAATTGCTCCAAATCTCATATCTTTTCCTCTCTTTGTTCCTCTCAACGTGTTTCCTTTGTGTTCTTCTTTTTGGCTGCCACTCTTTGGCTTGAATGTACTGTGAATGCATCTCTGCTGCTGTTAAAATACTATGCTATCCAGTGTAGCTTTGTTCTATAAATCACACCTGATAAGTGGTGCTGGTTAAAATCCGACAACGGATCAATTTGACCCTCGGATTATACGTTTTGTTTGTTCTGGTCAACAAAAGAGAGGAAGATACTTATCTTTTCCCATTTGTCTCACTACAGACAGGCTTCAAGAAAACTGGCAGCTTTTTCTTTACCCTGGGGATGTTTTTATCTGCTTTTTTGGTAAATTTGACTTTGTATTTGTGTATTAAACCCATGTCACAAAAGTCAATGATGTCTAATGATTTGGAGTGAGTGTTTCTGAATATTTCTGGTACTTCATGTTTGAGCAAAAAGATATTAGGATGTTTCTACTAACATAGAGAAAGGGGCTCTCTCTAGAGCAGGGGTTTTCCTCAGCCATAAATTGTAACCACATTTTGAAATACACTATAATTCAAAACAGAGTCAGTAAGATATTTTTTTTTTCTAAAAAATTAATACTTTGATATATATTTTAGATGATTTGAGCTTTGTAATATGGCGCGTTATCCTGTTGGAAGTAGCCATCAGAAGATTGGTACACTGTGGTCATTAAGTGATGGACAAGGTCAGCAACAATAATCAGGCATGCTGTGGCATTTAAATGATGCTCATTTGGGGGGCTCAAAGTGTCCCACAACATTACACCACCAGCAGCAGCCTGAACCATTGATACAAGGTAGGATGGATCCATGCTTTAATTTTGTTCATGCCAAATTTTAATCTTACCATCTAAATGTCACAGCAGAAATCTCATCAGACCAGGCAAAGTTTTTCCAGTCTTCTAATGGCCAATTTTGATGTTTTTTTTTTTGTTTTGTTTTTTGTAAATCAAAATTGTAGCCTCAGTTTCCTTTTCTTAGCAGACAGGAGTGGCACCAGGTGTGATCTTCAGCTGCTGTAGCCCATCTGCTTCAAGGTTTGACGTGTTGTGTGTTCAGAGATGCTCTTCTTTAGCCTGGATGCCAGCCGAACTTAGCCCCGCCCACAACATTTTGAGGTCGGGGAGTTCGGTCTGGACTCGATCCGTAGAGGAGTAATTATGCCCGAACAGAAACTGTTCGGACCAATCACATTGTCAGGGCGATGACTGACAGATTATCACCAGAAACGTAATCAGCCACGTCATCAAAGAGCACTTGGGGAGTTTGATTGACAAGCGATCTAACCAATCAGAACGGCGCATCCGCCATTTTGTCCGACAAAGCAGTCAGGAGTTAGAAGATTAACCTTAAATTTTGCATATTGACGTCTTTCCACGTTTGAAACAATATTCATTCTCATGTTCATTCATGTTTATTTGATGCTATAAATGGACTAGTAGGAAGAGATGGTCGGTTCACGAGCCTCTTGAGCTGAGGCGCTACAGCAATCTGTCACGATCATGGTCACAACTCATTAAAGAGCCACAAAACGGTTTTTATTGTTTGAATTTTTTTAATAACTACACAGTTTGAAAGCTGGGACTTTGTTTAATATCATAAGTAACCTGCTCTGTCTCGTCTGTCGATGTGTTGTCAGTTTCCTCTTTGCTCTGCGATGTATTTTTCACTCTGTGTGGCGTGACAGCGCCACGGCTTGTCGGACAAAGCAACAGTAACTAAGGGGGGCGGGTCTTTGCGAAAGGTCAATTAGTTTACAACAATGATGGCTGTTGAAGAAATGAGATGTGTAGATTCCGCCATCGCGTCCGTTATAGAAGATATCGACAGCGCATTAATTTTAAAAAAGGCAATAACAAGGCATTTGTCGATGGGAAAGATGTCTTTGCCATCCTTCCTACGGGATTCGGCAAAAGTTTGATTTATCAGCTGGCCCCGATGGTCGCTAAGAAGAGTTCTGTTGACAACTATGCGTCGCTCAACATACGTCACTTACTCTGTAGCTCTGATTGGTTGTAGGTCTATCCAATTGAGGTCTTTCCTGGATCGGTTGAAATACGCCCCCATAATCAAAGCCCAATGGAGCAGTATCAGACTCATATTCGAACTAGAATTGAGTATGACCACGTCAGGCTAGCTCTTCTTCAGACCTTGGTTAGAATGAGTGGATATTTGAGTTACTGTTGCCTTTCTATCAGCTCAAAACAGTCTGGCCATTCTCCACTGACCTCTGGCATTAACAAGGCATTTTTGCCCACACAACTGCTATCACCGGATATTTTCTCTTTTTCAGACCATTCTCTGTAAACACTAGAGATGGTCGTGCATGAAAATCCCAGTTTATCAGCAGTTTATGAAATACTCAGACCAGTTAGTCTGGCACCAACAACCATGCCACATTCCAAGTCACTTAAATCACCTTTCTTCCCCATTCTGATGCTCAGTTTGAACTTCAGCAGGTCATCTTGACTATGTCTACATGCCTAAATGCATTGAGTTGCTGCTATGTAATAGGCTAATTAGATATCTGTGATAACGAGCAGTATGTATGCATTTTTTAAAAAGAAATGCTGTACTTATCAACCCACAGACCTCGTGCTAAAACTTGGATCGCCTAAGGGTTTGTGGACCGCCAGCTAAAAACCCTGGCTCTAGAGGAAAGGCTTAGTTTTGAGTTAGGTGTCCAATGGAAAATAAATAAATAAATAAAAGATCAAATTTATGTCTGTTTTCTTTGAAACAGACTAACGTATGTTCCCTAAGCTTCAGGGATTACCCGTTACTATCCTTTATACATCAGATGAATCATAAGATGGAGATGTGAGTGAACATCAAAGATGAGGAACATAAAAAATATAAATGCTCCAGATGGGAACAGCACCAGGAGTGCAACCTCTGCACAATGCTCTCTCTGCAATATTCCAGCCCTACCCATCAAGTCCACCAGTGTAAATCACAAGCTTTTTTTTTTTTTTTTTTTTTTTTTACAGTGTATTTAGCAAACATACTGGCAAACAGTCGAGTCTGTAGACTCAATACATGCTCAAGGGCACAACATTCATGGTGTGGGACTGTGATCCTAGTAATTCTTCAGTTCCTACATCACACCTACTTAAAGGTGCCCTAGAACTTTTTTTTAAAAAGATGTAATATAAGTCTAAGGTGTCCCCTGAATGTGTCTGTGACGTTTCAGCTCAAAATACCCAATAGATTTTTTTAATTCATTTTTTTAACTGCCTATTTTGGGGCATAATTAGAAATGAGCCGATTCAGGGTGTGTGGCCCTTTAATTCTCGTGCTCCACGCCCCAAGAGCTTGTGCTTGCCGTAAACAACATAACAAAAGTTCACACAGCTAATATAACCCTCAAAATGGATCTTTACAAAGTGTTCGTCATGCAGCATGTCTAATCGCGTAAGTACAGTGTTTATTTTGATGTTTACATTGATTCTGAATGAATTTGAGGCTGTGTTCCGTGGCTAACGGCTAATGCTACACTGTTGGAGAGATTTATAAAGAATGAAGTTGTGTTTATGCATTATACAGACTGCAAGTGTTTAAAAATGAAAACAGCGACGGCTCTCTTGTCTCCGCGAATACAGTAAGAAACGATGTTAACTTTAACCACATTTAACAGTACATTAGCAACATCCTAACGAAACATTTAGAAAGACAATTTACAAATATCACTAAAAATATCATGTTATCATGGATCATGTCAGTTATTATCGCTCCATCTGCCATTTTTTGCTATTGTCCTTGCTTGCTTACCTAGTCCGTTGATTCAGCTCTGCACATCCAGACGTTAATCCTGGCTGCCCTTGTCTAATGCCTTTCATAATGTTGGGAACATGGGCTGGCATATGCAAATATTGGGGGCGTACAGTCGGTGTTATGTTGAGATTCGCCTGTTCTTCGGAGGTCGTTTAAACAAATGAGATTTATATAAGGAGGAGGAAACAATGGAGTTTGAGACTCACTGTATGTCTTTTCCATGTACTGAACTCTTGTTATTTAACTATGCCGAGGTAAATTACATTTTTGAATCTAGGGCACCTTTAATCAACATTCTTTATGTAAGCGGTCCAGTGTGATCTTGCATGTACAAGTTGGCAGAAAAACAGTGATAAAATATCATCACTATTATTATTGGTTTTAGTCGTAATGTGTATATATATAGAGAGAGAGGCAAAGAAGGCAGTGCCTCCTCAAAAAAGTGGATGAGAAAATAATCCATAGATAAAACAATGCAACAACGCAAATATTACAAAACTTTATAAATTACTTATTTTCCTAATGTAACACTGTCCAACAGCTACACCAGCAGGTAAGTTTGCAGCAGGAGTCCACGTCTCTCTTGCCTCCCCTGAACCCACTGAGTTTTAACAGACCCCCTAAATTGTGTCATGGGCTTGGTGGGGGGGTAATTGAGAAAGAATGGGGGAAAGTCAAACTATATCTACACTTTTAATTTTACTATGAAAAAAAATGCATTGAAAAACAAAAAGCTTGCAGGATAAAGCAAACATTGACTACAACAATCAATTATTAATACACTGCTCAAAAAAATTAAAGGAACACTTTGAAAACACATCAGATCTCAATGGGGAAAAATATCATGCTGATATGGACTGGGTAATGTGTTAGGAACGGAAGGATTGCACATCGTTTGATGGAAATGAAAATGATCAACCTACAGAGGACTGAATTCAAAGACACCCCGAAAATCAAAGTGAAAAAGTGATGCTAGTCCATTTTGTTGAAATTTCATTGCAGCAACTCAAAATGGTACTCAGTAGTTTGTATGGCCCCCACGTGCTTGTATGTATGCCTGACAATGTTGTGCACCAAAAGGAACTCAGGACCCACTGCATCAGCGTAGTGGGTCCAAGGATGTCATCCCGATACCTAATGGCAGTCCCTCCATGGATATGCCTCCCCAGACCATCACTGACCCACCACCAAACTGGTCATGCTGAATGGTGTTACAGGCAGCATAATGCTCTCCACGGATTCTCCAGACCCTTTCACGTCTGTCACATGTGCTCAAGGTGAACCTGCTCTCATCTGTGAAAAGCACAGGGTGCCAGTGGCGGACCTGCCAATTCTGGTGTTCAATGGCAAATGCCAGTCGAGCTCCACAGTGCCGAGCAGTGAGCACAGGGCCCACTAGAGGACGTCGGGCCCTCAGGCCACCCTCATGAAGTCTGTTTCTGATGGTTTGGTCAGAGACATTCACACCAGTGGCCTGCTGGAGGTCATTTTGTAGGGCTCTGGCAGTGCTCATCCTTTTCCTCCTTGCACAAATGAGCAGATACTGGTCCTGCTGATGGGTTATGGACCTTCTACGGCCCTGTCCAACTGCCTGTCTCTTGGAATCTCCTCCATGCTCTTGAGACTGTGCTGGAAGACACAGCAAACCTTCTCGTCTCTGTATCGTCGCATTGTTGCCCATCTAGTGCACCTGTTGTTAATTTCATTAATACCAAAGCAGCAGAAACTGATTAACAACCCTCTGCTACTTAACTGACCAGATCAATATCCCAGGAGTTTAGCTGACTTGATGCTATTCTCTGATTAAAAAAATGTTCCTATAATTTTTTTGAGCAGTGTATTTAATTGGTTCTCTCTTGTTTATGCATGGGTTCATCATTTCTTTGTATGACAGCCTGGCCAAAAATTATGTTTTTAATTTGCCGTATTTCATTGCGGTATCACAAATAAAACAATTGACTTCAAGCACAACCAGAAAATATGCTTACAAAATTTTAAACACATTTTTTTATAATATTTGGATAACGGGTGAAAATGTACATTTTCCTAGGCCGGAAAATTTGGCCATGCTGGTATATAAATAAAACCAGACATGTTTTATCTTTAGGTAACTGGGTTGCAAAAAAATGTTTTTTGTATATAAAATAAATACAATATAAAAGTTCATTAATATTTAGTTCAAGCTCCTAATGTTTACAAACATTGACTTTCTGAAAGCTAAGCACCTCCTTTCACTGACCATTTAATAACACACACACACACACACAGTTGTTAACACCATCATCTGTAATAAAATCTACTCTCACATCAACATAAAGTGGCACACTATACTATACCAAGGATAACATAGTGCATAAACCCATCTGTCAGGAAGCCAAAATTGAATGATAACACAACGTGACTTAAGCCACGACTGGTCACAAGAGACGAACAGATTGGAGAAGGGCGAGGCAAGGTTGGGTACAGATTAGAAGTGAAATGAACAGCCCTTGGAAGGATGAATTATAACAAAGATAGAGGCTTTGAGTGGTTAGGGAGGAAGAGGGGGGTGAGATGTGTCTCTTGCCCCCATTATGGAAAGATAAAACAGAGAGGAGTGGAGAAGGGCTTTATCCCACTGCTATACAGCTGAAAGTCAGCCTTTTAAGTGCAGAGTGAGGCTGAGAGTGACCTATCCTTACAAAATCCACTGCTTAAACACTTAAAGTGGCACTCAGTCATATTTTCCTCACTAAAAAGGGTTTACACAAAAATGAATAGCACTTTTGTCAAATATGATTGAAATGATGTAAACTCACACAAGATCAGTCATACACTATATTGCCAAAAGTATTGGGACATTAAATTCAGGTGTTCCAATCACTTCCATGGCCACAGGTGTATAAAAGCACCTAGGCATGCAGACTGCTTCTACAAACATTTGTGAAAGAATGGGTCACTCTCAGGAGCTCAGTGAATTCAAGCGTGGTACCGTGGTTCCATTCGTGAAATTTCCTCACTACTAAATATTCCACGGCCAACTGTTAGTGGTATCATAACAAAGTGGAAGCAATTGGGAACAACAGCAACTCAGCCACGAAGTGGTAGGCCACGTAAAATCACAGAGTGGGGTCAGCGCATGGTGAGGCGCACAGTGCGCAGATGTCGCCAACTTTCTGTATAGTCAATAGCTACAGACCTCCAAACTTTGTGTGGCCTTCAGATTAGCTCAAGAACAGTGCATAGACAATTTCATGCTCCCAACATTGTGGGAACAGTTTGGGGATGGCCCCTTCCTGTTCCAACATGACTGCGCACCAGTGCACAAAGCAAGGTCCATTAAGACATGGATGAGTGAGTTTGGTGTGGAGGAACTTGACTGGCCTGCACAGAGTCCTGACCTCAACCCGATAGAACTCCTTTGGGATGAATTAGAGCGGAGACTGCGAGCCAGGCCTTCTCACCAACATCAGTGCCTGACCTCACAAATGTGTTTCTAGAAGAATGGTCAAAAATTCCCATAAACACACTCCTAAACCTTGTGGAAAGCCTTCCCAGAAGAGTTGAAGCTGTTATAGCTGCAAAGGGTGGGCCAACTCCATATTAAAACTTACGGATTAAGAATGGGATGTCATTAAAGTTCATGTGCATGTAAAGGCATGCGTCCCAAAACTTTTGGCAATATAGTGTATTTGTGGCCAAGAAAAAAAGTTGTCTACATTTAGTGGGTCACACAGTCATGTTGAGATCACATGACCAGCCATGTCTTTTTTTCTACTACCACCAATAAGAATAAGTTTACTTTATATAATGCTACCCCAGTGCTTAAGGTGCTTTACAAAATGCATAAAATAAAATTTATAAATGACAATGATTTAAACAAAAATATGCATACATTTTACATAATGCATTTTATTATGCTTATATAATTTGTAAGTTTTTAGAATATTTTTGTTGTTTATTTATTACATATACTTTACAATGCATTTTGTGAATTTTGTTTGTTTTTCATGCATATTAAGTATGTGTTGTTGCTATATTTCATAAAAAAACCAAAATTAATTTATTACATTTTTGAAAAAAAAATCATAAATCATCATGAACACTACACATGAATACTTGCATTTTAATGCATTTTATAAATGTTTATGCATTTTATAGGTTATTTTTTATTTTTTATATATTTTATGGAATACAAAAATACATAGTATAAATTATATAAACAACAAAACATTTTATATTATGCATTTTGTGGATGAAATATTTATTGTGAATTTTTTGCTCATATATTTTATGAACAACAGAAATACATGAACTTAAAATGTACTAAATACATAAAGAAATGTATACACTTAACACAATGCATACAAATACATAAATATAAAAGTACATTAAACAAAACAAGCATGCCAAACAATTTAACAACGAACACAAACAAAACCCAACATAACAGTCGAGTCAACAGCATAATCCAGAGAAATGCTATAGATCAGCATGTCTGCAATTCACCACTCCAAACAGAATAAGAGTGGAAGAAGAATATGTCCAAACAAGCAGTTCATGCTGGAGCTGGAGGAGGGGGGGGGGACAAATCTAACAAAAAAGATTCTTACAATCCAAGATGAGTGGATGCACAGAAAGAGACTTCTGCAATAAAGCAAAAACAAACAAAATTTTTCTAGCCCAAAACAAACACAGACAAAGCCATTTGTTGGGATTAATCTCCCCACTCAACATGCCATAATTGTTAAGGTCAATTTTAAATTAAAAAATAAAATAAAAATAAAAATCACTGAAAGCTTTTTTTAGTAATGGCTAAAAAATTTTGTTTTTTTTTCATTACCAGGAGCATAACTAACATCATCACACAGAGTGATGGGTAGAATTAATATTGCCCCGAGCCCACAGGGACAGCACTGCCCTCGCCTCTCCAGATGCCTTTGAGCTTGGCGGACTCAGAGGTCAGCGTCTCATTTTACACCGACAAAAATCTATTACAAAACCCATCTTTCTGCACAAAGAGTTATACCCAGAGGAGGAGAGGGAGGTTTCTTTAATTGTTTCTCCTCTGCCACACAGCTGACCCAAATAGCTGTGGTCCACACCGTAAAGATAAGCACAGGACGAGAAGCAGCGGCCATTGATCTAGATCAAAACTTCAAGCCACTGGAGGATGAAGAGTCAGAAAGGGCAAGAGAGACGCTTCATTTCGACAGTAATGACCATGTTCCACGATTGATTTACAGCTGTCAATACCACTTAGAGTTACCACAATTTGTACCAGCTGTGAAAAAAAAAAAAATCTATCCCCGCATGACCACAAAGTTGCAAAAGTGATGATAAACTTAAACTTTTTTTTTTGTTTGTTGTTGCTGACAGATTTTTTTATTTTTTATTTTTTTGAAGCCATTTAAATGTACTACATTTACTCCACTAAATTTGACCTTATTCCTTTGGCTAGATGGAGAACTACCCTCATGCTGTGTTTTCCCTACTTATTCAACACACAGTTTCCTGCTGGCATCTGTTGGAAAAATGTGTTTCAGAGTGCAGTGTGATGCCCATGTAAACCTTTTTCTAAAATCAACTCAGGGTGCACTTCTCTGGCACAATCAGCCCTCTTCAAGCTGTTGCCTCTTTCAAATGGCATTGCTGAACCTTTCAGGCATACATCAAGTCCAGCCAGTTTGTTCTGGCTGCTTCAAAAAGAGGAATAGAACTTCTTACATAGGGTTTAGAAAAATATCTAGATGGCAGCTTTACAATGGGGGAACATTTGATTCTTCTGAACAAAGACCCATGCACGGCCTCTCCTGGTCGTGCTTTCCGTTGAGAAAACTTTCTCCCTAAACTGCAGCATGACAAAGCAAAAAAAAAAAAAAAAAAAAAACCTCACTTACTCAAAAAAAAATAGCACTCAAGGGGACTTAATTTTTTCCCCATATTCCTGAAGAAAACCCCTTTTTTTTTTTTAAAGTTACCCCAAATGAAAATCTCATTCCTATTCTAATGCAAATGTCACAATCAGCCTTTGATCCACTCCTAATCGCTCAGTAAACACAGCCTTGTTTGATCATTCTGTGATAGCAAGATGGATTTAGAAAATCTGTTTTGAGTCCAATGATGTCTGCAATGTCATAAAAAAATGTTATTACTTATAGCAGAAGATTTTTAAAAGTGTCCTACAGAGGTTTTGCTGTCTTTATCCAGAGTATGGCTCAGAAATGGCCTATTCTCAGATGTGACAATAGAAATTAACACTTTACATACAAAAACGCACATATTTAAACCAAAAGTTAAAGGTGCCCTAGAATTAAAAATTGAATTTACCTTGGCATAGTTGAATAACAAGAGTTCAGTACATGAAAATGACATACAGTGAGTCTCAAACACCATTGCTTCCTCCTTCTTATATAAATCTCATTTGTTTAAAAGACCTCTGAAGAACAGGTAAACTCAACATAACACCGACTGTTACGTAACAGTCGGGATCATTAATATGTACGCCCCCGATATTTGCATATGCCAGCTCATGTTCAAGGCATTAGACAAGGGCAGGACATCTGGATGTGCACAGCTGAATCATCAGACTAGGTAAGCAAGCAAGGACAACAGCGAAAAATGGCAGATGGAGCAATAATAACTGACATGATCCATGATATCATGATATTTTTAGTGATATTTGTAAATTGTCTTTCTAAAAGTTTTGTTAGCATGTTGCTAATGTACTGTTAAATGTGGTTAAAGTTACCATTGTTTCTTACTGTATTCGCAGAGACAAGAGCCGTCGTTATTTTCATTTTTAAACACTTGCAGTCTGTATAACTCATAAACACAACTTCATTCTTTATAAATCTCTCCAACAGTTTGTAATGTTAGCTTTAGCCACGGAGCACTATCAAACTCATTCAATATCAAATGTAAACATCCAAATAAATACCATACTCACGCAATTAGACATGCTGCATGACGAACAATTTGTAAAGATCCATTTTGAGGGTTATATTAGCTGTGTGAACTTTGTTTATGCTGTTAAAGGCAAACCAGGTTAAACCAGGGGTTTTGAAAGTATGCATGGGGGAGAAAAAAAATGTAAGCATTATAGATAATTTTCCAGATATTCATTTTATTAAATTTGGCTTCAGTACATTTTAAATAAACAATATAAAAATGTATAAAATGTAATTTCACAAACAACACGCTGTCTTTATATTTTAACATTTAATATTTTTGTTATACACTAAAAATAGGTCTTTACATGAAAATATACACACTACTGTTCAAAACGTTGAGTTTCTTTGGAACTACAAAAAAAAAAAAAAAAAAAAAATGGACAACCATTTTTGTTTACACTTCATTTTGATAGCATATTCTTTTGATAGACATTCTACTAACTATAAGTAACTTTGCAAACATACTCTCATTAGAGGCAGTCGTGGCCTAATGGATAGAGAGTTGGACTTGTAACCCAAAGGTCATGGGTTCGAGTCTCAGGTCCGGCAGGCACCCTCAATACCACGAGTCCTGAGGTGAGACCCTTGAGCAAGGCACCGTACCCCCAACTGCTCCGGGTGTGTGTTCACAGTGTGTGTGTGTGTTCACTGCTGTGTGTGTGCACTTGGATGGGTTAAATGCAGAGCACAAATTCCGAGTATGGGTCACCATACTTGGCCACATGTCACTTCACTTTCAGAGTATTGGCAGACTAGACTGTTAAAAGACTGTTAGGTAACCACTTATTTACACTGCACACATCTGCGGCGTGTTACGGCTGCGACGCAGCTACCGGAGCTGATCGGCCACTCTAGTCAATGCTTGTGTTTACACCAGCCACACCGTGGCACGTTTCAGAAGCGTCCCAGAAGTGGCTCGCCATGCTGCTTCGCTAAAAATAGGCACCAAGTCTATTTTTGACAGATGCAGCGTCCAAGCCGCACAGCTCAAATAAAAAATAAAGTCAAAATAATCATCCTGTGAAGACTCCTGCTCATATTTCACATCACTAGGAGGCCAGAAATTGATGACAAGAGATTCAAAGTTGAAAAACTTGAACATTTTTTGTCCTTAAGTATTACATTTCTCCCTCAGGAGAAATTTGTCTTAGGCAATCAATCAAGAGAGCAGATCAAACATACAACAATCAACTATCAAAAATAAATAAATAAATAATAAAATACACAACAATATACATCTCCCATTACACAGTAGTAAATATTACATTACCCTTCACCTTACCCTCGCCCACACACAATTCATCACTTATTGTTCAATAACTTAACTGATAATGGAATCAGAGAAAATTTGAACCTATTTAACTTACATATTGGTACCCTATATCTCCTGCCCGAGGGCATCAACTTGTCGTCCATAACTGGACTTTTAAGTGTATTAACTTCATCTGTAGGCTACAGCAAAATAAAATATGGCATAGCAATAAACACAATTAAACCGGACAAAATATAACCATTTAGCCATTAAAACACAAAAAAATCAAGGTAAACAACGTCGGACAGGCAAATCTAGTGGTCTCGCGAATCCAGCCGCTTCACTTCTGAAATGCTTCTGGTGTGAGTTGACACCGCGTAGAGGACAGAACAAAACCTCGCTGGAGCCGTATCGCGGCGCAGGCGCGTACAGTGTAAACAAGGGGTTAGGGTTACGTGTTAGAGTTTTGGTTAGTAGGATAAGTTGAAGTACTTGCAAGGTATAGTCAGTAAAATGTCTGTTGGGGAGCATCAAAATAAAGTATTAACAGATATTAAATAAACCATCTACTAATACTGTAATGACTGGTAGTTGACATGTGGTCACTTATATTTAAAAAGGGGGGTCCCACTGGAATCATCAAATTTGGGGGTCCTTGGAATCGACTGGTTTAAAAACCACTGCCTTGAATAATTAGTCAACAAATTGGTCTTAAAGAAGAACAAAATCATTAGGCTGGTTTCCCGGTTGATCAGACCACAATCAGACAAATTTCACAGTGATTTCACATTCTTACATTCAACAAATGTTATGGGTCTTGAGAAGTGTTTTAAAAAGTGGCACTATTTTTAATTTGAAATGCTGTCAAAAAACACAACACTCATGGTGCAAGATGCTCTAAAAACTGTCCAAATATGCCTGTTTGCATGTGTATGGCATTAAGTGCAGCATGTTGTCAGCCTGCCAAATAAAGAACCACCAAAATCATAAAGATGATGACAAAACTTGACCTCACTAATCAACTAGAATCAATCATCGTGACCCATCACTAAAAACAACACTTCAACTATTTAACAAATAGCTTTGTTGAATGTGTTCACAGCATTTTAATAGCATACTGTATTATAGACACTCAACATAATGAAAACAGCCAATGCATAATGACATTCAGTACATTTTGCATGTTGTTCCACTTTGGCACACTACACAAATAAGGCATTCTGGGACCATCAGATGCGATTTCCTTTGGAAAAACAACTCTGAAATAGATAGGATGATCATCACTTTCCTTTAAAAACCCATGTAATTTAATGGGACACAGCTTCTGAGAGGAATATTAAACAATCTTGGAGTATGGAATGCAGCTCGAAATACTGTAGCAAGTCTGGTTTATTAGATTTTCTAATTAATTTCTTTATTTTCACCCCACTTACTCGGCAAAAAGCACTGTACGTTTAATGAACGAAGGTAGAGACCTTTAAAAAAACTAATTGAGAAGAAATTTTAGCATTTTTTTTTTTTCCCTTTCAGAGATAACACAATCTCAGTGGCAGTAATTCTCTAAGCAAAATCGGTCTTTTAGGGGCTCATTAGACAGCAACATTACATTTAGAGCATCATTTGCTCTGGAGAGTTTCCTTGTGTGGATTTGCACTAGATATAAAGAACTTAGCATCTTTGATTTTTATTTTTACCTCAGAATATTGATTCAAAGCTTTTCAGAGCCATGTTCAGCGTAAATATCAGAGGACATCAAACAATTACGTGGACCATTTGTTTGATTATTATTATATGCTGTATTACCCTCATAAGCCTGAGTTACTTGGCAATAATTTGCTACTTCTGCAACATCCAGGGTATTTAAATCCTTGTTAAATAATTAAAAAATCATGCTTCCAATCATTTCATATAGGGCATCTCACCTCAGTGCTATAATTTGAAGCTTTAATGAAAATCCTAATAATCACATTGTTTTCACAGCCTTCACCTCAGACAGCCTACACAGCATAAAGCACCGCCTTCAGAAAGCAATCTCGATTCTTTGGAGTCGTGGGAAGGTAAAAATATCCAGAAATCCAGTATTTTTAGCTACGCCGAGCAACTCTCGGCGAAGACTAAAGAGCTTTTTTTCCCGCCGAGAAGCAAATTTGCATGACACAATTACACAAGGGCTTCTAAAATAGCAGAAAGAGTGACATGTGGGAGCCCCACAGGAGTGCACCAACTACACAAAGTGAGAATGCACAGATCTGTTACTATAGCAACCAAGTGTAGGAATTTTTCAAACCAGGAATCGGAATGCGGTGCCTCACAGGTTTAATGTTAAGGATCCATTTTGTTATTCAGTCTGAGATCAACACCTCTGGGTCAAGAGGTCCTCTGCGGTTGACAGTACTGTACAGCACTAACAAACAAAAAGAAAGCGGTTGAGGTAGCATTCCTTTATGGTGGTCCGAAAGACAGGCGTGTTAATCTGCACACTCCTCCACTCCTTAAAGCTGCATTATCTTGCCAGGAGCAAAGTCATTTGCATACTGTAATGGTGTGCTTCAGTGTCAATACTGGTAATGGGATTTGCTGAGACGTGGGCTACAAACTAAGCCGGAGAAACAACCAAAGTGTCCGGAATATTAGAGCTGTGTGGGAGCCAGAACGCAGAAGATGTGCACATGAGAGTTAAAGGTTGACCTTACTTTGAAAAACAAAAATGAGCTTTCTGAGATGTTGCTGGGTAATATTCACAGCTTTTCATTGAAGGCTAACCTTGAAAACGCATTATGTTGATGACTCGGCAATATCAGACATTTCTCAACCGCTATTTCAGTTAAGCCTGTTCCTTGTTAAAAATAGGCCTACGCTGGAAAACATTTGGTGTAGAAACAATATCTACTCTTAGAAATGTTTTACACTGAATTACAAATAAACAGCAAGTAACACTCAACTAAACATTTTGAAGTATTTTCTTGTAAAAAGTACTCCAATAATCTTTTATTTACAACTTCAAATAATTTTATTACAGTGAGAACTTTGTTAAATCTAGCTCACACGCTGACTAAAAACAAGCTTTATCTAATACCAGGCTGTTTAATCTGCATGGCCTATCGCAGCAAACCTTTCAGTGGAATTTAACGGCACAAGCCGCATGAGTCCTGAGGGCAAATCGGTGTTAAACTCCCTCTACTGTGTGCAAACCGCTGCCCAGCATGTGTAAACCTGCCCTCTGTAAAGAGTAATGAGCAAGAGAGGGTTAATCTGGTGAGATCATAGGTAATTCGGAGTGGCACTCAACAGGCAGTGAGGCGGAAACCCAGCGTTAGCAGCCGTCACCGTCGAGCTGCCCGGTGGGACGGGGCCGAGGCTATCTCTTCATTAGAATGACATAATCAGTACAAGCACAACGTGAGATGAACTGCCAGGCGTTTCATTGAGGAAAATTCTCCCAGGATTCTAAGCGTACGCCCAGCACCATGGCCGTAATATAAAATAGCTTCAAAGTGGTTTCTAAATCTATTTTTAGCATCACCCGTGCTGCATTATCAAGGCATCAATGGTTAGTCTGTAGTGTTATAAAAGCACATTCCAGTGGTCTCACTGGGAAACAGGGACATATATGTGTTAATTAAAGCCTTTCTGCAACATCGCACTTATTCAGGATGCTGTTATGCATTTGGACTACTATTTGCATTAATATTTTTACTTCTAAAGATATGGCAAACGTGGTGGGTGGGCTCCTCCTTGACTTTGAAGCCTGTGCTCAAGAACATTATAAAATCTGAGGTAATCTATTTAAAATGTTAAAAGAAAAACATTTTCTGCTCATTTTTAATAGTTTTTTTTTAATATATATATATTAACACAAATTTTACAATTCGTTTTTGATTCACAATTTTTTTATTTTTTTTCGATTCAATTCGATATCAATTAACTGGGGCATGTATCCCAAGTTGTTACATTACTATAATATTAAAGGTTAAAATATACAGATTTGTATAGGCTGCGTGAATTTAAAATACACATAAGAAAGTTTTTAATAATAATAATGCTATAATAATACATTTTAACATAAATATGCAATTAAAAATGACTTGCTTTTTAAAATATAAACACAGCGGTCATAAACCATGATGGATTTATTCAAACATTCATTAAATATTGAATAACAGGTGAAGTAAAATTACAATTAATATACAATGTAGTGCATATATTTAGCAAAACGCTCCTCTCTACAGTTAATTTTTCTAGCTAACTATCAAGTTTATGGACACTGAATGGCTTTTCTGAGGTAAAAGCAACATTACGTGACATTGTTTACAAGCTGTTTTATTGATGTCTGTCTGTGGTTGAAACACTGATTGAACGATTACATGAGACAGGATTCATCATGTGAAAACAGCATAGGCTAGAAGATCAATTCTTGGGATTTAATAATCGATTTCAGTTAATCAAAATGAGTATCGATTTATATAGAGAAATCTATCATATTTTCCCAGCCTTAAACAACACTACTAATTATTCAGAATTACTATGACCACTATTCCACTCTGAGCAATCGGAATAAAGTGCACCATAGATCCATGTAATAATAAAGTAGCCTATATTTTAAGGCTGGTCAGACTGCTGGAACAAACACCAACATTTTAAACATTCTACAACAGTCTGTGACATAAATCATTTTTGCATTGTCTCAACAAAAGCCGTAATCCAAAAATTGTTGCGTTTTGTTGAAGCAGTGTGAACTAGCTTTCATTCATCACATATTATGCATGTAAAACACCAGTGGATATTGAAATGCACACTCCACTCAAAACTTGATTTGCTGTTGTCATGGACCTGAAGCAGAGGCAGCTATTAAGACAAAAACGAATCCTCCAATCAGGCAACAAACCTCAATTTGGCATGAGTGATTTTTGGCAGCGCTGGTTAAAGAGCCTCTCCATAGCAATATCCTTTATCTGAGCAGCAGAGGAAGCCCCTCAGCCCGACAGAGAATCTTAAAGGAGAAGTCGGGCTATGGTGTGTGTTACAAAACCCTCAAACTGGGCCCGTCAAGATAACAGCATCCCCGTAATGAACAACCCACAGCTGCGATCTTTTATTCAAACAGCCTCTGTGTCATCTGCCAGAGCTGTTTATTAGATATTGTAAATCCCAAAGGTTGATATCAACCAGGGTTACAATTCGAACACAAGCAAAAATTGAGAAGTCGACAGTTTAGTCAAATAAAAACCCGAGATTAAAGAAACTTTGACAGCCAAGTGCAGATAATTGATTTAAAATGTATCGGGCCATGTAACGATCAGCAGTCATTGGAGACAGCGGGTTGGTTCATATTACCACCTTGCGGTTTTGATCAGACTCCAAAAGGCGATTTTGACAGTTCTGCCCGCAGAGGCATTTCCCTTAAATTGCGGATGTCAATGTGCAAATAGACATTTCTTCTCAGCTCTTAAGCCAATCAGCATGCGTGCTTAGCATCCGTTCATTATCATGCGAACGTGTTCTGTTGCAAAAATAGGGATGTGCTTTTTGCTATTTCCACAGGCAAATAACTCTGAGGATATGAATTAGGATTTGAATATAAAAAAATGTATTCTCAATCTTTCTGTCAAAAATCCCCAGCAAAGTTAACTTTCATCTGGGCAATAAAGAGCCAATCATGCAGGGAAGAGACCTTGTACCAACAAACAAGCTTCCTGGAACCTGTACTGATTCAGTGGGACTGTCTAACCGTTCAGTATGATGTATGAGACTATAGCTAATATGTAAAGTGCTATTAATCTCTTTTTGTTCTGTCTGGAAAGGTCAGCATTTGCAAAGACAAGTCTGGAGACAGTAGATGTGTCGCATTTGTGAACAGAAGGTTGAATCAAAGACAGTGTTTTGCTCTTAAACAGATATGGCCTCAACCATCTGTCTGTGCATGATTAGATCACAGTTTTTGACTGTGTATTGATATACGGTACATCCACAGCTATGAGATTTGTCCATATTGGTTTTACTACATTATAAAGATTTTACTTTAGGGCAGTCTGTTCATATATATATTGCATATGTGATAAATGCAGCTATATACAGTTTAATTTATTCAGAAATGTCTCTTGCAGAAATGCTTAACTAATCCATTCTCTCCCTGCTTTGCAATACGCTAATAGTGGGTGGTAAAATGTGAAGCATCCAGCTGGGATCCATTAAGACAGAGCTATTATGACCAGATTAATATTAAAGATGAAAAATTTCTGTGCCACTATTATCAACAAACAAAACTGTAAAAATTATTCCTAAACACTCCCCCGGTCTGTATATATAAAACGGTGTTTATATATATATATATATACTTTTGTTGAAGCCATCAGCCCACAATATTTCAGTTTATTTTAAAGAAATCATGGTGGAAAAGCTACTTTACCCATGATTTTGCAGAGAAGTCACAGAATCACAACAAGCAAATCTTGCCAAAAGAACATTTCACGCTGCCATGAAGCACTGTGATTGACCTAATAAGAGTCAATCATCATATGATCACAAACTAACTCAATATTTGTATACATACCATATGCATATTTTGCAATGCTATATTGTTTCTATATCTATAATCAACATCTTAAAAGCAATAGTTTTATATTTCTCCTTTTTTAATTTGACTATGACATTTGCAACACTATGGGATTGTAGTGCTTTCCCTCATTAAAGTAATTAAATGGTCAAACATACAGAGCAATATTTCAACAAATTAAAAAAAAATATGTGGATATGAATTATAAATTTGAAATATAATTTTACCAGTATATCATCTTAAAGTCGTCATGAAATCAAAATTGACCCTATTTACTTTGTTAGCGCATATTACTAGTCTTGTGGTGAACAATTAATCCGTGCAAGTTAATACACATAAAAAAAATTGTTTGGTGTGGTAATCTTTAATCAAAATCTGAAAAGTTACTTCCGGTTTGGAATGGCGTTCCTTCTCTGATGACGTCAGTTTGACGGCTTGGGTTGAAAACGCTTAAACCACTCCTCTCCAACTGTTAGTCTGCTATGAGCGAGAGGATGAGCGCTAAAGTAAAACCCTGCCCTCTATTCAATATTCCATTTCACTTGGAAATACATCACAACACTGGAGAAAAGTCGTTTGCAACTTCCAGTTCACAGGGACTTTTAAGCTTCCACCAAGAAAAAAAAAAATGCACAAAACAATCAGCCTCTAAGGTTTTTTTTCCTTCTGTAAATAAGACACATGATTGACGGCAACTGCATTTGTATGAAACAAGAGCAATCGTTTGAACAAGTCTGCAGTGCGATATGCAAGACATGGAAGTATCAGAAGGTTGCATTGATCAGTCAGATATACAGTGTTTCCATGTACAACAGTGAATACTAATGCATATCTGACCATGTAATGTAGCTGACCAATAAGAAGCACGTATTCCATAGAGACGTTTAATAATAAACATCTCTATGGCCTTAAGATCACACAGTTTAAAAGGCTGAACCTTGCAATAAGACAATAGAAGAACAGATTATGAACTCAAACAGTACATCAATGATGAAATATTAGCATATATGCAGAAAACAGCAACTTACCCTGTACCAAACGATCTCTCGCAATCTTCCATCTGTCTTGAAGTTGCACTTTAGAGTCACCGTTTCTCCCACAACAACTGGCAGCAAGGGCTCTATTGTTACAGTCAGATATCCTGCAGAGGCAAAGTAAGACATCACTGGAACCATGTACATTTTCTAACATTTAAAAAAGAGCAGATGGTGATACACAAGATGCAGGTTGAAAAGCATAACATAAACCAGACCACTCCATGATATAATTTATCATATTATTCAGAATTATTACAGAATTAATTGAATTGAAACACTTTTGCTTCTAAGGAAACCAGGACTTTTACTTCAAAATAACTAAAGAATGTCTGTCATGCTGAATCTGAAGTCTACAAAATGAGAATCACTCAAGAGTCACATTTTATGATCATGAATATACTATGAATGTAATAAGACTACAAACACCTATGATTTTTTACAGTCTATGGTATGCACAACTAGACAAACAATGAATAACAACACTGAAAAAAAATGGTAATATAATAAATAAACTGGTATTCATTCAAGACTGCAGCAGACTAAGATCACAGAATTAACCTAAACATTCATTTATACCACCAAAACTTAAATTTACATTTGCAGATTACCATATTTTACTGTGTAGAGCAGTTTTTGTTTTTTTGCAGGACTTTGCTGTAAAAGATCTTTAAGTGTGTTCAGTTCTACAGAACCCAAGTTCTGTCATGACAACTCTCTGAGTGTTTGGCATGGTAATGGGTATGACAATGTTGATATGTTTGGTCTTGGCAGAATAGATCTGCTATGCTGCTGTTGCTTTTATTGCTGCTGCTGTAGCTGCAGAGCAAGTAGGGGACTTGCTACCGCCAATACATACGCAACACGCTGCTGTGAGCAAGCAAGACATGCTGCTGCTGTACTATATATCGTGCATGAATTACCTGTAGCAGATCTACACAGGTGGAGCTGGGGAAGGTGGAAGGTTTCTGAAGCGCGCTGCACTGCTAAGGCAGATGCTACCAATGTATTTGAAGATTGAGCACACACGCTCATTGGCTACCAATACAGCAGGAACCAATCATCTGTGTGCTATAGATAATGACATAATACATGCAGGTTGAGTTATGGACCTATTAGCCTGCGCATTTAGTGTTTCATGACAGAACTTTGTATTTATGCAAATTTTTGTAATTAAATATTAAATAAGAAATCATATTATTTATTTTGTTCAATAATTCAAAGATATGACAAGAAGATATGAAGCAACACAAAACAAAAAGGCCCCAAAACTCTGGCTCTTCAAGTGGATCTGCATTTCCCTAGTATCAATCAGATCAAATGATTTAAAAAATTATATATATATAATTTTTTTTTTTTAAATTTAATTAAAAAAGTACAATGTGACAAAGTTGTTTGTTTTTTGAGCCACATTCTCAAACTCAGACCTTCTCAACAGCACATCACACACACTCAGAAGTGTGAAGGAGAGCTTCTTTTGCTCCATTAATTACACTTAAGCCATAGACACTTTGCCATCTGTTTAATTTTGTCTCCAAAATCAGCTTGGCTATGGCAGTCCCACCCCACGATTAAACCGACGCTTCAGCTAACTCCTGCTAGCCACAACTATAACAAACAATTAGCCAACGACTTCATGTCTTTTGAGGACCTGCACTTCATCATGGTATATGGCCGACCTTTTTACGCAGGTTATTCAACCTTATTTATTTGCAAAAAGCTTTTTTATTGTCCTAATATGCTTTGTAACAAGTTCTGTGCCATCTGAAAAGTTATTCTATGGGAAACAAATTCTTCCTCATCAGACTGTGCACCTAATTCACATATGCGGATCTCTGGATAATTTCCGATTAACCAAACACGTGCTCCCGGTTTAGGGAGTAAATGAGCATAATTACAAAGTTGATCACAATTCCGAAACACTGAAAACACATTTATCAAAATGCTTGGGTGCAGACATGAATGACAAATGGAAGAGCTCTCGCCTCTTAAGGATAAAGATGGGAACGTCCTGCTCTAGTGAGCGCTCTCTCTAGCTGCCTAGCAGGTGGCCTGGATCCTACTGACTGCACAGTCTATCCATCTAACCAGTCAATACTCCTCTTACCACAGACAGTGAAAGAGGAAGGAGATCCACAACATCAATGTGAGGAAAGTTCAACTGATCATTTTCTTTTACTATATATTTATACCAAATCCTAGTATGCCCCTAATTCATTAATTTCCTATCACAAGAGGGGATGATAACTGCAGATGTTTCATGTTCGTCTGGAACATCACTTCATAAGGAGATATCCAATCTTACATGCCAGTGCATGCTGGGAAATTAAGTCCCTCATAGTAGGGGACAAATTAAAATAAAACTCTTTAGCACTTCCTGCCAATCTGCTCATTTACCTTAAAGCATTTAATTGAAGACTATAGACTACATGAGATTTATTGAATATTGATGTGAAATGATAAACATTGGGGTTTTGAAAGCTCCCTAGGGGACTAATTATTACCTGAAGAATTAAATATTATAACACCCAAATCTGTATTCATTGCCATTTTCAACAGAAAATCTCACAGTTGACATGTTTATGTGATTACAGCCTCGGCGTGCTATTTTACAATCAAATATCTTTTACATTTACATCACATTTAGATTCCACCTAATAGTGATATGTCACATTAGATATTACTCTTCAATTCGATAATGCTGTAATAACATTTCTGGTCCACTGACAGCAACACACAAGAATTTCCCCATGAATCCACAGTGCTTTTAGACCAACATTGCTTCTAAAACCATTTAATTATTTTGAAACCTCTGAATGAATTATGCATTGCACCCAAAACAACAATTGTTGTCAAGTGCTCAAACAAGTATGTGAGCATGAATCATTATGCACCAGCGTACTCTAAGAACGTAAAATGAAATGATTCGCCGAACCAATTCCGTGCTTTTCAATAATCTGTCCATCTTGAGGTCTCAATTAGCTCTTGTCAGACAAAACAGCTCAATTGCTCACTGCATCGGCCAAGGTCTTATCACTGTGTCTGACTGACAGAATTGACTTGGCAATTCTATACATTTATCTCAAAGGAAGACAGAGCAGCTCACTCTAAGCCTCGAGGGAAATAAGGGAGCAAGGATAGGAACAAATTCCAGCAGATCTGCGACCTCACTTCGTTTCAAAATTCCCAAACTGTGATGGAGCCTGAACCCCAAGAAATCACTTTCTCCCAAACTTTGAGTCAGTTCCTGGGTCCTAAAGCAAGACGTATTGAGCACAGCTGGACCGCTGAAGACATATGTTGCAAAATACACCATATGCACAATGGCAGATGGACATTTCTTTTAAATTATGAAGTCTGAGTCCTCTGTCAGAAAGACTCATTCTAAAATGTTACGTTCCAATAGTAAGGTGGCCTGCCAATGCAAAACGTGCAACATTCTCTCTGAGATCTAGCTGCACCTCGATGTGCTTGTTAAAGAATCTTAATTTAATCATCACGCTCAAGGGATCTTTACACCGGAGGAGATTTAAATGGATAAGCCACAAGAGCTACAGGTCATTAAAAGGAGCTGAAGCTCTCAAATAAAATCCCTTCCACTTAGCACCCATACGTCCATAAAGAGCTTTGAAAGTCTGCGAGGCAAGCATATGTTCATATGTGGTATTTTTATTTAAATGTCAAATCATTAAGTAGGGTAAAAAACAAAACAAAGATACTTAAAGAGCTAGAAAATGATCACTTAAAAAACAAAGCAATTTGTTCTAGCTGAAATAGATTTCTTTGTGTGTATATACATATGTGTATGTACAGTATGTTTATATATATAAAAACATACTGTATATATATATATATAAACATACTGTGCATACACATATATACACTATGTATATACACACAAAGAAATCTATTTTAGCTAGAACAAATTGCTTTGTTTTTTAAGTGATCATTTTCTAGCTCTTTAAGTATCTTTGTTTTTTGTTTTCTATCTATCTACACATATATACACTTGTTATATATATATATATATATATATATATATATATATATATATATATATATATATATATATATATATATATATATATATATATATATGTATATATATATATACACACACAGTATATACATATGTAGATAGATAGACAAATAGATAGACAGATAGGTTGACAGGATTGATTGATTGATTGATTGATTGATTGATTGATTGATTGATTGATTGATTGATTGATTGATTGATTGATTGATTAACAGCAATGTATATTTACACACACATACTTGGAACCTTAAACTTGTCCAAAAACCCTGAATTGTGCTCGTGTCTACTTTCTAGAATAACTAACTTAACTTCTGCCTGCATTTTGATAGCATCCTCATAGGGTCAATGCTTAAACAATAGCGATTAAAGAAAAAATCACAAGTTGTAAATTGGAATCGGCACTGTACAAAGGACGTTGACATAACATACTTCTTTTGTCCGATCTTTTCTTCCTGCATTGTTAATTGTTCCACTTTTGAAATTCAAATGAGACACAGTTTCCCGCCCGATCACGGTTAGCTGCCTCCTTAGTGTGCGATTGTATATGCTTTTGTGTTTGCATGCTAATTTTGAGGCGAAAAATGGCTATGAGCAGAATGGTGTGATATTGCGTGACTTACTGATACAGAAAGAGCCATGAGCAGGGATTTTAAAATAGCTCATTACATGGACTTGTGCACTTGGGTCTGAGGAGTACATATTTCAAAACCTCCCCCCCAGAAAGGTCCAGATTTCCTAAGCCTTCAAAAGAACTGACAGTCGACAAACAAAATCTTTTAATGATAGGGCAAACCGCCACAGCGAGAAGCTGAGTGTTTGGAAGGACTCACTGATTCTTCAATAACTGCGCCCATGGGCAAGCGGTCAGGCTCGGCTAAGCCATGAAGTCTCCGCTAGAGCGAGCTTAAGGAAAGACCATGGTTACCCAATTACATGGAGCAATGATGAGAGGGTTGGCCCAGAAGTTCACTTCAGTATCGACGTAGCTGTTAACCACATAGGCAGTTCAATTTCTACTTCGCTGCTACATGTTACATCATGCGCGTCAGCCTACGAGTCAACTGTAATTGAATCAACCTCATAACACCTTGTAGCAGAAACACCATCCGTCATTTTTGTGCTGGAGACTAATAGTCAGGAATTCCCTCTGATATGATTTGTCTTCATATTCATTGAAAACATAATGAAAATATTAATGAGGTTGATAGGAAGGACCGCTAAACAAGGACGTTCATGATAACTCAGGGTAGAGTATTGTTTACAGGCGAATAAAGGAAACATTCAGCGTTTAGCCCAAGGCCGCATTGGAATTCTGTAAGGTAAAGCTAAATGATTTAAAACCAAACTATTCTTGGCACATACCTCCATCTAAATCCCTTTCAAGCCGTCTCCATATCACCTAGGAGGGCATACGTTCACACCTGCTCTGGACTGTTGGGAAATTAGCTCAATCCGGTGAACCTCTGACAGATGACACATCCTGTATCCCGTCACACCTGGGTCTCCCCAATGCTCAATCCTTCTGATGTCAACAAACTGTAAGCATCATGCCCTAACCAGCATAAACTCACATCACATAAATGTCTGCTGCCAATCCGGGTATGCGCTCCCATGGGCGGCAGGATTCAGCCTGTTAAGTTGAGGGACGGATGCAACAATCAGAATGTAAATAGACCCAAGCAGGTAAAATGGAATCAGCTAATGTAATTTACATGAATTTCATCATCATGACAGCTTTCAAAATGTTAGAAATTGCTTAATTTGCTTAAATTTTGTTAATTTCCTGACCAATAATTTGTGAGAAGCCATTTTGGACTTGGCTCTTTTATTTTTATTATTTTATTACTATTTTATTATTTTATTTTATTTTTTATTTTTTTCCCCAAGAGTGTGTATCTATCTATACACACACAAAAACATAAATATACGTAAGAGTATAGTACATATATTTGTTTTTCAGTATATTAATCAACAAACATGGGCTAAAAAAAGCCACAAAACTCTAACTTGATTTCATGGATCTTTAATTTCAAGAACACTCAAGCTCATAAAAGGATGGACAAGAGTGGGAATGACAATGCACTGCTGCTGGCAGCTTATTAGCACCTGATGCTAATTATGCCTGTCACCACTACCATAAATTCAGCATTATGTCTCTCCTTTGCAAAGGTCCAGTCGTCCCTGGTGCATGCACAAGGTGTCCTTGAGGTCTAAGTATAAGACGATGACGACGTCCCAGTGCCTCTGGATGCACCGCCCTCCTGTACAACCAGACCTTCACTTCTTTTGGCTCAATAAGGACACCATGCCTCCTATTTTATAACACTTCTGCCACAACATTTTCTGCCTTTTAATTTGCACTTTTTTTTAAAGAACACGTCAACATCAATCTAACAGTGTCCACCTCCTCAGAACACATTCAAAACTTCTTTAGACAGAATCTTTCAGAAGATTCTGATGCCAGTCCCAATAGTCTCACATAGTCAGATTTTGATTAGCAATGAGTCACTTCACAGCTTATTCTGCCCAAGAACCGCCCACTTAGACAGGAAGAGACCATCTGAACAACATTTAAAGCAGCCAACCACATTTCATTTTATGTTTATGTGACATTTATGACTTTGTTGCAAACTTATAGCAACCTGTTCACGGTGACAACTTTTTTGACCCTATTTATATTCTCTATATTATTGTATTAAAACATTTAATTAATAATGCACTTCATACATGCAATGATTTGCATACATCTATAACAAGCATGTTTTTCTTTTCTGTATTAATGTTATTAAATGTCAGGGTGATAAAATTGTCCTGCCAGCATTATGGAGAGAAAAAATATCTTATTATTAAAAAAAGTAATCTTCTTATTATTATTGTATTTCTCAAAAAAAGAAAAACTGCTTCACTGCTTCAATATTTGAGAAAAGCACTTTTGTCTGATAAATCAAAGTCATGTTCTCCAGCCAACATGCAGAAGCATGAATTGGGGGAAATGATATCACAGAGAGGACCCCTCATGAATGTATGACAAATTCAACAAGTATGCACTGAACAGCAGGCGAACCTTGTGTGGAAAGAGTTTCACTTTAATGTGATCGGATTTCTGTGGACAACAAAAACAGATGCATTTCGCCTTCAGATATCACAGCTTCTTGTGGAGAACAGGAAGAGGGAGTTTATCAACACAGAGTGACCACTTCAATCAAAGGAACTCTTTTGTTCTCCCTCATTCTTATCCACAAATGTGACCGTCATTTTTGGACTATATGTGTTCGGCACAATCCCTAGGTTAATCGGGAATTGGTTTAATCAAATATGCAGAGGAAAAACCTTTAAGTCACTGCTAGCTGTGAATGAAAAACTATGCAAATAACCCTCTCACCAGAGGGGAACCATGCTGTGGCCACCAATGACAACAGCCGCCAATCACAACACTGGATCGGAAAGGCTCTAATTTGCAAATACTGTCCTTCTCAGAAAGGTTAAAAATGTTCTCTTTGTAAAAAAAAAAGGGAGTAACTCTGTAACTAAGTTGTTGTGTGTAACTCTGAAGCTCTTAAAGGAAAAAAAAAAAAGTTCTTCAAGAAAGGAATTTTGGGGAGTTTGGAAACAGCAACAGCAACAACAACCAAGCATGTGCCCTCCAATTTTCAGGACCTTCTGCACCAACTTCAGAACCTTCTGTTCAGAGATCCTCCGTCTGCATCTGCCAGATTATCCGGATCTTCTGCACAGACTTCAGAACATTCACCTTTAAGGCTTCTTTCCTTTGCGTGTTCCAGAAAAGAACCTTGTGCTCCAGGAGCTTAGCGTTTTCAGTCTTCAAGGCTGTTTAAATGGAATTCAGCTCCTTTTTTCCCAGTGCAACGCGGGCAAGCACAACCAGTGGAAGACGTCGCTGCTCGGACTCATCACGTGACAAAGCAGAACGTAAATATCACTTGACCAAACCACTTTCCAGAGACCTTGCATTAGTGTGTATTAGTTTATGATTTTCTAATAAGCATTAGATTCAGCAGATGTCAATTGGACAAGGGGAGGGGAAGGGAAGGGAAGGGACGGGAAGGGGTGTTTTGTGTACAACAGGGTGGTCTGTAGGCGTCCCGTCTGAGGTTATAGGAAGCCTTCATAATTCACAAAGGCTGAACATATCTAATAGAGCTGGACTACTATGCCTGCTCATGTGTTGAGCTGAGCTTTAACTGAGCTTAAATCCACTGAATAGGTTTCCAGTACATTCCGTTACTCTGGCTCATTGCAGTGTTGTATTGATCCGCCCTGTGGCATAAGCCTTTGCCCAGAGGAAGTCCGACAGACCTGTTTATAGCCTGCATACTCTCCATCTGTTCAACCACCACATATATCGGAGACTCTGCCAGGCCGGATATTACTGCTAAATGTCAGTGAGACATCTCCACTGTGCTCCTAACATTTATTAATGCAGTTCCTGTGCCGCCTGGTATGTCACTGTTAAAACGGTGCCTTAAGTGTCTGGAAAGATGGAACGTTTAGCTGACATGAAGCTGCTGCAATGTCTCATAAAAAACACATCACCAACTACTGAGTAACAAATGAATAAAAAAAAAAAAAAAAACAGCACTGCTCATGGATCGCTTCAGGAAGCAGTTGGGATCTGAAGAGACGGCTAAGTATAGCACGGACTACTTAGCAAAATGCTGAGTGTACAAGTGCTAAAATCATTCTGATATGAACCAGAACCAAGACGATCATTGAAAAAATAAAAAAAATGTTGAGTCTGGCGAACGTACTGCAGTAATTGGCTCATATTAACGGATTGTAGAAGCAAGCATGGCCTCTTCCGCATCTTAATCCATCAGTCTCACCATTAAAATAACATCTAATGAGAGTTTGCAAAGCGCCCTTTCTGCCATTAATAACAGTAATCTGCCAAAGGCACAACAAGAAATCTAAACACAACTCCGAGATGGACCGGGCTGGACTGTGCACTGTGTAATTCTTTGGTGTGATTAATGGTAATGGCTTTCCCGGCATCAATGGCGAAGCAAATGTCTCCAGGAAGAGAGGAATGGCCGACTTTGTTGTCTACAAGCGTTCCTTTCTACTTTATCATAAGTGGGATAAACAGCTCGCTGATTTGTGGTGTCAGAGACATTTTTAAGCATTTTCATGGAACCTCGCAGGAGAAAATAGGATGGAACAAAGCAGCCCTGTTGTTCCTCAGGGAAAAAAAGGGAGTAGATGAAATGTGTGTGTTTATGCTGAGAAAGCATCTCTGGAACAAAGCCTTGAGACACATTAAGCAGCAAGGCCACATGGTGCTTAAAGCTCAGACATATTGTTCTAGAGGAGATTTAGAGATGCTCCTTGTTCCTCAATGTACTTTAGAAGAAGGCGCTCTGGTGAACGTGCATTTTAAATCTAATTCAGGAAACGGTGTCCTGTTGAGTCAATAAACTGTTGTGAGAGAGAAGAAAAGGAAGAAAAGCCACACTCAAGCAGATGATATTTCACAATATTACTGTTTTTACTGTATTTTTGACCAAATAAATGTAGCCTTGGTGAGCATTCAAAAACATGGAGGAAAAAAAAAAAAACAGCAGCTTCTTCCAATAATGGTTCCAAACTTTTGACTCATAGGCTAATGTATAAATTATATAATAATACAATATCTCATTTAATAAACTTGTTATAAATATACAACATGTTTATTAGACCTTCACTTCATTAAAAGTCTTTGGGATGTGCTGGAATAGATTTACAGAGTGCTTGACTCTTGCATTGTCAATACAAGATCTTGACCAAAAATGTATGCACCGCTTGATGGATTTCCAACTACAATGCAAGAGTCAAACATATAAATTGCAAGAAACATAATAAATTACAGCAATAATTATCCAGTCATGGGCTATTTGCCTATTTAAATCCAAACAGCGACTTTTTTTGATTTCACATAGAGAGAGAGAGAGAGAGAGAGAGAGAGAGAGAGAGAGAGAGAGAGAAAGAAAGAAACCCTACTGTTGGCAACAATCATGGAAAAAACTTTTAAAAGCAAATGAAACAATCTGCATGTTCAATGGCAAAATCTGTCAAAATGTAGATTGAGCCATTTTAACACTGAGAGTCCCTCTTCAGCCTCCATACCTAATTCAAGAATAGGAGATAATTTGTCTCACTAGGCAATTAAAGCCCTTCAAAAGAGCAGCAGCTGATACTGTAAATATTCCTTGATTGCCTCTTGTTCTGTTGCCGTTTTGGCAACTGGAGGGAAGAGCTAAAAAAGAAAACTCCAACTCCATAAACACACACCTTTCAGCAGTATGAGCAAACAACAGGCAAAGGAGATCTTAATTACCCTAAGAGTTACTTCAGCAAACTTTGCAGAAACGACTGGTATTTTTCCCTTATTAGGAAACAATGGGCATTTTTCTACAATGATTCAAGAGACCAGCAATTATGCGCAATGCATTCCAGAATAATTAAGTGATTACAGTCGCCTAATAAATGAAAAGCCCTTAAATCAAGATTGGTAATGAAGATAACCACCATCGTTGTGATTTTATATAAATTTAGCCATTAAAATTCAAGATTATATACCAATGTGCACCTGAGTAATTGTTATTTATCTAAGGTTATTACTAATTAAAAATCAATTAATCATATCAGTGATTGACATTAATTAGTTCCTTAAATGTTTCAGCTTTTCTGTTCTTGCCATGCTGGTTGCATAAAGTGCATTATTATAGGTTGCCTGTAATGACGTTCTGTATGTAACACAACAAGCCAAACAAACTAAAACAAACCAAAGCTTTACTTCTGAAATACATCAGATTTCAGATGCCCACACAAATATACATATTATTGCACTTCAGATTGAGCAGCAGCCAAATAGAGACCCAGAACAAAAATGTGCAATCAATGCAATCATGCCAAGCACCATTTAGGCATAGAGAATAGCTGTTTCCTTGCCACAATTAACAAACGTTTGAGAAAATTCTTGTTTTTTTATATAAATATTGTGATGCCGACTCCTCCAAATATGATATTGTGTCCAAAACAATTCCACTTTTTAAAGTTAAGCTCTTTTGTGGCACAATGTTGATTACCACAGAACATATTTTTCGAGTTTTTGATAAAAGCAAAATGGTTACAGTAACACATTGAAGTGCAAAGGCAGTAAACATTAAAATAGAAGAAACAAAATGTAAACATTACATCTGTTTGGAATATAATATAATATAACATTATAATTTCAACTATTCATAACTAATAAATCTCACCTCAAAATAATAATAATAATAATAATAATAATAATTCAGAGGGATATTTTTTTATTTTCTGAAATAATCAACATTTTGCCAAAAAAAGCTGTCAACAGAGCTTGTATCGAACCCGAAACATTCCTTTAAGGTAATCTCAAATTTTAGGCAAAGCAGCAAAACCGACTGTTAATAGCACCTTAATGGCCGATGGAGCCAGGAGCCCGGGCTGCATGTGTTGAATAAGCTTTAATATCCAAAGGTTTAGGAAAAAGTGAGTGGGAACTGCGAGCATTACAAGCGGATTTGTGAATGATGAACGTGGATGGCAGCTGATTTATGCCTCTTAAAAAGATGATCTGCCTTCTGGAGCTGGGACTGGGTTTGTCATGAAGTTGCTATGAGATGATGCATGTTCAATCAGAATGATTTACTGTTTAATGACACGCTCGAGCCCAGAGAGTGTTAGGCTTAGGGATGCATGACACATCTCTAATCTACCTCCTCCCTATGCACGACAGAAAAGACAGCAATCAGGAACCCATATCAGCTGCTTCAAGACTCAAGGGTTTTAATTGCTGTGGGCTGTCGACATTATCTCTCCTACTCTGCGATTGGAGTGCTGAGTCTGATGGAAGGGGTGGGGTGGGGGGGTACCAGCCAAGTGTGACCAGATGCCCTGGTCCCGAAGAACCTACTGCAGCTGGCCTGGATTAGGTTTATAGCTACAACTGATTTCTAGATCAGTGCAACTTTTGCCAAAGTAAACAATAAGCTATTATGAATAATTTTCTTCTCCGTCACCCCTCAATCATCAAAAAACAGATGGAAGCATGAAAATTGGTCATGAATTACTAATAGCAGCACCTTCATCATTTTTATTCGCATACAAAACCCCAGGTTAGCATGTTAGATAAGAATTAAGTTGTACAGTGCTCTGCGTAAATGAGTACATCCCCTTTGAAAAGTAACATTTTAAACAATCTCAATTTCCAAAATGTTAATAAGAATAAGTTTTATATATCTGTTTAACTTATAACATGAAAGTAAAGTTAATAAAATTACTTAGAGAACAAAATTTTCAGTTTTACTCAAATTAGGGTGACGCAAAAATGAGTACACCCCACTGAAAGTCTAAATTTTAGACAACAAATGTCTAATTTAACAAAAATTCCATCACAGGTGAGTCTAATTATTCATTACACAGGTGTCCAGCAGACAGTTGACTATAAAAGGGTGTTAAAATCCCTTTCCATTTCATGCTGTCAGCAATGGCACCACATGGAAGAGAAATTTCACATGATCTGAGAAAGAAAATAATTTCTTTACACCAGAAAGGTGAAGGCTACAAGAAGATCAGCAAAGCTTTACTTGTCAGTCAGAAAACTGTAGCAAAAGTGGTACAAAAATTTTAAAAAGATGGAACTGCAACCATCTCACAGAGACGTCCAGGTCGTCCAAGGAAGTTAACACCTCGACAGGAGCATCTTCTGATGAGAAGGGTTGAAGAAAATCGGCATGCAAGTTCACTGCAGTTATCTAAAGAAGTAGAAAGCCAAACTAGGGTGACTATTTCCCGTGACACAATACGATGTGCATTGCAGAGGAATGGCATGCATGGGTGCCGTCCGTGAAAGAAGCCTTTCCTAAAGCCCAGGCACAAAAAAGCCCGCCAAGAGTTTGCCAGGGCCCATCCTGACAAAGATGAAGACTACTGGGACTCTATACTCTGGAGTGATGAGACCAAGATAAATGTTTTTGGAACTGATGGCTTCAAAACTGTATGGCATCGCAAAGGTGAGGAATACAAAGAAAAATGCATGGTGCCTACAGTGAAACATGGTAGTGGCAGTGTCCTTATGTGGGGCTGCATGAGTGCTGCTGGTGTCGGGCAGCTGCATGTCATTGATGGCATCATGAATTCACAGATGTACTGTTCTATACTGAAAGAGAAGATGGTAACATCACTCTGTGCCCTTGGTCGTCGTGCACTTTTCCAACATGACAATGATCCTAAACGCTCATCTAAGGTCACTATTGAATTTCTGAAGTAGAACAGGGTGAAAGTGATTCAGTGGCTGCTGATCTGAACCCAATCGAACACCTATGGGGAATTCTGAAGAGACAAGTTGAGCATCACTCTCCATCCAGCATCCAGTCTCTAAAAGAGCTCATTCTTGAAGAATGGAAAAAGATAGATGTTGCAAAATGTCGCCAACTTGTTTATCCCATGCCTTGAAGACTTGGTGCTGTCGTTAAAAATCATGGAGGCCATACAAAGTCCTATATGTAGTAGTTTTTGTTGTGGGGTGTACTCATATTTGCATCACCCTAATTTGAGTAAAACTGAAAAATGTGTAATCTAAGTTATATTATTATCCTTACTTTCATGTTATACTGTAAGTTAAACAGAGTTTATATTAAACTTAGTCTTGTCAACATTTTGGAAATTGTTTTTGTGTTCACTGAGATATTGTTTAAAATGTTACTTTTCAAAGGGGGTGTACTCATTTACGCTGAGCACTGTATATATTCACATACAAATGTATTTATTGTTAGTAATTTACCACGCAGGGAAGACCAGGAAGATTGAACACTCTTGTGACAACATGCCCAATAGCAGGCAAATGTATTAAATCATTGGTTTGGCCAACAGATTTAATTAACTAAATAAAAATCACACAATAAATGCGACAACGTGCTCTAATAAAAATGTTACCCTTACCCCAACCTGACCTTTTTGAAATATCCCCTTGTCCTAAGTACACAGATCAGCCTTTCAGTTAAAGGGTTAATTCACTGCTGGCAAAATGGGCTTTTAATAAAACTTGGTTGCCTATTGTCATGATCACCAGTTGGAGTGCCCTAGTTAGCCACCAGAGGGCACTCCAACCTGGACTGTTCCTCACCACACCCGTGAACTCCATTTCCCATAACACACTTCCCGGACTCATTATCCTGTTTTATTGCACCCAGCTGTTTTGTGTTTCCTGTTCATTGGTTAATTGGTTAATTTGCCCCACCTGTTCCACATTATTACCTGCCTTGTTTGTTCCCTACTTATTCTCCTTGTGTTTGCAGTCCTGTGTTGGTTCGTTGTCATTCAGATATTGTATTTTCCCTTGTGTGTTGTAGTCAAGTTCTAGTCTAGTCCTAGTCAAGTCAGTCAAGTGTAATTCTAGTCTGTTTTCCCCCTCGGGGTAGTTTTTGTTGTTGTGTTTTGTTTTATTTTTCATTCATTTAATAAAGACCCATCCTCTTCCTGCATTTGAGTCCTCGCTCCTTCCAACCCTAACAGAACGAACCAACCATTAAGAGGACTCAGCAGAGATGGGTATCTTCCTCTTTCCATCTCCTAATTTCGTGGGCATAGAGGATGAAAGAGCCAACAAGGGTACTCAGCAGAGAAGGGACTCACACCATCTGCCAAGTTCTACTGCCTGCAACCCCATCTACCAGCGCATGCTCCAGGTGACTGCATTAAGATCCCTCCGTCAGCAGGGGACTGTTCTGAAGGAGTTTGCCCAGAAGTTCAGGAGGGTAGCTGAGGGGCTGGAGTACAACGACTCTGCTCTCAAGGACCTTTTTAATAATGCTCTTGATGAGCCCATATGCGGATGGAGAATATTCAGCAAGGAACATCTGTCTTTTGAGGGGTGGGTGGATTTCCTTGTAGAGCACGCTGCAGGCCCGGAGGCCTTCCCAGAGCACGCTGCAGGCTCGGAGGCCTTCCCAGAGCACGCTGCAGGCCCGGAGGCCTTCCCAGAGCACGCTGCAGGCCCGGAGGCCTTCCCAGAGCACTCTACAGGCCCGGAGGCCTTCCCAGAGCACTCTGCAGGCCCGGAGGCCTTCCCAGAGCACTCGACAGGCCCAGAGGCCTTCCCAGAGAACTCTGCAGGCCCGGAGGCCTTCCCAGAGCACTCTGCAGGCCCGGAGGCCTTCCCAGAGCACGCTGTTGGCCCGGAGGCCTTCCCAGAGCACTCTACAGGCCCGGAGGCCTTCCCAGAGCACTCTGCAGGCCCGGAGGCCTTCCCAGAGCACGCTGTTGGCCCGGAGGCCTTCCCAGAGCACTCTACAGGCCCAGAGGCCTTCCCAGAGCACTCTGCAGGCCCGGAGGCCTTCCCAGAGCACGCTGCAGGCCCGGAGGCCTTCCCAGAGCACTCTGCAGGCCCGGAGGCCTACACAGAGCACTCTGCCTGCCCGGAGGCCTTCCCAGAGCACTCTGCAGGCCCGGAGGCCTTCCCAGAGCACTCTACAGGCCCGGAGGCCTTCCCAGAGCACGCTGTTGGCCCGGAGGCCACCCCAGAGGTTTTAGAGTCGAATGCCTCCCCGGTGAGTCCTGACATGGCCAAGAAGACTGTCTTTGTCTTTTATGTCTTGACAGTTTTGCGGGCTTGGAGAATGCACGTAGGGTCTGGCGACCACGGCCCGGAGCAGTCCAGGCCAGCTGCTGTCCCAGAGCAGCCCGAGCCCGCTGCCGTCCCGGAGCAGCCCGTTCTCCCTGATACGGCCACGGAGGCCATCACCGAGCTGCCCGCTCTCCCTGATACGGCCACGGAGGCCGTCACCGAGCTGCCCGCTCTCCCTGATACGGCCACGGAGGCCGTCACCGAGCTGCCCGCTCTCCCTGATACGGCCACGGAGCACCCTTGGTCCGCCCTGCCACCGCCCAGGCCGTCTGAACCGTTGAAACCCGCCTGGTCTGTTCCTCTAGCACCGCCCTGGCAGTCAGCCAGGACTCCAGACCTGCCGGAACTCGCCTGGTCAGTTCCTCCAACGCCACCCTGGCAGTCAGCCAGGACTCCAGACCTGCCGGCGCCTGCCTGGTCAGTTCCTCCAGTGCCACCCTGGCAATCAGCCAGGACTCCAGACCTGCCGGAACCCGCCTGGTCAGTTCCTCCAGCACCACCCTGGCTCTCAGCCATGACTCCGACCTTCATGGAGTCCCCATGGTCTGTTCCTCCGGCTCCCCCCTGGCCTTCAGTCAGGGACTCTGGACCTGACCCGCCATCCCTCCCCCTGATCCTCCTCCAGTCCACCTCCCTCCTGAGATTTTGTTTTATTTTTTGATTTGTTGTCTGGTGGAGCGTCTGGTAGCCGCTCCGTGGGGAGGGGGTTATGTCATGATCACCAGTTGGAGTGCCCTAGTTAGCCACCAGAGGGCACTCCAACCTGGACTGTTCCTCACCACACCCGTGAACTCCATTTCCCATAACACACTTCCCGGACTCATTATCCTGTTTTATTGCACCCAGCTGTTTTGTGTTTCCTGTTCATTGGTTAATTGGTTAATTTGCCCCACCTGTTCCACATTATTACCTGCCTTGTTTGTTCCCTACTTATTCTCCTTGTGTTTGCAGTCCTGTGTTGGTTCGTTGTCATTCAGATATTGTATTTTCCCTTGTGTGTTGTAGTCAAGTTCTAGTCTAGTCCTAGTCAAGTCAGTCAAGTGTAATTCTAGTCTGTTTTCCCCCTCGGGGTAGTTTTTGTTGTTGTGTTTTGTTTTATTTTTCATTCATTTAATAAAGACCCATCCTCTTCCTGCATTTGAGTCCTCGCTCCTTCGGTTGGAAGGTAATAGGTATAACACCTATACAGTAAAAAATTTTTTTTTCTTTTGCCATTTAAGTAGGTAAACTTCAATATCCAAGGCCATTCCCACCAGTCTGCTATGGCTACGCTTCCCAGAGTCAAATACCGCCTTGCTTTGGTAGGAAATCCTTATTAGCAAACTTTTAGTCAAAATGGTGTCGGACTGTATAGTTTTCCGGCGCATTGTAGGCAGTGGCTAAAGCCTGCAAGGAATCATAAATACGGAGACAACACAGAAACGGAACAAACGGAATAAAAGTGAATTTCTTGTTCAAGGTAACACAGAGATTGAGTAAACATTGGTGATTTACATATACTACCGACATTGTAACAATACAAATGGGGTTGAAAATCAGCGAAGTTAGTTACGGCGAAGTTGCCAGTGTGACAACTAGCCTCACTATCTTCTCTATATAATACAGCCATGAAATATTATGTTAATGTAAATGTCTGCAGATTCCCAGTCAAACCACCATTTGCTTTCTCCATTGCTCTGAAATTTGGAAAACAACCATAAGCTTAATTTTGACAAGTAATAAGAATACAGAATGTTTTCCAGACATTCACATGTATTAATTTAGCAGACATTTTGCAAGGTGACTCCAAACACAAGAGATAAATCACACAAAGTTATCAACATTAGCAGAGCAACATGCACAGAGTGCAAACAGAAAATTTTCTTTTATATATAATACAATAGCAGAGAATGGCTTTCAGACAAATGTGGTAAGCAGCTCTAATGATAAATATTTAAAAGGTAAACAATCTGGGTTTACTATACTCTTTGTGGTCTGTCATTTGTGGTCTTTTTCTTTTCCCTCCTCCTCTCCATCTCCCTTACTTATCCCATAAATCAATCCGTCTTTCTGTTTTTGGCATAAGTCACAGACACAGGGAGGTTTCGGAGTCTGTATTCCCAGTCAGATAAACAACCTAATGCAAACATGCAGTAAGTCCGAGACAACAGTTCTACTTCTGTGTTCCAGATTCTGTCTTTTTTTATTCCTCGCAAAATGCAAGACGTAAATATGCTGAGCTCTGCCAAGGTCCTAAAAAGGGGCAGTCAGCATGTTTGTATGCTGTTAATTTAAAGTTAGAACGCTCAAGTGACATGCAAACAGTAATGCCCTCGCATTTATTATGGCTCAGGAACTGTTCACAAACTGTTCGGCACAAGGCCAGTTCCTCGTTCGATTTGTTCAATATTCAGCCTACAATATCTTTAAATTGCAGCAAAAATTCTTTGAATTTGAAAGCCTGCAGGCGAAACAATCACTGGCAACAGAACTTAACAAGATAACATTTAACCTAACTTGAATGTGGCCTTGAGCTCTCATCACTGGTCATGAGTTATACAGCTTAGTTAAAATCAGGACTTTAGGGAATTAAACAGCTGTTTCAGGCTATATTTGAACAGGATTTATCTTGTGTATGGATTTCTGCATGACCTACAAAATTTCGGTTCAGACAACAAACCTGTACTGCCCATCAGTGCATGCCTTAAAGACAAATCAAAACCATGATTTCAGTTAAAAGTAAACCGCAAAAAAAGGAGAAAAAAAATTGCATAAAAAGTACTGTATATGTATATAAGTGTACTTCATTACCAGACTTTTTTTTTTTTTTATGACATATACAAGTCAGGTCAAAACTCAACAACTCCAGATCTGCAAATTCTTACAATAACCACACAGCCATTCTATCAAAAAAAAATCAAAGGCAGTTGTGAAATGCGTTTGACATTTCTGCATTCCATCAAAAAGAGACATAAAGACATTTTTAGAGAACCCATCTGTGAGAGGAGATGGCATTTGCATGTGCATCATGCATGCAGCCTACACAGTGTGAATTGATTTATAGGTTATGCAATTATGATCACATAATCGATGGAAATGAAGCAAAATCCACTCTCATTTCCCTGTGGATTGTGATGATACAGGCTCCTCAACATCAACTTTGATGGATCATCTGTATTCATTAACACACATTCATGCCTGTATTCATGAAAACTGAGCCTTGTGTTTGGAAGCCATGCCAGTGCACAGCAAAAAGAGACATGCACACATACAAACAAATGCAGATAATCTTAGAGTAAACTGTTATCACTGATTTCACTGATTTTGACTGTTTCAACTAAAATAACAAATATTAATTTTTAGTTTTAGGTCTGTGATGTACTTTGGTCAAAAACCTTTTCAATAATTAATCTCAATTAGTGTAACAGTTACTTTAACAGATTGATTTACTAATCTTAAAATGGAAAGCAAGGACTTGAATCCATTTGAATTCATTTAAACAAACTATCCGAATAAACTGGTACACTAGAATGAATCTGACTATTCAAATTTAAGAGAAACATGGCTGATTATTGGTTCTCTCAGCTGTGATGTGCAAGCAAATTGTCATGATAAACACCAAACTAAAGTTTTGTTATTTCAAAGCACTGCAGCTCATATAACCATAGAACCAACCAATCAGCTTCGCCCTTTCCGTAACAACATCGAAAGCTCAGCCAAACAGCTGTACAGGGCGGGTTTTTATTTCTTCTCTCCATAAATATATCTAGTAGTAAAGCTAATGCAAGGGCTAGAAATCAATTAATCCTTTGCTGATACTTCATCAAAGAGAGCACAGATCATGGTTGCATAGCAACGACAGACACCACGGGAGTAAAAGCGCTTTGGAAAGACGAAAGCGGCGTGGATTTAGACGCGACACGTGAACGGCCCCAATACTTTTTGAAGTAAGAGAATTTGGGTTGCGAGGACTGGAATTGAGAACCACTGTAACGGTTATATTGATCTGTGCCTGCGTTTGTTAATGTGCAGGTTTGATGTAATTAATTAATTTACTTCTCAAGGACATTTCATTGCTTGACGGTATAATAACATAACATAAATGACATAATGAATAACATTTAAAAATACAAATGTAGGCCTATGTATAATACGTACACAGGTAATACATACAATATGAAAAGAGTTTGCCAAGTTGTGTGACTGAATTCCTGTAAAAGGACTGCTCACCACAGTTGGCTGCAGCTCTTACTGATAATGTCCTGAATATGATTATCAAATTTATACTTTATGGTACACTACTGAATGCCAAAGTTGCAAGTTAAAATGAAATGTTCTTTTCCCCCCAAAAAATGGTTGATTTTTGTTAGAAATTAGTCGTTTAGATTAATCGATTAATCGAGTATTCGATAAATTAGTCGATAGATTAATCGATATAAAAATAGTTGTTAGTGGCAGCCCTACTCTGAAACGAATGACACGGAAGTGCGCGGTTTCATTTACCTCACACACACACACACACGTGCGACACTCGCTGCGTTTTCATCCTCTGTCGCCTCACTATATGAGAAAATCAATGCACGAAATTCATCTCCAGAGCCGCTCTGAAAGTCACTTCATCAGCATTTAACCGCTTCGTTTGAGCTCTAGGCAACCTGTCAAAATAAAAGTTTGATTTAACTTGACAGAGACATATTAGTGTTGTACAGTATAATTTAGATACATTTATTTAATAATAAATAATTATAACTATATTTTTAAGGAATAATCTCAGTTTTTCCTCCATGTTTTAGTTTTAACAGTAAAGCTCTGTTGTGCAGCACATTGTCAAAGTTTAATTTCATGTTTTTAAGAATTCCATTTATTAGAAATGCTTTTTGATTATTAAAATGTAATTAAACCATTAAAATGGAATCCAGAAAAGTTAAAACAGAAAACAGGATTTGGTAAAAATAAAAAATTTTATTGAGGGGAAAGAATAAAACGTAGACCATAGGGCTTTAGCTCCAGAGTTTAGCTCCAACCTTGATCAAACTCACCTGCCTGTAGCTTTCTAGTAATCATGAACAGCTTAATTAGCTGGTTCAGGTGGTTTGATTAGGGTTGGAGCTAAACTCTGCAGGACAGTGGCCCTCAAGGACCAGGGTTGAGAAGGCCTGCCAAAGGGTCATGTAATTTTTTTGTTAAACTTTTAATAAATTGTTGGTAAATTGGATGAGTTTCATTATTTCAATTAATTAGACATGCTTTTTGAGTACAAAAATGTAATTTAACCATTAAAATGGAGTACAAAAAAAAAAAAAACCCTGAAAAAAAAAAACGGAATCCAGTAAAATGTAAATGGAAAAAAATGGAATTTGGGAAAAAAATAAAACTGGCCAAATAAACTGCTTAGTGTTGGAAAAGGAATCTGAGTACTGGGGAAACTAGGGAACTACTTTCAAATGTATTGGAATAGCAGTGACTCAAAATTGTTACACAATTTTTCCTCGTTCATTTGTTTCAGTCAAACCAAGAAGGACATCCAAAAGCTCTCAAAAGAAACCCCGATAAAGATTAAATAGCACGGTGGCTAGCAAATAGATATTTCAATCTGTTTTAATAAGGTAAACACAACCTTTGCTGCCAGCTAAATCGGACTACCGTCCGGGTGGAAGGCCCTTGTAGCAGAGCGAGGCAGTTGTTTGACTAACCCCTATGATCAATCATGGTTTGTATGTTTAATCAGGAAACCCCAGCATCGCTGCAGGTCACATGAGCAACGCTGGCCGATATGGAAGGAGACAAGGATGGAATGGAGAAGTGGCTGCTTCATTGTCAATCAAGAGAGAGTTTCAAGTGAATCCGAGAGTATAAATAGTAGAGTCCATCTATCAAAGTCAAACAAGCGCTTCTCTGTTCTTTGCCCTATGGAGTGAGCCTCTCTAGTGAGTGGTCCTTTGCATTGTTGTCTCTCTATCCACAGCCTCTTGTCTCTGTCAAGTGTTCCACAAAATAAAATGCCCCCCTCATCACAGTATAAAGATAGAAAGATAGAAGATAGACAGAAAGATAGAAGACTGAAGTCACACCCCAGGCATGTAAACCTCCCTCACATGATCAGTAACCATGTCACAGTTAATGTTAAAAAGATATCAAAGAGCATTATGATTGGTTGAGCTCAGAATTAGTTCTGTGTTTAATATTCACCATTCAGGGAAGACAAACTCTTTCAGTGGTCTAAACAACTTTCCACATACAGTATTGGAACTGTGGCATAACAGTTAGCATAATCGCGACATGAGGAACCAAAACCCAATCCTATTCTGCAGGGAAGGGTTTCAAAATGTCATTTAGTACAATAGCTTAAACAAGCTTTTTATATCAGAGGTCAGGCTCAGTCATTCTACGCTCATTAGAAAAAATGTGCCTCTACCTACATTTTCGCAAAACTCCAAAAATGTACATCCAATTCACTGCAGTAAAACACCACTAACTTCTACACAAATTACGGTTATGGGGCAGAAAATCGATTAATAAAGACTTATTTTCATGCGGTTCTTCAAAACACTTTTGCAATAGTGCATGATTCTAAACTAATATTTTGATGTTTGCATAAGTGTGGCTTTTCTGATGTAGTAAACTTGCTCGTAGTTCACCTTGTACAGCATTGGAATTGCGATGCGGAGTGCTTGGGTATGAGTCCTGTGACACACAAGACACGATAAAGAGCTCAAAAACTTGTAAAAGCAAGCTAAAATGTCATGGTTGCAAATGCTTTTTGCCCCTTACATTTACTTTTTTAACACTATTGGTAGGTGGTATGTTCATTTCAAATGTGTTAGTTAATTAACATTCTTGCACCACCCACCAGACATTTTATTTCTGAACTGCCACAATAAATAAAACCACTAGCATAATAAAACAATGTCAGATTCACGTTCATCTATTTCTGATAAAACTAAACACGCCTTGAATTGCCACTTACTAGACATTTCTCTTTGAAATTGCCATGAAACATACAAGAAGCAACGTATTATCTTTTTGCCGAAATGTCGCCACACGCACGTTTTTCCCAATGAGCCTGGGTTGTGTTTATCAGTTAGTGCAAATGTTACAGATATTGTGCGCCATTGCGCTCATGTAGGAAATGCAGGTTGAATCAAACTAGAGATCTCTACTGATCTCATTAATTTCAGACATATTTGATTCATACTGAAACACACGTCAAGCCATGGTGCTTACGTGGGAAATGCAGGTGGACTCAAACTAGAAATCTGTACTGATCTCATTTATTTCAGCCATTTTTGATTCATATTGCTACACACGTAGAGCCAGGGTGCTCATGTGGGAAATGCATGTTCAAACTAATGTGATTTTTAATCCCATTCAGCAATGAAGGCCTTCATAAAGTCAATACAGTGGATTTCCCATTCTAAGAGCTGTGGTCTACTACTACTACTACTACTACTACTACTACTACAACAATTGTAACAGACATGTTGAGCTTTGTGCTCATACAAGAAAACCGCTATTTGCTCTGTCTCTACCAAAAGCTCAAAAATACATTATAACAGGGTTTCTGCAGATTTCATCAAATCTAATTTAATGCTTTTTAATGCCAATTTTAAAATTTTTAATGCCATATAATGTTGCTAAATGTCGATAGATGACACAATTTGTTTGCTTCTCTGTAGGGATGTCCAGATCCGATCACTTGATCGGAAATCGGGCCCGATCACGTGGTTTCAGACTCGATCGGAATCGGACGTTACCTCCCGATCAGGACTCGGATATATATATGTATTAGGGGTGCAACGGTTCTCGGTAAAAAAATCGAACCGTACGGTTCTCCACTTACGGTTCGGTACGCACTTGCACCGCGGTCCATCTCGAATGACGACGCATCTATTGGTTAATATGGTTTGTTGAAAATAGCAACGTGGAAAACAGACAGACAGAGTTCAGATAATGTATGTTTCAGTCGATGGATGCGCAAAACTTTACAACAACGATGATCAGAAAGCGTGGACAAAACAGTTACTCTTTGTAAACTATTAACTGCGAGTGCCGTATGCTCTAATGTCCAGTCATTTACGCCGTCATCACCCAGGTGTTGATAGCGCAAGCGCAGGTGAGACCTAAACAGCACACGTTTCTATCTGTGTTTAAACTAACTCATTTAAGCCTTGCTGATTTACACCTTCAAGAACAAGACGCGAAAGAGAACTCGCGCACTGTGAGAAGATTTGTGTGCGCTCATCCGAAGCGCGCACACGCTTATTTCAGTCAGCGCGCAAATACTGCGTTCTCTTTCAAGTCTTGCGCTTCAGCGGACAAATTCATACAAAAATTATGTCAACATGCCCGTCTTAGCGAGTATCCTAGCAAACATAGTCGGTTATGTCTTAAGTGAACGTATATTAGTCGAGAAAGACAGCGCATGTGTAACAGTATATGTACTGGATCGTGCATGTCTTATAGGGAAAAAAACTATTCCTGCTGCCTGTTTTTAATGTTAAATCAAACAACAAATAACAAAGAAATCACTCACTGCTCTTGACTGAATAGTTTTTGTAACTTCAATAATGATTAATCTTTATTTATTTTATACAGTAAAGATAATATGCAGTGTTATTTTATATTTGATTACTTTATCCATTTTCTGTACGTGAAAACTACTGTTAGATACCTGAAAAACCTGAAAAGCACTGTTCCTGGATCCTGGATCTGTTTTTTCGCTCTTCTTTATTCTTTTTTATGTATTATAGAAGTATCGGATCGGGACTCGGTATCGGTAGATACTCAAAATCAAATGACTCTGACTCGGGGGCAAAAAAACGTGATCGGGACATCCCTACTTCTCTGCCGCTACCCTTTTTGCTCACATAATATATTTTAATACAGCCAAATTCCCAATAAAATTGTTTCATCTATGTATTTTTCTGTTTTTGTTGTCAGACAATATGAAATGGACTCAAATGCGGCCCATTAAGACTTCATACAGAGCTCGACATTAAGCCTTGTCATTCACTTGTACAAGTAAAACAGTTGCTTGTCCGGAAAAAAAAAAAAGTATTTTTTTGTGGTGTAAATATAAATTTAAAATTTCTGAAGCAATATCCTTTCAGAATATTGCAGCTTTAACATATTTAAATCTGCATATTTGTGATAGATTTGTGATTTTGTTTCATTTTAAATTCTTAAATCCAATCAATAAATTTAATAAGACACTAAGGGCTGTTACCAATCAAATTAAATCATTAACAAATTTACAATAAAAAAAATTACAACTGCATTAAATAATGTTATGGGATTGTAAGAAATGTTGGGGGGAAATTATACTTTTAAAAATTAAACTAAACCACCAGTAGGTGGTGTCAAGTAACCTTCTTAACAAGTGAGTCATTCATTTAAACGATTCATTCCAATGGCTGATTCATTAAAGAATGAGGCAGTTGTTTATGAATCGGTCATTCTATCCATCTTAAATAGTATGTAACATTATTAATATTCAATACTATTTAGGGCGGATAGTATGCACATTGGGATGCAGGGTGAGTGTTGCTACGCTATGGTTCCGTTTTGACCTTTGTTTGAAACTATTTTCGCTGCTAAAATAGAACAAAAACAGTCAATGTTCCTTCTAAAATGTAAGTGACTTATTAACTATTTGTTAACTGAACTCATGACTATTTGTTAACTTAACTGTTGTATGAAATCAGTGTCACGTTTTTAATCGTGATGGTAGCCTATTTAGGAAAACAGCATTCTTGTACACGTGATATTGTACTATATCAAGTTATAAAATGAATTATAAAATTCAACCACATTTTGAATTTTTACCACAGTATGTTTAACTAAGATTTTTTTTGTGTGTGCTTCGCTCATGTTTCCATTTCTCCTCCATTTCACAACCTTGTTATCATCAGTACATTATACAGCCTATTATCATCCACTATCATTCGCCACTTACACTAAATGTAATAAAATCATTCTCACGTTTTTTTTTGTTTTTTTGTTTTTTTGCATTGACATTTTAATCAGGTGTCTGAAAAGTCGCTAAATTGGCAACACTGATTTCCGCAGGTCACAACCCGCTGCTGTCCAAAACGGCGTTACGGCAATTTTAAACCAGCCGGAAGCAATTACCAAACTGGTTCCATGTGTGTATCACACCAATGTACATATTTTACGACAGCAAATCAAAGTTATTAATTATGAAGTCTATATTCAACATAAACTGGTAGTATTATTATTTTTTTTCAAAACTATCTAAAAAAATGTAATGCCTGTAGGAATAAAATTTAATGCTTTATAATGCCATTTAAGGCCTTAATTTTCGCATTTAATGACTTTTAATGCTTTTTAATGGCCCGCGGATACCCTGAATAAAAAAAAAAGTGTCTTCCAAACAGAGAGCAGTCTGTTAAGGCACTGTCAGTACACTCATTGTTTAAATCAGAACACTATTATACATTTTAAAAAGAAAACAACAGTACTCATTCACTGCTGTTGCTGGCTTGTTCAGTGACTTCATGGGGGGGAGGCAGGACACTGACGTAACCAAACACTGGAGCATATAATCTGCTGTCTACACCCACACACACAGGAAAAGATTACTGACAGCGCTGCTTCCATCGATCTGTTAAATGACAGGGAATATGGACAGGCTGACGCAAAAGTCCTTCTGTGCTCTAGATTTTAACCGTGGCTGCTTTTAAAGGTTTTTCTTTACAAGAAATCTTGATATCTAATCAAAAGCTACATTTGTCATAAAGACAAACTAAGAATTTTATCCAATAATGGGGAAAAAACTGCCAACGATGTCTAAAGACAAAACACAGGGAATATGGAAATTCACCAGTTACTGCAGATATATTATGTTGTGCATTTATATTGTTGTATTTTTCAAAATATATTAAAAATTATACATATGTGGTAAAATTATTATATAGTAGATACATATTACATATTAATGATCCCGACTGTTACATAACAGTTGGTGTTGTGTTGAGATTCGCCTGTTTTCCAGAGGTATTTTAAACAAATGAGATTTATATAAGAAGGAGGAAGCAATGGAGTTTGAAACTCAACGTATGTCTTTTCCATGTACTGAACTCTTGTTATTCAACTATGCCGAGGTAAATTCAATTTTTGATTCTAGGGCAGCTTTAAAGTTCAATGCAAAGAGAGATATATTCTTTAATAGAAATTTTAGGACTACAACAAACGGCTGGTAGGGAATACAACAAGCTTCTTCCTGGGTTGGTGACATCACAAACCACAAAATGTACATAAACCCTGCCCCCGGGAACACAAAACAAAGGGGTTGAGGCCATGTTGGGCCTCAGCCAAAGCCAGTGAAAGCCACCCTGCAACCTTTAGCCAAAAAAGCGTAATGGCTAATGCTAATGCTCCGCCTCTGGAGGTACGCAGGGAAAGAGACTGAATGGATGTCAATGGATGAGAGGCTTCACTATGCTGATTAAACAGCTTTTGTGGTGAAATAGCTAATCATTGAATTAATCGACAGCCTGTTCGCTAATCTTCCGCATGTTTTACACTAAACAATACCTTCGTTGGGAACTATATATAGATTTTAGCTTGATAATGTATTTTTTTAAGAGAAGGCAGACTAGGGAATGTTGCAACGGATGTCACTGCCATTACCCGCTAGGCTGAGAGGTGCCGCACATGATTAAGTTAACCGTTACGCTTTCTCCAATGGTAAGAGATACAGACCCTCTCATCTCCCTATTCGGTTGTTAAGTCTGACGTCCCACTGCAGCGCTTCTGGGTCCAAACGCTCTATCTCATACCACAAGAAAACAACAAATGGTGCTAATATACACACACACGATGTGGTGTAATACTTCCAAAAAATTATAATCATAACCTTTATCTCCATACAAAAACCCAGATGGCCAGTAAGTGATTCATCTTTTATAAATGATTAAAATATTAATGTCTGTGATGCTGTGAGCACGGAGACTGATGTGTAGACTATAAGTATTTTAAATGTTTAACTTTAAAATGTTAAATGTTTAATATGAATAAATAGCGCTCATAAACGGGCATGGAGATGCCATTCTCAAGTGAAACGAGTTGAGGCTTGGACCCATGAACGGCGTTCCATGCGACTTAGCGGATAATATATAATCTCTGCCTCAGCTTTGTCGTTGTTGAGCAACCGAAGCGTGAGCTGTTAAAGCTCCGCCCTCTTCTGGAAAGGGGGCTGGAAGCAGCAGTTCATTTGCATTTTTGCTCACACCCAAACAGGGGCAAATTTGACAAGCTATAATAAATGATCTGTGAGGTATTTTGAGCTGAAACTTCACAGACACATTCTGGAGACACCAGAGACTTGTATTACATCTTGTAAAAAGGGCATTATAGGTCCCCTTTAATATTTTTTAATTAGATCAAACAAATAGTAACTAAATTAGAATAACAGTAAGTATTTTTGTAATGCATGACACAACATTTTCGCTATCTCTTCAGAGAAACTTTCTAAACAACAGCGTAAACAACATCAGAATTTAATTATCTGCATCAGTGACCCGTTTGAACTTTTTCACGCTTTTCATCGGCAAGTAAAAAGATGTGCTTGTGCTAGCAACTGAGCTGGGTCAGGCTAAGTTCAGCTGCCTAACAACAGCTAATCCGTCTCCCATTGTTTGAGAGGTTGGAAGTCCATATAAAATGCACAGGAATTCAGAGCTCAGAGTAACCTCACACTTAGCAAAGGACACAACGTCCTTGTGCGGCGAAGCATTCCGGCCCATGGGCCGAGCCTCCATGTCCTTGCCCCCGCTCACCATAGTATACTACTTCCCCCCATCGCTTTGTAGCTGTGCCTGGGATCTGCGGGAGAGCGACCTCCTAAACATTCACCTGGCACCTAGAGCAGCACTTTCCCACTCAATTCGCAACCCAGGCGAGTCACTAATCCCACTGTTTGGACATTATATCTAAGGGTCTGAGAGAAGACCCAGGGCTGCTCATTACTCAGGGGCCAGACAACTGGTGAGAAGGATAAAAATGAAACACGCGTGGCGATTTATCAGTGCAGCGCCACGGATTAAAAGACTGCCAGCCGCCCTGCCTGCGTTGCCAACCTTCTGCCTGCATGCTTTGTTTCAGTGCATTTTAAACCCCCTCTGTCTCTCAAGATGTGCTTCATCATTTCAATAGAATTATGCCTTCGCTCGAACATTCGGGGAACAAAAGCAATATTAAAATAACGTTGTATGGAGACCCAGTGCTCATGGATACAAATCACCTGCATCTAGCACAACACTGTCAGAAGCAAAACGGAAGGGGGCTTTTTTAATCTTTTCTGTCTTTTTATAGCTCAACCTTAACTATCAAATGAAGGACAGACAAGCGAGCCTCAAACTCAATTGCTGCTTTTCATGTTATTTATTTATTTTATTTTTTTTTTTTTATGTGAAAGGAAGCTCACACGCATACTAATCCGGGTGGCCGCAGACCCCTCTCTTCCGATTGCAAATAACAAGCCCGAGATTGCACAGTAGCCCTCTCGAAATGACTGGTAAAGAATACTCTTTCCACCCCAGTAAGAATTATTCATCAGAGCGGAGGCCTGAGGTGGAAAAGCAGGGAGAAAACCTGTATTAAACAGCGCCGGAAGAGAAGACAGCTGTCCCTGCCCACATTCTTCAGAGAGCGCGGTACTGAGAGCGGGCTGCTGTTTCCAAAGCCTGATCTGAAAACAAATTAAAGAGGATTACAGCTTGGCACTGAAGCTAGTGCTTTATTTTGTTCTAGGAATGGCACAGTCCTGCCTGGTGTCCACCATACTGACCTTTTGCATGTTTATTTTGGTATCTAAAACAAGAAACTGGGTTGCAATATTACAGAAATGCCACTTTATGGACGCCCTGCTGTCATGTAATTTCATGTCATTATTTGAGATATATGTATATATACATACATATAAATGTATAAATTACGGGTATGATGAGACCTCGCTTAATTTAATTCAACTGGATAACAGTCGCTCAACTCTGCTCATCCAGTCGCACACAGTGCAGCAGGAATCACAGTTCACTGATCACGTGGCGAGATGACTGTCAAGACCATTGCAGAGGATTCATTGCACAACAGAGCCTAAGCATCTGATAAATGTCTTACCTTGTAGAATGCACATTCAGCACTGCCACTCCCTATACAAAGAGAACGTGCGACTGTGAATTTGAAAGCGAAAGTAAAACGCGAGCTCCCTGATACGCAAATTAGGCTACCTACAATAACATATCTCCCAATATCAAACCTATCTTAGGCTGGGCTTTGTAGATGTAACCATTTAATTTTGTTATTTGTATTGCTCTTTATTTGTGGAAAGCAGTTCAATTAGCCTCAATCAGAAGTTCTGGAAGCTCATAATTCATGTACTGTAAGATTGTATCATTTCACTCATGTGAAATCATACAGGAGAGAAGCCAGTCAGTTGAGTTTGTAGCAAAATCTTTTACGGTGCTTGTATATTGTTGTCTTTCAATGCATATGATAATTCATACTCAGAAAGTAGAACTGAAATGACATTCATTACAAGATTACAACTATTATACAACTATTTTTCTGAAGAGGATTTCTTGAAAATACTGTTCAAAAATCTTCTCGTTCTTGTGAACCCAATCTCATGTCTCGTCTAGTGAGTTAAATGTATTTATATTAATATCAACGACATATATATAATGTGTGTGTGTGTGTGTATACATATGCACACACACATAGCTGGATGTCCTGTTAAGTTTGCTTTCACTTCTTGAAATTTGATATACGAGTTTGCACCTCACATTTTTTTAAAGAATGTGGAAAATGTAAAAACAAACATGCTTACTTCAGAAATGTTTCCATCACATCAATCTAGTTAGAACTTTTCTGTTTGACTGAAATAACTTGGCAGTTATGCTGAGAATAAACAAACGTACGTCTCCAGCATAGAAAAATTCGATTACCAACAGCGTTGCACATTTGTCTTAGACGTGCCGTGACAAAGTGAGCAAGCCGAACAATACTTTTCACCAGCAGTTTTTCCACAGAATGCATTCATTGCCATTTTGATTGTATATACTTTTGGTAAGAGGTAAGCACTCCGCCATTTATCCATTACTGCCGGAGCCACGATGATGCAACCACCTCTTTCAAGGAGACAATTTTAGGGACAACATTTTTCCGGCAATTAATTACAGCATGTCTCGTAGGGACAGGCTGCATCAAGAGTGGAATGACAATTTCCTTCGACCTCCATCTCCATGTGTGACGTCGGTTCAGAGTACAAATTTGACTCCTCTCGCTCCAGAAGAAGTCATTACCAGCAGAGGCCCACAGACGGAGAAGCGCACACTCAGAAAGGGTAAACATCGGTATAAATCTCGCCATTAACTTGAGCTAATGGTTACTGGCGTTGTGAGGTGATTACCGCACTCTTTTGACTTTCACTTTCCCCTTTCTGCCATCAGACGTCAAGGCTGCTGCCACCTCCTCCTTTCCCTTACAGCTGTCACCGCGTGTGCGCGCACACACACTCGCATGCAAACACATTTGCTTGTGATGAGTCAAGGGCGTCCGGCGCGATTAGCCGCAATGCTGGAGCAATCAACTCCCCGCAAATTTCACTGTATCGCCACGATGATGGCCCCATATTAATCAGCCTTTATTATCCTCGCCGTCTCAGCTGCGTCTATGCTCTGTCACACGCACGATTCATCCTCGCGTTCCGGCCTGTCATAGAGCAGGTGTGAGAGCAGCAAAGCTGAGCTCTCCCCTCGTGTCATCTTCACGCCGCTATTATACCTTTCACAGGATGGAGAACATGCGTCAGCCCACATCTGCAGGAATGGGATGGAGGATGGAATGGGGGGGATCAAAGTGTACCGTTCTCAGCTGAGTGGAGCCCAATCTGACAATAGCCTCAGGAGATCTCTATCGCCACCATCATATTACCCTCAGTGTATTTCATTAAGATAGAGAGGAGAATCTAAGCGGCTGACAGTTCTATTTGTTGTCCCCTCTGATAGCACGAATGAAATGGTAAGCAGTATTCCCTCTGCAAACTTCTCTCTCTCAATTTTACACCCCTCTCACCCTTTGCTCTTTGTATCCTGTTTTTTTTTTCTTCTTCCTTTATCGCAGAAAAGCTTTCTTGCTTCTATTTCTGCAGTTCTTTGTTGGCATCCTCCATTATGCCCTTTTCCTGCTTCACACACTTCTCTGTTCCCAGTCACCTTTGTTGGTCCATTGGCTTCAATGTTCAAGCAAGAAGGAAAGGAGAGGCAACACTGGCATTCATTTAGGCCCGTTTGGATCTCCTTCAGTATTCGGACACTATGGACAACTACAGGTTCCTGTTTGATGGCGGGGAGGCAAAGGCAGGAGTGTTAATTGAACTAAAGTGTATTAGTCAGATGGAGGTAGAATTACTGCATAGCTCTAAGTGGTAGATGAATCGCATCTGTCAGGCATATGAGATCAAAGACGACACACAGGGCAATGTGTCTTCGTTATTTTATTCCCCTGCATGCATCTTGAAGAAATTATTTGAACTGCCAAGCAAAGCTGGCAGTTCTCCGTGGTTCTCATCAAAAAAGGCTCTAAAATGCGATGTACAGTACAGAGGATATAATTTAAGTTTTTGCTCACTTATTTACAAAATGTCTCACACATCTTAGGAGTCATTACCCATATCAATTATATTTAACCTGACATAAAATTTGCACCAATATTAAAATTCTGGCAGATAGAGATATAAATAAATATATATTACAGCCAATATATAAGAAATAATTAAATTCCCCCTGTAGTCAATAATTTGATCCCATAAAACTCTTCTTTCATCACCAAAATTACATATTTAAATGTTTTTCCTGTTCTTCATGCCTTAAAATAGCTTCATTTAATATACACGGATCAAAGAATAGGCAAATTAGCCCCGCCTCCACTCACGCCAGCTCAGAGATCCACTCGGCAGTGGTGTATAAAGTACTTGAAAGCCATACTTGAGTAAAAGTATAGATATCTTACCAGAAAATAACTCTGGTAGAAGTTAAAGTCATTGTTTAGAATATTACTTGAGTAAAAGTTTTGTTGAAGTATGTGATATTTTTTGTACTTAAGTATGAAAAGTAAAATACATTGTATGTAAAATACAAAAGGAGCAAGTTTATTGTAAGTTTTAAATATAAAAAAAATACTATGATCGTTCATGTTAATTCATAGTGCATTATAACTAATGTAAGAGACAACTTTAAAATGTTAAAATGTAAATGTTGAAATTAAAAATGAACAATACTTTTATTAACCTAATTTAAAGGGCACCTATTATGCAAAATTCACTTTTACATGGTGTTTGACCATAAATGTGTGTTGGCAGTGTGTGAGCAAAACCACCCTAGAATGAGAAAAATCCACCCAGTGTTTTTTTTACAATCTCAATAATTCATAAGCACTGTCTCAGAACGCCCTGTTCTAAGATTGCTCTCACTGTGACGTAGAATTGCGCTAAGCCCCACCCACGTGGTTTGATTGACAATCTGGTTTTGGCATAGACCCCGACCTCGGTGATCGGTCAACCATCCTCCATTGTTTCAACGACAGCCGGTAATGTCTCCTAAGAAACATAAGTGTTCTGTTGTGGGATGTAATAATGAACATAGTAGTTTTCACTTACTTCCGACATCAGAGCCACTGAAAACGCAGTGGATGGATTTTATTTACGAAGGAAAGGCGCCACTCAAAATTCCAAAATACGTTTATGTTTGCGCGAATCATTTTTTGACTGACTGTTTTGAGAACGAGAGTCAATTCAAAGCAGGTCTTGCTTCAAAGTTAATCCTCAAGTGTGGATCGTTGCCTACTGTTCGCGATCCAACGTCACCTCCAGAAGAAGAAAGTGTATTTAATGTTTTTTGAGCAAATAGTCATTTCAGTCGATGTCAGCCAATTCAATAACAAATGCGTCTAAAGTTGTTGTCGTCGACGTAGAATGTCTGTGTATATAATTTAAACCTTGTTTGTATAGTGTGTATCCACACGTATATATATATATATATATATATATATTTAAAGATATTGTATTAAAAACTGTGTATGTTTACTTAGCAAACGTTATCACAGTATTTGTGTTTGTAGTTTCAAAAAATTGCGCGAACGTTATCACAGTGTGTGTGTGTGTGTGTTGCACATCCATAATTGCAAAGGGGACGCGATTAAAACTCTATAAGTACATAAATGTATCAAATAACCATTCAGAGACGTCCTGCTCCATTCTCAATTGTGTTTCTTCTGCCGGAGTCTCTTCATCATCTGGGTCTGATTCCGGTTCAAACATGTACGGCTGAATGCCATTCAAAACAGCGGGTCTCTCACTCTCAGCCATTCTGTTTCTACCGACTGTTTATTGCCATAGGTATGCAAGTTACGCCCTCATCCAAAGGCAGGGCGGGGATATGCAGCTCATTTATATTTAAGGTGGTACACACCAAAACAGCTCTTTTTAAAACGGGCCCCAAAAATGACATTTTCAAATGGTTATAATAAATTAACTGTGGGGTATTTTGTGCTGAAACTTCACAAATACATTCTGGGGACACCCAAGACCAATATTACATCTTGTAAAAAGGGGCATAATAGGTGCCCTTTAATGTTACAAATGGACTTTTATTGTAAAGTGTTACCATTTCATATAAATCCAAACAGTCATGCTTAAAAATTGCCATCTTTACACACAAAGGCAAAGCATACAGTAGGTCGGGCCTATATGTATACTTTCACACATTATTTGCCTCTATTTTAGAAAACATGGTGATTATCTAATCAAAATATGTGTGACAGTCCCGAAAAAAAAAAGAACTGAAATCGAATACATTTCTGATTTATGTTTCTGTCGCTGCATGATGAGGATACAGTTTAAATATGCAACTTCACTGGATAACGAATGCACAACAGCGAACAAATGGATATAAACTAATGCAAATGAATGGTAACAATCGTGACATTAAACAGTTGATGTTTTGGTCACATTGTTTTAACCGCTTGAGATACTACTAATGTTAGCATCCTCGCAGCCTCGACGGCAAACATACAATGTTCTCCACTAATGCAGCATCTAGTCAACAAACGAATTACTTTATAATGATATGAAAACATGTACTGTAGTGTACACTGTATAACATACCATTTTGTTGTTTATGTTTTAAATCCGTTTTTGAAGTGTCCCGCTCTGTGCAGCCCACAGCCTCACGTCGTGTCAAAACAAACTCCACGAGGCATCATTGATAGTTTTTATTTCGCCTCTAGAGGCCGCTCTCATACTGCATAATGACAGCGCACTCTTCTCAGTCGCTCCAGCAACGGACCCAACCAGGAAAATGAAATCAACTGCGATTGTGCAAGCACTTGTTTGCACATGCTTGCTTGAAGTCTGTGCTCTTCCGACTTTATTTTGTAGTAAGTAACAAAAATGCTTTGGGAAAATGTATCGGAGTAAAAGTATGCTTTTTATTTAGGAAATGTAGTGGAGTAAAAGTAAAAGTTGACAGAAATATAAAAACAAGTAAAGTACAGATTCTCCCAAAAAATACTCAAGTACTGTAACGAAGTATTATTACACACATCGCGATTTCGATGCTAAAACGATATATTACACACATCGTGCAGCAATTCTGAATATGCAAATTTTAGCAGAACATACACTGAATTCACATTTTTGATAGTCTAAAGGCCTGATCACACCAAGTACGATAACTATAAAGATAGTTCTAAAAATCTTTCTGCATATAAAAGAATAGCAAAGTTGTAACGATAACGATACAGAGAAACAAAATCATTGGGATCACTTTCAGAAAGATTTTTTTCCCAGCTGTTAAAGGATAAAACACTGACAGCCAATCAGAATCCGTTCTACTTTAAAGGTTCCCACATTTAAAATGGCAGACGACAGTGCAGAGAAGTTAATCGCCGAGGTCCAGAAAAAGCCACCACTATTTGACAATCCAAACACCCTTTTCAAGGATACTTTAAAGAAAATGGATATATGGAAAAAAATCTGTCATACCCTTAGAATAAATGGTGAGAAGTATTAATGAGATCATTATGCCAAACTAGCAAACATGTTGTCTTGCTTCCTTTGAAGTTGCAGTGAAAAAGGCTAGGTGTTGTTTTTATTCCACTATATTGACTTTGTCAGCTAAATTCACTGTTAGATTAGATCGACTGCACTAGCTATTCACGCGAAACATAACATGCTTAGGACATCTGCTGGTTAAAGCCAAGTAAATGCAATAAGAACAGCAAAAACATGCTGTACACACTTCGAAAACGCAGTGCATGAGCTTAGAATAAACAGGCCGTTATCGTTCGTTGGTGTGGATACAAATATAGTTATCGTTATAGTTTTCATTATAGTTATAGGCCTTAAAAGAGGCTGTTTTATTCATGCAAAAAGGATACATGACAATTTTTTTGTAATACTGCTACTGAATAAGGGTTTAAAGCAGCACAAAACATCTTTAAATAACTGACTTGAAAAATTGTGATTTGTTTTTGTGCATGTACATTTTTACTGCTTAAAACTGTTCCATGTCAATCATTACTGATACTGTCCATTATTTAGAGAAAAAAGGTAGAAGACTTAATTGTGCATGTACATACTGGATATGGCCATAGTGAGTGTATTGTGCATTGTGCATTAAGTTATTACTAATACAATTATTACATTTTCTGAGTGCTACAATTATCTCTGCTCTACAATTATCTCTGTTCTACTCACACTGGTCTTGCCAAGAAATGAAAATGTTCTTCAGTCAAAACTCAGCCTTGAGATTTTGTGAATTTAATGCACAAACGCAGGTGAAATATTTATTACAGTGCATGTTCACATATCAACTAAAGTATGGCGGTTACCTCATCTCAGATCTAAATCTGTCACCTCTGGCTGATGGTAAAATCGTAACAATATATTGACTTGAAGAATGTATTTGAGATCTCTGTTTACATATTATGTTTTCATGATATAGCAGCAGTATTGCACAAATGATTACGATCTCCCTGGAGCATGGCGTACATCTCTGGATGTAATTCACCAGGTGGTAATTCAGCACAAACGCATAGATCACTCTCGCAGCAAATAAATGACTCAAGTGGACTTGAGCTAGGACAGAATCATCAGCGTTCTGACAGGCACTGAATTCACCCATGCGCGACTGCCTTTAAATAGTGCGACCCATCTCTGACTGTAAGTTAATCATATCGCTTTTCGCTTCACAACGTTCACTGATAGTTTCACAAAGCCAATCAGTGTAATTATCAGTGCAATTATGATTATAATTAAAGTAACCCATGGACACCTGGGGAGAAATTATCTGCATGAGTACAGGTTGTGTTAATAGAATTAATTACTCCAGATATAGTGGATTTAAATAGATTAACAAGTTAAATTAATGTTGAAGTCTTGAGCGGAAGGTACAGTAACTCTGAAGCTGACACTTCAAGATATGTGTGTACTGAATCAAACAAGTCAAGCCAAATGGCAGAAGGTCAAATAAACAAAATAATGTTTTTGAGGGTACCCAAATCAAACTCATGCACTCCCACCAAGCAAAAAGTACATGGTAAATATTCAGTACCATAATATACAGGTGCTGGTCATATAATTAGAATATCATCAAAAAGCTGATTTATTTCACTAATTCCATTCAAAAAGTGAAACTTGTATATTATATTCATTCATCACACACAGACTGATATATTTCAAATATTTCTTTTAATTTTGATGATTATAACTGACAACTAAGGAAAATCCCAAATTCAGTATCTCAGAAAATTAGAATATTACTTAAGACCAATACAAAGAAAGGATTTTTAGAAATCTTGGCCAACTGAAAAGTATGAACATGAAAAGTATGAGCATGTACAGCACTCAATATTTAGTTGGGGCTCCTTTTTCCTGAATTACTGCAGCAATGCAGCGTGGCATGGAGTCGATCAGTCTGTGGCACTGCTCAGGTGTTATGAGAGCCCAAGTTGCTCTGATAGTGGCCATCAGCTCTTCTGCATTGTTGGGTCTGGCATATCGCATCTTCCTCTTCACAATACCCCATAGATTTTCTATGGGATTAAGGTCAGGCGAGTTTGCTGGCCAATTAAGAACAGAGATACCATGGTCCTTAAACCAGGTACTGGTAGCTTTGGCACTGTGTGCAGGTGCCAAGTCCTGTTGGAAAATGAAATCTGCATCTCCATAAAGTTGGTCAGCAGCAGGAAGCATGAAGTGCTCTAAAACTTCCTGGTATACGGCTGCATTGACCTTGGACCTCAGAAAACACATTGGACCAACACCAGCAGATGACATGGCACCCCAAACCATCACTGACTGTGGAAACTTTGCACTGGACCTCAAGCAACGTGGTTTGTGTGCCTCTCCTCTCTTCCTCCAGACTCTGGGACCCTGATTTCCAAAGGAAATGCAAAATTTACTTTCATCAGAGAACATAACTTTGGACCACTCAGCAGCAGTCCAGTCCTTTTTGTCTTTAGCCCAGGCGAGACGCTTCTGACGCTGTCTGTTGTTCAAGAGTGGCTTGACACAAGGAATGCGACAGCTGAAACTCATGTCTTGCATACGACTTTGCGTAGTGGTTCTTGAAGCACTGACTCCAGCTGCAGTCCACTCTTTGTGAATCTCCCCCACATTTTTGAATGGGTTTTGTTTCACAATCCTCTCCAGGGTGTGGTTATCCCTATTGCTTGTACACTTTTTTTCTACCACATCTTTCCTTCCCTTCGCCTCTCTATTAATGTGCTTGGACACAGAGCTCTGTGAACAGCCAACCTCTTTTGCAATGACCTTTGTGTCTTGCCCTCCTTGTGCAAGGTGTCAATGGTCGTCTTTTGGACAACTGTCAAGTCAGCAGTCTTCCCCATGATTGTGTAGCCTACAGAACTAGACTGAGAGACCATTTAAAGGCCTTTGCAAGTGTTTTGAGTTAATTAGCTGATTAGAGTGTGGCACCAGGTGTCTTCAATATTGAACCTTTTCACAATATTCTAATTTTCTGAGATACTGAATTTGGGATTTTCCTTAGTTGTCAGTTATAATCATCAAAATTAAAAGAAATAAACATCTGAAATATATCAGTCTGTGTGTAATGAATGAATATAATATACAAGTTTCACTTTTTGAATGGAATTAGTGAAATAAATCAACTTTTTGATGATATTCTAATTATATGACCAGCACCTGTATTTACCATGTCCATGGTATTACCATCTGATATAATTTCTGGTACCATCATCAAACTTTTTTATAAAGGAAATGGCCTAAATAAAACACAAAATGGCCTGAAATGAATGGTCATGTTGAGAATAAACATGTTTCTAATGATTAGTGAAAGACTACAGACTTAGTTGTTACTAAAAAATTAATATGCCACTTAAAGATTCTAAGCACATTTTTTTGCACTTGGAGAAATTCTAAAAAGCAAAGAGAGAGCGCTTATTTGAAATGTAATTATTTCACGCTTTTAAGCATATCTTAAGTTTCACTTCCAGCCTGGGATCAAAGTGTGATCAATATCTCTGCCAGGACAAAGCAAACATTATCCAATCACAATTTTCTCACTTAAGAAGCACTTACTGGAAGAACTAAAGCACATTGCACTGGATTAAAGGCTCACTAGTGCCGTATAGTGGACAAAGGCTTGGTTAGGCTTCTTAAAATGTTCTGTTATTTGCTTAATATTCAATAATATTCCACATGCATGCATTCACAATTCGCTCAGGACAACGTTGTCAGTCAAAATAAAGAGTTGGCGGATAACTTTAAACAATATGGGAAGCAAAATGCAAACAGAAAGGATTTTCTTTTTTTCTTTTTTTTTTTTTTTTTTAATTCTAAATTATAACCAGATGGTAGAACATTCTCAATATGATTTGACTTCGTGCCATCGACATCATACCGTTATAAGCAAATAACACGTCTGGGCGAAACAGCTGAGCTGATCAATAAAAACAGTTTAAAAGTTTTCTTTACAGCAACATGGAAAACAATATGACGTTTTGACAGCTCGTTTCACGCCTTAGAGAAGGCAATAATTGTGGGTGGCGAGTATAGAGAATGGATTTCAGCCGAGGACAGCTACAGTACATGTTTCAAAGAGATACAAGTGGCTCAACGCTTCACTAGATATTGTGGCCGCTGTGCTGTGGCAGTTTTCTGGTTTGTTCTGTTGATATGCTGCATAACAAAGCCTGGTGCGTGGGTCATTATGCCAAGGGTGCGTGTCTGCATTCGTCTGTGTCTAGAACTAATTGAATTTGCATATGCAACAAAATATGCTTTCAATAAACAAGTCTTTAACTCCAAGCAAGCACAGAAAATTATGTCACAGAACGAAACAAAAACACACACCACCCCCTCCCCCCGCCCCCTTCAATTAATACGTCCAATTAATAAGTGGCCCACAAAAGTAAAAAAAAAAAAAAAAAAAATTCCTGTCCTCTGATATATCAGGAAAAATAATCTAAAAACAAAAAGACTCATTCCACAACTTTCTGATATCAGACCATGATACATGACCATTCAAGTTATGGTGAGATAATATGGAGAACCTTGAGTTTCTTGAGTAGCACCTACTGCTCTGAATATCCGTTATAAGGATCCCAACATTAGAAACAGGTTATTTTTAACAATATCCCTGATCATTTCAGTAATTCATTGTAGAAGGCATTTGGTAAAGGTGCAGTAGCAAAAAAACAACAACAAAAAAATAATTATCAGAGAGACAGTGGAAAAAGCTAATGAAAATAAAATTAAATACAATAAAATAAATTAATGAAAAACATTTAAATATAATGTTAACTATTAAACTATTAAAAATGTAAATCGTAAAATGAAATGTAATGTAATAAAATAAAATAAAATAATAAAATAAATGAAAAAATAAAAAAATAAAAATTAACAAAATATTATAAAATGTAAATAGTAAAATATAAATTAAAAAAGTAAAAAAAATTGAAAATATTAATATTTAATCAAATATTTATTTAAATTTAAAATATATTAAATAAAATATTTTAAATTCAAATAAATAAATATAAAAATTAAAATAGTAAAATTAAATGAAATAAAACTAAAATACTGAAAGACTAAAATAAAATAATAATAATAATAAAAAAAATATGTCAAGAGCAATGAGAAAGTCTGAATAACATGACATTTGCCTTTTTGAAGTAAGTGAGTAGATCCCCCCAGCCCCCCTCCCAAAAGACCACGAGATCAATGAGGTATTGCAGTGGGGAACACGTGGAGTGCTCCGTAGGTCACGATGTGACCCAGCCACAGAGACGTAGAGGATGCTCGTTTGTCTCTGGCGAGCTGTGTCAAAAGCTTCCTAAATAAGGTAACACAGGAGGCAGCCATGGTTTGCCTGCATGTCTCTACAAGGTCACCCATCTCACCGGGGCTCTGGGCTACTGTCATGGGAGTCTGAAGCAATCAGGTGTGTACATCTGCTCAGGGAGAGCAAATTCCCCCGCCATTCAACACGCACGTACATCCAACCACTGCTGCTCTGGGGAATGAATTTTAGGGGGTGGGGGGGGGGGGTTCACATGACTAGTTGAGGAACTGCAGTGAAGCAGCAGTTATCTAATCATGGGGAACTGCTGCAAGGTTGATGGAGTCCTGCTTGTCTAACTAGCGGCTACGGCAAAGTGAAAAATGTCCAGTCGGAATTGCTAAGAACAGCAGCTAGGAAATTCTAGGTATTCTACATATCCTAAATCTGCGTTACAGACAATCTTGACACTACAATGGGAGATTATCTCCATCATTCAATAAGCAATTTCACCCTCTTTCTCTCTCACACACTCACAATCAAACACAGACCCAGACGTGGCCATGCACACACGCACAATGCTTCTAAAGAGAATGGATAAATCAATACATCATTTTGTCTCTTCATTTCAAGTCCATGCCTGGCTGGGGCCGATGGAGACACATTCCTGTATGGTAGTGTAGAAAGACCATTATTTGGCACACCAATTGACTGTCATTCTCAGTTGTCATTTGGCAAACCACAGTTAGTCAAGTTCTTGAGGAGGAATGCACTGGGACTACATCAAACCAACCCCCAGGCATTTCACCCAGCCTTCCATCTTCAGTAAAGTTCTTTGTCTCTCAGATGGTTTTGTTTTTATTTTAAGCCACCCATTCACTCACATTTTCCTGAAGAGAACTGGGAAAGCTACAGCTAGCTTCCCAAGCTACAAGCTTATGTGTATGTAGAGTAGTTCAACTACATTCAAGCTAACTTGTTCAGGTAGCATTATTTTAGCTCAAACCGAAAAAGATTATAGGTTCAATTCCCAAGGAATGCATTAACTGATAAAATGTATTTAGCTTGAATTCAATGCAAGTTACTTTGGATAAAAATAAAAAACAACTGCCAAATGCATGTAAAATAATAAATAGTACTTAAATTAATAATAATATAATAATAATAATAATAATAATAATAACAGTGACAGACAGTTAGCATTTTAAGTCGTGATGAAATGGAAGTACCGAGAGATTTTTCTTCTATATTTTAACATACACATGTGAAAAAATTATCAAAAAAAAAAAAAAAAAAGTAGGGTGGGACCATATTCTATATATTGGTTGTTGATTGGATGGAGGATCTGAATGAGAGCTTACAGGTGATTGTGATACAGCGGCAGGGTTTAAACAGACTAAGGCCATGTTCAAAACAGAATACAGTTGTCAGCAGTGTTGCCAAGTCCATGGTTTTCCAATGGAACTGAGCTTCTTTTACAAACCCGATTCCTAAAAAGTTGGGACACTATACAAATTGTGAATAAAAACAGAATGCAATGATGTGGAAATTTCAAATTTCAATATTTTATTACAATGTAATACAACGTTTATTAGAATACAACATAGATGACATATCAAATGTTTAAACTCAGAAAATGTATCATTTTAAGGGAAAAATAAATTGATTTTAAATTTCATGGCATCAACACATCTCAAAAAAGTTGGGACAAGGCCATGTTTACCACTGTGTGGCATCCCCTCTTCTTTTTATAACAGTCTGCAAACGTCTGGAGACTGAGGAGACAAGTTGCTCAAGTTTAAGAATAGGAATGTTGTCCCATTCTTGTCTAATACAGGCTTCTAGTTGCTCAACTGTCTTAGGTCTTCTTTGTCACATCTTCCTTTTTATGATGCGCCAAATGTTTTCTATGGGTGAAAGATCTGCCATTTCAGTACCCAGATCCTTCTTCTACGCAGCCATGATGTTGTAATTGATGCAGTATGTGGTCTGGCATTGTCATGTTGGAGAATGCAAGGTCTTCCCTGAAAGACGTCTGGATGGGAGCATATGTTGTTCTAGAACTTGGATATACCTTTCAGCATTGATGGTGCCTTTCCAGATATGTAAGCTGCCCATGCCACACGCACTCATGCAACCCCATACCATCAGAGATGCAGGCTTCTGAACTGAGCGCTGATAACAACTTGGCCTATCCTTGTCCTCTTTAGTCCGGATGACATGGCGTCCCAGTTTTCCAAAAAGAACTTCAAATTTTGATTCGTCTGACCACAGAACAGTTTTCCACTTTGCCGCAGTCCATTTTAAATGAGCCTTGGCCCAGAGAAAATGCCTGCGCTTCTGGATCATGTTTAGATATGGCTTCTTTTTTTGACCTATAGAGTTTTAGCCTGCAACGGCGAATGGCACGGTGGATTGTGTTCACCGACAGTGTTTTCTGGAAGTATTCCTGAGCCCATGTTGTCATTTCCATTACAGTAGCATTCCTGTATGTGATGCAGTGCCGTCTAAGGGCCCGAAGATCACGGGCATCCAGTATGGTTTTCCGGCCTTGACTCTTACGCACAGAGATTGCTCCAGATTCTCTGAAACTTTGGATGATATTGTGCACTGTAGATGATGATAACTTCAAACTCTTTGCAATTTTTCTCTGAGAAACTCAGGGGGCCGTGATTGGTTGGGTTTTCAATACCAATTGGCCTGGTTTTCTCACGTAAACCTGGCAACCCTGGTTGTCAGACCTGTATGAGAGTCCTTAACACTCTGAGGTCTGAAAACGCGCCGGCGCGTTTTGCAGGTTTTTTTTCACATTGCAGCAAAACAGACTTAAAATACTCCGTCATTTTTTGTCATAGAGACATAAGTAATATATCAATTGAAACTATAGAATATCTTATTTTATTTGTATACACTCAGAGTAAAAACAAAATGTTGTGCTTTTTGTAAAATAAAGAAAACTAACATGATGCGTGATTTCTCCTCTCCCTTTGAACGAAGTCCAATCTGATAGTTCTCAGAAAATGAACTGTAACTTAGTGAATACTAATCACAGAAAAATTAAACTTATGTCTAAAAAACGTTAAGATGTCAGGTTTTAAATCATGTAAGTCAAATCGAAAACAAACCTTCTGTGTTTATGTAATCTGTATGAAAAGAGAGCCATGTCAGACGTCCGTGATTCAGCTCATTATCTGCTAATGCGGCCACACCCACGGAGCCAGCGCTATTCAGACGCAAATTCAGAGGCAATACATGCATTCATCGTCTCAATCGTGTATTTATTGTCTTGAAAAGTGTTTATCTGGATGTAAAAGTCATGGTTAGGGAGCTCTAGAAGACATGCAGTTAGTTCCTGTTTTCTTTTCTTCTATAGATGAATTTTAGATGAGTTTTTGTTTCTTTAGCGCCCTCCGGCTGCAGTATGAATTGGAAACTCCATTCATGGAATAGCCTCTTCTTCTTTTAGATGAATTTGTGGACTAAAAATGCACAGAGAGCGCCCTCCGACTTCAAGTATGAATTGAAAACACCAGCGCTCATAGTAATGACAATGAATATTAAATAAATATAACTCCTCTGTATAGAAAATTGACATAAGCATATGAGAATCCAATATTTCTCCAAATGTGCATGCTTTTAAACTAAAAGCCTACATTCAGACTCTTTGCATCACAGAAATACATTATATTTTAAAGTATAATATAAAACCATTACTTTATATTGTAATAATATTTTTCTGTATGTTTCATATATCATGATGAGCTTGAGACATCACAGAAGGTTTTTTTCACAGCCTACCTGACTGAAATGCCTCATTAATATGCAAGTCATTTCAGCTCATTACTATGCAATTCTTTTGTCTTCTCGGGTGAGAATGGCCCATTATTCAGTGGTGATTCACGCCTCCACGCATACTGTGTTTCTTGGCAAAAAGTGTCTTACAAAAACTAAATCAATATATTGTTTTATATGAAGGAGTAGGCAGCATAATTTTTACATAATTTTGAAGCAAAAACTCTAGTTTACAACCTCCAATACCCTAAAGTATTGTAAACACAGATTTACTATACTTTTTTTGGCCTTATTTCAGTGACTTAAGTTTTTTGTTTTTTCAATAACCACATATAAATGTTATTCCTTCAAAAACACAAACATGTACATACATGTTCCTCACATATTATTGTAGCCTAGTTTGTGCCAAGCATATATCTCCCCCCATTGACTACCATAGTATTTTTTTCCTACTATGGTAGTCAATGGGAGGCGAGATCTGCTTGATTACTAACATTCTTCCAAATATCTTCCTGTGTACAGCAGAACAAAGAAATTTATACAGGTTTGGAACAACTTGAGGGGGAGTAAATGATGACAGAATTTTCATTTTTTGGATGAACTGTCCCTTTAAGTTAGTAGCACTACTTTTAGTGAGTTAAGCCTAAAGTATTCTTCAGTTATGCATACAGCTCAACGCATTGCCTATCAAAGTATACTCCATTTCATAGCATGTGCAAACATAGGCAGTTGACGTGCGCACTAGAAAGTTTTGTCTTTGTTCAGTGCCTGTTTCTCTCCCTCTCACACAATTGCTTGTCAATTAGGGCATCTGCTGCATGTTCGTTTTATCTTCTCTGTTTATTTTCTGACTGAAACAATGGCCCGGGCCAGTGTTACCACCTTGTGGACAAAAAAAAAAAAAAAAAAAAAATCAACGTTCAGCATACAACATATACACGGTTAGAAAAATCGGGCTGTACTTGTGCAGAATGTGTACTAAGCTAATGATGGTACTTGTATGTTTACCCTAGCATATGCGTAAAAACCAAAGTGTACTTTGGGCTTAACTTCTCAATACTGACGTAGCCTGTGTATGTAAACATGCAGTATACAATGGCTTCTGATCTCACTGTTAAAAATACCCCCTTTTAAGGTTTACTCTAATTTTGTTCCCCAAATATTAGATTGTGACTCTTGATGCATGTCAAATTATTCTTTGAGCTGCCAAACAGCAGCCTGAAACATCTGAGCAATGCCTCACTGGTTTTTAATAGGGTGCAATTTGAGCCTTAACTCTGTGTTGTGAGTGTGATGCTATTAAACACTGAAGGGGCAACGGTTTGCCCTGACTACTGATGCATCTGAGAATACACTATAGCATGCATAGGAAGCTAGACAAAAACCTTTAGCAAAGACAAACAAAGCCAGCCAGATCAACCAGTGGTCTGAATAACCGGCTGTACCTGTTTGATATTGAGTTAAACAAACTAAAAGGTTTTACATACATCAGAAACACAGGGGGGAAGAAATCAATGTCAGTCACTGTCATAGAGACAGATGCAATAAACACTGTCATTGAAGCGATATGCATTCCCTGAATGACGACACTTTAAGGCCACATTTAGCTGTCATTCACTGCATTTCCAAAAGGTAAACACTGTATATAGATGTATGACCTACAGGTGAACCGTGGTAGCTTTCTGCCTGGCTGAAGGGGAAAATGACACCGGGATTGTTGGTCGGTGTACGCACAGAGAGTGAAAGGCAAAGAGATGGTTTTGACATTGCATTTCTCAACATTCATTTGTGGTTATAGGACGCAGCAAGGTTTTAAAGCCGTCACTTTTTTTGACAAGCAAGGTGACTGAGAAATCTGTCTGTACCCAAGTGCTGTCACTTGAGTCGTAATCGCCGAGTCCATTTAACTCGACCTTTACTGCTGACATCACTTATACACAAGAGAGTGTGCATCCTAACACTACAGAAAAGAAATTAACCATAAAAACAACAAGAACATTTAAACAGATTCTAAGCTGCTGTGTGCAATTTATATTAATCACTAGCACAGGGGTAGGCAAGTTCGGTCCTAGAAAGCTGCTGTCCTGCAGATGTTGGCTCCAACCCTGAAAAAAAAAAAAACCTCACCTGCCTATAGCCTTAGGGTACATTTAAACAACAAAACAGAATTTATTTTCTTTGTACAGATAACAACGCTGTCACAATGATCCCCATTCACACAGATCAGCAAAAATGCCTAAAACCTGTAAACTGTATTATGCATGCCAGGCCAGTAGTTGGCGATGTCACTTTGTAAAGAAAGACTATGCACCTGCGCACTTACGCATTCTTTTACAGAGCACTCGCGCCAAACGTGCATTCCTATAAACTAAACACGTAATATGCATGTGCATGCGTCACCATTTTCACAAATTCACATTTTTGTAGTTTACACAGAGATGATAACGGTATTGTTTTAATAGCCAAAACGCATAAAAAGTTTTCAGTTTTTAGTTAATAAACGGTGTCGTGTAAACAGCCCCCTAGTAATCTTGAAGACATTGATTAGTTTGTTCAGATGTGTTTGATTAGGGTTGGAGCTAAACTCTGCAGCGGTTCTCTACGAGTGAACTTCCCTACCCCTGCACTAGTGACAGCAAATGCAAAAAGAGCTAGAATTTTCTGAAGAACTACACTAGGTGTTCTTGGTGGGTTTCCAGTGCAATTCTATGCATGTGTTAGGGTATTCTGGTGGTTGCTAGTGTGTTGCTATGCAGTAGGATGGTTTTCTTAAAGGGAAAGTTTCTGTCATCATTTACTCACCCTTACTTGTCATTCCAAATCTCTCAGATTTCATTAAAAATATCTTAATTTGTGTTCTGAAGATGAAACGAAAGTCTTTTGGGTTTGGATTTGAATGAGGGTGAGTAAATAATGATAGAATTTTAATTTCTGGGTGAATCCCAGTCTTATATTCTGGTTCCACATATTGCTTGAGTCTCTCCTTTAATGAATGTCTATGTGATTTTTCTTCTTCCATCAGCTATTGTTTATATACAGATAATCCCACCCTCAAACCCATGCTACTGGTTGCATGAATGTTGCTATATCATGTTGTTGCACTAACAAACTAGTAATGACTTGACAGCACCACAGAGCCACAGTGTTTACTCTTTTCACGGAAAGCAACCTACGGATAGCTTACTCGCGTCTCTGCATAATAAACTGGGACAGGAGAAAGAAAGAAACCACACACACACACACAAGATTTAACTAACCCCATGGAAGAAGATCTACACTGTGCAGCCGAATACAAACATACAAAACAAGCTCTTCTTCAAGTTTAAATGGGGTGACCGCTGTGCATCTCCATGCCAAGAACGCCATCCCTCCTCTTCCCTCATTAGCTCGTAAGTGCACCTCTAATGAGTACGACAAAAAAGCTTGCGTTAGCCTCTGTTTTGTGCAAGATGAATGGATCGACATAAAAGCAGCTCTGTAGACTTCTGTCGAGTGCTGAAGCTTCTGTGTTTCACTGCACTTGAGTGGGATCCTTGATGCGAGTCCCCAAGGGCTGACAAAGCCCCATGAGCCCGTAATTCTGTGATTAAACTAATTATTCACATAACCATTACCACGGAAGCCCATTCAGTGTCTATCTCCGCCAGGTCAAGAGCAGGTAATGACTCAAATGCTGATGGGTAATACAAGTGGGACTCACAGGAAAGGACACGGGGGGTTAGATGCAGATCCGTTCTCTGGCTCTCTCAGGAGAAGTTTTTGACAACCTTCCTTCAGTGTTCCTAGCTTCCTCTGTTCTGCTGTGACCGCTGAGCCTTGTGCCAAAGACCCCGAGCTACTCTGCAACTGGCGATAACTCAAAGTGACACTATACCTGTGGTTTGAAATGTTCCTATTTGAAGCATGCAGGTGGTCTCCTGGAATGACAAGACTAATTTGCTGAGGTTGACCTTTTAGCCAGTGGAGCTAAACCGCAGAACCAGAGGGAGTCTGAGTGGAGAAGGACATTAATTATGAATAGTTACGTATATTACATATGGCATGCTGGATTGTTCAAAGCTTGATACCCGTTCATACTTCAGTTCAATAGTCCATTTTAAACTAGGCTAATGAATACCAATAATCCTACAAAGACTGAGTATGTAAATCATACTGCTTTATAGATGCTTTTTATCAGATTATCATTAGATGTCAAACACATACAAATAAAAATGAATCCGCATAGCTAAAAGCTAAAAAATAATTTTGAGAATTGAGCAAAAGCTTGCTACTGAAGCAAACGTCTTCTAATAAACAGCTGGGAATGCACAAATCTTTCATAAACATACATAACCAGGTGGTATCTTGGATTTTGCTGAGTTATGTTTGTGGCCCCACAGACAGAATTATTGCTAATCACAAAACTCCATATGGGAACTGAGGTCTCTGCTCTTTATTTAAAATGTTATTTTGTATTTTTGGTATATTTTTTTACATTACTGCACCTGTTAATCAGAGTCCATAAAACTGCGGTGTATGAGAATTAACAGGAAAATACATTAAAGGCAGGGTAGGCAATATGTTACAGAAACATTTTTGTTTTTCTGTTTGAAAGTCTCTTTACATCCTGATTCTGAATCACTAAGTTAAGTAGTCTAAATGTGTATAATCGTCTGTGGAAGGCGTAGGGTCATAAAATGTTCGTCCAATCATTGCATTTGATCCGAAAGCAATAATGTCCTACCTGCCTGTCAACGTATGTATTTTTATACCTCCGCACACACTGCTCATGCAAACATCACACATCATCAGCGCGTTTCACGCTATGCAGAGGTAGACAGACGCCAGTCTCCGAGCACTGCAACCAAAACAGCTGCCACATTTTACAGTTTCTCCTGAAGCAAAGCAACAAGCTTATGCTGCGTTCACGCCATGACTACCGCAATTTGGAAGAGATGGAAACCTGTGACATTATACTCAGACGTTTGGGGCTTGATTTTATGCATTTCAATGGCAACACTATCAACGCCGAAATGAATCTGCAGCAGTCAGGTGGCACAGGTCAGTGCTCTTTAAGTCGTTTATGTTCATTATTATTGTAATATGTGCTTTGAGACATGAAGTCGTTTAAAGCTCTCTCTCGTGACCCTTTTGTTTGCTCTGAATGCGTTCATGTGTTTTGGAGGAGGCGTGGCTCTGAAGGGAGGGTGGGATCTTATGCTCTCAAAGCTAGCTCACTATTGTTAGCCTCTCCGAAAATTGCCTACCCTACCTTGAATTAAACTGTGAAATATATTGAAAATGGTTTTGTTCAAATAAAAATAATGAATTATCTTATAACTTGTAGTGAAATACATGTCCAATATAAAACTAAGATATTACAAGTACATCAAAAAACAGCTAACCTCAATTTTCATTGAAAAAGGGTGCATATATAAAATATTATATATTGTTAAATATATGTGACCCGTCACGGAAACCAGGGACACAAGTCGGCAGCACAACTCTCGAGCAAAATGAGAAAGAAGCATTTTTTTTCAAAATTGGTGATTTTCGTTTTTTTGCAGAATCTGTTAGTTGAGATCATGAAGAAGCCTTTCCGTGTTTGAGATAGCAGTATTGGTATATTTAAAAGCGTACATTTTGAGGTTGAAATCGGCTTGTTTTTCGGAGACTCTAGCACGCAGTAGGGGCGTGTCATTGTCTGTGTGTATTTCCATACTGGGAAGCGTGGCTACTTACTATGCAGCGCTCTGGCCGGCTCTAGCTGATATCAAAATTCAATGAATGTTTTGAAGTACTTCTTCGACAAGCCGGATGCTTATGAACAAGCGCTCACTGATTCTGAAGACGATTTGAGCGACGATGAAAGCGGCATAATAAGACATTACCTCTCTGGAGTCGGGTAACGCGCCGGCGCATTTTGCAGGATTTTTTTCACATTGCAGCAAAACAGACTTAAAATACTCCGTCATTTTTTGTCATAGAGACATAAGTAATATATCAATTGAAACTATAGAATGTCTTCTTTTATTTGTGTACACTCAGAGTAAAAACAAAATGTTGTGCTTTTTGAAAAATAAAGAAAACTAACATTATGCGTGATCTCTCGTCTCCCTCTGAACGAAGTCCAATCTGATAGTTCTCAGAAAATGAACTGTAACTTAGTGAATACTAATCATAAAAAAATTATACTTAGCATATGTCTGAAAAAACGTTGAAATGTCAAGTGTTAAAATGTGTAAGTCAAATCGAAAACAAACCTTCTGTGTTTATGTAATCTGTATGAAAAGAGAGCCATGTCAGAAGTCCGTGATTCAGCTCATTATCTGCTAATGCGGCCACGCCCACGGAGCCAGCGCTATTCAGACGCAAATTCTGAGTCAATGCATGCATTCATCGTCTCAATCGTGTATTTATTGACTTGAAAAGTGTTTTGAATAGCCATAGTTAGCGATCTCTGGCCTCTCTGTTAGTCCAGTTATTTCCTGGATTGCCTATTCTTCTTTAACAGGCTTCTCAGGTGAGAACATTTCATTTCATGATTATAGTGACCAAAATGATCACGGTTATCACAGAATCCTGTTCAAAAAGTCAATTCACCAAGTTTTATGTGGAAAACCAGCAAATAAAAAATAAAATTAGCATCAATGTGTACTTTTTCTTTACATAAACATTAAAATAATAACATTAAAAATGATGGGCAGATTTTAAAGGAGTGTCTTGCAACATGTTATCTACAATGCACAAGTTCAAATAGAGTTTTGACAAAAAAGTCACATATTTCAGCCTCTAAATCATTTTTATAAAAGTCAAAAAAGATAAATTACTGACATTTACAATGCACATTAACCTTTATTATTAATAGTATGCGGTCCATGCAGCTTTACAGGGGGTATGGCTTATCTAAATGAGATGTAAATGAGCCCTATTGTCACTCCCAGCAGGTGAGAACAGGCGAGAACTGCAACTTTAGAGGCGTTTTTCTCCCTATAGAGCTTTCTTGATTGCCTACCTTCAAATGGCCACAACTTCTCCAAATATTATCAGATTTCCATGTGTCACACATCGTTGGAAAGCTTGGAGACTGCACTTTCAGAATCTGTGAATAACTCAAAATGCCCCAAAACCGACTTGTGTCCCTACTTTCCGTGACTGGTCACATATATGGTTAAATATACAGACACCAAAAAGGCATGAAATTTAAAAAAAAAATCAATTTTGGAGGGGTGGGGGGGATGTATATTTTGTAGCTCAAACTTCACACAAACTGATTGTAAATGAGAGCGGTTGTGACCCCTCAGCTTTTCTTTCTGTGAGAGCAGATAAAAAGTACATTGTTGAATCCAGCAAAGTAATTAGTAAGACATTCAGGAGACTAAGAAAAAAAAACTGCTCCAAATGTTCAATAATTACAGAGGCACACTGAGAAATATATTCATAACCTCTTGTATAAAAAGTATGTAGAATGGAATGCCATGTTCTTTTTCATAATGGTCCCTCCATTTTGTATTCATATCACATTGAATACCATTCTAAAGGTTACCACACACTCATTATTATATTACTTTTAATATTTTTTTTATTTTTTTTTTTATTTTGCACTTGCACACATGCTATTAACAAATTCATGGCTTGAAATCTGCGTAATTTCACATATCATTCATTTTAAATAAAAGAAATGTGTTACGGTGTCCTCAATGCTTATTTAGAAGTGGACAGATGAATCCGATCATGATATAATAGTTCAGAGTACAATGAGGTCCAGGATGTTTTGGTAAGAATTTTTTTTTTTTTTTTTAAATCAGCTCATGAAGTATATAATAAATCTCAGAATGCATTATAAGGTTACTTTTCAAACATCTAAATTCTTCACTCACCTTCATATTAGAGCTTCACGATTAATCGTTAAAAGATTGCGACCTTGATTCAAACACTTATGTGATCTTATTCCTAAATGACAATTCAAGTCTATTAATATGTATAGGTATGAAACAGCTTTATAAACAGTCTTTTGAACCACAGAGGATCATTTTTTCTGTCTTACAATAACTCAAATTATCACAGACGTAATGGGATAAAACTTTATAGTTTGGATATAAACACTGATGTCTACAGTATTGAAAAATAGAGTAGATGACCTTTTGAAAGTAAATTGATGCTTCAAATAAAGATTCTATCAATTAGATCATTACACCAGTAGGTGGCAACAAGTGACTGTTAAAAAATGTAGTTGTCATTGAATCATCCATTCAAGAGATTTGTTCAAAAACGCTGATTCATCCAGTAATGAAACAAATGAAGTCTTTAGGAGTGTTCGTCTTGAAGCGGGGCTGCACAGACCAAGTGATATATGACACCAAATTATCGTGAGAGCAATTCGAAAGCATACCGAGCCGTACCCCCTTTAATTGCTCTCGCTGTACTTTGATGTCATAGGGGGCCGTTCACACAGAACGCGTCTTTGCGTCTAAAAATAACGGAAATAATAGAAATAGGCAAACTGCAGAATTTACAGATACAAGTTTTGACATGGAAAAAAAGAAAATAAGATAATAATGAGCGCCTCCTCCGCCATGTTGCCATTATATAAAACAGTTGTCATGCCAACTTGCAACGCTTGCCCCGCCTCCAAGTTCTTCTGATTGGTCCACTGTTTTGGAACTGACATTGATGAGCGGCGCTGCATGTAAAAATTGAAATTCTTTTAACTTGACACAGCGTCTTAAAAACGCAGCGCTCGTGTGAGGCGCTGCAAAAGACGCGAGACGTGAGCGTAACGGTCATGCACGTCTGTCAAGCGCGTGTTTACATAGAAAATAGAAGCGCATTGGAATAGAAAAACGCGTTCTGTGTGAACGGCCCCATACACCGCTGCTTCAAGTTGAACTTTTCATGTGCTAGTCATTGAATCATTCATTCAAAACATTAAAATATTTTTTTGAAATAATTAATATAAATATTTTTTTAAAATAGGCTAGACTGTAGCATTGTCAGAACCTCTAGTAAATTACATGTTATTTTGTATAGTTGTCTATTTATAATCATGGCAGAATCGTAATTTGTATTTTAAACCAAATACCATGATTCTCAATTTAGCCAGAATCATGTAGCTCTACTTCATATTGTTCCAAACCCAAATATATACATATATTTTTTTTTTATCTTATACAATATTATATTAAAAAATAATATTCACCTTTTGTTTTCCATAGAAGCAAGAAGGTCATATGGGTTTGGAATGACATGACATTTATATTTTTAGTTGAACTATCATTTTAAAAATGGAGAAATCAACAGAATATGAGTTATTTGGGTCATGGTGCGGTTCAAACTCCCACATCATCGCATCTCTACTAGCTAGACAAAGCGTGGTAATGCAGAACAATGATGAAAAACAGACATACAAAGGTTAGCAAGGACTGTGCATAAATGCATTTCGAAAATAAAGCCACATCTAATCATCAACGTTCAGTTTTTATAACCAGGTGCCGAGAGGGATATGTAATGAAAAACAGCAGGGAAGCCACAACGACACAACATCTCTTAAACGGCTTCAATTTGGCACGGGAATTGATTAACGATCTGATTTTATGGGTATGTTCACTTGCCAAATCAGAGGAATGAAGAACCCCCTTCCTCCATTTCCCTAGGAAATAACTTTGCACTTGCACCATTAGATTCATGTTGTTTAGATGTCAAGGGTTTGAAAGCACACATAAATATTCGTCTGCCAATCACTCTGTCATGCTAAACACGGTCTGGCATTGGAGGAGAAAAAGTAAAGGTGAGCCGTACAGGCTGGTACACAGCTGTTGACATCTCCAAACAGGACTGACAAGCGTTAGCAGAGGTGCTCGCATCCTGAGAGGGTGACCTGGCACTCAGAAAACTGTTTTTATTTCTTTGCACCTCAAAATGGATGCCTTGGTGAGCCCGTACTGGGTGCCAAAGGTAGCACATCTTTTCCCTCAACAGCCAAAAAGCACATGAGGCCTGACAGATATGCCATTCACATCATTTAATGAGGAGCTTGCACCAATGTAGGGCCATAGAAAGCTATAGACCATTAATGTTCAGCATGGAATAGACTCCATGCCATATGGACACAGGTTGATGGACAAAGACAGGGAGACAGCAATGTAACTAACTAAAAGAAGCGGTGTTAACAGCTAACTTAACTACCGTCTTCAGTAGCGTGACAGTAGTTCATCGGTTTTCAAAATAATAGCTGCAGTAACAAGCTACTTTCTGAGTAACAGTGTAAAGAGATAAAGCTACATCCAGGGTCATAAAAAAAATACATTAACTTGTCAGAGTCTGTGGACAATGCTCTGACAAATGTCAGTAAATTAAAACTTAAGTAAATATACTTAAGAAAGCAGCTGGATGGTAACTAACAGTAAACCTATATATTAGGAACTACGACAAAATACAAAGTACAAATGAAATCGCCAACAAAAGACACCATTTATCACAAAAAAAATACCAACAGACATTTATTTAGGATGCTTAAAGTCTGGAATATCATTGGTATTAAGCTATCAAAATGCAACAAAGTTTTGTTGTATTAAATATGCAATGAGGAAAACAGCTAAATAAACCACATCGTCATTTTTTTTTTTTTTTTATGAAATATATTTATGGAATATTTATTTCAATTCACAAAAGTTAATTTTGAAATAATAAATGTATGCTTGCTTAGAATGTGCAGAAAGAAATGAATCCGTTCGTTTGGTTCATTGAGGGTACGTTTACACGGCAATGATATGGTTAAAACGGAGAAGTTTTTCCTTTCCGTCCAATTGATTTAAATGAATCAGTTCAGACGTTTCACTTAAAGGAATCAATTTATTCATTCAAACGAATCTGTTCATTCGGATGACCTGTTTAAGTCGCTGCATTTTGATGTCATCTGTTATTAGAAGAATATTTAGTAAATGTTGCCGTTCATTACTACATTTTAAGTTCACATAAATAGTTTTCTAGGTTTAGTGGTTACATTTAGTGTAGTGTGCTCTTTGTCAGCTTAATTCTTATGTTTAGAAAAAGTACGCTTTAAAATAAAATACAAAATTACATTTTAAATTGAATAGGCAGACACACACAGTGAAGAAATGACCTGTTATCCTCCCCCTCACAACGTTCAAAAGGCCACATTTTATGCACCTTTTCATATGCATGTAAATGACGGTTTTTCTATGGTAAGTGAAAGCAGGCTCCGCTGGCCACAGCTACCCTTTATTTCATACCACCTTCGAGGCTCTGCTTGGTATGCGTCTCCGCACTTTCACAGGCCTTGAGTTCACATTGCACTGTGTGAAAATTATTGATCAGGTGCGCTTCAGTCGGAAATTTGGCTTTTGCAAGGGGAACATTTGCCATGCACAATATTAATATGTTGGATGCAATGAGAAGCAAAAATCAATTTCCATATCGTTTTCTCTGCACGCAGAAAAAGAGCGTGAGAAGAAAAGCCGAGGCGACAGTCTTTTTAACAAAATGCATCTCTAATAAGATTCCTCTGCTCCTGACGAGGGCGACAGGAGGAAGTGCCCATCTCAAAGGAGCCCGCTGTAACTGTTCTTTTGAAAAGGACGCGGTGGGAGGGCAAGTCCAATATCTTCAGCCGTGCCGCATACGAGCGCACATCAGTGCTAAACTCATCTAGACATTTTATTAAACGGCTAATCAGCTCAGCCTGGAACCATATTGGATGCTGTGAAGATGAATCTTTCTTCTCTTCCCTGCGAGAACCGTGAGGTTGCAACTCAAATGCCCTTGACTGAGCAAGATTTGGCTGCAAGAATAAAGCATTATCATAAGATTCAATGAGATTTCATTTTAAAGTAAAAATTCGCTGGAGTTCAAGGCAGCCCGGTCAGTACATATGAAGAGAACAATCACAAGAGGCTTTTTTGGGCCTGATTGATGGAGCAATCTGATGATAATAATATATCCAATATCATTTTTTACGGTAGCATTCCTCCTCTTTCACTTGCTAAGCCCAGCATCTATTTAAAATGGTTTCTCATACTGTAAACGGTGAGCAAGGCACAGATACCATTATTCAAAATTTGGCTATGATGCCATGCTTTCCAATATATTACTCACTGTCAATTTACAAGAGAACAGCAGAGTCAGTGACTATTAATTACAGTAAGTAAATTAAATCAATTAACTAAATGCATGACACATTAGTTCATTGGCTTATGGCAATTAGTGACTAGGAAATTAATTAATGTGTCTCTTCTCATAGCAAACAGAATCAAATCTGTCATTCTTTGAGTTAAGGTTATGAAATCTGTTAATGCTCTAGAACAAGGCTGGGCAAACTTGGTCCTGGAGGGCCGCTGTCCCTGCAGAATCCCTGCAATCCTGAAGACCTCGATTAGCTGGCTCAGGTGTGTTTGATTAGGGTTGGAGCAAAACTCTGCAGGGACAGCGGCCCTCCAGGACCGAGTCTGCCCACCCCTGCTCTAGAATATACTTTCAAGAATACATCAAAAAGCCTCGTTCTCAGTGATATGCTTTTTTGTTCAACCATGGGCATTTTATTGGAAGTGTGTTTCTAACTCTCAGTTTAATTCCATCTCCAAAAGTGCATATACATGTATAGGAATAATTGGATTTTTTTTTTTTTTTATAAAATATGAAACTATACAGACTTTATGCATAATTTGACAATTACAGCTTGAGTGTAAATTGCGCACAATAATACATTTTCGCCTTGTATTTGTTTTCTTCACACATCACACATATTATCATATCTCAATTTATTGATACTGTTGTCTACTTGGTAACCAATTACACTAACTTACCATTTAAAAAAAAAAAAAAAAAGGATGGTTGTGGTGGAAATGATTGGAAATGAAAAATTATATTTTTATGTTGTATTTTTTATTCTTTAAAAGTTAAAAGCTGGGTCTGGGACAAGGGTAAAATGAGAAATATAAATAGCAAAAATTCATGGTAAAAAGTTTCCAAGACAATCTTTAATGTGACCTTCATATAATATAAAGGTATAAAAAAAAATAATAAAAAAAAGGTAAAACCAACCCAAGAGATAAAAGTGCTCAAGGTTGAAGAAACACCCCCTTACTCCTATTAAAATTACTTTGTAATGTTAATTTATGAAAACAGAATGAAAACTGAGATATCTTCACTCAAACTCATTTACAAAAATGACCTTTATGAGTCCTACATCTCAAGTTAAGAGCTTTGAAATGCTGATAGGTAAGAATCTTGTTTTAAAAATGGTCAATAGCTGGTACTAATGGCAAATCACACTGTATTCCATCATGCTTTATAGGACAGCTTGTTCTTAATGAGTGGTCACATTGTTTTTTTAACCAATATCCCCCATGGGGACTAGACTTTATCAGAAGCAAGACTACTGAATAAGTGACATATTTCTCAACTATTTTTCTCATCAGAATGACCACAAAAATCAAGCTTAGTGTTTGTTTTGGGACACTCTGTTTCTTCGTCGTAACCTCCGCTTGTATTTGTTTCAGCCATAAATTTTATACAGTAATTGGAAGTAGCTTTGGTCAACGCAGTCTGCCAAAATGAATAAATGTGATGTAAATGGAAAGTGACAGGAAGTGGCACAGCACTTTGACAAGCTCCTATAAGCGTTCTCTACAATCCTGGAAATGTTCCTAATGGACAACTCAAAGCAATGACTCTCAGTCCAATTGTGACTGTAACACTGACACATCGAGTCTGCTTTTAAATCTGTTTCAGACATCCATGACAAACTCCAACAGCCATGTATTACCAGGCAACACGGCAGCCATTTGAGAGTCTCCAGTATGGAAGTTCAGCATAAAAATATGTCAGTCAAGACAGCAGAGCATATACCAACATGAAATTTACATAATATAGGCTCTTTCTGATTTGTGGTGCATAATATGCCTACAGAGAAAAATTCAACACCTTATTCATACTCTAAGTTTAGTTTGGGGTCTGAGAGACCATTTTTACATCGAGTTATTTCTATGATGACAACTAAATGTCAACAAAATGTCAATTTGATAACACCCTACAACCACTGTCCATGAAAAAAAATGTACAGTATTCTGTTTGGAATCTCCGAGACCCCAGATATAAAATATGAATAAATTCAATGAATTTTCACAGGTCAAGATTTTCAGATTGGTTTCACACACTGACTGCACAGTTGTTTATTTTGAATTACTGTATTTTTGCTGAGGTCAAATTAAGCCCAAACAGATGCCAAAATGGATGCCAGTCACAGTTCGGACATGTACATGTCTATTTTGTGATAATAAACCTTCAATAATATACTTCTACTGAGTTTTGATGAGGCCAGATGAGCAAATAAAACATAATTTGAACTGGAAAATAACTCTCTGGAACCCAAGGCAAAAGCCGTAAAGTCAATCTCAACAGAACATGAGGGTAAAAACACTTTCTGGAAGGTAGAATAACCATTGATTTGGCACTGTGGTGATGCTTGGCTTGCCAGGGCAGCTTGCCTTGTTCAGCCTCAGACAATTAGCCTCCATGAAAAACAGCCACCAGGAGTGCCTCATATCAAATATCCACTCTCCTTATTATTTTAATGATCGCTGTCAATCTTGATGGATTACTAAACGCATTATTGATCTAAAAATAAGAGGCCCTGGGAATGTGCATGCGTAATTAAAAGGACAGTTTGGTTTTACAGGCATGCCCATTAAGGGAGCTAATCGGGATAAAATGTCTATCTCATCAATTTTCAATGGCTGACCGCATTAATGAGTCATTAAGCTTTGTGTTTAAGTGAAATCTGTCTCCATCATTCCCTGAAAGGAAACTGACAGTCTTCATACAACACCTCAGCAGAGAAGAACAAATTCCAATAAAAAATGTTTGGGGGAGATTGACCCAGAAAAGATTCAAAGTTCAAATAAATGTGTTATGAATCCCATCAGACGATGGGGCCATTAAGGCCTATTTGCCTGTCATAATATCCCTTTTAGAGATTTATTATTATTATTATTATTATTATTATTATTATTATTATTATTATTATTTACACTCTGTCAGTTATGCATTTGTGTATGAATGTAAAAAGGGCAAAAGCACTTTACTTCCGTGGTATTTCTTCTCCCAGGAATATAGGGATTTTAGATATTTCATACTGAATTGACCCAAATTCTCAGTTTATCCACATAGAAGTGAATGCAGCAACTTAAAGGATTAGTTGACCCAAAAGGGGAAATTCCATCATCCTTTACTCACCCTCATGTCATTCCAAAAAGATATGACAATATTTGTTTTCAGTAAACATAAAAGGAGAAATTTTGGTAACATTTTATTTTAAGGTGACATAGTTACACGTTACTACATGTACTTAGTAAATTATGCGTAATTAAAAGCAACTAACCCTAAACCAAACCCTAACCGTAAATATAGTAAGTACAAGTAAGTAATTAACATCACTCAGTACTTATTTGAGTAAGTACAATGTAATTACGTCACCTTAATAAAGTGTAACCAAAATTTTAAAGGGTTAGTTCACCCAAAAATGAAAATTCTGTCATTTATTACTCACCCTCATACCGTTCCACACCCATAAGACCTTCGTTCATCTTCAGAACACAAATTAAGATATTTTATTTGAAATCCGATGGCTCAGTGAGGCCTCCATAGGGAGCAATGACACTTCCTCTCTCAAGATCCATAAAGGTACTAAAAACATATTTAAATCAGTTCATGTGAGTACAGTGGTTCAATATAAACCCAAAATAACAACTTATTTAGTGATGGCCGATTTCAAAACACTGCTTCATGAAGATTCGGAGCATAAATGAATCAGTGTATCGAATCATGATTCAGATCACGTGTCAAACTGCCAACGGCTGAAATCACAGCAGATTCGACACACTGATTCATTTGTGCTCCGATGCTTCCTGAAGCAGCGTTTTGAAATCGGCAATCACTAATTAAGTCGTTATTTTGGGATTTTTGGCACTCCAAAAATATTCCTGTCGCTTTATAATATTAATATTGAACCACTGTACTCACATGAGTGTGGAACGGCATGAGGGTAAGTAATAAATTACAGAATTTTCATTTTTGGGTGAACTAACCCTTTAAGTAATGTGCTGCCATGATGGCAATGACAATGAACGATTAAAGTCCATTTTGTGTTCCATGAAGGACAAGCAGATTTGGAACAATATGAGGGTGAGTAAATAGGGTTTTTTTTTTTTGTTTTTTTTCCATCAATCCCTTTAAGAGGCTAATATCTTGGAATAGGTCATTTTTCTTTCTGCCATTTCTACACCATAATATTGTGTGAATGCCTAATAATTTGAATTAAGACATAGTATGCCATAGTGTGTTGTGAATATTCATGCTACCATTCTGGGTGACATGAATACATTCAGTGGGAGGCAAGGTTATAATCGTTAACGAAAACGAACAAAAAAATGAAAACTAGGTGGGAAAAAACATTGTTGTTAACTGAAATTGAAATAAAAATAAAAACGAGGCATTACAAAAAAACGTTTAGTTTTCGTCTTTGTCAAAGTCTTTATCAAATAACGTTCAGCTGCATTTCCTTTCCCTGTGTATCTGTCACATACGCACACACACACACACACACAAACACACACACACACAGCCCCTCCCCTCCGTGCACACCGCGTCTCCATGAGAACGAGTGTTCGACGTTGAAAGCAAGTTCGCGAAAGGTTGGTATCTCGTGAACACCTTTACACAAACACACATTAAAAAGTGTTATAAAAATATTTTTAATTCTGAATATAACTTTGTCAGTGTGTTAATGTCGACCCGAGAAGCGATTGCTACTTTAGAAAGTTAACTAGTCGCAAGTTTGAGGTAAAATGCACTTGGGTTGTCAAAACACTATATAAGCTGTGATTCAAATATTAAATAATGTTATGTCATTTGTTTACTCTTACACTGAATGTTTGCTGCTTCAATCCAGATGAGTAGGCTATTGTATAGGGTAAATTTAGTATAGGGTGTGAAAATTGTACAGCTGTGGTATTTGTATAGGGTGTGAATTGTCTCCTTCTCACCCATGCACACTCACTCACGCACACACCCACGGCACACACACACACTAAAAAAATTTAAAAGCTGTATTTAAAGTTTTTTTTTTTATTTGTTATTTGTCATGTTCTTTTCTCAGATTGAGCTCCCTGACAATCTGACAGAAATGTCTTGTTGTGGCTCAAAAATGGGTTGAATACATGCGGTTTCTTGTATGTCTTCTTTAGTCTGTTGGCTCTTTAGGTTTTTTACTGGCACACGTCACTTACACATTTTGCACTTACTGCGGAGTGTTGAGACTGTTTACAAATTTGTGGCCATATGTAGCCTACATTTTATGTACTGGGTTTATTTTTGAATGAATATTTTCTAAAATTGTATAATGTTTTTGTTGAGTTATTATTACACAATACTTTTTCTGACCTTTTTGAATCTTGCCCCTGACAAATAACCCAAATTACAAAAAAGGACAAAAACTAACACTAAAACTGATAAAAAACTGAACTAAAACTAAGCATTTTCAAAAAATAAAAACTAAACTAAACTAGCAAACCCACTTTAAAAACTAATTAAAACTAAACTGAATTTGAAAACAAAAAGTCAAAACGAAATAAAAATAAAAACTAATGAAAAATGCAAAACTATAATAACCTTGGTGGGAGGATGAGGTAAAAGGGAAAATGAAAAATGAGAAGGAACGGACAAGAGGATTTTCAAGATCTCTTTCTGCCGAAGGCTGCAGTGAGTGCTGTGAGTGACTTCCACAAGAGCTCAACTTAATTGCTCACAGAGCAGAAAAAGAGAGACTTTCAAATTGAAAAATGGTCCATTTATACTTCCACTTTACCCCAGGAAGGAATGATTCCCCTTTGTTAGACAGAAAGGCTCTTTAGCACATTTTAAAGCTTATCGTTCTGTCGATATTGCGTATTAGTGCTGCATTAATGGTTCTTAATTGGTTCATCTCAGGGAGTGATGTCAACACAATATGAGAATTCATAATAAATGGGGTGATTTTGTCAATAGTCACTGAAGGATCTAAAAAAGAAATCACCAAGTTATAAGGTAGAGCATAGAGGTTGGAAATTTCATGGGTTAGATAACCAGAGTGGCATTACAGTACAGTTGTGGCATAGATTGAAAAATATGAATCACTGAGCTCTCATGGAATATTCAAGGTTACCGAAAATTCTTCAAAGTTGATGTCTTTTTTATAAAACGGATAGTTCTGACTCACATTCAAACACATTAAATGAGTATAAACGCACACCTGTGACTGCACATGCTGAAGTTGCAACAGTTTTTCCTTGCATTGTCCAAAGCTTAACAGAAAGAACATTTCACTAAATAATCCTAAAGCCTACATAAAACAAGCTAAAGTTTAGCCTCCATAGGACAACAGGAGACAAATCCATATGTTTAGGCAAATGGATGATTTTAAATGTTCATTTCTAATTAAGGGCTGTTCAATTTTGTGATATCTCCCCTGCCAGTCCTCCCACCCACAATATCTGAAAATGGCAACAACATTCCTGGCAGACTACAAAACAACTCTAGACTGTAAGTCACTTTATTATTCTTCTGGATTTCCATGTGATTTTACAGTCACCATGGCAGAACTCATCCCAGCTGGAACTGACACAGATGTAGACGTGAATCATGCAATAGCAGAGAGTGCAAGTAAATTTTCATCTCAAAGAACATATGTATAAAAAAATAAGCTTCAGGTCATCAATATGCAAATGCATTGGTACATAATTATGTGCACTATATTTTCATAAATAAGGAAAAATGGGACTCAAAAACATGAATATTTCAGAATCCTAGGAATATACACAGATGGCCCTGTTATCATGTATATGATCAAACTACATTGTGTTTCTTTCGTTTGTCATCACCAAGGTTATAATCGTTAACGAAAACGAACGAAAAAACGAAAACTAGGTGGGAAAAAACATTGTCGTTAACTGAAATAAAATAAAAACGAGGCATTACAAAAAAACGATAACTAACTAAAACTGTAATGTGTGTTTGGCAAAACTAACTAAAATAAAATAAAATTATAGATTAAATGTCCTTAGTTTTCGTCTTTATCAATGTCTTTCATAGAGCAAATAACGTTCAGCTGCATTTCCTTTCCCTGCGTCTCTCACATACACACACACACACACACACACACAGACACACACACAGCCCCTCCCCTCCGTGCACACACCGCGTCTCCATGAGAACGAGTGTTCGACTTTGAAAGCAGTTCGCTAAAGGTTGGTATCTCGTGAACACCTTTACACAAACACACATTAAAAAGTGGTATAAAAATATTTTTAATTCTGAATATAACTTTGTCAGCGTGTTAATGTCGACCTGAGAAGCGATTGCTACTGTAGCCAGTAGTGTTGTCACGGTACCAAAATTCCAGTAGTCGGTACCGATACCATGAAAATTTTACGGTTCTCGGTACCAATTTCGGTACCACAGTAAAATCTATTGGAACTATTTTACTATTTTATATAGCCTATTTTAAAAACATTAAATATGATTTGGAGTGTGTGTGTTTGTGTGTGTATATATAGGCTACCTCAATGAAATCAATTTTGAAATATAAAAAAAATAAATAAATAATTAAATGCTCAAACATCCATTGTGTACTGTTGAAAAAAACAGCATATGCTGGTAAGGAAGGTTTTGAAGCTGTATGCTGGTCAAATGCTGGTCCTAAACTGGTCCTGCTGGTCCATACTAGTCCTAAGCTGGTCCTCGACCAGCATAAACCAGCTCAAACCAGCATACCAGCTTCAAAACCTACTTTACCAGCATATGCTCGTTTTTTCAACAGGGGTAACAGACGTGCGTGTTTATTTTAGCTATTCTGTCAGAGAAACAACACACTACAGCCTGTAAAACTATGAAATAAATATCGGTAAATAATGGTAACCTAAATAATAAGAAAGTTAAATATTATTTCAAAAAGCATTCGTTTTTTATTTCCACACAAAGACGCGTCATATATAGCCAAAGTCCCGTTATTACTTTGATATAGCCGCTTTGCGCTTTGAGAGGGATGTGGGACACGAGCAGGAAAGAGACCATTTCTCTTAAATAATATCTTCGTTATCTCCTGATGTTACAAACAACTGACACTTGTTGTAAAAGGTCTGAAGAGCGAGTTTTATCCTCCGCAGGGGCAAGACATTCAGGCTATGTTTGATTTAGCGCTGCCAGAGAAAACGAAAGTAAAAATCACCAGCGTATGAAACGCGATATATACAAATAAACTTGACGCGCCTTATAAAGTCTAATAACAAGAACAAACTCTGTTAAATAAAAACTGACGTGCAAGCAAAAAGGTTTCTGTCCTACGGTGTTTTTTCTACTTTACCACTGTAAATAATGCGAATAGCCTATAATAGGCCTAAATTCGAACGAAAGAAACGTTATAATCCCCTGCGTGAGTGAAGATTTGGGAAAAGAAACAGATTCCATGTTCAGTGGAATAACTAATGGAATATTGTTAAATTCTCTGCTAATCAGGTGACCAGATCGCGATTCGGAAAACAGAATACGAAGCTTAAATGTATGGACTCACGCACCTCTCTTATTCGGCATTAACCAAAATGTTTCCATGGCTGCGATGTCACATTTAATTGCTAACCTATTATTTCTTCTGTAAACAAAGCTTTGTGCTTCACTCGTGTCATATTCTAAATACTGCCAACAGCCTTATCAGTGGGTACCGAATATACCCGGATTCTCGGTACTACCGGTACTACAGAAATGCTGGTATCGTCACATTTTCAAAATTTCAGCACCGACTTGGTACCGAAGTACCGGTACTTTTGACAGCACTATTATGCCGCATGAGCAGCTGCCAAATACTTTATTTTTAAATCTTACAGTGGACAGCTAGTTGTCTGTCACATCATACAGCACAATCGTTACCCTGCACTGTACACATGCCTGTCTCAATTTAGTTTTTTTCCATGTGAGGTTCTGGTAATTCTCAGAGATGGAGATGTGAGCTGTATGTCATCCGAAGTTTTTAGAACCAGTCACTGTCTTCCACCGAAGCAGCTCTCATAAGTTTTTTGGTCCTAATTGCTCCGCTCTCCACTCACTAATCAATTTTTTAAAAAGCATTTGAAGCTGCTGATGGTTAACTGAGAATTGACTAATGAACTCACTTCAATTGGACTTGATTATTAAACGGGGAGGGGTTCAAACTTTTTGATCCTAAGGACCACCAAATATGATGATCCCCTTGCAAGGATCAAGTTTCCTAAAATATTAAGACAGCTGTATATCTTCATGTAAAAGACCCATATAAACCGTGTAGTAAAACTGTTACGAGTCACATTATAAAGCCAACACATTGCTTAAAAAAAAAATGAAATAATTGGCTTTAACATTGTCACTGTATGTCAAAACAAAATTATTAAACTAGCTTACTGAAGCAAATTATTAAAACACAATTTTGAAAATATTTACTTTGTATTAATTACATTTAAACTATAAGATACAATATTTTTTTTCTGCCCAGTATTAGAGTAAATGTTAGAACCTGTAGAATAACTGCATATTATCAGATTAAAATAATAATTTCTTACTGTTGATAGAAAAAAAAGCAAATTATAATAAAGTAAATAATTAAATAAATAATAAAAAGAATACAATAAAAAATAAATATAAATAAAAATAATATAACCAGTCTTAAAGTCAAATGTAAACTGTAAAATTAAAACGAATAAACACTTCATTTGTACCTAAATTCAGCATGACAACCATAAAAATACAATGTGAAAAGTCTAATTCAAATTTTTTGAGAACCCTCAATTCTCTATCCACCAATTCAAACCCATTCTATTCTATTCTATTCTATTCTATTCTATTCTATTCTATTCTATTCTATTCTATTCTATTCTATTCTATTCCAAGCTGTCACTATGGTTACTTACAGGCGTTATTATTATTCATGCCATTATTCACCTTGAAAAAAATCATTCAGAAAGGCAGAATTCAAGCCATTCGTGTAAGCAGTTACATGAAGAGGACATTCAAAAGTCACACCTGTTAATAAATTCTCAATCCCAAACACTAAGCCAGAAAGTCCCATCATGGTTTAGATGAACTCGCAGGGACAAGCAAGGACATAAAAAATGTAGATGTAAATCATACACGAACAAAAGCTTGTAATTAGGTTTGAATGCAGGTTTGAAATTGCATATCAGTGCATATCAGTGCTTTAAATGATTAGTTCGCTCACTGAATATCTTGGCGGGGACCAAAAAGTGCTCTAAAACTCGGCACGCAATTTGATAAACGAGAGAATTAAACGGCCTTTGGCAAGATGTTACCTGCTTGCATTTATTCAAAAAGAGCGTGTAGAAACGTTATGCTCCTGCCGGAACTAATGAGTATCCCTTAAGACTCACTGGAAATAATTTTCAGAACCGCCCTGGCTCGACTCCAACATTAAAACAGTATTGTCTGATTTCATGTGTTTCGGTACAGGCTTTATATATGCATGTGTATCAATCTGGCCAAATTAACATATTCTATGGGCTGATATCCCAGAGACATGATTAGAAAACATCTTTTAAGAAACATGTTTCTACAAGAAAAAAATATCATGCAGTGTGAGATGAAGTCAACGATGACCTTCAAACAAGTCCACTGTTGCGGCTTTAAATTCCATCCATGCAATCAAACGTAATCAAATTCAGAACAATAGTTAATAATCATGGTAATAATTTCATCTTCACTATCCATGAGGCCCTAATGAAAATACCCTCTCACCTCAGCTGCCCTGAACCCAGAGTGCCTCATCACGGTTAGATATTAATCATATGCATGCCAATCAAGAGAGAACACTGTAGCAGATCGTTATTCCTGCAGACTTCCTCATTGAGGCATATTAACAACAGCCATATTGTGCTTGATTTACTCCCGCCTGCATACAGAACAGAGAGCGTTTCATGTGCTGCATTCATTAGGAATGCACATTATCGTCATGTCAAACCAACATACACAAATAAACACACCCTGATGTTGTATCCACAAAAGAGGTAATATAATCAGTGATGCGAGATCTGAAAGGCTGCACTGGGGCTGCAGGCCAGCGCTGTTGATTTTATCTAGAGGATTGAGCTAGACCCAAACATTTAAAATTACACAGCCGACCCGGTGCGAAAACAATTTATTTCAAGTAAAAATACAAATAAAAGTACATTTAAAAACACATTGATAATGCGCAGCAAAAGTCTGTACACACTAAACTTTTAAATAGAGCTGTCACGATTCCTTGATTTAAGCTACAATATGTACATTTTTGAAAAAGATGTTATAACGTTACTCTGTAATAAAACATGTAATATATTAAAGCGTCTTTAGTATTTCCATGGTTTCTACAAAATAAAACCGGAAACCAAGGGTAACGCGGATATGACGCCATTGACAGGCGACTCCCATACACGTCCCGTATCCTTGGTTAAAATCGCAATTTCTCACGATTTACAACTAGTTGGAAACATTTGGGATATTGTAAGTACTCAACTGAACAAAATATAATACCATCCCAGAGGTTTTTGGATATTTTACTGCAAAAATCTTATATATTGTAGCTTTAAAGTTGAGTGCTCGATTAAAAAAAATCCTCGATTACAATGGCACATTCCCCAGATGAGAATCCATGAACCACATTATTAGACAGTTTTGGCCTAATGGTTAGAGAGTCGGATTTGTAACCCTAAGGTCACGGGTTCGAATTTCAGAACCAGCAGGAAATGTAGATGGGGGAGTGAATGAACAGCGCTCTCTTCTACCCACAACTGAGGTGCCCCTTAAGCAAGGTACCTAACCCCCAATCACTCCTTTGGCGCCGCAGCAAAAAAAAAAGGTATGCCCACTGCTCACTGCACACTGCTTTGTAAAATCACAAAGGCTACGATTCAATTAAATATATATATGCACTGTTGGTTTCAGAGTGAAGCGAGACGCTTTAATTATTTACATGTTTGCAGGTTACATGTTTCTTCCAGCATCTCAGAACAGCTCCATTCACAGTAAATGTTGCTCCACACAAACTCAGTATCTGCATGGTCCGTTTGTTTGGGTTTCCAATAATGTGTATTTGGGAATGCATATGAAGACTGATGTGCATTTTGTTTCATAGCAAGTGTTGTACTGTTAAACACATGGAGAATGTCTCAGCAGTTCGGTCAACAAACTCCATCTCAGCATATGTTGTGCGTTTGGGTTGCTTATAATTAAAGCATATGCTGCGAGTTTGGGTTGCTTATAACGTTCATCTGAGAATGCAACGTGCGTAATTTCTCCAGATTTGTAAGGTAAATCATTTATAAACCTATGCCAACACAGGAGAATACATCAATGTTTCTAAATATGTGAATTGTTGTTCATCGTGATTTCAAAATAAAAGTTTAAACCCTTGCTCTGAGTTTGCATGTTTTGAGGTGGACAAATATTTATTTATTTATTTATTTATTACAAATAAGATTAAGTGAACATTTGAATTTAATGTAGTTTGGCTAATATTAAACAAGGATCATACTGTAAAGTGTAACAACAACAATCACCAGGCCCTCTGCAGGCATTTGTTATAATACATAATAGACATGTCAATAAAACCATATGATTACTTGCTTTTGATACTTTATATAAACCAATTATTATTGCTTTGTGTTTTAATTCATTTTAAAGGCTATTGTTCACTTAGGTCTATTTTTACTACCACTAAAAATGATCCAATTACTTGATTAATCATCAAAATAATCGACCAATTACTCAATTACCAAAATAATCGTTAGTGACAGCCCTACTTTTATATTTCTGACCATCAGTGCTTACTTTTTAAATTATAAAGGAGGACTTGTGATAGATCCAGCAGGTTTTTGAATATTAATTTTGAGTTTTGCTAAATAATACATTTAACAGTGTTATTCAACTATTAGCAATATTAAAGATTAACTTTAATTGAGTGCTACATGACGGAAAAGGCAAACTAAATATAGAAGTTGGAAAAATTTACGTGCATATTTTACATGCTAAATGTGCAGTGTGTAAAGTTTAGCGGCATCTAGCGGTGAGGTTGTGAATTGCAATATAGAGAAGCTACGGTGGCCAACAAAGGACAAATATGTTGTCTGAGACAGCAGAGAGTAGCTAGTCAATCAAACACGTTCTGTAGAGCAGTTTGTCCATTTAGGGCTACTGTAGAAACATGTCGGCGCAAAATGGTCACTTAACATGTAAGGGTACCCGCGGCATATGAGATAGAAATGGTTCATTCAATCAGGTAATCAGGTTCATTATGTAAGGTCTTTATACACCACTGAAAACAGTTATGTATATTATATTGCATTTCTGTCAATAGATCCAACTCAATATTTATATGCCACACGCACAATATTGACTAGTTCATATCGGATGATAACTGATATGTTACTAATGTATCATGTGTTCATAAATAACATTATTACTATATTTCATTTTAATGAAACATATGTACAGTTCAAGTTATAAATCTCCTTTAGAGGAATACTGTATAAGGTAGAAGATTCAAGTCTGGAGGTGCCTGATTTATGTTCTTCTCACTTTCAGAAAGTTTGTGTGTTTGCTTGTTTTCTGTAATAAGAAATACAATAAAAATAGAGTCTGACCCTTTAGCAGTTTCTATAGCCTTTCTTGACCTGTTCACCGAGACCACAAAAAGTGCAGAGTTGTATCGGCTCAATGTAAATTAAGAGCATGGATTTTTTTTAAACAAGGGAATTTTCTATTGGTTTAAGCAGTTCCACTGAGAGCTGAGCTCTTCAGTTTCGTATGTCTTTAAATACAATGGCTAAAGACTGCTAAAAAAAAAGGGGTAATGATTCTCTTGTGGTTCACTACACAAAACAGTTCCAGCACCGCCTAACTACCTTCATTACTGCCAACATCCCAAAGCTGCAGTGAGCGTATATACAACTATGTACCGCTTTTATGGATTTGGAAATAATAGGACCATTTAAATAAACAAAGCTCCTCTATTACTGACTCAAGATTTCTTGATTATATTCAGACTTTAATAGCCTGTAGATCACCATGCACAGCAGTGAGTCCTTGTTTTAAAAAGACTGGCTTCTCCTCAATCTATCCTTCCTCTTCGATTTTCAGATCCCATTAGTTGAAACAATTACCTTACATGCGATATTCTGGCTGCTTCATTGCTGTGTAAGGAAACGTAACCAAGTTAGTCCAAGAGATTTCAAATATGTTTATCCAGTCTGCAAAGACTGACATTTAACCGTAGAAATCAAAGTTCGTAATAATTCATCTAAAAACGGAGATTTTGGAGACAGAAAAAAGTTAAAGTTCAACCCAAAGTTACTTCTAGTTTTATAAACATGATGCAATCTTGCCCACAAAACATCTTCAGATTTGTCCTTGGAGAGAACCATTATGGAGAAACGCAATAATTACAGCTGTCTGACTTAAGTATTGTGGCCAGTCTGTTGCTCAAAAGCATCTTCATACTGTATTCAGCACAGACATGCCTAACAGGATGTACAAGAGAATAACACCATAATGAGAGCTATAAATACATACAATACAGACATTATATCTCAGAGAGGTGATGTTAATCTGCTAAGCTAATGTGAAATTTACATTGAAACTACAGTAAACATAAATCCAACATAGACTACATATCCACCCTTCCAAATATCGATTTAAATATTGAACCAGTGCTGCATCTAACAGGTCCCTAAAGACTCATCTATGCGCTCCAGATAATAGCGATTTCCAGGAAAACAGCACTCAGGTAGCGTATGATGTACGCGGCGGATTGCACATATTGGCTATTCTGTCATGGTCCTGGGCATGTTTGCTGAACCTGACAAGATGCAGCTGAGGTCCAGATGCTGTGCAGCCGTAGGGCATTGGCACGCATGGATCGCAAGAGCTGAAGCGAGTTACAGCCTCATTACCAAGTCCACAACTAACTGGGTCAGTGTGCAGTGCAACGCCACACCGCTATGAGTTTCCATATCACCTGCTGGCACAGCTAGCGACAGGTGGGCTTTTGGGTTTTGTCAAGTGTGAAATGTTGGTGGATATACAGGCATGTCAGAACAAGCATTGTGATTTTTAGTGCAGAGCGAGAAAGATGAGGTGATAAATGTGGAAGTAATATGAGGGAGATCACCCGTGCTCATTTGCTGTGATAATGCTGCAGGTGTGAGGAATATATTAGTTTTTTAGGACACTTTCAAAGGATGCTTTCAGGGATGTGTCATTTAGACCAGCGGTCCTCGATTGGTGGCTCGCAGGTCTGTTCTGATAAGGCTGCAGGGAGAAAAATATGCTAAATACAAAAATGCAGATAAAAATGTAATGGTATAATCATGCATTGTTGTATTAGAGAAATGAATTAAGCTCATCAGATTTTAGATGGAAGAGAAAACGCATGTTGTTGACATCAAATGCCATGAGACCATTAACACTCAATATTCTGCCACATATTCATCTGTCACCTAGAAAAAGCTAGATAAATTAAACAGATGCAGAAACCATATTAGGTATTCATACGGTATACGGTAGACACCGGTTGCAAAGACGATACACAATGTGGTAAATCAAATATTATAAAATTTACAATGAAAGAAAAATTAATACTCTTTATAAAAACAAAGAATAGTCTCCAATAAATAATAGGGGTGTAACGGTACATGTATCTGTAAAGTACGAATGTCACGGTTCGGTTTAGACAGTTCCACGGTCCGGTTCACTGGCGAGGAATACAGTCAGTCACAGGCGATCCACGCTCTAATCCAGAAGGGGGCGCGCACGGTAATACAACGATTTTGCTAACCGCCACAACAGGAAAAAGAGCAGAAGAAGTACAGCGCATAACGCTAATGACTTGATCGCTTGAAAACAATGTCTACTAGGTAGTGTGCATGCGTCGAAAGCGTCTTTCTGCGCTCATGGACAAAGGAGAATACTTTGCAAGGCTCACACACTCAACTGCGTGAAATGGAGTGAAAGGTGAAAAAGTACAGGATTAGTTCACTTCAGAATTAAAATTTCCTGATAATTTACTCACCCCCATGTCATCCAAGATGTTTGTCTTTCTTTCTTCAGTCGAAAATAAATAATGGTTTATATGGAAATAATCAGTCATTTTCAGAATTCAAATACATTTTAACCTCAAATGTTCATCTTGCACTAGCTCTGCGATGCGCCACGCATTACGTAATCATGTTGGAAAGGTCATGCGTGACGTAGGTGAAATTACCAAGCAAATGTCAAACGGCCTTTTCAAGAAAAGGTAAAACAACGATATTGGTCAATTTTCAAGTTGGAGGAGAAAACGAGATGGAATTTTTTTTTTTTTTGCCCTACCGCGGTACTTCCGGCTACGTCACGCGTGACCTTTCCAACGTGATTACGTAATGCGGGGGGCATCGCAGAGCTAGTGCAAGATGAGCATTTGTGGTTAAAAAGTAGGGCTGCACAATATATCGAAATGATCGAAATATCGCAAATGTCTATATTGCGATATGCATATCACAACGGCATGCGATATATGAATGATTTTAATAGGCTACTACAAAACGTTGCGAAAAGTCAAAGTTTTAGGTCAACGCATATAGCTGTGAATAGACTGGGCATGTGACTGTTACTTAGGTGACGTTTAAAAGAGTTGTTAACCGCAATAAGTTGCGGAAAACAACTCCTTGCGGTCTCCAACTGTATGTTGTCTGACACACACACCAGAAGCGCACGCACAAGCCCCCTCTCTGACAGCCCACAATCCCTTCGGTTCTCTTTCGTGCCTGTAACATTCTGTTATGTCAAAATGTCTGTCTTGATGAGTATTCATGTAAACACAGTCAGTTATGTCTATTACCTGTTTATTTTGTATGTTATATCGCAAGAAATATCGTTATCGCAATACTCAACAACATTGCATATTTTCCCAGTATCGTGCAGCCCTATTAAAAAGCATTTACATTTTTATTTTTTTTAGAAAATGACCAATCGTTTTGCTAGATAAGACCCTTATTTCTCGGCTGGGATCTTGTAGGGCCCTTTGAAGCTGCATTTAAACTGCAATTTGGACCATCAATCCTGAAGTCCACTATATGGAGAAAAATCCTGGAACTTTTTCCTCAAAAACCATAATTTCTTTTCGACTGGAAGAAAGAAAAAAAAAGACAAACATTTTGGATGACATGGGGTGAGTAAATTATTAGGAACCGTGACTCCTGTGTACCATTACAACCCTAATATATAACCTATTTAAACACTTGACGTCCTGAGAACCATTGCCGCGTCCAAGCACAAGCAACAACAGTCAGTGTTAGAAGGATTTGCCAGCCTAATCATGGATGTAACAACCAAAATAGCTCTAGTGCGAAAAATCTGACGCAAACGGAGCAATGTTGTTGTGCGAGATCAGAAAGAAACTTGCCAACATGCATACAGGTTATGAGTCCGCTCAGCCATTTATACTACAAATGCATATCTCTGAGGGTGCATATAGGAAACGGTGTCTGTGAGAGTTGTAATCCTCTTTAGTACGCTCTCCCGGGCTCCTGTTCATATTATCCCCACAGTAAGTGAGAATGTGTGCGAGTGTGTATGTGTGTGTGTAGCAGGCTAACAATCTACACAGCAAGATTATTTGCATATGCCTTTGAATTAAACAGCCATCCTGCTCGGTCTAGCGTTTAATCGACCATTTAATCAATTCATATCATACAGCTGTGGAGGCTGTGTTTCACATCTCAGTCCCACACGTGGATGAAAAATTTTGGATTTTGTACTAGAACAGAACAGCCGTAGCACCCATTTAACTCCTTTTAACACAGATCGTCTACTTGAGTTGTGTGGCATCTGAAATAAACATTCGAAGGGAGAGGGGAGGAAAATGCATATAAAATCCATTTGCATCTGTTTGTTTAAGTGCAGAAGTTCCGATCAGTGGCTTGGTTGCATGCCACTGCTGAAAAGGCTCCAGAGGAATAGTAGGAAATGGAGGAGGGAGTGAAATTAGTGTGCTGTTCACTAGGGATTTAAATGCAAAGAACTAGACACATCTAGACATGTTTTTCTGCACTGCTTTAAAAAATTACTACGTTGTTAAAGGAATAGTTCACCCAAAAATATAAATTCTGTTATTCTACCTGATCTCTGAAACTATTCTCAAACACTTGTAAGTAAATAAAGAATTACGAAGATATCAAAATATGAAGGTTTGTGATGCAACGTCTTTCTATGTCTGTTATGATAGTTACTGTATCAGATTGTCAGTTTTGACTCCTGAATTCTTGTTGTGGACAACATGTCAGACTACATGCTGCTTACCGATCAATCATCGCTTGTCATCTTTAACGATGAGCATGATGTCATTGAGATGCAGAACTAGTGACTGACTTCCGGAAACAAGATACAAATTATGGCTACTGAGGCAGCAAAGGAGAATATGAATGATTTGCTAGCTTAATGATAATTCCAGTATTCGAGTTGCTGAAGCACCTCCGCTATCGTTCACCAGCATTTATCTTTTTCACTCTGTGTTTGTAAAAAAACTCTTGAGGAAACATCATATAGGCAGGAGGATTGCTGCCATAGCTCCATGAACCTTTCCTCCATTGCATAATTCCACCTAGCAGCACCGATACCATCGTCTCTCTTTTGTTTCGCCATGTTTGAAGGCTGTGTACGAAAAAGCTTCTGTGCTCCTATTGGTCAATGTCACCCTGAACCTGTCACCGAAACACAAAAAAAGTTCTGTCAGGATATTGTGAAGCGTCACAGACGTGGTGTCGGTTATCGTCCATTATGACACACAATATGAGACAGAATGATCGATTCTTGCATCCCAAAGGCCATTGTGGTTGACGAGTCACCACGACACTTGACATCAAACATTCATGTCAAAATCAGGCTAATATCGTGTAGTCTGAATCTGGAATTATTAGGATGTGCACCACAACTGCTTCGGTCATAATGTTTGACCTCCTGACTTTTGTAGCCAAGACTGGCAGGAGGCTGATTTTGTCCAAATCACTTGACTGAAGAGAAATGCGTTTGTAGAAGAGCCTAGTGCAACTTCTCAAGCCTGGCTGACATTTCAAACTGATGAGGACCATAAACACCCAGTGGGAAGCTTGGCAGTCTCCCATTGCTTCTGCGTTGCTCTCTCGTCTCTCCACACGTCCCCAAAACAAGCAGCCAAGCCTGGAGGACACGTCCACAAAGAGCTGCCCATCTTTTGGTCATTCCACCCAAACTGGCACTGCAGGGAGTTAAGAAAGAGAAATAAAAACTGTCCTTCTTTGGGCAATATTTCAGCTAGAACAGCCAGCCAAATCATCCCACACTAAAGATTCAGAAGTTTAATTCCTTGGCTGAGAAATCTCAAGACGAATGCAGCGAAGAGTGTGGATATGAAATGAGAAGGGATTGTGTTGGATGGGGTCGTTCACCTCTGTTAATATTTCAAAGTATATTTAAACATATTCTGTTTATATTCTAAATTGCACACATTTCCAATAAATTAGATTCAAATAGCCAAAGTCCAAATCCAAAAGTCACACCTGACCCCGCAACAACCTCTTGTGATCTGCACGCACTCCATCCCTCTTCTGAGACAGCAAAAATTAAAGAAAAAAACATAGCATACAAGACAGTATAATAAAGAGGAAAAAAACAACCTCACAGTAACAGTCTTTCTGAGAGACAGTTTGTTTTTTGTTTTTTTCTAAAAAAGCACATTAGCATTAGCTAGAGCAGCTTGGAAATTACAAGGTGCATCTGCTTTTTCAACAAAAAAAAACAAAAAAAAAATGGAAAAAGTGTGGAAAACTGGACACTCAGCTGTCACCTATTTCCCTTCTTAGTGACAGGGAAGAAGCTAAATGTGCTAATGCTAGCAGCAGCAGCACATCACATGCAATTAAAAAACATTTCTCTCAACAGCTAAGTTGACTTTCTGAAGTAGTAGAATTGGTATGACAAATTGACATGTATGTACAATAACAGTATTTTAATGCTAAATCAGGGGCCGTATTCACAAAACATCTTAAGGCTAAAAGTAGCTCCTAAATTGCCGATTTAGGAGAAACTGTTAAAAATAATGGGCGTGTCAGTCCTAATTTTAGGAGTCCTAAATTTTTGCTCTAAGGGTATTTCACAAAGCATTTTAGCGCTAAAACCAGCTCCTAAATCTGTGAAACCTTAGACTCCTAAGTCACTAAGACCAAATCACAAACAGTCCTAATCCACCCAAAGACATTGAATACCATTGAGGCAGTAGCGATAGAGCCTTGGGTGCTGAACCTTTTCTTCATAAATGCATTATATTTTGATTTATAGATTTAAATCTACGATGAGATGGCAAAAAAAAAACTTTAACAAATAAATAAATATTGTCAGATTACCTGTGGCAATGGTTTTCATGAGTTCACACTCACAAATGATTGAATAGAGTAAAAAAATAAAAAAAAAATAAAAAAAATAAGCGTATTTGGTGTGCTGTCCAAGGGGATCGAGGGCTCTGAGATGCAGACATCCAAGAGGCGGTCCACAATTCACTGTATATTAGGGATGTGTCACAATTTTGGAATATTCGATTAGTTGATTTAATTATAGAATATCGAATAGGCTGTGCGATTGTCGTCTTAAAAAATCCTCATGTTTTCAATGGTGACACGTTCATGTAACCAGAGGGTGGCGCGCGCGCTGCCAATAACGCACTTAAAAAGCTGTCAATCAACTCTTAGACAACAGCAGAACATAGACAAGCGTGGCATATAACAGAGACGTCAAAATCAATGTTCACACGACACACGCGCTGGCATTCAAGCTGTTCACACGACACACGTGCCGTCATTCAAGCTGTTCACAATGATATAACGCGTTTGGGCAGCCTAAAATCAATATGGCTTGAGGTATGCTTGCTGCGATAGTCGGTGTTGCCGGTGTTCAGGAACAACATTGGTATCATCACTTGTCACCGCTCCCGAATTGGCGCTAATTTGAAAGTGAAAGTAAAATTCCCTCGGTCATTCATGGTGCGTGTCCACTAAAAGGTGCCGGACAGGACAAAAGCGAGGCGAACGCCGCGAGCGAGCGACACTGATAGTCCACTGGCGAAGAGCGAGCGTTTTCAGTTTATTCCTGCGGAAGCTCAACGTAGGAATTAATTGAAAACGCTCGCTCTGCTTCGCACTGTTATGAATGGCCGTGCGGATTTTACTTTCACTTATATTAAAGAACATATTAATATGTTTTAGCACATTACAATCATTATATGGCTTGAGTTAAGACAGCATATTCTCTAATGAATTAAACAGTTTATCAATATCATACAGATAGAAAGCGTGAATGGTCTCTCTCCCTCTCTCTGTTTGTGTGTGCGTGCAGGGGAGGGGTGCGATTTTCGAATAATAATCGAATAATTCGCAGCGATTTTCGAAAATTATTTTTGCTTGAAATGCCCATCCTTACTGTATATACTAGTTTATACTTTAATTAGTGACACTTAACCTACATTTTAAAACCTTTATTTGAATATGGCAACATTTTTATTAAAAATATTCATTTGAATAGGGCAACATTTATATTTTAAAACCTTTATTTGAATATGGCAACATGACACGTCATTCTACAATATTTCTATGATTAAATCGCTGACTCCTCCCCCATCAGCCAATCACTGTGTGTTTACTCCATAGCAACGAGGTCAACCCCACCCTTACTCTTAGCTTAAGACTTCAGTCTATTCCTTAGTAAAAGTTTGTCTCAGCAGCTTTGTGAATAGATTATAAGAGAAAACTCTTTGCTAAAAACTTTTACTGCCATTTAGGAGAACTCTTAGTGGTAAGATAAAATGTTTTGTGAATACGGCCCCTGGTGTCTCAAACTCAAATGTCTGGGGGCCATTGCAGTGATTGACACCTCATAGGAGGGCCATTTTAACATTCAAGCACACGAAAGCGCAAAATTTCTGAAAATTTACTTTCCTTTGCATTATTTCTCATTTACTTCAAATTTCATTACTAAAATATTTTTGCCATACTTAAAAGATGTCAACAGCAGTGTCTCTATCATTGTTACATACAGTATTAGTTTTTAACAGTTAGTGCAAATATTTTCCCTTACTTTATTTTAGCTTAAATAACATCAAAATCTTGCACTGAACAACAAACAAATGCAATCCCTGAATACATTTGTACACTATTCTATTTCTTGCCAGACACCCGGCAGCGCTTCTGCTCACACAGCTAAGCCACATTTGTCCAAGATGCCGTTTGAGCACCAGTAACGTTTATTGGTAGCATTGGATGCATTTCGGTGGTTTAAATCGACGCTCGCGACTTGCGCGAGTGCTTTTACTGTAATTTAGGCAAGCACGCTCATGATAGAAGCAACGCGGTTGAGACACACATGCGGTGCGGCGCGCTCATTTCTCCAGGCGTGCCTATGCTGCGGCGAGATGAAAACATCTCAACAATAACTCAACTCAAAATCTCAATTTCAGAATGCCGCGAGCGCACCGCAGGTCAAAGCGCTTTGGAAAGAAGGAGAAAGCAGCTCGGCTGCTTATGTGAATGGCCCCTTAGAACAGCGACTTTTTCTTTGCATATGGAATATGGTATGAGACAACTAGGGAATAATAATAATAATAATAATAATAATTTAGCGGGTCGGATTATGTTTCATTTTTGAGATCAGTTGCGGGCCGGGTGGAGGGGGGCCGTAAATGGCCCGTGGGCCGGCAGTTTGAGACCGCTGATCTAAATATATGATAATAGATTTAAGCCATTTTAAAAGACATTATCTTGGTAATAGCATAGGTTTTAGCCAGTTAGCAAAGCCAAGTTAGTATGTTAGAAAGCTAACTAATGCTGAAGGTACGTGTTCAAAAAAAAAAAAAAATCAGCACCCAATGATTACAAACAAAGACTTTATATACAGAAAGGTGCACTCGCATTATTATTAATGGGAGAAGGTGCAATGCGCAATATGGTGGAATATGTCCCGCCTTCTAAATAAGAGCCAGTCGGCGATTAGTAAGTTATCAGCTGCCGTTAGAAGCTCCGGTTCCTATAGAAACAGTCAGACGAGCGGTTCCTATAGAGACGCGCACTTAGGACTACACATGCGGATTAGTTTGATCCAGCCTGAAAAATGCCGTTTTTTTTGTCATGATGAGCGTTTAGAAAATTTATGAGACAGTTGTTGTCAGATTTCATTTGCGATTTCATTTATGAAATTTAATCAAAAGCATGGCGAACAGCTTCGGAGAATTAGATGTTTCCCTATTCAAAGAGATAGGAGCTGCACCTGCATGCCCGAGAGGCGTTTCAAAGATGGCCGCCGAGTGAAATTACTTGTCTTAAAGGGACTTTGTTATAAATCATATCAAGCTTTTAAAGCATGCACGACTTTTATTAAAAGCCTTTTTAGTTATTTTATGCACATGGGCATACTTTTTGACTTTGATTGAAGAAGAGTGAACAAAAGGATCTACCCACACATTATTTGATATGCATTGATATGTCCTTTTTTAAAAGAGCCTGATTTGAGATAAGTGCAATAAAATTCAATATCACATTTCATAATGCTTTCTGAGCTTTCATTTTTTGCAAAAACACCAATTGCATACAAGCGTACAATAGCAAATTTTACCCTTTCAGTCAGTCTCATATCCTTTCATGAGTGGACTACGCTGAAAATAGTATACCAAATACCAAAGATAGGATAAATTGCTTCATTTGAAATTGTTGAAGCAGCTGCGTTCCAAAAACATGATGTTTTAGTCCAGCCCTCTCCATTAAAACCTGAATACACTCTCGAAAAGATCTAGCAAATAGTTCAGGCTAATTCTGTCTCATGTTCTAAAGAACTCGACATAAATATTACGGCCAAATGTGGGACTTTGAAAGCACACTCATCACATTGATGAAGAGCTTCGTTAAGGACTCGATGACTCAATGTTTGTATCCTTAAGCAAATGAAACACTACAATAACACTTCTCATTTCGAACCTCTGGCCTCAAACTCTCAGGGCAATTGAAAATCAACTGCAAGTTTTAAAATATGTCAACATATAACATCAATTAAGAAAATTAAATTTTTACACTGGTCTAGGTCCAAAACTATTAAAAATTGGAATAAGAAAGTACTCTATGGCCATCGTTCATGAAAACACAAAAGCAATGTTCATCAACAGTAACAAATATTTAATTATGTTGGGATAGTCGAAAGGTTTCACTTTAAATCATGTACCTGGGCAGTCAAGTAATTGCCATTGAGATGAATGGGAATGCTGCTGGATAACTTTCTTCTGAAATTGTAAACCTTTTTGCAAGCAATGTGGAAGTAAATATGTCTGTCTCACACTGAGCAAATTACCAAAATACCAATCTCTAATTAAAATTTTTAAAAACTTTCTCAGGTACATAAACAGTGAAACATTCACAAGTGCCAGAGTAATGATCAGCATTGAGCATCTCAAAGGTAACAGATCCTGATGTGATTTTTAATTATTGACAGCCGTTGCAAGGATGAGAATGAACATGTTTGGAATGTCAATCTTAATTGTTCGGTATCATTAGTGAATTGTTCTGTTGTCGTTGCCTTTTCCTTTCATGAGGCTCGGATTCAGGATAAGGCCAGCGTCAGATACTAATTACAAAGAACGTTCATCCTGCGAGTTAATGAGCATGTGCCAGACATTCTGTCAAAAGCTCAAGCTCATCTATAGCATATATTCAACTCTGACAATACCAGAGATACACAGAATATCCTAATGTGTTCCTCTCCTTTCATCAGACAGTCCTCTGGGTTTTGTGTGTTTGTTTTTACCTGTGAACTAGAGCTGAGCAATAGCAAATATTCACAATAGATTCACAAACATTTTGCTGGCAATATAAAATTAAGCAATATTTTCAATTCAGCAATGTGCTTTCTATTTGGCCATTAAGAGCATTTCATTAGAATAATTAGAGTCTAGTCTTTCCAGCTAATTTAGAGTTGGTAAAAGCTCAATTAAATGCAGAGAATACGATTAAAATTAAATCGATTCAAAACTTTAATTTGCATTATAAATTAAAAATGATTAAATCCTTGCATGCCATTTTTTTATGTTTGTAGTGTTCAAGGTTGGTAAGATTTAATAAAGGGATAGTTTTGTAAATTCTGTCATTTACTCACCCCTCAAGTTGTTCCAAACCTGTATGAATTTCTTTCTTCTGCTGAACACAAAAGAAGATATTTTGAAGAATGTCGGTAACCAAACAGTTGATGGGCCCCCATAGTATTTTTTTTTTTCCTCCATACTATGGAAGTCAGTGGGGTCCATCAACTGTTTGGTCACCCATATTCCTCAAAATATCTTATTTTGTGTTCAGCAGAAAAAAAATAAATTCATAGAGGTTTGGAACTACTTGAGGGTCAGAAAATGATGACAATTGTTTTGTGTGAACTACACTGATAAAAATGATTCTGTTGTGAAATAAATACTACATAAAAAAACAAATGTAATTTCTACATGAAAAAGTTTGTTCAGGAAATAATTTAAAAAACTAAGTAAATTCTATAATAGTACTTAACTGAAGCTTGTAGAAATTAAAGCGTAAATATCAATATTATAAAATTAAATAAAACTACTCACCTTTTCTGATACTGGTGTTCCCATCATGCACTGGGCCTTCAGCTGTATTTACACTGTTTTATAATTACTTTTGTTTTTAGGTGTAGTAACTTGCAATTTTGTGTCATCTGGAGTTCATTTTCTACTCAAAATGACAGTCATACTCAATAACGATCAATCGAATGTTACTATCATTGTGTATTGTGTACCAAGTATTGAGGTCTCAGTGTTCAGGTGCCGCGTTACTTCTATTATGTAGTTATGGTGTCTACACAATATTCATTGTATTATTTACTTGGATGTTTCTAAGTAAAGCATACACTTTAAAAGTGTGATTTAATTCAGTATTATATTGTTTGAGTAAAAAGTATTGCAAAGGAAACTTCAACTAAATAGAAATTACTCAACCTTTTACTGGCCAAGTTAAAATTACTTATTTTCTTTGTTAATTTTACTTAACTTAGTTAAGTAGAATGTACTTAATTTCATATGTGAAATTTACTTAAATATGTGCGCAAAATCTTGACAAAGAAAAATTAAGTAAATTTTTCTTTCTTTTTTTTTCTCCAGTGTATCTTTTTAATGTTTCTGAATAAAGTCTCTTATGCTCAACAAGGCTGCATTCAGTAGGTAAATTAAGCTGTTTATTTTATGTATTAATCATTAAATGTATTAAAATGCATTTATATTTAAATCACAACCAGTGGAAACTATTTAAGTTAAGTCTGCCATTCTTAAGCAAGACTCTGAAAACAAGACTTACTGTCAGACCAAATAAGTTGAACTCACCCTAAACCTAACTTGCTAGATGAACTTTAAAACATTATTGGCAATACTTGTGTCACACACCACATCGCCATCTGCAGGTGGGATGTCTTCTCCCAAACCACTACAATAACACTTTGAAAAGAGAGTTTGATGACTACAAAAATAAATTTATTTAAACAGTTTAGCTATTTTTTTTCCAATCATAGCCTTTAGTTGTTTGAGTTCACAAAAAATGCTTTTAAATCAATAATTTTTAGCGCACAATAATAACCCCGGGTGTACTTTTACTTCATACACATGCACCTCTGTGTTCAAAAAGTTCAAAAGAACAGTGCTAAAGAACAGGCACAGCTGAGGGATGTATCGAGACAGGTGATGAATTACAATTAAAATGCTGAATGCACACAGTATAGAAAAACAATCAATGTTCAATTTCAGATCTGTCACCTGCTTACATGTTTGATATAAATACGAAGAGAGCAAATAGGTCTGTGATATTGCCGCTCACATCCCTGTCTTTCAGTTGAGAATGACTGCTCAGTAATTTCAGAACTTCTGTGAGAGAAACATTCACTGACCTATTTTCATATCGTGCCAGTTGGGAGACATGCTCAGTTATTGCATAACGATGAACAAGACTTATACTGTACCACCAATGAAAATACAAACACTCATAATGCAGCCATAATTACCCTCAGAAGAAAATAAGCCATTAAAAAAGCATTATATGACAACATATCAAACCAAGCAGCATTTATTTTAATAACATGCACTACTGTTCAAAAGTTTGGGGTCAATAATTATTTATTTTTTTGTGTGACAAAAATTCTATTTCAAATAAATGCTGTTCTTTTTTAACTTTCTATTCATCAATAAATCCAGAGTAAATGTAATAAGGTTTCCACAAAAAAATAAAAAAATAAATAAAAAATAAATAGTAAGCAGCACAACTGTTTTCAACATTGATAATAATAATAATACAAACTGTTTCTTGAGCACCAAATCAGAATATTAGAATGATTTCTGAAGGATCATGTGACACTGAAGACTGAGCTAATGATCCTGAAAATTCAGCTTTGGCATTAAGGAATAAATTAATTTTCAAATGAGTAGTATAGTATTTCACAATATTACTATTTTTACTGTATTTTGATCAAATTATTGCCGGCTTGGTGAGCATAAGCTTTCAAAAACAATTGAAAAATCTTACCAACTTACTTTGAACGGTAGTGTACTGCGCTTTTAACACATTTCACAAAAATTGCATGGAAAAGTCATTTGGAAGGAAAAAAGGTTTGCATAATTTGTTTTGTTGATACACAATACCAATGACATTTTACAAGTAATACACATGTACAAACCTTTTTTGAAGGTCACTGTAAACCAACCGCAAAAATTTTCTGACATAAAATGTGTGACAGAGTCTTTACATAGGGTTGGGTATCGAGAACTTCCAAATTTCAAAGAACCGGGTATTCGATATGATGCACACATTTCGATTCTGTTAATTGATTCCTGATTTTTTTTTCAGTCATTCTCGCACTGTGAACGGCAGTGAGCATTTTACAGATGTATTTATCTGCTAGGACCTGCGACGACAACCTTCTCATAACGCACATACGTAGTTCATTACAATCGGCACTGACTTTTGCTTCAACGCGGCATTGATCTGAAGGAATGCACCGTGTTTGGGGCTGTTCACGTCACGTGTAAAAACGCTCCTTTCCAAAGCGCTTTCACTCCTGTGGCGTCTGTTGTTGCTATGCAACCATGAACTGTGCTATGCAAGATGACGGGGAAGTATCAGCAAAGGATTAATTGATATCTAGCCCTTGCATTAGCTTTACTAGATATATTTATGGAGATGAGAAATAAAACCCAGCTGAGCTTTTGATGTTGTTACGGAAAGGCCGAAGCTGATTGGTTGGTTCTTGTCACATGACCTGCAGTGCGCTTGAGGCATTCTGAAAAGCATATTGGAGCGCCTGGAAACATTTGAAATAACGAACATTTGAAATAAGGCGCCTACATTTAAAATAATGAACTATGAACTCTAACCCAGCCGCGAGTCCTGAAGTACCAGATGCAGCTAATATTAGCAATAGCAGCGTCTCACACTCAGGTACAAAAACAGTTACAGCCTACTGGTTATAGCCTAAATGTAGCAAGAATAAAAGGTAAAAACATTATTCTTGAAGTATTTGCTATTTTTTTCTCTCCATAAAAAAAATATTGGAATCGGAATCGAGAATCGATAAGAACTGGATTCGATAAGCAGAAACTGAATCGGAATCGTTAAAATTAAAACGATACCCAAATCTAGTCTTAACAGAGTCTTAAACATTCACACACTGTTATGACATTTCAAAGTCGAACCACAGAAACATTCTCAGCTTCAATTGTAATTTCTGCTGCATTCCAAAGGAACTCATTATCTACAAGGTCTTTCTCTGTAAAGACACAGAGTGGCAGGTAATTTAAAAAAAAAAAAAAAAAAAAATCCTGTCAAGGTGTCCACACAGAGGAAACGTATCAGTCTTTTATAAGAGCTTGAATAGCATTTAAAAAAAAAAAAAAAAAATCATGATGCCATGCTGGGATCTGTTCAGCACCCTCCTTAATTAGTCCAAGAGATTGTTTTATTTTACCCTTTCTCTGTCTAAGAAACCACTAGGTGATCTAATCAGCCTTCTTTTTGCAGTCTATTCAGGATCTTTGCATCACTTCTCCCTTCAAGTTCTCCCTTCAAGCGCCATTTTCTTTACTAAATGAATTCTCTTTTCACAGTTTTCTTTTTTTTTTCTTAGAGTCTGCCAATAAGAAAAGAACTGCATTCATTTCAAGTTCAAAGAAAATCTATTTATAAATTGCATGAATCAGTTTTAAAACTGTTTAACATAAGGTAACCTTGAAAGGTAAGTTGAAAGGTAGTTTGAATGTATCAGCTTTAATTGAAGTAGCAAAGAATGATTGGAGGATTAGAACATTATTAAAGGTGATTTCCAAAAATGTGACAGCGGGCTATGGTCAGATTCTTTGTTGAGTCAATTTAGAAGACTATGAGGCATTTTTTGTGTGTCAATCATTTTGCACGTTCACAGGGAAGCCCATATATGGAAAGCAGGATGTTGAGACAATTAAAGCAGATCATTCAAATTAATGATCGTTCACCCAAAAATGAAAATCATCAATTCTGCACTCTTATGTTGTTCCAAACCCACATGGCTTTATTTTGTCTGATATTTCCTGACTGTTTTTGTTCATACAATGAAAGTCAATGTGGTCCAAAACTCAAAGACATTTAAAATAACTTTGTGTTCTGCAAAAGTCATACAGTTTTAGAATGACAGGAGGGTAGGGATGCACCGAATATTCGGCCACCGGAAATTTTCGGCCGAAAATGGCCCAAAAGTGCATTTTCGGTTATTGGCCGAAAGACTTTTATCACCGAAACAATACGGCCGAAATGTTGTGATGACGCAAACAGAAACCGCGAGATCAGCTCCTCTGATGCATTTGTAGCGGACGTTATTCCTTTAATCGCAGCACTAAAGCGTCTCCTAAGCGTTATAAAGACCATTACTTTGATGCGGAAATAAAGCAGCGCGCACGAGAAATGATCCAGGCCGCGATGACTTGGGTAAAGTTGGTTTTATATTCGCACATTCGGACATCCGTATTCAATAGCCTTGTTAATCACACTACATTGGACATTCACAAGTAAATATGCCATTAAAACAATACTTGCCTATTTTGATCGACTGTGAAAAATGTTGTAAGTTGACAATCGTTATACGTCAATACAATATCATGTCGCTGCTTAAAATTCGCAAACATTAATTTATTGCACATTTATTGGAAAGTCTGAATTTATCAGAAGTCTGAATGTGCGAATATAAAACCAACTTTACCGAAGTGCCGCGATGGATGCGGAGAACCCAGCGCCCAGCGCAGAAGAACGAAATCAGAGCGCAGAAAAAAAGACTTGTCTCTCTGCACCAGATGAGGGGCATGCACCCTCGTTGTCTGATATGTTCAGTGAAATCCTGCAAGAAATATTTACTAAAATGTTTAACTTGACCCCACTCATGTGTACATTAAATAATAATGTACAGGACATTATTATTTAATGTACACATGAGTGGGGTCAAGTTAAACATTTTAGTTTGAATTTTATTTTATACTGTGCATTGTTGCAATGTGCTAAATAAATATTTGCATAATTTGTAATTGATTTATTCTTTGAAACTTTAATATTAATTTATGCAATTGCAATGCCTTGATTTTAGTAAAGCTAGTACACAGTCATAGCCATAAATGCAGTGGTACTAATAATTGGCATAATTTCTTTCGGTGTTTCGGTTTTCGGCCTTGGTTTCCTCTTTTTCTGTTTTCGGTTTCGGCCAAGAATTTTCATTTCGGTGCATCCCTACAGGAGGGTGAGTAAACAATGGCAAAATTTCCAATTTAAGGTGAACTCTTTAAGTGTCTCATTCTTCTTTATAAGAAGATGGTTGAAAATGTTTTTGACAACATTGACAACACTAAGATGATGCTCTACTGCTCCATCTAAGAGTATTATAGTCACAACAGTACAATGGAGTAAATGTCAAAAGAGGCGTGTCTAATTTAACATACAGTATCGTCAACACAAGGTAACTGAAAGTTTGTTTACAGAATAAAACAATGATAAAAGTGGTAACAAAGAATTAATGGACGTTCTGAACATTTTTATAGAGAAAGCAATGTTACAAATCCAAGCCCAAAGCAAATATCCTGCCTGTTTGACCTTGTGGGGAAATGAACTGGCACTGTGAGTGGGTTAGAAGAGTCTCATTTCGTTCTGATGTCTTGCTACTCTATTTTCTCTCCCCAACAGAGTCTGTTCAATTCTTTTAAACCAGCATAAGGTGTGAGGGCAAGATTAAGAATTGTTGTGACGCAATCTTCTCAGAGAAATGCTCTTTCCTCTTATCGGGCACACTTGAAAGTGTTAAATATGTCATATTCACCTTGCTTGAAAAAAAGTGGTGCCATGCGGCACAGCAAGGACGAGAAGCCATTCTGCCTTGTGCCTCAGATACTCCTGTATGATTTCGAACTGACATCTTGAAAGAAAGAAGGGGAAAAAAAGATGCAAAGTGTCTCTCAATCAAAATCCTCTTTGTACCAGCATGAAAGGTGTTGTAAAGAAATGAAAAGTTGAAGTCGAGTCTGTCAGCAATTGTATCCTTCCTGCACGTAGCTTACTTTTTAAAAAGCGAGGTGAACTGAAGCGTCCAGCTGTGAACAGAGATCATTAATAGAGAACAGTTCAAAGATTTATTAGAGTTGCTTCTGAAAACTAATGCATAGAGGCTGCAAAATCTAGATTGTTTCTTTGTTTCAAAGGTTTTAAATGTTTTTAGACAGTTTCTTTTGTAGCTTAGAGTTAAGCTTTGTTTTTTTCTATACACAGCACAGAATTCAAATGAAGATCTCAGTGGGGCTTCATAATTCAACAATGTTGACTTTTACCAAATAACTACCATCTTTTCACTCACAAAACTTAAAACACAAGCTAGTGCAGTGACACACACAATTGCTTATGATGATCTTAATCACATCAAACTGCAATCCATTACATCTATGTAGGGTGTTTCTTCGACTACAGGTAATTTTATTGGAATTTTTTCTTTTTATTAAGACAATAATAAGCATAATTCATTTATTTTTGCTACTCATGTTTGTTCTGTAAAGATTTGATTGTATTAGCCTTGTTCCAGACAAGACTTAATAACTTCAACTAAATCTCACTTAAAAAGTATGAATTAGACTTCCAAAACCAAAACTTACCGAACTTTTGAACAGAAGAGTACATTTTTACACAAATGACAAATTCACATAGCTAAGCGGTCACTTCCACAATGACTACCAATGCTAGTACAAATAAAAAAAATTATTTGAAAAAAATAAATATGAGATGAGACAGGTGAAGAAAACAAATTACAATTATGGTAAAAAAAATATATATATATTTAATGTGCATCATGTCCCATCAAACTATTTTTGTGCAATTATGCAAAAATATTGAAAATATTATATAATTGTGTCTATTTGATACATAACATTCTAGCCTCAGCAAGACAAAGAAGGATTTTTTTTATTCAAAAAACGTCCATGTCTGAGAAACATCCAATGGTGTTTTAACTTGTAACAGCACAGCTCACTTAATTTCTTAACAAAATGTGTCTGGGATACAAGAGAGAGAGAGATAGAGAGTTAGGGGGAGACAGAATCTGCTTTTGGATCAGATGACAGATGTCTACCACAGCTCTCAACCAGATGTTCGATAACTTTAATTTAAATAAATAAATAAATACAACAAACACAACAACAATAAATAGCAGCTCCACTTAAACCACAAACTAATAAATGGGACCCACTTTATATTAAGTGGCCTTAACTACTATGTACTTACATTTAAATTAATAATTTGATACAATGCACTTATTGTGTTCATACATGTTTTTACATTGTACTTATATTTTAAAAACACCTGCATGTAATTACATCTGTAATTAATTTCTGTTATTACATTTATAATTACACTGTTGACCCATCCCTTAACCCTTATCCTTACCCTTAAACCTACCCATACCACCAAAGCTTTCCCTAACCTTACCTGTATCTCACCTCAAAAGCAGCTAAAGTGTTTTGCAATTCAATATGAACCCAATAAGTACATTGTAATTATTTTGTGATGTAAGTACACAGTAGTTAAGGCCACTTAATATAAAGTGGGACCAATAAATGTCAGCTGTCTGGAGTCCAAATTCAGATTATTTCTATATGGGTTTATTAGGTTTATGGAGTAAATCAATTAGAGGTGTAACAATACATCAATATGGATCGATACATTGATTAATTGACTAACGTACTGATGCAACACATAATATGTATATATATTTTCTGTGCAAAAGTAATATGCGATTAAAACTTGCTGTGTCTTTACATCGAGCTTAATCATCTGGTTCTTCCAGCTGAGCTGACTTTTGGTTAATTTACTTGTTCATTTTAGGACATTTGGTTAATCAAACTCTTTATACCGTATGTCATGTATCTAGGTCAGTGACCTATGATCTGCCTCCTTCATCCAAAATAATGCCATGTCCCACACTCAACCGATAAGCCTCAAGCATCTGACTCACGCTGTTCCTAACCCAAATCCAGAGTGCCTGCTCTGCATTAGAAAAGCATTGGAAAAGCACTCAAGTGTTGTGTTTATTGCTCATTGCATTGCCTTGCATTTGTTGTTATTTTCTTTCTCAAAGAAAGGATTACAGCTGGCAGCGCTGAAGTCGTACTGGATTTTATCAAAGCTGTGCAAACGCGTACTATTCCATACATTATTTACAACTATCAGAGGGGTACGTGACCATGCATATTTATTAGAAAGTGTGAGACAAGCCAGACCTCTACCCCGCCAAAGACCCCAAGCAGCATCCATCTCAGAACTCACCAATGAGCTCCTTCAAGATGATAAACCAATAAAAATCAGGATTTTCCTTTCTTCAATCTACACAAACATGATTTATACGCATGTGAATGCGTCAGACCAGAAATGCAAGCTCATGTGAAAAGTTTCACTTTTCGCTGTATTCCAAAGTTCAAGTTTGGTGAACTCTGACCTGCGAATACAACCAGTAGAAGATCGATATGTCATGACATGACCCCTTGACTGAATTAAAATAATGATATTTTTGCAGTAAAGTCGAGTAGATTGTTTATTTTTTTACACTTTGAATGTAATTACTATTTGTTATATGTTGAATTCATGTTTATAAAAAGACCATGTTCGTTGCAGTGTCCGAAGAAATTTGTGTGCTCAAAGTCTAGTGTGACCACGGCTTTAGCCAGTAGCTTCATTTCACATGCAAAGAGGTAAGCTAATCATAATAGCCAGTCACTTAATTATTGAGGTCTTAGGGTACCTAACTAAATTCTAAATAAACCTTCATTAACATCGCACAATTAACTCAGGAAGAAAATAAAATGCTACAAAAGCGTAAAAAAAATATGGCCATTTGACATGCAAATCACCATTTGAAAATCATTTATATAGTAGTGACCAAAAATCTGTATAATGTTTTGTTTTGTTTTTTGGTGGATTTTGGTGGTTTCACAGTATATCACAGTATTTTTGTATTTTCGTGACTGAACCTTTATAAAAGTGGCTTATTTTACTGTCAGGAGTACACTGAATATACAAATATTGTAATGTCAAATACAAATTTACTTGGAGGTAATCAAATTCAATTTATAAAAAATAAATAAATAAATAAAATGTATAAAATCAATTTATAAAATCTTTTAAAATATAATACAATGAAAACTGTAATTATCCTTAAAAATAAATTAATAAATTGTATTATTATTATAATTTTGGGGAGCACATTCCACTGTGCAATAGTAATATATTTCATAATTTTTAGACCAAACTTTTATTATGACAGGTTGTAATGAAGACCTTTGATTTTCTGTGTGTTTTAATGAACTGTATTATTATCATTATTACTACTACTACTACTACTACTACTACTACTACTACTACTTGAAGTGCACTACTCTGCAATGGTAATATATTTCTGTTATAATTTCTTCAAGTTTTTGAGAGGGTTGTCCTGAAGACCTTTGAGTTTGTGTGTATATAATATTGTGATTTTTTTCTTGAATTAAATAGTAAAATGTTTATGAAGTGAGCTCTCAGAGTAGCTCTGGAGAAGAAGTTTATGTGGAGTGTCCTCATATAGTGAGTCGTTTTTCATCACTGTCATAATTTTTTTCATCTTGTAATGTCTTAATATACAAATACGCACTTGGAAAGCTAGCAGGAAGTATATTTGTTTCAGTTTTAATCACATTTAGCCTATTTATCCAGTAGCTTCTTATGGTATGCTGCTGGAATGCAACCCCAGAGAATACATAAAGCTGTTGTGTTCCTCTTAGGGACACTCTCAGTAGGAGAGCATGATGGGAAATAATCTGCTGTCTGTGCGGCCCAAAATGTTTTCTGCCATTTCCTCCGCTTTGGTCCATCCAGCCTGACGTCAATATGTGGATTAGAATGTTTTCATCTCTTTCACTTCCTCCTCCCTTAATAATCTAAAAGCTGCTTTCCCAGGAAGCAAAACAGCGACATGTGTAACAAAGATCAAAAATCCCTGAGCCAGAGAGAGGATGATTTATTTTGTTTATCTGCATCTTTGTAACAGTGTAACTCTATTATTCCCACATTTATTTACAGAAATATGTGTTGTAGGAAGAAGAGTGGGATGCCTCTCTGCTCCTAATGCCTGCTTTCTATTATTTAATACATTTCCTATGTGTTCATCACCTATTCACTGTAAGGGGATTTACAAAATAATAATCATAATCTTCATTTGAATTATTTTAGGAGGCTGAAGAGAGGAAGCAAAGGGATGCAACAATATTAAAACTCATTCATGTCAAATAACATAAATATGCAATAATAAAATTCCATCCTTTAAATTTTTTTTTATTCCATACTAATTATTTTGAAAGAACTTAAATAATCAACAAAAACTAAACTTGCTTTAAATGCTATAAGTTAATTTATAATTATGTTATGAAAAAAAAAAGATTAATTTCAAGATTACTTTTTTTGTATTAATAAATTTAAAAAATAATTGTGGTATGGTAAACCTAAATGTAAAAACACAGCAACTGAGAATGCAAAATTAAATTATATTAAATATATTAAGCCGATATTGTATTTCTAATATTGGCAGATAACCGATACCTGCATACTGTATATTATGCATCGCTAAGAGGAAGATAAGGACCTCTGTTATCAAGGACACAAATCATTTTCTTTGGTAAGTTGCTATAAAAACCCACTTGACTCAAATCTCATATGCTGTATGCTTCTGAGGTGCCAACAGTGCCAAAAATCCCAAATCATGATGGAAAGAATCATGAGATCTTCCACTCCGAACATCTCATGATTGCGTAAGCAAGACTGCTGACAGTCTGACCAACAGTAAAACACATTGATAGCGACAGAATGCATTTTATATGTCTAGTACCACATTTAATGATGATAAACAAGTCACACAATCCATATTTACGGCATAACACGAGGAAATGCTGCAGAGAAATTGCTTATGATGCCTGTCTAAGCGAAAACTGGTCGTCTCCTGCTGATCCTTCCAAAAAAGTAAAGCTAGGGACTAAAGTCTCATCAATACTTGTCTGTCACTGCGAGGGACAGCGGTCCTCAGGGCATCTGAGAAGAAGCTACACATGATTCTTCTTATTACTTATACTCGAACAAAGAAAATAATAGGCACACTATGTAGAATTTCTAATCTCAGAAATGATAAATGGAAATAATGGCATTATATGCTAAATATAATGTAACTCCATTAAATGTAATTTGTTCCTAGATATGAAATAATTCCTAAAATGACCTAAATTACAGTAAAGCCTCTTTAAAGCAGGTTAGTATTTCCTCAATATTTAGCCAGCCACTGGATTCTGTGACTGAATTCAGAATAGCATACTACTCTTACTAATATTCATGAGATGGCAGAAGGATTAGTATGCTAGTATGCTAATCCAAATTCAACCGTTATCCAAATTCATTCACCAGGAATTTCATTTTTATACCATAGAAAGTGAATGAAAAATCTATAATATTTTCATTTGCATTTTCAGACACTGATTACTTAAGGAAAGATGAGACTTTGGTATAATTATTCAAGAAAAAAAGGAATAAAATACTGATCAAACAAGGTGTTAATCTGATCATAAACACAATAAATTACTACATGTACAAGTCATCTCTTAGTGTTATATAATGGAGAATCAAAAAGAGCAAACAAAGCTGTATCTCTCAGTACCCTGTGAAAACCATGCCTTCCACAAACCTTAGAGTGCTCAGGGTCTAAAAAAAGCCTTCTTCGTGGACCAATCCCAACTCTTTTTTTACCCATGGCATTTGTCTTGCCTTTAAAAATTACCCACTCCAGAGATATGACTATGCAGCATGTGATAACAAGCCGCCAAAATCGTAAAGGCCAAGGTAAGTTCAGTTGCTATTATGCACACCCTCTGGATTTCCTCTCATCTGCATCACTCTCAAGAGGACATAAAGAACAGGGCATTTGGGATAATGGGCTGAGACCCACTCTATTATTTGTACTGAGGGAGTCTTAAGTCCTCTGAGTTTTCCCTCTCAAGAATCCGAACCAGCCAAGCAGGAAGTCAACTTAGAAATAAAGCCATTTCCTTGTGTTAATAAAATAGCCTCTCACCATTTTTCCTTTTCTTTACTTAGCACCACAACAACTCTCCAAAGACAATAAACAAATTGTTTAATTTTAGGTTTATCTGCTACCTGTGAGCTAAATCTTGCAAATGTATTTTTATTTTATTTTTTTTGCCTATGGAGACATCAACAAAACAACTAGAATCACAGTTTTACTTAGGAAATTGGACAAAAATAGGATAATGGAAAAGCACAGACTTTGTATTATTTTAAGCATGTAACAGGATAACACCTTCATTGCAAACAAACTCAGATTGTTAAATGCCTAAAATATCTATATCATATTTAGCAACTTTGATGAAATTGCTGAAAACATTTCCACACAATTAATGCAAGTTCATATCACAAGACTAGAACAACTGCATTCAAACACATAACGCTTTGCTAAACAAACTTAAAGGTGCTCTAAGTGACGTCACACGTTTTTAGGATTTGTATCGAATCTGCTGTTCAGAGCGCCAAAGTCAGCCGTTGGCAGTTTGACACGCGATCTGAATCATGATTCGATACACTGATTCATGATTCGATACACTGATTCATTTGCGCTCCGAATCTTCCTGAAGCAATGTTTTGAAATCGGCCATCACTAAGTCGCTATTTTGTTTTGTTTTTTGGCGCACCAAAAATATCGTCGCTTTATAATACTAATATTGAACCACTGTACTCACATGAACCGATTTAAATATGTTTTTAGTACCTTTATGGATCTTGAGAGAGGAAATGTCATTGCTCCCTATGGAGGCCTCACTGAGCCATCGGATTTCATCGGAATTGAAAATATCTTAATTTGTGTTCGAAGATGAAAGATGGTCTTACGGGTGTGAAACGGCATGAGGGTAAGTAATAAATGACAGAATTTTCATTTTTGGGTGAACCCTTTAAGATCTTGTAAAGCACCACATACTAGTCTAGTCATCATGTAACCGTCCACAACAACTTTTTAAATGACATAATGACATTTACACGATGGCTGTCATAAACGCTTGTTTGATGGATTATTCAAACATACACTATATATTGAAGAACAGGTTAAGTAAAATATCATGAATATGTAATATAATGCATAGGCGCCGATCCCGTGGAAAATTACGAGATATTCTCCATGGATTTTAACAAGAAAAAAAAAATCGATTGCTATTGTTATCAGAAACGATCCTTATATATATAGTTTATTTAAGGCCGTTTCAATGACGTTATTTTAATGGCAAAAGTCGAGAGCGCGTCCAGTGTTGAGCGAGCACAAATCTCAACTCGGATTTCCATCACTCTCGCGCTCGCTCAGATTCAGAATCAGAACTTAAAACTGTCCTTGCCCTGTCCCTAAAATGGTCTTCTTTCCTGGATTTAAAGTTGACAGAAGCTTTTAACCACCTGACTTTCATGACTGACTGACGAAATAACAGTGTAGGCTACCTTTAGGTAACGTTACTGTCTGATCATCAGATTTCAATGAGAGCACGACAACACTCATGAAAAGAATGTGCTTGTTTTGGGTCGAATTCAAATGAAACATCCAGTTGACATTCATTTGAGTTCCCTGGTATTGATATACAATCATAAATAAACTTCTTTGATCTTAATGAGAGAAAAAAACTATGCGAGGGCGGATTCGAACCGCTGATAATTAGAGCATGGGCGAATTTCTGACTGTATTAACGATAACGCTACCACGAGACCAATGGGGAATACTAAGACAAAATGCGAATTTGTCTAAAATATAGTAGTAGTTCGATACTTATATTGTAATGTATCTGTAAGAATGAAACTATAATATCTTTAAATAAAAAAAAAAAATAATAATAATAAAAAAAAGGGGGGGGGGGGGTACTGGGCACCCACCGGCAGAAACATAAATCGGCGCCTATGATATAATGTATATATTTATCAAAAAAATTCCCGTCTAGAGTTCCATTTTTAGCTAAATAAGGAGTTTTCTGAGGTAAACGTTATGCGAGTCGCGTGGCATTGTTCACAAGCTATTTTTTTGACGTCCTTCCGTGGTTCATACACGGATTGAGCGATGACATGATAACATTCGGTAAGCTGTACAGTATCTTTCAACATACCTTTTGATGTTTCTTCATGTTTATTTCGTGCTGTAGCAGTAAAGATAATCAGTTCATGTGCGCTCCGTGTTGCCGCTTCGCTCGAGCTGAGGCGCTACAACAATCTCTGTCACGGCACAATTAAAGCTGCAGTATGCGAATTTTGAAAAACGCTGTTGAAAAGTGAATCGGACCAAGCACCAAAACACACTTGTAAACACTCATGATGAGGGAGGACAGCTCAGTGCACAAGACAGACATAAGCAGAACAACTGTAGAAAGAGAGAGATGGCAGGGGAATATAACTTTAAAAAGAAGTGTTACGATCAGGCAAGAGGTGAGAGCCGCGTTAATATTGAGGAAGCTTTCTAGTGCTGCAGAGACCTTAAGGAGCATGGGGGCCTGAAAACGGACACCGCAGTTGCTTTATTTCTTCTCTATATGTGAGTAACTTTGGTTTTGCTGTGTTTCACAGAACTAAGATATGCTGTCTTTTTGTTTGAATATAGGCCTAATTGTGTCAGCTTGTTTGTTAAAAGATTTGTTCACTTTCAAATTAAAATTACCCCAAGCTTTACTCACTCTCAAGCCATCCTAGGTATTTCTTTCTGATGGACACAATTGGAGATATATTAAAGGTGCCCTAGAATTAAAAATTGAATTTATCTTGGCATAGTTAAATAACAAGAGTTCAGTACATGGAAATGACATACAGTGAGTCTCAAACACTGTTGTTTCCTCCTTCTTATATAAATCTCATTTGTTTAAAAGACCTCCGACAAACAGGTGAATCTCAACATAACATTGACTGTTACGTAACAGTCGGGATCATTAATATGTATGACCCCAATATTTGCATTTGCCAGCTCATGTTCAAGTATTAGACAAGGGCAGGACGTCTGGATGTGCACAGCTGAATCATCAGACTAGGTAAGCAAGCAAGAACAACAGCGAAAAAAAACAGATGGAGCAATAATAACTGACATGATCCATGATAACATGATATTTTTAGTGATATTTGTAAATTGTCTTTCTAAATGTTTTGTTAGCATGTTGCTAATGTACTGTTAAATGTGGTTAAAATTACCATCGTTTCTTACTGTATTCCTGGAGACAAGACTGTCGTTATTTTCATTTTCTAAACAATTCATAAACACAACTTCATTCTTTATAAATCTCTCCAACAGTGTGTAATGTTAGCTTTAGCCACGGAGCACTATCAAACTCATTCAGAATCAAATGTAAACATCCAAATAAATACCATACTTACGCGATTAGACATGCTGCATGACGAACACTTTGTAAAGAACAATTTTGAGGGTTATATTAGCTGTGTGAACTTTGTTTATGCTGTTAAAGGCAAGCGCGAGCTCTGTGGGCAGGGAGCGTGAGCATTTAAAGGGGCCGCAGCCTAAATCGGCTCATATTTAATGATGCCCCAAAACAGGCAGTTAAAAAAATTAATACAAAAAAACTTTCTTCAGCTCATACTCGTTGGTATCGCTTACTGCCATTATAAAGCTTGGATGTGTCAGGATATTTATTAATATATGTCCGATTGTATTCATCAGAAATAAGAAAGTCATATACACCTAGGATGGCTTGAGGGTGAGTAAAGCTTGGGCTAATTTTCATTTGAAAGTGAACTAATCCTTTAAGCTTGGAATGTCTAAGCTTCCTCTACCGTAACTCTTAATGTGTTTATTTCTTTTGGTTCCCCTTTTAGTGATCAATATAACCTCATAATCTTGTAACATTTCTAATATATTAGTTACTTGTCTTGGGTTTTAGTGTTATGTAGTGAACTGTTCATGAAAAGTGTTTTTTTGTTTTGTTTTGTTTTGTTTTGTTTTGTTTTGTTTTGTTTTTTCGGATGGAAGGGATGACTTTGCCATTGAAGGAGTAGAGGAGCTAGATAACAATTAGACATTCGACCTAAATTATCATAATAACACAAAAAGCTTTCACTTACTGATGACCATACCCTTGGGCGGCAGGCACAGCAGATTCTTCCATAGTCATTGCATGTGTTGCATAGTGTGTACGTGAATGCAGGAGCAGAGGCATCAAGATAGGGTCGTGTTTGTTTTGGTAATTTCAAATATCAGCAGCGTTTACCAGAAAATGCTTACTGCACCTTTACAACATGCATGTTGCAAATGTAATGTTATGTTACAACATTACATTTCATAATGAACCCAGACAAGCTCAGTGCCGACTCGTTTTCCAGTTCTTTTTTGTGAATTGGAATGTGTGCAAAGGATTTGGGTGACTGAAGGGTGCAAAGAATACACGATGCATCCTTCAAAAGCAGCTAAAATGAAGGACACGAAACAAAGTCTGCTTTCAAGGATGCTTCAAATTGATATGGCATTCGGCCGCCCTTGATGACTTGGCATGATATGTCGTGATATGCAGCCTTACTACTGTCTTATTACTACTGTACCTGGTTATGTCATATGACAACAAAATGGCTACCTTTATGTTGGACTTCAATGATGACTACACTGATGATTTGGTGAACAAATATTATGAAATAACAAAATATTATCAATATTTAAATTGTAGAGCCCGACCGATATGGATTTTTGGGGGCCGATGCCGATATTAACTCGAAAAGAGCCGATTTATAAGCCGATATTTTGATTTTGAAAATAAACTGGATATTAGACCCATTTCCTATAAACTACACTTACACAACATTCAATAACAAAATATCTGCCCGTTCTATGTATGTGGGCTGTATAAACCATTTTCCAGAAGGGATTATGTTAAAAAAAGCCTTAGATTACAGTCTCAATGACTAAACAATTGCACATCAAAAGTATATATTTTTTAATGATCAAAAAACAGTCTGGTTTTAAACATTTAACAGTTTTACTTACTTCCAGTTGAAGCTGGTTTTAACAGTCTGTGTGTGTACTGTAAATAAATTATAATACTAAAGTTAAAGTAAAAGAGCTATACCAAACAAATTCAATATTCAACAAAACCATGTCAATGAATTGAAAATAAAATTAAAATAAGTTAAATGGGAAACACTGCAGATATATTTAGAATAAGTTAACCGCTAACGTTATAGTTTGACCCCTTATTAACGTTCGCGCTCTTCCACTGATAAACATGGTATTAGCTTTGTGGCTAATCTAATATAGCAATGCATTAGCGGCTGTAAGTGATGTTACAGAATATTTAGAAGTGATAATGATAGGACCGTTAGCTAGAACTACCACACTGTTTTATATACAGTGTATGAACTAAATCTATAATCATTTCACATGACGAACGACAGACTCACCGTCAAAAGAGTACATCTCCGTGGCACTTGGGTAAAGTTGGTTTTATATTCACACATTCGGACTTCTGATAAATTCAGACTTTCCAATAAATGTGCAATAAATTAATGTTTGCGAATTTTAAGCAGCGACATGATATTGACAACCAACGATTGTCAACTTACAACATTTTTCACAGTCGATCAAAATAGGCAAGTGTTGATTTAATGGCATATTTACTTGTGAATGTCCACTTAATGTCCAACGTAGTGTGATTAACAAGGCTATTGAATACTGATGTCCGAATGTGCGAATATAAAACCAACTTTACCCAAGTCTCCGTGGCTCGGCCTTACAGTCTATGGGCTCGGCTGATAGCTTTCTTCTGTAGTGGATTTCTGGCGCTGTTGTCAACTGGGGAGTTGCAGAGCTCCCTCTGGTGGGCAAACTATGCAACACTCATAACATGAGTGAAGCATGAGACTCTGTTTCTCATGTTTCATCGGCCGTTATAAACGCCGATGCCGATTTAAATGCAATTAGCTCATATCGGCCGATAATATCGGCCGGCCGATATATCGGTCGGGCTCTATTAAATTGTAATAGTTAAAACATGTTTTTTGAAATTAATTTATTAGAAATGTGTAAATAAAAGACAAAAATTTGAGCCAAGCTAGGCTTTTAAAGAACTTCAGAAATATTTATATATTAGCAGTTTTTTTATACAAAAAATACATAAATATCTATTATTATATGCATTTTTAAACATTTCAGTAAATCCAGACAAAAATGAGCATTGCATCATGGTATGGCAGAGTTCAAAAATGAAACAATCATACAAAAGCAATTCAGAAACAAACTTTTCATTTTTGTTTGGTTAATTGCAATAAACTGTCTTTTTATTATTACACAGGCTTGGAAAAGGGGAATGATCACTCTTCAAGCCAAAATAGAAATGGAAGAGCAATAACTGCACTGTCAACAGAACAAAAGCAGACGTAATGATAAAGGCCAGCACACTGTGAACACAACATGTACAAAATCCAGAAAGATTTTATTCTTCTAAAATTGGCCAATCACTTGCAGTCCATTGCTTTTACTGTAAAGGGAGGGAATGGTTGAAGATCTTCAATAGAAACTGCAATTTGCAAGATCGTTTTATGTTTGTTCTGTCGTCACTCTTGTATTAATTCAGGGGTTTCAGGGCATTCAGAGTCACCGTGGATGTGTCTCCACTAACCTGTATTCAGAGAGCAGAACTCACATTGAATCTAACAAATCCTATAGCATAAAGAAACTGTCAGTTTAATATAAATCATTAATCATGCATACCCTAATGATTTCCCTTTTTTCTTGTCCAATCGTTTAATGCAAGCAGCGATTAAGGCACAGTGCCAACGGCCAACGATTGGTGGAGAGAAAGGTTGGCACATTCTTCTTTCCTGCCAATATCTATTCTCACTTCCTCTTGAGTCGATCCCAGCTGTCACAGGCAGACAGAAACAGGACAGAGGAAAGCCTCAGATCAGCTCACGGATCACAATCCTTAAATTCCCAACTAATACAGCCACCACAACCTTCCTTCAGCACCACCTTACCTTGCCGAGATGAGCTGTCACAAAAAAGAGCTGTTTCTTATGTTTCCAAATGTCGCAACATAGAGCTTTAAAGTGCCTCCATTATGATTTTTCAGATTACCTTTCATATAGTGTGTTATATAGCTGCGAATGTCAAAGGTCTGCAAAGATCAAAATGCACGATAAATGGAGTCATTGTCTGAAATGATTCATGAGTAATTCCAGCCTTACTTAATGCTAAAACCTACGTTTGAAAATAATTAGCATAATGCCAGCCTATGGTCTTCATTGGCTGCCTGCGATCAGTCCACTTTAACCTGCCTTCAAACACCGTAATGGTAGCTGAGGCCTGGAAGAGTTCGGTTTGTGTTATCGATATTTTGAAAAGATGCTTGTTTTTTGTTGTTGTTGTTTTTTTGCACTGCAAAAGCAAATCCACTTTGGATGCATTTCCAAAGAATGAGGACTCAGGCTTGAATTGATATGGTAAAACCAACGGCATCATTACTGTTCATATCACTGTGTATACAAGGGCTGAGGAAGCCTCCGGAGCTGAAATTCAAATAAAGTTAAAGGGTTAGTTCACCCAAAAATGAAAATTCTGTCATTAATTACTCACCATCATGTCTTTATAAACCCTTAAGACCTTCGTTCATCTTCGGAACACAAATTAAGATATTTTTGATGAAATTTGAGAGGTATATGACTCGTACATAGACAGCAATACTTTCAAGGTCCAGAAAGGTACTAAAGACATTGTTAAAACCATCAACGTGACTGCAGCGGTTCAACCTTAATTTTATGAAGCGACGAGAATACTTTTTGTGCATTAAAAATTTTTTTATTCTTCTGTGCCATTCTCAAATGTTGTTTACATTCAGCGCTTCCTGGTTCTATGTCAGAACGGCAACTTATTATTGGCCGGCTCCTGCGTCAGCATCACACGCCTGCGTCGTGCTGCTCATGTGATCAATACCGAGCCGGCATTCGGGCGTAAACATGGAAGCCATCACTGTTCTTACGGCGTCATCTGCGTAAGGATGACAGGGAAGAGAAGCGATTGTTGAATAAAGTCGTTATTTTTGTTTTGTTTTTGCGCACAAAAAGTATTTTCGTCACTTCATAAAATTAAGGTTGAACCACTGCTGTCACGTTGACTGTGTTAACGATGTCTTTAGTGCCTTTCTGGACCTTGAAAATGTTGATTATATTGCTGTCTATGGAGTCATAAACCTCTCAGATTTCATCAAAATGTCTTAATTTGTGTTCCGAAGATGAACTAGGTCTTATGGGTGTGGAACGACATTTAAGATGGTGAGTGATTAATGACAAAATATTCATTTTTGGGTGAACTAACCCTTTAATGGCCATTTTTCGACACATCCTGTAAGCAGTAGACTATTCACAACAGACTGGGCCATATGACCAATCAAAGCAGAGTAGGCTCGCAGAAAGGAGGGGTCTAGTGAACCTCCTCTGTGAGGAAAGAGGTGTTGCAAACCAAATTGTAGGAGAACTCCAAAACAAAATAGGGACACTTTAAGTTTTTACTCAAGGGGATTATTTTGAACCCAGACACATCATAAAAAGCCCTAAATTTGATGGCCATTTATAGGATGTCATAGCATCTCAAGAGGTTTGCTTGACCACCTGATCTATGACCCTGGATTCGCAGAACAAGTAGATCTTGAATTATAGTCCACATTAACCTTTAAATAAAAGAAGAATGCTGCTGCATTTAATCACAAGCACCCACTGTGGCCTCTTCTTTTTCCATGATTCTCATCAAAACAGGCCTTGTTGTCTGCACATCGACCCCTGAACCTGCTTCAAACTCCTAAGATTGATGATAATACTTTTGGCTACTTTTATCTTTCGAGCACTGTGCTAACAGCTAAGTGTTTGCTTTGTTTGTGACCCTTTAAATATATATAACTGCCTTTATTTTTAAAAAGCGGAAGAAAAATATTATCCAATATGTGAAGATATTAAGTTCCAGGAACTACAGTATGTGTTCTCAAAGTGCTGTCACTGGGCAGCACAGCTTGAATGATCTTCATAAGTACAGAAATAAAAGGAAAAGTAACCTTGGAAAGGCTCTGAAGAACATCACTCAGTAAATGTCTATATGTTTGTGCCAGCGCTGCATCCACTCCTGCAATAAAGAACTTCCAAGCAAGACTAGAATCAAGATTATTAGAGGTTCATTACTGAGAAGCTCAAGTCTGAACTTTGACCTCCCGGGATTTCAAATGAATGCGGTAAGAGATTAAAATCAATATATAGCACAATAACCTTGAGAAATCGATGCATAAACTCCTTTTACACCTTATTAAGAGCAAAAGGGAGACTATAAGACAAGTAATTTGGCTGAATTTTTAAATAATTATCTCATAGTGCGAAAACAACATCCATATAATGGCACAAAAAAAAGAGAACTTAGTAATATAAATGATATGAAGTACACAGACAAGCGAAATATATGAGGGCCATGAGATATTAAGAGGCGTGTCCATCCATCCACTTTTTAAACCACAGTGTTGGGAGGATTGAGCCTATCCCAGCATCTTGGGCAAGTCCATCACAGCACTCATACATTATTCACCTATCCTGCATGTTTTTGGACTGTGGGGAAAACTAAATCTCCTTCATAAATGAAAATGAAACACTAAACAGCCATTTGAGTGGCTAAAAAAATAATAATAATAATTCTAACATTTACTGCTAGAAACTAGGAAATGTAGAGTTTGAATGTTCTGAGCTTGACACTACCATATGAAGGATGCAAAACAGGGAGAACTCTACATCTCCTGCACCAGCTGGGACTTGAAGCAGCAACTTTCATGCTACCCACTGAACCACCACAATATTGTATCATCAAAAGTCTAGTTTAGTCACGATTAATCCCACTGTGGCTTCATTCAAATGCCAAACATTAGCTCAAACATAGAGTGTGGCTTTTAATAATGCCAAGGTCATGGGTTCAATTTCCAAGAAATGCATAAGCCAATTGTGCCTCGCTTGGGCTGCGTCTTGGACAAAAAGCTGCATTTGAACACATCGCAAAGACTACAACAGACTGACAACTAGCATGGATTCTGTGCCCGTGTATAAGTAAGAAAATAACTATCAAAATAAGGTATCAATAGTCTATTGTCATCATTTAAAAGAAAAACCGAATTAGGACTGCATACAAACAGTAAACAAAGCAGCGCTTGCTTACCATTTTGAATATCAATCATACTTCATTCCAGGTGGCTCATGTTGTTCTGAAAATATTCACAAATTGGAATGCTCAGATAAGATGGCATAAAATTAGAACAGCCTTCTGTCTGTGCCATCTTGACTTCTTTGCTAGTTTTTATCACTTTTGCTTTTATTCTCGTGCACTGACTCATTCGCTAAACTGAACAGCCAATCAGAGTGATCTCTCTCACAGACGGCCCTGACGCCGATTCAACAAACTGCCGCTGACTTGAGCCCGACTAGAGCCGCCGATGTGTGGAACACACTGCAAAAACTAGCCTGAGACGCTCGCCAACAGCCCGGCGGCAGACCATTGGCTTGGTGTGTCACAACGGCCCTGATTCATTTGGAAACCGTATATGTATTTTCCTTACCAGATCAAAATAGACCTGCTATATTGTGAATTAAATGTTCACTACTCAAAAATAACTTCTTGTTTATTGAATTATTGTAAAGATGGCCATATATAGATTATATTCAACACAATAACACTCATCTGCTCATGTGCTATTGCCTATCATTATGGAACCTATTTAGCTAATCTGATAATGCAGCCACATCCTGTACAGCCACAAAACACATATTAACGTTTTTTTGTCTGTCTATCATGATGAAAGCCCTTCATAACATGATTCAGCTGAAGAGATGCACATCCTTTGCATTAGAGACTCGGTGATGAGCTCAGAGAAGATGGGTGAAGAGCTTTAGATCGCTTCTACTCTCTGCAATTGTCATTCAAAGCATTTATTGACACAACCACTTATCTAAACAATGTGAGGAGACAGGAAGCTGCCCCTTAACCAACCTGTGGAGCATTGAGAATTTAACTATTAGGCCTAAATAGTAAAAATTATTATGATTATTAATTGTAGTCTATATATTACAATTAATTATTCAAATCAAAACAATAATTATATATTATGATAGCACTTTATAGTTAACCAATAGAAGCTTATTGTAAAGTAAAATAAATTAATAATGAAAAATACCTTTGTTACAGTATTTACTCATCTTCATTAATGTTACAACTGTTCATTGTTAGTTCATGTTAGCTCAGATCCATTAAATAACATTAACAGATACAACTTTTGATTTTATTAGTGTATTAAATCCTATTCACATGAGATTAGTATTATCTGGGGACCTCGTGTGATTTAGAAACTGACTTATATCCCAGATATGATGTCAAGGCTTTGCTTTTCATCAGGTTAAAATCTAGTAGCTCAAGCTTTACACTTGATTTATTTGTAACACATTAACCTCAAATTATGATGTGAACCCCCTCACTTTATTGTGCACTATTTTGGATTGGCTATTGCTTGGAAATGTCTTGTCATTATAGGTCTAGCTGTATGATATACAGTTGTGGCCAGAATTATTAGCCCCCTTCATAAATATGATCAAAGATGACTCTAAAAATAAATCTGCATTGTTTATCCTTTTGATCTTTAATTCATAAAATTAGCAAAAATCTAACCTTTCATTGAAGGAAAAGAATTGAAAGTGGGGGGAAAATAACATTAAGAAATAAATGTTTTTCTCCAAAACACGTTGCCCAAAATTATTAGCACGCCTAGAATTTTTTATGAGTAAAATATCTCTGAAGTATATTCCCATTCATATTTAAAAAATTTTAGCTCACCGGGGTGATCATGAACATGAAATTGTCCAGGACTTCCTGTTTCACAGGAGTATAAACATGAGGAAACACAAAGGCCAAATTCCCTTAATCATTCATCACAATGAGAAAAACCAAAGAATATATAGTTCTGATGTGTAGAAAATGATTGTCGAGCTTCACAAAATAGAAAGTGGCTGTAAGAAAATAGCTGAAGCATTGAAAATCCCCATTTCCACTATCAGGGCAATAATTGAGAAGTTCCAATCAACTAAAGATGTTACAAATCTGCCTGGAAGAGGACGTGTGTCTAAATCATCCTAATGCGCAGTGAGGAGGAATGTTTAAGTGGCCAAAGACTCTCCAAGGATCACAGCTGGAGAACTGCAGAGATTAGTTGAGTCTTGAGTCTCAGAAAGCCTAAAAAAAATGATCAAAAGCACCTACATCACCACAAGTTGTTCAGGAGGGTTTCAAGAAAAATCCTCTGCTCTCATCCAGAAACAATCTCCAGCATATTCAGTTGTCAGACAAGACTGGAACTTCAAACGGGACGAGCTTCTATGGTCAGATGAAACTAAAACAAGAGCTTCTTGGCAGCAAACCCACCAGATGGGTTTGGTGCACATATGGATAAAAAGTGCCCCATGCTCACAGTTAAATATACTGATGGATATTTAATGTTGTGGGCCTATTTTTGTGCTGGAGGTCCTGGACGTCTTGTTCAGATATATCGTATCATGGATTCTATCAAATACCAACAGATAAAAAATCAAAACCTGACCACTTTTGCTAGAAATCTTATAATGGGCTGTGGTTGGATGATCTGCCGGGACAATGATCCAAAACAAACATCAAAACCAGCATAAAAATGTGTCACTGAGCACAAAATGAAGCTTCTGACATGGCCATCCCAGTCCCCTGACCTGAACCGTAAAGAGAATGAGTGGAGTGAACTGAAGAGAAGAAGCACCAACATGGAGCTGGGAATCTGAAGGATCTGGAGAGATTCTGTATGGAGTCTCTGATCTCTTCTCGTGTGTTTTCCAAACTCATCAGGCATTATAGGTGAAGACTCAGAGCTGTTCTCTTGGCAAAAGGAGGTTGCAAAAAGTATTGAATAAAAGGGTGCTAATAATTGTGGGCAACATGTTTTGGAGAAAAACATTTATTTCATAATGTTATTTCCCCCCCTCACTTTCAATTCTTTTCCTTCAATGAAAGGTTAGATTTTTGCTAATTTTATAAATTAAAGATCAAAAGGATAAACAATACAGATTTATTTTTAGAGTCATCTTTGATCATATTTATGAAGGAGGCTAATAATTCTGGCCACAACTGTATCATAAACAGTTCCTTACCGCATGCTGCTATATATCTTCATCTAATCATTCTTTTTGTTTTCGCTCTTCTGATTGTTTTTTAGCTTTCTCTTTCTGCAAATTGTATAGTTCTATGGTGTATAGCGATATGACCCAGCATGCATAATACTATCAAAACACTAAATTCTTCACAAGAGATGAATAAAAAGGCACACAGGAAATAAAAACCTTGAAAAAAAGATATACAACCCCACCAAATCCTGACCAAATCACAGAGATGCCAATTCGCACCGGACTAATGGTAGGTCATTCGCAGGGGATTTTTTTACTTTACAAATTACAAATATAGTCTCAGCCTCAGACGGATTGTTGGATGAACGTCTGATGCATATGGTAAACTTAACTGGAAACAGTTAACGGTCAACAGTAAACAGTCTTTAACGGTCTGCCTAGAAACAAATGCCGTGATGCAAAACCCCCTCATGGAAGAAGAAAGCTGTCGTGTTTACAACTGTGACAATGAGCGTTTTCCAGGATCAACTAAATGCTGGATTTTCAAAAGTATGTAAAGTTTCAGTAAACTTGCACAACGTTCTTAAATGAATAATTTATTAGATACATGCTGGTCTGTTATTGTAGGGCCATCGACTTTACATTTTCACACCCCTAAACATGACATGGAACAAAACGAACTGTGATTGGCTGCGTTACATGTCAGTCGAAGGTCTGTCTACACAAGACTATTACAGACATGGCCGATTCGATCGTTATTAAGATCACAGACAATTTATTACAAATCTGATTTATTACAAATGACTAGAGGTCACCAGGTAGGCTAATTCCAAATTGTTCCAAACCTGTAAAAATATATTTTGTGAGGCAGCATTGACTTCCATAGTATGGAAAAAAAAAAATATATCATGGAAGTCAATGGTGCCCCACAACTGTTTGGTTACAAACATTTTTCAATATATCTTCCTTTGTGTTCAGCAGAAAAAAGAATGTTTGGAACAACTTGAGGGTGAGTAGTGAGTACATGACAGAATTTTAATTTTTGGGTAAACTATCCCTTTAGCTATAATGCTTTAGATATATTTATCATTTTTAGTTCAACTAATGTGGTTAACTGTTATGAAACCTTATTGTTAAGTGTTACATATGATGTTTATGTTATAATTATATACATTTATAATACAGTAAACTCTACAATAGAGAAATACCAAATGTTAAATGACAAATACAACATTCTTGTGGTGAATTGGATAGTACATTGAATAATAATAGTTAAAGGTGCTAAAGAGGATGTTTTGTTTTATACATTTTTGCAATATTACTTGAAACTGTCTTTACTAACTGATAAAAGACTATTTATTAGGTGCACTGAAAGGAATAATATTAATATACATCATCTGTGCACGAGGTAGGGCCTTAAAAACATCAGCCAATTGCGTAAACGATTGGCCCTCTGGCTTGTCAATCACTGCCGTGACGTTCCTTGTGAGAGACGAGCGCGGCTGCGCTCTCCAGTAACTTTCCACACTCTACAGGCGCCGCATGCAATGTTTTTGTTAGGAGACAGGAGTAACAACTGCAGATTATGAGTTACCTGCGGTGAGTCCGACATAATGAATACACTAATACAACACAGCGAATGCCGGTGGTACGAGTTTTGGGAGGCGTTCCTTCGAAGGAGGGGGGTTGTTCTTACGCATGTTCTTCATTTCAAAAACTCAGTAACAGTCTTTGGTTTCTCAGTCGACGAAAAGAACCTCTTTAGCACCTTTAATATTTATCCCTGATTAAATGCGAAGGCCAGTGAAAATGTTTCTAAAAGAAATGCAGAAAATGTAAAATTTTAATTTCCTTCCCATTCAGCTTTGAATCTGAATTTCAAATATTCCCCATTATGTTTGAAATAAAACTGAACTGAAATGTAAGTGTCACAAGGGTCATATGTTCCGTCACTGACCTTGACTTTTTGAGAAACGAAGGCAGCTAGATGAATTAAATCTGAATTCATTTGACTGTAGTTTCAAAGCATCTATCCAGAGTTAACAATAGCTTTGTCTGCAAATGAAAAATTGTCAAAGGTAATCAATTTTCAGCACAGGCCTGCCAAATCCACAGCTCAGCGCATAGCCATGTAATCATTTAATTTATGCTTGCAAAAACAAAAGACAAAGCTGCCCAACTTGAGCAAATTTCCATGTCAAAGGACAGGCATGCCAGTGAAGATCACCTCAGCCTGCTCATTAATCAGAATCATTTTCACAGGTGCACAGATACGAGCATCCAAACACAAATAAACATTGCAATGCTATTTGTTAACAGTCAGCACCTAGTATCTTCAATTGTAACGAATGGTGTTGAAAATATAGCTGAAATAAATCCATTTATCTGATCACAAAATGATAATTTAATGAAGCAGTACTGTAAGTACAGTATTGATGCACTATTCCACCCTTCTATAAACAAGCCTTTTTACAGTCACACTGCATTATTCAATATGTGCTCTTCTATTCTCCCCCAGCTGACTGAAGCCCTTAAAGCTTTTATACAATACAGCGACCTGCTTACATCAGTATAGTTTGCAGAAAGCATTACGTTCTCTGTATGACAAGGAGCATGGGAACACAGCCGGCATGGTACAACCGTCAATATTCAAATGGATTATGTTTGTTTTCATTTGCTGTTAAGAAATGGCAGCGTTGGCTTGAGCCCTGAGCTCTGTCACCTTTCCAATGTGAACAGCAGAAACAGGAATAATAGAACATTTATTAATATTACCATGAACTGCACAGACTCGAAAACAATATGCAAAATTGTTAACAGGACATAGGCTGAAAAGGAAAATTGTCAATTTTGGTTCTAAATGTCTCTTGAATTTCAATGTTTCATGCTCTCAGCAGCCAAAAATTCACTGCACACACAATATTTATCTCTGGGGCAAAATTAACCTGTATTTACTTAACCTGTATTTACTTTGTTCAAAGTTTGATGTCAAGATACCAACTCAAATACACTTTTTTGAGTATTTAAAACAGATTTTAATTTCAGACAAATATGAGTTGAGTTAGACACAGTGCCTTTGACATCAACAGCAAAATGGCACGGGAGGTGTTGCCTCCTGTTTTTAGTTCATATTGATTTTGCTATCTTAAAGGTAGGGTAGGCGATTTTTATGAACACCTTTTGTTAAACTGTTTGAAACTCACTTCACATCCTGATAGTAATCAATTATTGAAGTGATCTACATATTAAAACATATATCTTCTGTGGAAGTCTCAGAACCAAAAAAAAAATTTGCCCAGTCACTGAATTCGTTCCTACCTGCCTGTTAACAAGTATTCTGTGAGGCTATGCAGAGTTGTAGACAGACAGTCACAGAGCGCTGCAAACATACAGCAGCCGCCTTTTACAGTTCCTCCTGAACTAAAACAATGTATGCTGCGTTCACGCTACATTGTAACCATAATTACAAGATGGTAACCTGTGACATTCTACCCGGAGCGGTTCATGTCCTCAGACTCGGATTTATGCATTTCTGTCAACACTATCAATGCCGAAATGAATCTGCAGCAGTCAGGTGGTACAAGTAAGAGCTCCTTAAGATGTTTACGTTCATTATTATTGTAATGTTATGTGCTTCTAGACATGAGGTAGCATCTCATGATGCTTTACAGATTCTCCTGTGTAGTTTCATGTGTTTTGGAGACGCTATTGCTAACCTCTCCAAAATTGCCTACCCTATCTTTAAAGGGTTAGTTCACACAAAAATTGTAATTCTGTCATCAATTACTCACCCTCAAATCGTTCCATCGATCATGTCTCTTCAGAAGACTTGAATTAAACCACTCGATTCATGTGGATTTATTCTACAATGTCTTTATGGACATTCTGAACCATCGGAGCTTTGGGTGAATAGACTTTCAATGTTGGGACAGAAATCTCTCAGATTTCAATAAAAATATCTTTATTTGCGTCCTCAAGATAAACAAAAGTCTTACAGGATGGGAACAACATGAGAGCGAGGAATTGATGACAGAATTTTATGTTTTTTTCCCCAGTAACGGCAAGCTCTTGGGTTCAATTTCCTGGCAAAGCATGAGTTGATAAAATGTATACAATGAGTGCAATTTAAATCACTTTGAATAAAAGCATCTTCCTACTGCATAAATGTAACAAAAATAGACCTTTGACCATTTTGTATTGCTTTACGAACCACCAGTTGAGAACTGCTGCTCTATGAACCTCTAAAATGTGGCTGATGAAACTGTTGAAAGAGAAAACTGACTACACTCAGCTCTGAAAGAGATCAGCATTTGAATGTACTTGCTTTGATGTTTCATCATCAAAAGACATTATCAGATCAAAATTAAATTGATGTATCATGTTTTTGTACTGTATCTGCATGATCAGATGACATCTTCCTTTGTAGCATCTAAAAATTCAAAGCAGATGATTCAGATTCATCTCCCCCATTGCAACTTAACTGAGTCAAGACAGAAGTAAGTGTGTTTTTGGACTGTTAGCATAAAGAGAACTCATTTGTCTTCCTTTGAATACTTCATTTGGAAGATTCAAGTTTGTATTGGGTGACAAAGAAGCTCCTGAAGGTCACATTTATGTCTTCTAAGGAGGCAGGAAATCAAAGAGTGATTATTGAAGACTAAAGCTGGAATTGCCAACACCTGTCTCTGACTGCAGCTAGTGCAGTTGATCATGATGGATCTGTTAGGGAAGAAGTCTCTTAAGAAGAGGAAATGGAGGAATCCACCAGGGGTTGAATGGCTCAGTTGTGGAGAGCCGGCACTGCCCTGAGCTCTGAGGAGTGTAGAGGGGGATGGTGTGGGTCACTCCTGGAGTTAAAGGTCATTAGGAGTAACAGAACCTCCAGACGAGATTTATTTCTAGAAGATTTTTCCAAAGTCTGAGGTAGCCGTAATGTCAGGAGGGCAGAACAGCTCCTTGATGAAAGATGGATCCATTTTCTAAAGTATGAAATGTTGTCTTTAACTATTAAAAGAAACAGAAAGGAAACGTGTTCATTTGGACAATCAGATGTCCTCATCTACTGAAAGAGATCATGGTTGAGGATTTGCATAAGATCGTGTTTTGGCAGTGTTTTCAAGATCCATCATACAGGTTTTGAACAGTGTCAATAGTATCATTGTTAAACTATTATAGGATGTTTATTAACATTTTGAATTTTTATTTTTCTATTTTAATTTTAGTTAAAGTTTAAGTAATTTTGTTGTGTTTTTTTTTAAATCATTTTTATGGTTTTATTTTTCATTTTTATTTTTTTTAGTTAACGATAATAACCTTAGTTTTGAATGGCATGCCAGTAAATAAAAGATATGAATCATTTATATCAGCTAACTAAATGAGAGCCTTAATGAAGATCACAAAGCAATACGGTTGTCAATCTTAATTTTATTACTGTCATCAAAAACCGCTGATCACAAAATTATGTGCAAAATTGTACACCAGCCAGGCAGCAGGACACTGAAGTGGTGATGGAAAGGAAATAGGACGATGACAATGGCACTCAATCCATAAAAAACATCTCCTGTCCATTAATTGTGGCTGTAGACTGTCCATTCCGCAATTTGAGACCACAACCTCAGCTGAACTTTGAGACCTGATGGTTTATGCAACAATAAATGATTCTCCCTGTCTCTCGCTCACTCACCAGCCTGCATAATGCTCAGGTGGCCTGTATTAAAATATGGGACACGCCAACCACCGGTGCAGTCAGAAATCATGACTGATCGCTTCACTCTGTAAGGCATTATTTGCGGGACACCGCTGGAGTTATATCACTGACTTTATCTTTATTTAAATATTTTTGTGGGGTTTTTGCATGAGGACGTGTAATCTTCCAGTACAGAGAGAATGAAAACAGCTGGGCGGGGGTGAAGATGAGTACCATAAACGTGCCAGATGTCGCCCTGAGATTAGAACCTGAACACATCAATCATCAAGTACAACTGGGGATTTCAACCTTTAAAGTCCCAGGGACACCCCATACAGACTTTCAGTCAACTCAGGGTCCCAAATCATAAACACATTCACAGCATATCACAATGGTTCAAACAGTCACCTTAAATTGTAAGTTTAAAGCATTTATTACATTTTCTTTCACTGTTTGCAAGAGAAAATAAAATAGTCAGCAATGAAAAATGTCACTAACTCACAGCAATAATGCTTTCCTTAGTAAGTATCAATTTTCCTCCAGGTATCAGGCTGTTACAGCATACAGTAAATGCTTCGTGCATTATGTAAATCAAAGCATGGAAAGATTGGGGGTGGAAGAACATCTCGGTAAAAGTGAAACGAGGGGAAAGCTATTCAGTGCGAATTTACAATATGTTCCTAGAAGCCTACTTCCACAGTAGGTTTTTGTTTTTTCACAGTGAAATGAAGTTTAACATTAGAATAAAGTACAAAAAGTAAGAATACAGCGCAACCAACTGCATTCGTTACTATTACATAGGGTCAGTGTGTGAATTATTCAATGACTTTCAGGGGTTACTTCTTTTTAAAGAAAATCTCTCAGTAATCTGCTTTGTTTCGCACTTCTGAATTGTATAACGGCGTCCCCGTAGGCTACGTACAATTAATCAAATTTATTTTTTTAAATGTGTATAAAAGACAACAAATAATGTGTAGGTTTTGTCAATGTATTGTAAAGGAAAGTGAATGAGCAGTTTACTGTTGTCATGGTTACCTTCTCACGATGATTTCAGTTCATGAATGTCTATAGCCCACTCTGACGAACTTGTAATCTAACTTTTGTGGTTACTAAAATGTACAAAAAATGAAATGTAATTGTTAAAGGAATATACTTTGGAACTCTTCCAACTTCATTTAGTGAAGTTCAAACCTTATTTATGAGGGTCAAATTCGCTAGAAAGAGATTTTTAAAAAAAAATAAATAAACAAAATGGTAAATGACTCAATTGTCCCACAATGCAACACTACTGGTAATTATTTAGCCGAGAGAGAGAGAGAGAGAGAGAGAGAGAGAGAGAGAGAGAGAGATGGTCCCTTGGTTAAGGTATGTCTCGGTTCATCTTAAAAAAAAAAAAAAAAAAAAAAGCCAAATGTGTGCCTCTTTTCAGACTTACGAATTATAAATATGTAATCATGAGATTTGACTATGAAATAATAAATATGGTCAGGGTTAAAGTCAATAGCTCTTGGCACTACTGCGTTCAGCCTCATTTATTCCTCAGCGTCAGAATGTTCAAACGTCCTGCTGTTTCACAATGCACCGTATGAAAAATGACATTCACCCAGTGTCTGTGCTCTTACCCAGCCAACACTACCCCAAAGTACCGTGGCTGAAGCCTCGATATTCTCGGGGAATCCAAACTAAGCGGCGTCTCGCATAAAACGGACAAACTTGATCTAAGTAAATATGAAAGATGTCTCAATATGTGCGTGCACCGGTTTCTGAGGAGAATATGTGTGTGCGGAATTCGAAACGCTGTGCAGAATTACTGTTTTCTACTATAAAGCGCATAAAACACAAACACAACAATTACTTACCAACAGCTACTTGCAGTAGATCAGCGCACAAGAGAAAATACAAAGACAGGACGGTCATCTTTCCCATATTTTGCAATAAATCCCAAACTCCATTTGCGTTTACATGCTCTCCGGCAGCTCGCCGCGTATTTCCCACCATTCCAAAGGGATGCGATTCCACAAACTGGTCATGATACTGTCCAAGTGTCGGAGGGAAGATGGAAGTTTAAAACAAATGCGCACTTCGAAGGATGTAAGGTTGTTGAAGATTGCGTAAAGATTATTAAAAGCGTTGCATTGTGAAATAGTCTCCTCGCGAAGGCTGCAACCAACGTTTACGCACAGACGAGGATTAAAAAATAGATATGGATTTGGATGAAAATCTCTCTCTCTCTCTCTCTCTCTCACTCTCTGTCTCCCTCCCTCCCTCTAGAAGCAGACACGAACACAGTCACTCGTGATCACTCGCTTTTTATTTCACACAATTTTCCTTAATCCTACTCTGGCTCCAAACCCTTCCCCTCTAATTCTGTCCACTAAGCCGATTTATTCGTGCTGGATTTTTCCCTACGCTGAAAAGGTTTTGAAAGATCATTATAGGCATATACGTTGTGAGATGCCTTACCCTGCATTAACTGCACAGAACCTGGAAAGATCAAGCGCTGGAAATGTTTCTACGAACAGCGTCACCTAGGGTATCTGCAAATGAACCCCACTCAGCTTCAGTGAGTTTTCATGTTTTAGTAAGTTTTCGTTCAGGCGGGACAATAGGGATGTCTGTGAAGATAAATAAGATAAATTCATTTAAAAATCTAGGTCAAAATATACGTCAGATTATTAGAAATGTAGTCTTTGCATTCGTGTGGGTTTCATTTTTTAAAAAGTATGTTCTATACAAAGATTTTGATTCAATGACTCTGAAAATGGTAGAAACTTCATGTAAAAGTACTAAAATACACATATCTCAAACATAATTTTTAAGATAATCTCTCTCTCTGCAGTACTGAAAGACATTTGGTTCTCACGATTCTGGTCACATGACAACAAAAAATATTAAGTGTCATTCATTCATTCATTCATTCATTCATTCATTCATATAATAATATATTTAGCCCCAAACAAATTGATGGCTAATTAATTGAATCACAATGTAAAATCTGCACTTTATTTAAAGGGTTAGTTTACCCAAAAATGAAAATTATCCCATGATTTACTGGCACTCAAGCCATAGGTGGACATGACTATCTTCTTTCAGACGAACACAATTGGAGATATTGGAGATAATCCATAAGGCTCCAAGGGGGTTAATAAAGGCCTTCTGAAATGAAGCGATAGGTTTTTGTAAGTAAAATATTTATACTTTATATAGTAAAATAACTAGCTTCTGGCAGACGGCTGTACGCATCGATTTGAGGCAGAAGAGTGAATTATTCGAATCAAATCAAATCGACTTGTGCAGTATGCATACGGTCGTCAGGCGGAAGCTATTTATTTTAGATTATAAAGTTTTAAATATGGATATTTTTCTTACAAAACCCATCGCTTCAGAAGGGTGGGTAAATCATGGGATAATTTTCAGTTTTGGGTGAACTATCCTTTTAAACCTAAAAGGTTATCTTTGGTGTTAAAGGGTTAGTTCACCCCGATTCATTTGTGCTCCGATGCTTCCTGAAGCAGTGTTTTGAAATCGGCCATCACTAAATAAAGCCTTATTTTGGTTTTTTTTGGCACTCCAAAAATATTCTCGTCGCTTTATCATATTAATATTGAACCACTGTACTCACATGAACTGATTTAAATATGTTTTTAGTACCTTTATGGATCTTGAGAGAGGAAATGTCATTGCTGTCAATGAAGGCCTCATGGAGCCATCGGATTTCAACTAAAATATCTTCATTTGTGTTCCGAAGATGAACGAAGGTTTTACGGGTGTGGAACGGAATGAGGGTGAGTAATACATGACAGAATTTTCATTTTTGGGTGAACTAACCCTTTAATGTTCCCGCTTTTGACAATCATAGTTGATATATTAGAAGTGGCATCTCAGGTAGCCAATCAAATTTTAGGGCTGCCTATAGGGGCACCATCTGGACACGCCCCTGGATGATAATGCCATTATCATAAAAATAATGAGAAATATTTTATTGGCTTCATAAAATTATACAACATTGCATGCTGACAAAGGATAATTTAAGATAATTTAACAGGCATTGCAATGCGTGTTGATAGAAAAATAGATTAGTGTGCCAAGCGTATAGTTTAGTCATTGTAAAGGTTAATGTGGCCATATGGGTCTTTACCATGAATGAGGCAGTTTTGGTGCGCTCCCACACATTGCATACATTCTAGCACTTTACCTGCGCCCGAGAGTACATTAATGAAATGCTAATCTTGCCTCCGACAACACCCACAAGGAAGGAGGGAAGCAAGGATGAGAATATTATGCAATACTCTGGGGTCAAGACCTCGTTGCAGGCGCTCTGAAATTCAATCAAAGGCACAAATTAGAAAATATATTTCTGAACTCTCCAACAGAACCTGCCACAAGTGCTAATTAAAGAAATGTGGGTGTACTCGCATATACCTGAGGCAGTTTAAGGTCTTCCTGTTGTTGAACTCCATTGTGCCAAACACTTTGTATTCACCTACACCTACATCGCAGATGGCAAGTTGTTGCGCAATCCTAATGGGAGTCTGGGACGCTCAGAAAAAATATATATTGTATAGCCTGCATTTGGCACATTTGAATGCGTATTTGTTTTTATGTGCTGAAGAAACTTAAAAAGAGAATGACAAAGCCATACAGCAATACCTGACTGACTCTCACACTTGCAAACGCTCCTACTGAATTTTTATTAGCTGAGCTGCGCCAGACAGAGCTTGGTGTCAGTTGGATACTCTCTGCCCTGCTTAGTCCTTCCTCCGAGCACACGTGCTCGCGGAGTCATGACAAGACCCTTGGTAAAGCTCTCTGATGATTTATGAGACGGCGGTGCTGTGACGTAAGAGAATGAACAGACGGGAGGAAAGGAAAAACAAAATGTAAGGCCTCATAAATGGTCAAAGACAGCACGTCTCTAGAGCACGCAAGAACTCTGCTCAAGATGAAGAGGCTGCGGAGCTTCTGGTGTGAGTAGTGCTGGCGTCTGGGCAGGGACCTACAATACTAATGCGATATCGTACATCTCTAGAGGGCAGTGTCAACAACAATTTATTGAAGCAACACAGCTCAACATGTTCCTGTCCATATGGCATCTGCCCCTTGGACACTGACAGACCTCTTGAGAAGAAATCGCACCTTTTCCAGTTGTCACGAGTGGTCTGATTTTGGTCTCTTTTGTCCTGTAGATGTTAAAGCTATAGTTCACCTAAAACCTAAGTTTACTCTCCCTCATGTCATTCCAAACCCTTAAGACTTTGGTTAATCTTTGACATGCAATTTAAGAAATTTTTAATGAAACCTTGAATAGATCCAAAAATGTTATGAAGGTAAATTAAATGAATCCATATGAATCAAGCGGTTTAATCCAAGTCTAGTGAAGAGATACGATCACTTAAAGGGTTAGTTCAACCAAAAATTCTGTCATTTATTACTCACCCTCATGTCGCTCCAAACCCGTAAGACCTTCGTACATCTTCGGAACACAAATTAAGATATTTTTTGATGAAATCCGTGAGCTATGTGGGGGAAATTTTGAGTTTCTGTATAATTTCCATATGATTTTACTTATATGCTTATGGTTAAATGATTTTGTTTTTCTCAGAAGTGCTTAAGTATGCATTTTTTGGGTGACAAGTATAAAAACACTGAAGTGGTAAACATGTTCCTAATATGGTAAAAGGACAGAGGCTTCTTTGTTTGTTCGTTTGACCTTTCTTGCAAGAAATATAACTTTCGAAAGACAATTGGATGTGTTTATCTCTTATGCAGTAAGAGTCAGTTGATTTTTTGCCACAACAATTTGGTGTCAGAAGGTGGGATTCCTTGGATGTGCCTTTTGGACACAAGAGTGGACGTTGACTGGTCACCCTGGACTTAGTAGCCTCAGCCCTACCCCGAATAGATTGAGGGATGAGGGGGTGACCGCCAGGGTCCAGAAGGGGACACCACTGGAATCAGTAAACGAACCCAGGTGGCATCACGACTCTCTGGTAAAAGATAAATCAAAATTTTATGGGGAATTGTGTGATTAAATTTTGTGATTAAATGTGATTAGGTTAAAATTTGGAAAATACGGGACAAACCATATTGGTTGGTCTGGCTGACTCTGTGATCGTGGTCAAGGGATTTCTAAGGGGAATTGAGATCACGAGGGCGGCCGCAGCAGAGTTATTTCTGAAAGGGAAATTCAGGCTGCGTTACACAGCTAAAGGCAATTTTTTTGGATTCAGGGGAATCCATCTGTAGTCGGGACTGCCGAGAAAATTTGTGGGTTCAGGGGAACCCTGAAATTGAGGCTGTGTGACGCAGTTTGAACAAAACTTTTTGGGCAAAGGCAACGTAATCAAGACGTTCCCGGAAATTGAATAATTTGATCCAAATTGAGGCTGTGTGACACAGTTTAGACGTTTTAAGCTGTACAATAGAGCCAGGGGGCTCTGGAGCGCCAGGGGGTGCTCAGCCTGTCTGATTTTAGGTGAAAAGTCGGATCTTTTATTTCTTGCAAGAAATAAAACTTGTGAAAGATAATTGGACGTAATTTATCTCTTATGCAGTAACTCCTGCAGGTCATTAGACATGGCAGAGGATAATTCCAAGGCAAGGTGGTGGCTAATTGAAGACCACTTTTGCAGATATGCATTTTTACCTTAGTGAAGCATTGTAATAGATGTAGTGATTAGTTATCAATGAATGATAAACGGGTAAATTGTGGGGGAAATTTTGAGTTTCTGTATAATTTCCATATGATTTTACTTATATGCTTATGGATAAATTATTTTGTTTTTCTCAGAAGTGCTTAATTATGCATTTTTTTTGGGTGACAAGTGGAAAAACACTGAAGTGGTAAACATGTTCCTAATATGGTAACAGGACAGAGGCTTCGGCCTTGGAGGTCAGAGATATAAAAGTGAGGGGAAGCTTTCATTCTTTGTCTTACACTCTGTAGCTACTTGTGTTTTTGTTGACTGTTTGACCTTTCTTGCAAGAAATAAAACTAAAAAAAAAAAAAAAAAAAGACAACTGGACATGATTTATATCTTATGCAGTAAAAGTCAGAGTTGATTTTTTGCCACAACAGTTATCTGGCCTCCGGTAGACTGCAACACAATTACCACTTTCAAGGGCCAGTAAGGTAGTAAAGACATTGTTAAAACAGTCAATGTGACTACAGTGGTTCAACCTTAAAGGTGCCCTAGAACGCATTTTCACAAGATGTAATATAAGTCTAAGGTGTCCCCTGAATGTGTCTGTGAAGTTTCAGCTCAAAATACCCCATAGATTTTTTTTTTATTCAGTTTTTTTAACTGCCTATTTTGGGGCATCATTATAAATGTGTCGATCCAGCGCGTGACCCCTTTAAATGCTCGTGCTCCCCGCCCCCAAGCTCGTGACTCTATAATACATTGCAAAGTTCACACAGCTAATATAACCCTCAAAATGGATCTTTATAAAGTGTTTGTCATGCAGCATATCCGATTATGTAAGTATGGTGTTTATTTGGATGTTTACATTTGATTCTGAATGAGTGTGATAGTAGCCTATGTGTGGCTAAAGCTAACATTACACACTGTTGGAGAGATTTATAAAGAATGAATTTGTGTTTATGAATTATACAGACTGCAAAAACTGTTTAAAAATGAAAATAATGACATGACTCTGATCTCCATGAATACAGTAAGAAACGATGGTAGCTTTAATCACATTTAACAGTACATTAGCAACATGCTAACGAAACATTTACAATTTACAAATATCACTAAAAATATCATGTTATCATGGATCATGTCAGTTATTATTGCTCCATCTGCCATTTTCGCTATTGTCCTTGCTTGCTTATCTGCATAAAGTCTGTTGAGTTAATACTGGCTTGTCTAATGTCTTGAACATGGGCTGGCATATGCAAATATTGGGGGCGTACATATTAATGATCCAGACTGTTGCGTAACAGTCGGTGTTATGTTGAGATTCGTCTGTTCTTAAGAGGTCTTTTGCACAAATCAAATTACATAAGAAGGAGGAAAAAATGGTGTTTGAGACTCACTGTATGTCATTTCCATGTACTGAACTCTAATTATTCAACTATGCAGAGGTAAATTCAATTTTCAATTCTAGGGCACCTTTAATGTTATGAAGCGACAAGAATACTTTTTGTGCACAAAAAAAACACAAAATTAACGACTATATTTAACAATTTCTTCTCTTCCATGTCAGTCTCTTATGCAATTGATGTAGTAAACACAGTGCAGCGCTTCCGGGTTCTACGTCAGAATGCCAGCTCGTCTAAAAAATGATCAAAAAACTCTTTAAGTCAAAGTTAAGAGTAGGCTCTTGGTTTGATAAACCCTAAATGGTATTTGCATTCTGATTGGTGGTCTGACAGACAGCTGGGGAGAGTTCCTTGGACAAAAAGAGACTGACATGCAGGCTAAAGAACAAATCCCATTTTCTTCCACTTACATTTTTCTCATCCTTTTTTTGAACACTCGACACTTGCTGTCCTCTCCGCTGCCTGGAGTTAACTCAGCAGGCAGGGAAAAGAGGGCCGGACAGATGAAATTTCCGATTCTCATTGACATCAGTAAACATTCTCTTAGCGTACGAGATACATTTCCATCAGCTGTCGTTCTTGGTGCCTGGAGTCTTTTATCACACTTAGCTAGACTTGCAGTTTAAGCTGCAAAATTCAGTGAAGGAAAGCTCATGTGGTAGTCCTATTCAAAGTTGCTGTCAAAACAAAACGTATCTGAATTCTTCTTGGTTACTTTATTTGCATTTTAGGATGACTCATTTTTGATCGTCACTCATGCGTATTATGTGTAAAGACACGGAATCTGAAATGCTCTGAAACAAACTAGTACCGCCACAGAATAGAATAGAATAGAATAGAATAGAATAGACACTAATAAGACCAAATGCATCAGGTGTGTGAAAATTTTTCATTCTTTCAACTGTCTGGAGAATATTATTCTTATAAGAACATTGCTTACACACAATTCAAGCCACAATATAGAAACTATCATGAAAATACATCTTACTCTTTTTACACATTTCTCCAGTAGCGGTATTAACAATAAATGGCATTTAGCCATTGGCACACGCCGCTATGCTTAAACTTGTTACGTGCTGATGGATTGCGTCATGTACCACTGATAATATTGCAGAACATGTCGCTGTATGTTGTGGCACCTCCAAAAGTGACTGACAGAGGAGTTTAGCAGCTATACTGACATAATTGTGAGACAAAATTCTGAATAAATAGACTAATTTAGTTCTTTTTTTTAATTAAAAATCAAAAATGTAAAAATCAGTCATATTTTTTAAACATGTAGTCAGTTGGTGGCACGTCTGTATTTGAGTGGCATGTGCCACTGAATGTTATGCAATACCAGTGCTACTGTATGTTGTTGATCACGCAAACTGCCCATTCTAGGAAACACATGGAATAAATTTATCATGGTCACTACGAACACCTCATTAACGGTCACTTCCGTTTCTGTAAACCTTTATTTTTGCATGATGCTGCATCATGCACGGCCGATAGGTGTCATTATACAGTGCCTGTAGAAAGTCATCATACCCTGTGAAAAATACTTTACCTTTTGTCACATTACACCCTGGAAAATAAATTAAGTCTAATTTTTTTGAGCTGTATGTATGTATTTTAACCCTCATCATAAAAGTGAAAATAACATTTTAAAACATTCTCAAGGATTATTAAATATTAAAAAACTAGAATAATAGGGTTGGAAAAGTCACCAGTCCCATGATTTAATACTTTGTAGAGCCTCCTTTTGCTTTAATTACAGCCATTAATCTTTTTTTGGATATGTCTGTACTAGCTTTGCACACCTACATTGGGGAATATTTGCCCATTCTTCCTTGCAGAATTGCTCAAGTTCAGTCAAATTTCATGGTGAGCGGCGACGGACTGCTCAAGTTCATCCACAGATTTTCGGATTTAAGTCAAGGCTCTGACTTGGCCACTCAAGGACATTCAACTTCCTATACTTAAGCCATTGCGTTGTTCTTTTGGCTGCATGTTTAGGATTGTTGTCATGTTGGAAGGTGAATGACCTGTCCATCGTCAGCTGTCTAGCAGAGGGACACAGGTTTTCCTCAAGAATTTGGATGTACTTGGCAGCATCCATTTTCCCTTCAATGCTGACCAATCGCCCAGTCCCCACTGAAGAGAAACACCCCCACAACATTATGCTGCCACCACCATGCTTCACAGTATGTATGGTGTGTTTTGGCTGGTGTGCTGTGTTTGCTTTTCCGCCAAACATAGCATTTGGAGCATTTTACATCATGAAAATTAAGCCTATTTTATATTAAGCCTATTTTTTTATTACAGTCACAGGCAATGAGAATTTTTGGATGGATGGATTGATGGAGGGATGGCATACATATACATGTGTGTGTGTACTGATTCACCTAGCAATACAGAAAAAAACCCCCAAAGAATTAGAATATTATATATATATATATATATATATATATATATATATATATATATATATAAAACTACTACTTTTTAGTGTTAAATGGAATAACTGTGTCTACAGTGCAAACACCTAACAAACAAACATCTTTCATACTATTAACAGAACTTACTTCAACCCTTAGGCATTCAAAAAAATTCTGGCCGTCTCACTCCATACAGTAAATGTTTGTTTTGCTTGTTTCAAACTCAAGTTCTGTTAATTGAAATGTGCTGTAGGGAGGAGCACAACCTCAATCCGAACAAGCTGCTGCAGATCTAAACTGTGGTTCTTACAGAGCCTTACATAGCTTGAGAGCTAAAGCCCAGACCTCATACAGGAGAAGCAGGATCATCCAAGTGTGGAGGAACCTGCTTAAGGATTCCCTCATGCTACTCACAGGACGCCTATTGAACTTCCTTAGCTTGCAAACAAGGGCTGTCACAGCATCAGTCAACCAGAACATGTCTCACAGAAAACAAGCCTAACAAACAAACACATAATCTAATATGCAAATGAGGCCTTTCCAGCAGCCCTAATGCTCCTGCATCATTCAACAAGGATATTCCTGTGAGAAAACTATAAATCTGAGCATGCCATCACAAATGACTTATTGTCTGTAAAAGATTTTGTAGAGTGGGGGAAATATGGCACTTAAAACACATTATATGATATGTATAAAGTTGTGCAACCTAATAAAATAAGTGGGGGAAAAAACAGATGTTTCAGTCAATTGTTTTACTTAAGATAACATAGCGTATACACTTGTCCAGGTGTTCCTCTCCATAGATGTCCAGAAAGTTAAGCCCCTCTCTATGTTAGTCAAAGCCACAGCTCCGAGACTACTATTAAACTAAAACAACACCGAGCTGACTTAAACTGAGTAATACACTATTATCTACTATAGAGCTGCTTTACAGTTGAATTGCTTCATAACTAAAAACATATTTAAATCAGTTCATGTGAGTACATTGGTTCTACCTTAAAGGTGCCCTCGAATGAAAAATTGAATTTATCTTGGCATAGTTAAATAACAAGAGTTCAGTACATGGAAATGACATACAGTGAGTCTCAAACTCCATTGTTTCCTCCTTCTTATATAAATCTCATTTGTTTAAAAGACCTCCGAAGAACAGGCGAATCTCAACATAACACCGACTGTTACGTAACAGTCGGGGTGTACGCCCCCAATATTTGCATATGACAGCCCATGTTTCCAACATTATGAAAGGCATTAGACAAGGGCAGCCAGTATTAACGTCTGGATGTGCACAACCAAATCATCAGACTAGGTAAGCAAGCAAGAACAATAGCGAAAAATGGCAGATGGAGCAATAATAACTGACATGATCCATGATAACATGATATTTTTAGTGATATTTGTAAACTGTCTTTCTAAATGTTTCGGTAGCATGTTGCTAATGTACTGTTAAATGTGGTTAAAGTTACCATCGGTTATTACTGTATTCACGGAGACGAGAGAGCCGTCGCTATTTTCATTTTTAAACACTTGCAGTCTCTATAATGCATAAACACAACTCCATTCTTTATAAATCTCTCCAACAGTGTAGTATTAGCCGTTAGCCACGGAGCACTATCAAACTCATTCAAAATCAGAAGTAAACAATATAACAGTATAAAATACTCACATAATCCGACGCATGCATGCCGCATGCATGATGAACACTTTGTAAAGATCCATTTTGAGGGTTATATTAGCTGTGTAAACTTTGTTAAGGCACTGTTTAAGGCAAGCGCGAGCTCTGTGGGCGGAGAGCACGGGATTTAAAGGGGCCGCAGCATAAAATCGGCGCGTTTATAATGATGCCCCAAAATAGGCAGTTAAAAAAATTAATAAAAAAATATCTATGGAGTATTTTGAGCTGAAACTTCACAGACACATTCAGGGGACACCTTAGACTTATATTACATCTTTTAAAAACATAATCTAGGGCACCTTTAATATTATAAAGCGATGAGAATATTTTTTGTGTGCCAAAAAAAACACGACTTTTTACCAATATCAATAGTGATGGCCGATTTCAAAACACTGCTTCAGAGCAATATGAATCTTTTGAGTCGAATCAGTGATTCGGATCTCCTATCAAACAGCTAAACTGCTGAAATCACGTGACCTTGGCGCTCCGATTCACTGATTCGATTCGTAAAGCTCCGAAGCTTCATGAAGCAGTGTTATGAAATCGGCCATCACTAGATATTGTCAAAAAGTCGTTATTTAGTTTATTTGGTGCACACAAAATATTCTCATCACTTTATAATATTAAGGTAGAACCAATGTACTCGCATGAACCGATTTAAATATGTTTTTAGTACCTTTATGGATCTTGAGAGAGGAAGTACCATTGCTGTCTATGCAGGCCTCGCTGAGCCATCGGATTTAATCAAAAATATTTTAATTTGTGTTCCGAAGATAACAAAGGTCTTAGGGGTGTAGAACGACATGAGGGTGAATAATTAATGACATTATTTTCATTTTTGGGTGAACTAACCCTTTAAAGGTGCCCAAGAACGTTCTTTCACAAGATGTAATATAAGTCTAAGGTGTCTCCTGAATGTGTCTGTGAAGTTTCAGCTCAAAATACCCTATAGATTTTTTTAAATAAATTTTTTTAACTGCCTATTTTGGGGCATTTTGGGGCATCATTAACAATGCACTGATTTACACTAGGCGCTGCCCCCTTAAATCGCGTGCTCCCTGCCACACCAGCTGTCGACTATATTACAGCGCATTTACAAAGTTCACACAGCTAATATAACCCTCAAATGGATCTTTACAAGATGTTCGTCATGCATGCTGCATGCATGCTTCGAATTATGTGAGTAAAGTATTTATTTGGATGTTAATGTTTTATTCTTAGTGAATTTGAGGCTGTGCTCCATGGCTAACGGCTAATGCTACACTGTTGGAGAGATTTATAAAGAATGAAGTTGTGTTTATGCATTATACAGACTGCAAGTGTTTAAAAAATGAAAATAGCGACGGCTCTTGTCTCCGTGAATACAGTAAGAAACGATGGTAACTTTAACCTCATTTAACAGTATATTAGCAACATGCTAACGAAACGTTTAGAAAGACAATTTACAAATATCAGTAAAAATATCATGCTATCATGGGTTATGTCAGTTATTATTGCTCCATCTGCCATTTTTCGCTGTTGTTCTTGTTTACCTAGTCTGATGATTCGGCTGTGTGCAGCTCCAGATGTTAACTGGCTACCCTTGTCTAATGCCTTTTATAATGTTGGGAACATCATGGGCTGGCATTATGCAAATATTGGGGCGTACACCCCAACTGTTACGTAACAGTCGGTGTTATGTTGAGATTCGCCTGTTCTTCGGAGGTCGTGTGAGAACAAATGAGATTTATATAAGAAGGAGGAAACAATGGAGTTTGAGACTCACTGTATGTCTTTTCCATGTACTGAACTCTTGTTATTTAACTATGCCAAGGTAAATTAAATTTTTGAATCAAGGGCACCTTTAAGTGCGAATGATTTGTTTAGACCTCAAATATGCAATTTATATATAAACATAGCGCCTATTTGAACATTTTTGGAGATGTGAGCTATACACATATATAAAGTTTTCCAACCTAATAAAATAAGTAGAAATTTGATTTTCGTTTTACTCACTATAATATAACATATATGTGACACCTATCCAGGTGTACCTCTGCCTACTGTATAAATCGAGGAAGTTAAGCCCCTCTCTATTTCTTCATGTTAGTCAAAGCCATAGCTCCAAGACTTTCCTATTGAGCAAATGCTGGTTTTCAAAGAGATTATAGCAAGTATCTGTCAGGGGCAGAATTGCATGGATAATATGCATGTGGAAGGCAGGCTTGTAACAGCGCCAGCAGGAAAAATGTTGCAGCAAGTCCGCACTATCACTCCAGATTAGGAGTAACTTCGGAAAATGGGACGTTTCCCAGCTCCAGGGTGTGACCAGGTTGAGCCGGCTACAGCAGCGGTGAGGTTGCAACAATTTACATCATGCAGACATCCATCTACCACGCAGAATACTGTTCCGATTGATGACACAGCTTTTAAATCCCAATAAACTGAATGCGTGATGGATGGATCACTGTATATTCTCAACACGTAGTTTTGCAATTACGCATTTGCAGGTGACCCAAATAAAACACAGGCATACTTATGCAATAATATTCAAACCTCCTGTCAAACTTTGTATTAATTAAATTACATTTTTGTCTCAAATTAACTGATATTTTGGCAGACCACCCAAGATCAAACAAGACCTAACAGGCTACAGAACTGACCAATTGGTGCAAACACAACAAAATTAAAAATGCCATTAAGGTTTGAATCTCTGAATTAAATGAACTGCATTATTGCCTGAGTCACGATGAGAAAATATTGCTTGCCACTATGCCAACATCCATTATGGTAATATCTGTGAATAATATTTCTAAGATAACAAGGCAAATTAAACAAAACGGACATAAACTGAAGATTTAAAGTGAGCTAAATAATAAACCATAATATATGTGTGCAACACAACCTACCGCCCATAACATTAAATCATTGCCATTTTATAAACTCTAACAACAGGATGTCTGAATAGCTTACATGCTAGACCACATATTCTCCTAAACAGGAAAGTAATGAAAGTAATATTTTGTCATGACGTTGCCTTACAAGCTTCATTGGAACGGTATATTTACTGGCTGTTTACTGTTATTACTCCTCGTAGAAGCTTCGGTCAGACAGAAAGGCGCTAACTGGCCATTCACCAAGAGATTCAAGTTGCTTTTAACATAATTTACTAGCTGCCACAGTCGATTAGTACAGCTCTACTGCCGAAAGTTGTGTGAGGGATGTTATGAAGATTATTCAGGATAATAGCAGGGAAGAGTGAAAATGTGGGCAGAAAATGGCATGCAGATTTATGTATATTTGAAGAAAAGCGAGATCACATAAGGCCGTATTTTTTAAATATCACACTGATAATCCACATAGTTTCCACATACAGTAAAAAATAAAATAGGGAAAAGTATAAAATAAGAAATATTCACATTCTGAGATTATAAAATCACACTGTAAGATATAAAGTCACCGTCACTTTATGATATAAAGTGAGAATTATGAGAAAGTCAAAATTGCATTACCCTTTTTTCTCTATCAGAGACCGACTTCAGTATAATTCAGCTTTCCAACTGTTCAGTCTTTTTATTTTCTGATAAAAATTTCTAAAATGTTTAAGGGCAAGTTTGATGAGAGAGAAGATCCTTTGAGAAATTATACTGTACAATACTTACAAAAGCACAGCTTGAACCAAACCCGAGGGCCCTTTTTTTAATATGTGTTATCTCCCTCTGGACTGGGCAACGTCTATTTTTTATTTTTATCTTTATTTTATATTTGTTCCAGGTATCTTGGCAGGAATACAGCATGGTGGCCACATTCCATTAAAAAATATTATTTTACAGCCAATCCATTTTGCACCAGAAAACACAGTTTTGCACGCTAATGAAAGCTAGCTTCCAAACACTTTTTTCTTAAAGCTTTAAAAGTTGAGCTTTTATTCTTTTCTTTTTTTTTTTCCCTGAACCCACCTGGAATCAGAAGATGCACACTGGAAACACCATTGGACACTCGTAAATCTTTTCAATGGTTTACAATAATGGCAAAAACTAAAGTATAGTGCAATGCTATGCAGAATGCTGAGTTATGGGGACGCCTCAAGTTCAGATAGCCTTTTTCCCCTTTCTATGAGTGCTTTGCCTGCGTCAGATCTAGCTGACTTTGATCTCTCTCTCTTTCTTGCTCTCACTTTCTGTCATCATAACTGTATTAGTGCGCTTGCCATTTTCTCCCCTGTATTCTATCAGGCTCCCTTCACTGCAGGGAACAGACCTTGTCACCCAGTTCTTCTCCATTTTATGTTAATAGAAAGCAATAACAGCATATGAATGTGTGCAGTGGCCTGCAACACCATTAATCCAAAAAAAAAAGAAAGTTTGTTCTGCAAATTCAGCATGCTTCTTTAATTTTCCACTACTGACAAATTGAGATAATGGCAAACCATGCAGTATGGGCCTAAAGCTTATTTTCACATTAAATTGGAGTTCTTCTTATGGAGTGTTATTTGAACAGAAATTAAATATCGATGAGAAGTAAAACAACAGTTGCATTGCGTTTGGCACAACAAAGAAAAGTCAGTCAAGATGCACCAAGCTAGGTTTTACATTACTGTATGTGTATTATTTCAGGGGTATTGAAGTAAAGCGTACATCTAACTCACTTTTTATGCCATGTATCTCCCTGGATAAGATGGATTTAAAGTAGTATATATGTAAATCCCCTATACTATATTTCTGTGCTGAGTCAGGAAAAAACATGTCCTTTTGTACTGGTTTAGGAATACGATCACAAACTGTGCCTGACAGCAATTAAGCAAAACTGCAAAACTCATTCAGATCAGCATCCTACAGAGATACAACACAGATATTCATAAGGATGTTTGCTGTTCTCCTCCTTTCAACAGCTTTCTATCTTAATGTCAAGCAGTTGGAAGCCTAGTTTCACTGCTCACCTCATAACCATTTCAGCTCTTTGAAGCCAAGACAGAAAATAGCTCAAAATGGCTCCGTATCATAAAGCATTAATTTGATCATCCAATACAGCTTCCTCTTCTCGAGGGTAATTTAGGTAAGAGATTTTCATGTTTTCTTGTTTGCTAGCCACTGCCAATTTTCCCGAGGACCTTTCAAACGGTCAACTACGAAATACGCCTCCATCCTTCAGAGGATTGTTTTCGGCTGATGCATAACAGAGCACAATACTGTGAAATGTTCAGGTTTTGTGCCTAAAGAAGAATCAGCAGCAGTTTAATTGACTTTCAAAACAGGTATTGTGTCTATTGACAGAATACATTAATTCCCGAATATACATGAAGCATTTTAGATAAACAACACAACTGTCAGTCTTCTTATCTGAGCCACACATGATTGTACCAAGGAGAAGAGGATAGTAAATCTACCTACAGACTGTCTTGTTACAGCTTGAGGGCTAAAGGGACAGATGATTTGCTTAAACCGAACAGTTGGCTCTGAGAGGTGTCATGTCAGCACTGCACCAAATAAAGAGTCAAATTAGACTCAAACAAGAAGAAATAAACAGAATAGCAGCATCAAATCCCAAATGTGGTGCAATCTCACCAGTTCCTCAACACAGAACAGGACACTCTTAAAAATAAAGGTTCTTCATTGCCAATTATGGTACCACGAATAACTTTCAACATTCATGGAAGCTTTCGATTGCACAAATGTTTTTTTTATAGTGGAAAAAGAGTTCTTTAGATAATCAAAATGTTCTTCACACTAAGAGAACAATATTTCTTTTAAAGACCCCCTGTGGTGAAAATCAAGTTTTTAATGTTTATATATCTATGTGGTGTTTTTAATATTCTTTAAGACAAACCATGTGCAAATTCATATTTCAACACTATTGCTGAGTATTTTCTCCTTAAAACTGCAGTGAAAAAAGACAGTCTCAAACATGCGGTTTAAAATCGCTGGTGTTTCTGACGTCACAAACTACCTTGTAACCAATCACGTGAACGTGCCTGCGGCTTTAGCATATCATTAACAGTGAACTAGCAGGGGAGTCTCGAGAGAAGCCAGGTTATTCCAATATATTTTTCTGTTGATATGAAAAGTCGTGTAGATTTAGCAATATGGCGGGTGTATGATGTATATTACGATGTTATGATGAACTCTATGTCTTTCACCACTGACGTTCTGAAATGTCAAAGCATTTGTAAGGATACTGAATGTTAGAAGGCAGCTGTCCAACATGGCTTGTGTAACATTAGCAACACATTATTTGCTGTTTGATAACATAGTCAAGCAAATTGCTAACCATATTAATTACGGTTATGTGTCCGATGTTGTAAAGAGCAGTGTTGGGGAAAGTTACTTTTAAAAGTAATGCATTACAATATTGCGTTACTCCCTAAAAAAGTAATTAATTGCGTTACTTAGTTACTTTTTATGAAAAGTAATGGGTTACATTACTTTTGCGTTACTTTTTCTCACTGGGGCTGGGCTTGCTTGTTTTTTTTTTTTGTTTTGTTTTTTAATAACAACAAAAAAAGTTCTATTTTTGGCAAATGTTAAGGCCCTTTCACACCAAAAGTGAAATAAATAAGCTTCAGGCTGAAAGAAATGCATATTTACACCTGTACAGAAGAGGGCGTAACTCAAACAAACCTTTCAGCTGTGCTCCCATTCTGGATTAAAGAAGAAGAGGATACAGGAGAAGGAAGTTCAACACTCTTATTTCTAAATCTACTCTAAGGTAATTTTTGCTTATTTGTATGGTTGAATTGGATCACTGAAGGTCAGCAGCAAAGACATTGGTTAATAAAGTGAGATTAAATACAAAGTATATTTGTGTAATTTAATATAGTTAATTATTACAGGTTTGCATAAAATTCTGAGATTACATTCCTCTGTTTTTATTCCTTTTGAGGAATACTGAATGCTTTCGTGCAAGTGAGATGAGTAAATGCATGTTCACATTTAGTCTAGAGCTACAATAACCATGTTTACACAGCACACACACAACACCTCTGCAGTTTATTTTTCCAACCTGGTCTCATGGGAGAGACGTACCCGTGGGCACGTTTTCGTGAGACACAAAATTACGTACCGACAAGTACGTCTCGCTGCAGTTTCCGACAGAAACGAACGCTAAAGGCCGGTAAAACGTCGATAAGTGCTTTTGCTCATTTTCACACACGGTTTCGATGACGACCGGGGTCGGATTATGGATTCATAAAGACTCGTTTTCGCATCTCCTCGCGCAATATCATGTCACGACTTCAAAACGCTTCTTACAGGAGTGCCCGATTTGTAAACGAACATACTTTGGACTTCCCGGCTCTATGCGTTTCGCTTTTTTTGGCCGTAACCAAGCTTGCTCGGTAGCTCAGCCGATACGGAGTTGGACTTACGACGAGGAGTCGACTCTAAAACGCAACGGAGCGCAAATGTCAAATCAAGAACCACGGCGATTCGTCTAAAAAGCAACGTCATAAAAATGTGCCGCATTCACCCTATTATCTGCTCCGGCAAAAAAAAAAAAAAAAAGAACAGTGGACATTTCGCAGCGAAACTGCAGCGATATGTACTCATTGGTATGTATTTCGCGACTCGCGAAAACGTGCCCACGGGTACGTTTTCGTCATGAGACCAGGTTGCATTTTTCTCAACATGGAGACAGGAGAGGTGTCAGTCAATAAATGTGAAAAAGTAACTTGTGTTACTTATTTGAAAAAGTAACTTATATATTTTGTTGTAAATTGAAAAAGTAGTGTGTTACTTTACTAGTTACTTGGAAAAGTAATCTGATTACGTAACTCAAGTTACTTGTAATGTGTTACCCCCAACACTGGTAAAGAGCGAGTTTACCTCAGTAAGTTGACCGAGTGGATCTCTGAGCTGGTGTGAGCAAGTGGAGGTGGGGCTAATTTTTTTTTTTTTCCACAAGAAAAAACGTTTAACGTTCGTTAAACGTTTTTGGTGATCAAAGATGAGTTTTAAGGGATAAAATTATTGACTACAGGGGGACTTTAAGAATGCCTCACTAAAAGGTTATTCCTTGGATCAGTGTGAAAATACCCTTTTGGAACCTTTATTCTATCCTTTATATAAGAGTGTAGCAGCATACAGTCCTCTACCTCTTCACATAATTACTAGATCTGGGGTATGTTTCCCATACAATGACGTAACTCACTGCTGAACCACCATAGTACGATGTATCACTGAAGAAATCAACAATCAGTAACACTTTATTTTACAGTGCCATAGTTACACGTTAGTACATGTACTTACACTCTAAAAACTGCTGGGTTAAATATGGACAAAACCAGGGATTGGGTTGTTTTCACCCAGCCATGTTTTTCAACCAATTTTGGATTTATTTTTTTAGCCAGCAATATAGTAATATAGTAAAAGGCATGTTTTTGCTCACCCCCAGATAGGGGCAAATTTGTGGGGTATTTTAAGCTGAAACTTGACCAGACCAGAGACTTATATTACATCATGTGAAAGAGGGCATAATAGGTGCCTTTTAACCCAACCTGATGGGTTTGTCCACATTTTACCCAGCTTGGGTTGTTTTTAACCCAGCATTTTTTAGAGTGTAGTAATAACAGTAAATTATGCATAACTACAAGTAACTAACCCTAAACCAAACCCTAATCCTAACTGTAACTCTATAGTAAGTACAAGTAGTTAATTAATATTACTCAGTACTTCGAGTAATTACAATGTAACTACGGCACTGTAAAATAAAGTGTAACCCAACAATCTACTCACGACTGTTTCCCGAAACCATATTGTCACAAATTTGTCATTCAACCACGTTGGTTAATGATGTCACGCAAGTGGTAGAGTAATAACTTCTGTTAATTAATCCGTTTGAGATCAAATTTATGCCAGTTTTGCTATAAATTAAGGACATGGCATCTGAGGACTAATTCTCATTTTTCACAGTTATTTTACTTTATTTCCACATTCAATCATAGGCTCCATCTTACGTACTAGAGGACATGCGCACTCTTCAAAAAAGGTGCTTTAAATCTCTTGACAAACTAAAAGACGTAAATTAAACACACTCACACTCAGCCAGAATCAGGCCAGGACATAACCAGTATGTTGAAAAGGACATTGTAAGTCACATAGAAAGCCTTTATGAATTCAGCACTTGAAGACAGACACTTTCAAAGTATTTGAGCACGAACATCTATGGAATTCTTATCTTTGATCTTTAAGTCAAGCGCCCTCCAGGAATACAAAATGTCTCCAGCTTCCACAGACTATAATAACAAAGGACACACATTATATTCTGACCTCTGTCAATGGAGGGATATGAATAGATATTTAAGTAGTTTAACCTTTACAAAAGTGGAACGCTACAGAGGCATTTTCAGTGGAACATCAACTGGCCCAAAATTGGTAAACCAGTACATGGTTGTGAGAAGTACATTTTGTCAGTTTTTAAAGGGATAGTTCACCAAAAATGAAAATTCTGTCAGAATGTACTCACCCTCATATTGCTCAAATATCATCCTCCTTTCTTCTGTGGAACACAAAAGAAGTTTTGAAGAATGGACCAGGGCTCCAAAAAAAAAAAAAAAAAAAAAAATGCACAATAGAAACACTATAAAGCTCAATATAAAATGTGTGCAAGTTATTTCAAGAAGGCTTTTTTTCTTTCAATATTTACTTAAGATTTAGCATTAAACGGAAGTTGTGATAGTCTTTTCTTCCCTACTGTGATGTGAAACAGCATCTCAAACAAGAAAAAAATTAGGACGGGACATTATTTTGTCCTCTGGGAATTGATTGGATCATTGTAGTTTGCTAATTCTAATGCGAGAAACAGGTTGTTGTGCTCTCGCACCAAAAAAATACGTCATCAGAGAAGAGAAGATATGTTGTTGCTAGCAGAATGGGGAAATTATTTTGATTAAAGATTACAAAGGCACATGAACTTAAAAAAAAATGATGTGTACAAATAAATAATTTATAATAAATGCTCCCAAAAAATTGCAGTATTTCCATAAAATTTTTATTACAAATGTAAATTTTGCTTTCAGGGTGACTAATTCTTATCTTGAAAATCTGGTCTGACAACCATAGCCACCATTCATTTGAGAAACATGGACATTCTGCTGGTTAACTCCTTTTCTGTTGTACAGTCAAAAGTAAGGTTTCGAAAAACAGTATAGGGTGAGTAAATGATACCAGTATTTTATTTTTAATATTAATACTTAATATTCCTTGAAGTATTATTTGGCCAATCAATATAATTCTCCCCATCTACCTTGAAAGTTACAATAAATGGACTATGTGGACTGATCAACCTGGACAAAATTGCAGCTGGCATACTGCACACTTTTATTACCAATCAAATTGAATTTGCTTGTTATCACAAAAAAACAAAAAACAAAAAAAATAATCATAAATCCAAACAGATTTGCTAAAAATTGCATACACAAACAAATAAACTGCAGGGAAAGGAGCCATGATTTCATTATCAAACCATAAAACTAAGTGGGAAATGGTTCCTTGGCTTCCTCTGGAAGTCCGCTGGAAGGAGTCGGACCCCACCCACACCCACTAAGAAAGATTAATTGTGCTTTTCTTTAAAACTAATTAGGCAAAGTCCTTCAGGGTTCAAGTTGAAAATCCAGGTTCAAGCTCACTGTGTTAACAGCAGTTACGGAAAATTTAGACATGGATGAAAAGCAAAGAGCTGGAAGGAGTAGCCGGAGGGATGTGAAGATTGAGCTGCATAATCAATTACACACTTATACAAATGTATGGCAGAGGCATTTCACAGAAAGGCGTTGTGGATCGATCTCTTGACTTTTATAGTGAGAGCTTGCAGTTAATGTTCACCCAAAAAAAATGAAAGTTCTGTTACCATTTACTCACCCTCATGTCGTTTGGAAGCCCATATGACTCTCTTTGTTCTGCGGAACACAGAAGTTATTGATATTTAGATTTCTACACTGCTATTTTCCATACAATCAAAGCCAATGGTGACCACAACAAGATTGTTAGTGACCAAAGACTTATTGTCTACAGCTAAAGCAGACTACACTAGGACTTGGAGGATAATGCAAAAATTGTATGGATCGTTTTTATGATGCTTTTATGGTGCTTGAAAGCGCTCGGTCACCTTTCACTTTTATTGTATGGGAAAGAGCAGTTTGAACATTTTTCGAAACATCTCCTTTTGTATTTTTTTAGGTTAAAAAAAAGAAAGAAAGTCATATGGGTTTGGAACAACATGAGGTGGTGTAAATGATGACAGAAGTATTTCTTAAACAATCTGGAAATCTCAGAGTGGTCTACTTTATACAATAGCAATACCAAAGGTGCTATATTGGTAACACTTTACAATAAGGTTCGTTAGTTAAACATTATTTAATGTATTAACTAACATGAACTAACCATGAGCAATACAAAGATTAATAAATGCTGTAGAAGTGCAGTTCATTATTAGTTCATGTATAATGTAGTTAACTAATGAACCTTATTGTAAAGTGTTACCGGTATATTTGTTATATAATAAACTTTTGCACTTTTTGTTCTCTGATAGAAGACAGGAAATCAGATGACACAGTCAATTACTGGAAAAAAAAAAAAAATGTAACATCACAATTTGGTCTTTGGCTCTACCTGGAGTGCTGGCAAGTTAGAAAGCCGGAAGCACATCGGTATTTCATAGGGGTGTTTGATTTAATTAATTATGAAATGCATTATCCTGACCATGCAAGATTATGGTACACCCAGCAAATGTATCAGAATCGCTTTTGTGTAAGAACTTCATCTCTCTTTGGAAAAGAACTCTTTTCTAATTAAAAACTCACTTCTAATTAAGGGGGGGGGGGGGGGGAGGTTGGAGAGAGTATAATACCTTTAACTGGAAGGAACATGCATAGTGTAAGACTAGCACGATTTAGTAATCCATTAAAAAAAAAAAAAAAAAAGTTAATCAATTATTTTCTTGCTTTCATAACATTCAATTTAAGAACTCATTCACTTAATGATTCTTTAGATATAGTATCTATTCAGATGTTTGTGAAAAGGCACATTATGAAAATGCTGCACTTAATAACTTAAAGAAATTTGTGCTCTGAGAACTGCTATTCAAGTATAAGAATTTCAGTATCTTAAGTGACTAAAAAGAGAGATATTGTGGAAAAATATATATTTTAAGGAAAAGTAAAGGCTCTAAATTTGAATTCCTATACAAGGTAACATTGTGCAATGGCTATATGGCAATGGACTGAATTTCTTTTGTTCATTTTAATATGCACACGTTGTTGATCTGAATAAAAAGAAGACCTTGGGTGTCTTCAAATAAAAGACATGTATGAAGCAGTATGAAGCTTCTCGACTCTCTGTCTCTATTGGGTTTACATGCATGCATAGCGTCACGAATAGCCAATTTAATAGCACATCTGATTCTAAAGCAATGGCCTGTGTCATGTTAGTGATACATCATTGTGAATTTAAAACAATTTATTTGCTGTAGTGCCTAGACTTTTTTTTTTCTTCTGTACCATTTCTGCCTGTGTATCTGACAGTATAGAGCTTTGGAATTTTGTAAATCACCACTTGTGATGGCAAAAACAAATTGTATGTTCTTCATCTTAACTTCGCTTTTGACAATACAAAAAAAAAATATATATATATTTTGCATTACGAATAGAGTATATATATGATATATGAAGCGCTTGACAGAACTCTTTAAGGTTATATATAGAGTGCCGGATGCAGAAAAAATAAATACATACCTCATTTAATTAACCCTGAAAAACACTGCACAAAATAAAACCAACATATGCAATAGCATGTTTTTAAAACCAATCAGCTCCGATAAAAATAACGAACTATGCAAAAGCAGATATCTCATGACCTTGCCAACTGCATAAAACTCCACCTGATGTTTTTCTTCTCATCTGTGAATATGAGAGATATGATCCTATCTTTGTATAAACAGTACGACATCCTCTAAAACGGCACTCTGCATTAATGTTATTTGTATAACAGCTGCAACGGCAATGCTTTGTAAATTGAACAATCTTGTTTATGGTCGCCAAACCAGATGTTGGCCATATCCAGTGTGAATGATGAATCTGAAATCCAGCCACCGCTCCACATCTCCCCTCTCACTTAAAAAGCGGTTATGTCTTATTGCTCTCTGTACTCAGGGGAATTACGCTATGCATTATTAATGACTCTCTCTTTGAAAGATTAATTGTCAAGTGCTTAGAATTTTACTATCAATCAGAATGCAGCACGGCTTAGAAAAGCTTCTTGAGCCTGTCAAATGGTTTCTAGCTCTGGAGAGGTGAGAAATTAAATCACAATTCACTACTAGGGTCAGTGTGCACGTTTCTTTATTTTATGTTAACAAATTCATGAATATATACAAGCTTTTCAGTGAGACATTTTCAAAGCATTTGAGGCTTCCTCTACTCCAGCTACCTGATTATGCAAAGTGATCTCATTAGTATTCGTAAGTATTCATTCATAAAGAGCTGTTTGTTTGGATAGACACTGATACATCCAACATCAATGTTCTGAAAACAAAAACACTTTTACGTGTGTACAAATGCTTACGAATTCACTGAATACTGTATTAAAGGTGCAATGTGTACATTTTAGCAGCATCTAGTGGTGAGGTTGCAAACTGCAACTAACGGCACACCCCCTTTGCACCCCTCCCTTTCGGAGAAGCTACGGTGGCCGTCTGGCCGACACAAGACAAAGATGTCGTCGTCTGAGACAGTAGAGAGTAGCCTATGTGACGCAATGAGGTTTCTTCTTACTTCTTACAAAGAATTCTAATAAACCAGACGACTACTACTACTACTACTACTACTACTACTGTGCGTTTTCAACATAGTGACGATGCAAGCTGCCTCTAAAAACACAAACGATTTAGAAGAACAACAATATAATGACTAAACGCACTGCGTAGGGCGTATGTCCGTTTAGGGCTTCTGTAGAAATGACTGTGCATAATGGCGACTTGACATGAAAAAGGGACCCGTGGTGTATATACATAGAAATGGCTCATTCTAAGATAATAACAACATAACGGTTCATTATATAAGGTCTTTATACTCCACTGAAAACATAGTTATGTATATTATATTGCATTTCTGTCAATAGATCCTCCCAAATTTTACACATTGCACCTTTAATTGGTTGATTTTAATATGTGTGATGGCATAAAATATATTTAATTACTCTCATTTACAATAAAAATGTTTGGATTTACATTTAGTCTCAATCTTTTGTATTTCATAAAGAAATCTGCCATTAAAAAGGTCTTTCTTGGATAAATTTTTCCACCATATTTTGCTGATAATTAGGGTGCCTTTCAAAAGTTGTTCATTTTAGTTCTGATAGCTCGTTAAAGGATTCATAATTATTTGTACATTTCCAATTCTGTAAAATTGTACTGTAAAATCTGTGATAAACAACAGAGACCTGATTATTAGCATTAGCTAAACTACTAACTTTGCTGGTATTGCATCAGTCGGGTTCCGGAAGAAAAACTCCATTCATTTTCTCCAGGGAAATTGATTTTGAACGATAACTTATAAACCTTTAAAGACAGACCTACTGTGAGCAACGAGGTTGTAAATCCATGGTATTTGCTTCTGCTGAAGCCGTCAGCCTGCATTATTTCATCTTATTTTTAAAATAATCGATGTTTAACATTGGAATTCCTGGAGAAAAACTACATTACCCATGATGCTGTACAGAAAATTACACCAATCAGAGTCGCCAAAATACCTTTAAACTCCGCCCACTCCCATGAAGCACTGCAAATAACATAATCAGGTGATCTCTCAAAAGATCTCAAAATACTTATATACAGGTGCTGGTCATATAATTAGAATATCATCAAAAAGTTGATTTATTTCACTACTTCCATTCAAAAAGTGAAACTTGTATATTATATTCATTCATTACACACAGACTGATATATTTCAAATGTTTATTTCTTTTAATTTTGATGATTATAACTGACAACTAAGGAAAATCCCAAATTCAGTATCTCAGAAAATTAGAATATTGTGAAAAGGTTCAATATTGAATACACCTGGTGCCACACTCTAATCAGCTAATTAACTTAAAACACCTGCAAAGACCTTAAATGGTCTTTCAGTCTAGTTATGTAGGCTACACAATCGTGGGGAAGACTGCTGACTTGACAGTTGACCAAAAGACGACCATTGACACCTTGCACAAGGAGGACAAGACACAAAAGGTCATTGCAAAAGAGGCTGGCTGTTCATAGAGCTCTGTGTCCAAGCACATTAATAGAGAGGCGAAGGGAAGGAAAATATGTGGTAGAAAAAAGTGTACAAGCAATAGGGATAACCGCACCCTGGAGAGGATTGTGAAACAAAACCCATTCAAAAATGTGGGGGAGATTCACAAAGAGTGGACTGCAGCTGGAGTCAGTGCTTCAAGAACCACTACGCAAAGACGTATGCAAGACATGAGTTTCAGCTGTCGCATTCCTTGTGTCAAGCCACTCTTGAACAACAGACAACGTCAGAAGCGTCTAAAGACAAAAAGGACTGGACTGCTGCTGAGTGGTCCAAAGTTATGTTCTCTGATGAAAGTACATTTTGCATTTCCTTTGGAAATCAGGGTCCCAGAGTCTGGAGGAAGAGAGGAGAGACACACAATCCACGTTGCTTGAGGTCCAGTGTAAAGTTTCCACAGTCAGTGATGGTTTGGGGTGCCATGTCATCTGCTGGTGTTGGTCCACTGTGTTTTCTGAGGTCCAAAGTCAACGCAGCCATATACCAGGAAGTTTTAGAGCACTTAATGCTTCCTGCTGCTGACCAACTTTATGGAGATGCAGATTTCATTTTCCAACAGGACTTGGCACCTGCACACAGTGCCAAAGCTACCAGTACCTGGTTTAAGGACCATGGTATCCCTGTTCTTAATTGGCCAGCAAACTCACCTGACCTTAACTCCATAGAAAATCTATGGGTTATTGTGAAGAGGAAGATGCGATATGCCAGACCCAACAATGCAGAAGAGCTGAAGGCCACTATCAGAGCAACCTGGGCTCTCATAACACCTGAGCAGTGCCACAGACTGATCGACTCCATGCCACGCCGCATTGCTGCAGTAATTCAGGCAAAAGGAGCCCCAACTAAGTATTGAGTGCTGTACATGCTCATACTTTTCATGTTCATACTTTTCAGTTGGCTAAAATTTCTAAAAATCCTTTCTTTGTATTGGTCTTAAGTAATATTCTAATTTTCTGAGATACTGAATTTGGGATTTTCCTTAGTTGTCAGTTATAATCATTAAAATTAAAAGAAATAAACATTTGAAATATATCAGTCTGTGTGTAATGAATGAATATAATATACAAGTTTCACTTTTTGAATGGAATTAGTGAAATAAATCAACTTTTTGATGATATTCTAATTATATGACCAGCACTTGTACATATATATATATATATATATATATTTATTTTCCTCAATAAACTTAAAATATATTGCTTTCATATATATAATCAACATCTGCAAATGAGAAGTTTTATATTTCTCCATCATTTTTAATTTGATTATGCTGTTTGCAATGCTTCATGGGACTGTAGTTCTTTCCCTCACTAAAACCTTTGTCTTTTTGTTTGATTTTTGCTTCAAGTCAAAGTTTGTAGGCAGCATTGTGACTGATTGCTTGGTTCTACACTTTAGCAAAGACTTCAGTGGAACCAGTGCCACTGAAAAAGGGGACGGGCACTGTTGCACTCTATGCCAATGTGACCACTTTCCAGACTTAAAACTGTGTACTCACGGGAGTCCTGCACCAGCCGAGCAACTGCAATTGAAATGAATCTGAGTTTTCGCAGTTTTCTCCATGTATTAGCCCTCCTTGTGTTTTGTATATTTTGATGTCCTTCTACATTGTTGCTCTGCAGGAGGTGACACAGCTAACGTTCTATGAAGCAATGACCTACAACAAGAATAACACAAGGTCTGAGACACATCAGATTAAAGTCAGTTATTAATCTGTGGCAAATAAAGAGGGCCAAAGTTATCTATTAACAGAGCACAGCTTCAGTTCAGTTAATTACAAGCCTCATTAATTTAGGCAACAAAGTCAATTGGAAGTCTGCTTCTTTTAATAACAGTGTTGAGGAATGATTTTTTACTTTTTTCCCTTTACAAAAATGTGAGCAAAAAATAAGTATAATGGCCAGCTTCTTTAAAGATTTTCTTCAGCTTTTCTCTGTATTGCGACAACAGAGGTGATAAAAAAAAACAGCAATTCGATAATCAATACAGCCCACAAATAGTGCTTAAGGCTTATATTAACAACAGTAATGGAAAGAATATATACTCTGCCTGATCCTCCATTAGCTGCATTTCTGACAATAAACCCACAGACTAGCCTTGACAAAGATATAACCTGCATGGAATTCAAGCGTATTATCATCATTTACTGTATGAATGATTCAGTATTGATCCCTGTCTCACCTCTGAACAATAACGGTCATTTCCTTCATTGCTGCAAAACCCACATATTTTACTTTTCATGTTAAAGGATAGTTCACCCAAACATTAAAATGCTGTCATTATTTACTTACCATCATGTTGTTCTAAATCTGAGATTATTTTTTTTTTTTTTTTTTTTTTTTGCTGTTGTTTTTCCATCATAATGAATGTGCAGCAGAGCTTTTAAGCTTAAAAACACAAAAAGTGTGGTCCATGAACCATTCTTTTGATTTGAAACTTTTCATTGTTGATGTGGATCACAAAATTGTTCTGAACAAGGTTTTTGCCTCTTCTCTAATGAACCTGCCAAGATTTGAAGCTCGAAAGCTCTGTTATAGTTTCATTATAATTACATGTAAAAGCTCAGCCAGTACATTTTTCAAAAATTCTCCTTTTTTGCTCTTTGAAAAAACAAATACATATTGGTTTAGGATGACATGAGGGGGAGACTTCCATTTTTGAGTGTACCATCCCTTTAATTAGATCACAAAGTGTTCATGTAAAGTATCTGTCTGTCTCACGCTGCAAAGTGCGGATATCTTATGTACATTTCCTATCACTGTGTGAAATCCAAGACGGACTGGTAGGATCCAGACGGAAATGTATCTAATGGCCACTTTACGCAATTAAATTTGTAGGTGCAACACGAATAGTCCATCATGTCTAACTATTATTGACTACTGGTGAGATGTTTTCCACAGCCTGAGAGATTGGAGATGCAAAGTCCAGATAAATTGTACAGTCTGCGTACCATGCAGAAGATGAGCAAATGCTGTTTTAGATCGTCAGATTAATGAACTCCATGATTCCTTTTAATTTAGTGAAGCCATACGTCAGGATGAATATAACATCAGGGCACTGCAAGGGGATCGGCCTCTTCTATCCATTAAAATATCCTCCAGGGTCAGTGTTGATTGAGACTGTATAAGTGTGTGTGTTTTTTTTGTGGGACATCAGTATTCATAGGATGTGGTCAGAGCCCGGGTGAGCTCATCATCGAACAGAGTGCATCAGTGGCATGAATCATGCTGTATCTATGCAAGCATGTGGATGGAATTTGGATTAGCTCAAGTCAATTCGATATAAGCCTTTAAATTGGATTAATCTAAAGTGGGCACAGGGAGATGCCAAATTAACACTGGGATGAGAATCCTCCCACCTAGTCCCGGGTTTTTTTTTTTCTTCTTTTTTCTTCTCTGGCCCCTAGTGAACACTTCAGCAAGTAGATAAACATGTGCAGAAATGTTTGCAAAAGCATTCCTGAGTCATCCCTTTTCTCTCCAAAACAATTATTTGCTTGTAGGCATAGCATTTGTAGCCTTTAGTTAAGGGCTATTAAAAAAGTCATTACCTCTGTTCTAACAATTTTTGAGACTACAATGCCAGACACCACAAGAAGTTGTTTTGTTATCTACTACACATTTAGAGAGCTATTTATCTTCAATTGCTTGTCCAGCAAACAGATGCACTGTACTGCACAACGCGCCATTAGTTTGTTTCCACATTTAAAATAGCCTACTGTATAGATATAGTATATCTAAAGATGATGTGACTTTCTCAAAATAGGCCTATAATAATAAAAAAATAGGCCTATAATAATCAAAATAGGCCTATAATAATCAAAACTTTTAGTATCCTAGTTTAATGTGCAAATACATTTGTAGTAAACACACGTACACAGGCTGACTTGATAAAGGCAAACTAGAGCGGCGATTTACCAGACACATTTTAATATGAGTTGAACCAAAGTCCCTTTAAGACAAGTCATTTCACTCGGCGGCCATCTTTGAAACGCCTCTCAGGCATCCTGGGCATCATGCAGCTCCTATCTCTTTGAATGGGGAAACATCAAATTCTCCAAAACTGTTCGCCAACCTTACGATTAAATTTCATATTTGAAATCACCAATGAAATCTAACAACAACCGGCTCATAAATTTAGTTTCTAAACGCTCAAATCATGACAAAAAATGCATTTTTCAGGCTGGCCCAAGCTAATGCGCATGCGCAGACCTAAATGCGCGTCTCTTGTGCCTCATTTCGGAGGCGCGCCTCTGACTGTTTCTATAGAAACCGGTGCTTCTAACGGCCGCTGCAGTGACGCGATGACTTTACCAGTCAGCGATTGGCTCTTATTAAGAAGGCGGGACTTATTCCGCCATATTGCGCGTTACACTTTCTCCCATTCAAAACAATACGAGTGACACGTCTTGTGTTATTCTATAGACCTTATGTAGCCCCGCCCCTTTTCAGCGTTGCGCTCGTTGTCTTTTGACTTCCGGTTTGTATTTCCACAGCGATATTACATTTATGAATGAACTGCTCGTTTTAAAATCTTCCCGATCTACTGACATAAGACATCTGCTTTAAACATAACAATGCTCATGATAACTTTCATTAACTCTACAACAAGTAAATCCACTTAACCAACTAATTATTCTTTGACAGCGATGCCATAGAAATGTACAGAGCTACCGCAAAACGGAAGTTCAAAGACAATTTTATAAAGATGGCGGCGCGCTTGTTTCTCTGGTAAATAAGGTCTATAGTCTTTGGTTGAACTAGCGCGCGATCCTACAAGCACAGTAGAGAACATCTACGGAGTCCCTTTAGGCTCAATGAGCAATCTCTGACGGCGGCTCAGAACGATTCTCGATTCGCCTATGAATAATCATTTGAGTCGGTTCTTTTCAGTGAATAATTCAAAGGTTAGTTCACCCAAGAATGAAAATAATGTCATTTATTACTCACCCTCATGTCGTTCCACACCCATAAGACCTTCGTTAATCTTCGGAACGTAAATTAAGATATTTTTGTTGAAATCCGATGGCTCCGTGAGGCCTGCATAACCAGCAATGACACTTCCTCTCTCAAGATCCATTGATGTACTAAAAACATATTTAAATCAGTTCATGTGAGTACAGTGGTTCAATATTAATATATAATGCGACGAGAATATTTTTGGTGCATCAAAAAAACAAAATAACGACTTATTTGGTGATGGCCGATTTCAAAACACTGCTGCGTTAAGCTTCGGAGCGTTATGAATCTTTGCGTGTCAAACCGCCAAACGGCTGAAATCACATGACTTTGGCGCTCTGTGATTTGACACAAAAAGATTCATAACACTCCGAAGCTTCATGAAGCAGTGTTGAAATCGGCCATCACTATATAAGTCGTTATTTAGTTATTTATTTTTTTGGTGCAAAAAAAATATTCTCATCGCTTTATAATATTAATATAGCCTAACTGATTTAAATATGTTTTTAGTACATTTAGATGTTAAAAACCACAGTGGAGCTATATAATATTTTTGGCAGCTGTTACAGAAACATTTTTACAAAACAATTTCTGATTTAACCTTGAGATTTGAAGTATTAGACAGCTTAGATATTTGCATCACTTCAATGACACTAATAATTCATAATTTCTGATAGAAATGCAAAATCAATCGGTAGTTATTAATAGAACAACGAGATACAAACCTTTATATTCAATCGCGTTTGGTCCCATTTATATTTTGATCACAGTGCATAGACATACAAACTTTCATTCCAGAAGTGCGCACATTTGTAGAAATACACATTTCATTAGATTCATCAGATTTCATTAGATAAAATATAAGCTGGGCCGTACGCAGGGTTTCATAATTACCTAGGTCAGAAAATGTAGTTTGCTAGGGGGGGTTCGGGGGCATGCTCCCCCGAGAAAATTTAGATTTCCTTAGTGTACATATGTGCATTTTTAAGATGTTTTAAGGCCAACAATATTTTTTTATCCCCACCGCAGGGATAAATATAATTCAGCAGAGGCAGGGATATAGACCAGAAGGGGGGAAATCCCCCCCATCCCCCTACAAATCGCACCCTGCATGTAATTAATTCGAGTGTATATGACAGCTTTAAATTCCACCATTAACGTCAGCTGCTGTAATAATCCTCTGATACGTGCAAGTGAAAATCGCTGCACGGCATAAATGATAAAGATATAAGACAGTAGGCCTATCTGTGCATTTCTTCCTGTTTTCTTCCATTCAAAAAGTTGCATCGTATATGACGTAAGCGTGCTTCGGCCTGGAACGTTAAGTGCAATGTGAATGCAGGCCAGCGAGGAGTGGGGAGGGGGGACAATCACGCTCGGGCTCGGTTCAAGGCAACCGTGCCTAGTGTGAAAAAAACTGAATCGGTTCGCTATTCAGTCGGGATAATTCATACTTCACGTCGTTCGTAGTGGTTTCTCATTCAGTCAATATTCAAAGAAAGCAGAATAGAAATTTGTAAGAGCTTAAGGACAAAAATCAATTGAAACCAACTTGAAAATGCATCCTTCGCCTGTCAGCTTTATTATTCCCAAAATGACACACACGTTGGCTTGTGAAGGACTTTGTGCTTAAGGTAAATACATATTCAAAACAAATAGCAAAACACTGTCAGCAGTACACAAATGCACTTTTAGTAACAAAAGTATAATAACTGGTCTGAACTGTAGGCTACTGTAAATACCATGGTATATGAATGCGGTATATACATTATATGGGCCCAAACTGTGGACACTGTGAGGCTTGCCTGAGATAGATGTCACATACCGAGACTGACCTTTCCTGCTTGAAGCTGAAATATTTAACGGAGGAAAGCTGGGTCATTTAAGCAAGGGGGGTTTGGGCCTTCAGAGAGATTTTGAGTCTGTCACAGTGGGTACTCTGAGTGGCAGGGTCACAACTTGTCAAAATGGTTCAACCCCTATGTCTTCAAGCTGTTCCGTAAGCATCAGAGTCAGGAAAACCAATCAGATTTTTTTTGTAGGCCCTACACTTAATCTAGTTTAGGCCTACTTCTACACTGGAGAGAACAAACAGCTGTATGAAATGTTATATTTTATGTAACAGCATTTGAAATGGTGATATGCTAATGTTTGTAGGCCTATTATTTTTAATATTTTATATTTTGTTTTATTTATTTATAAGAATAATGTTTTTAAGATTATTTTTCTTACCCCATTGGCAGATAATTTTACTAGTTTTAAGCAAACTGCACTTAATTTAGTTCCCCCCCACCCCCTCCCAGTAAACAAGACTAAATATCTTGTCATTTTCTTGTATAGAAAATGTATCTTGATTTAAGAATTCAGTAAGAAAAGCATATTTTGCAGTGAAGTTAATAATATTTCATTAATTAAACATGTTAATAAAATACCATTACAGTTCACTTATTCACAATTCAGAATGGCCTCTCGTATCTTATTGCTTACATTACAGGTAATTGATATGTTTTGGAAAGTTGATGTGACATGTTTAGTCTGTTTTAAACTATTTTACTGTATTTTCCTAATTATTTCATAATTTACTATACAAAATTATGCCTCATATTGTTTGAGAGACTATACTATAAATTGTTCACAAAGCTCTGAATAAAGGCTTTTCTCCAAACCTTCGCCTCATCACAAAGTTAGAGGTGGCCCAGCTTCTTGTCACATCTTTAATATATTTTGCATTGGTGAGAATAAAGTAATTTCAGAATGTAGACAAGCCATAAATCTTTGCTTGTGAGGTAAATTGCAAGCATTCGAGGAAATGCCAAGCTGCATTATTCTGCTCCGTTTGTCTGTTGTCATTTTCTTTTTGTTTTCCAATAAGCCTAAATACCTCAATGTCTTCTTGGCCATTTTTACAAATATGTGTAAATTTGATTCTTTTATTTTATTTATTTTTTTCAAAGGCAGGCTTTCCATTTTATTTCTTTGCTTTTATGATGCTATAGTGTTTATATATATATATATATATATATATATATATATATATATATATATATATATATATATATATATTAAACATTGTATTTTATTATTTTATTTTTAATTTATTAATAATAAAGAAATAAACATGGAAGCTCAAATATGTGACCTTCTGGATTTACCATATTTGATGCTAAATTTAAACTTTAAACTTTCATTTTTGGGTGAACTATACACAGTATGTATTGTCTCTATCCACGATACATATTGATGCATTTTTGTATTGCAATATAACATGACAATATATATTGTTACACCCCAACTAATCAGTAAACCGAATCACTGAGCAAGACAAGACAAATTTTGAGAGAAACAAAGATTGCAAGACTAATATTACAATACATTGATGAAATTCCCCAGTACACATATATAATATATATAAATAAACAAAAGTAGATTTGCATGTACAATTGTACTATATACAGGGTTGACAGGTTTTCACAAAAAAACCCTGCCCAATTGCTACTCAAAACTAGCCCAATTGCATTTCAGATGGGGTCCCCGGTAACAATCGTGTTCCGGGGGGTAAAATCCGCATTTTTGGCGAGGTTCCCCTTGTAAAATTCGCATTCCAGGAGCTAAATATCATGTTATTTGGGGTCATTTCAACCCGCGGACATGAAAACAACCCGCGGCAACAGTGTAAAAGTAGCCCAATTCTGTGGGAAAACCGCAGACTTGGCAACACTGACTATTTACATCAGAATGAAATTTCCGGGGAATGGAATAAAAGAGGTAGGTTATTGTCAAGTAAAAAGTGGTATTGCAGATATTTATCATTGCACAGTGTGGAGAATATTTAACTGTTCATGAGGTAGATTCCCTGTGGAAAGAAACTTTTGTCCGTGAGCAAGTGTGTATATTCTGGGAATGGTGAAGCTCCAGGACGTTACATTTAAAGAATACGTTTGCCATCTAGAGTCTGAGCTCATCCCCGGTGGCCCAATTGTTTAACGGCTGTGACAAAAGAACGGAATAAAGTGACACATGCCAGGACCCAGAGATCCATGCAGCTTGACGTCGGTAACCTGGGTTTAATGTGATAAGAGCAGTGATCGATGGGTGCAGAAGCCTGCTGTTTTCGTGTACTGAAAATGATTAAGTGCCAACTTTAACCCAGGATGCTTTAATACAAAGTTGAAAGGAAAGGAACCAGCAGGGTTACTGTGTCCTAAAACTTGCGGAATGAGGCTGCGGAAGTGTCAGCGGCCCTGCTTTGCCCTACTGTGGGTTAAAAAGCTGTAAGGTCTCCATCTACAGTCACTGTGGAGGCAGGGTTTATTTGCAGACTTCAGTAGCTCATGCTAGCCTTAGCATGTGGCCTTTGACATTCACATAAAAGAGAGGTCTTAGTGAGCCGGTTTATCTCTGAGACCAGTGACAGCTCCCGAGCAGTTTGGTCTAGGGGGTGTAAAGGAGAGAGCGCAGCGTCCAACTGTTGTGGGAGTCAGAGTAGATTGAGAGACTTCAGGGGGGAGGCTTTTCGAGGGGGTCTTTGAATGTACTCTCCACTTAAAGTGAAAATTGGCTTATTTTTTGATCCCATCAAACTGTGCAGTTGGCTGAAAAGAGTCTCAATTTTACTTATCGGCACTGCATGTCATTTTGCGACAGAGGAACTACTGACACTCTGGCTTTCCATCGTCCTGTCAGATCTCTTTTGTGGTTGTCCTACTCAATCATCACAGTCCCAATGCATATCCTTGAGTACTTGGAAGTCCTTTTCCTTGTCCCAACATGACCGCAAGTGGCCACTCTAAATGGCCCGATGTTATTTCCTCGTCTTGCTGTAATTGTAGCGGTACTTAAAACCCAAATTGTCTGGCAAATACAACATCTGTCAGTACAGGGGGAAAGCAGTAATTGCCCCTCAGTAATTTGTCTACTATTAAAAAAGTTCTTGATGTTGCCTTTGAAGTTGCTGTTAAGATGAGAGAGGCTGAAGTTAGCTTTATTAAGAACAGCCACGGCTGCTACACTCTGCCTGTATTACATCAATCTGTCACGCTACATCAAACAGCATTTGGCTTCTAAATTATAAAGATAATTAATCGCATGTGTTTGTCAGAGCACAGATCACCTCCAGGCTCCTTGTTTTCAAATATGAGACCATCACATGACCTTACACAGGGTGATTTTTTTTTAGTAACACATTACAATAAGGTCTCATTTGTTAACTTTAATGTAGTAACTAATATTTACTAACAATGAGCAATACATTTGTTATTGTATTTATTCATCTGTTAACGTTAATTAATAAAAATGAATTGTTCATTGTTTGTTCATGTTAGTTCACAGTGCATTAACTAATGTTAACAAATGCAACTCTTGACTTAATAATGTATTACTAAATATTGAAATTAACATTAACTAAGATTAATAATTCAAAATCCTTAACACGTTAATATAATTTAACGAATGTAACGCTAAAAACTTACGGAAGCATGTGGAATTGCGTCATAACGTAATTTACGTCACGCAGTTAGATGATCTTAAAGTCCATTATATCAGAGATGGCAGAGAGAATTATTCATTCCAGTGTCTGTTTCGCTTTAAAACACGAACTCTCTGTCATATTGTGTCATTGTATCTGAAGAGCGCGAGCCCTCCCGCATCGCGCTGTTCCTGTCTGAACGGAACGTCGAAACATCCCACCGCTGTATGGCCAGATGATATGCAAACTATGTTTCTCGGCTGGATGAAGCAAACCAGTTTCTTGCTATGAAAGATTTGATGGATGAGGATTGCAATCAAAGTAAAGATGATTGCGGTGACGTACAGGAGTCGTACATTAAGCACGCATGAGTCCGTTATATTGAATCATGTATGAGCGCTCTCGACGCACTGATCACACCTTGTATTTACTGACACATTTCAGTACATTCACGTTGTTTTCACACACATTCAGTATAATGTCTGGATTTGTCCTGTGTATGTTGCTGTGTACTTTAGTACATATGCAGGTCAAGGCGGTTGGTTTAGGTTTTTTTGGCATCTCCATGTGGTCCTGTTCAGTATTAGTATGTATGGTTATTTGGTGTCCTTTTTTGGAAAGACATCTAAATTTACCTTGAAAAAAGCTGAAAAATACAGTTTTGTGAAAACACACTTCAGTGTGATGGTTTTCTTTGCTAGATATAGGCAATGATGGCAAAATGGACGTGTCAAATAAGTGCGCGATTAATCACGATTTTAAAAAATGTATGCATTGACAACCCTAATATGTATATGTATATATATATATATATATATATATATATATATATATATATATATATATATACATACAGTACAGTCCAAAAGTTTGGAACCACTAAGATTTTTAATGTTTTTAAAAGAAGTTTCGTCTGCTCACCAAGGCTACATTTATTTAATTAAAAATACAGTAAAAAAACAGTAATATTGTGAAATATTATTACAATTTAAAATAACTGTGTACTATTTAAATATATTTGACAAAGTAATTTATTCCTGTGATGGCAAAGCTGAATTTTCAGCATCGTTACTCCAGTCTTCAGTGTCACATGATCCTTCAGAAATCATTCTAATATGCTGATCTGCTGCTCAAGAAACATTTAATGTGTACAATTGTACAAAATATTTGTGTACAATATTTTTTTTCAGGATTATTTGATGAATAGAAAGTTCAAAAGAACAGTGTTTATCTGAAATCTAATCTTTTGTAACATTATAAATGTCTTTACTGCCACTTTTGATTGATTTAATGCATCCTTGCTGAATAAAAGTATTCATTTCTTTAATTTCTTTTCAAAAAAATAAAAATAAAAATTCTTACTGACCCCAAACTTTTGAACGGTAGTGTATAATGCTACAGAAGCTTTGTATTTCAGATAAATGCTGTTCTTTTGAACTTTCTATTCATCAAGGAATCCTGAAAAAAAAAGTACACAACTGTTTTCAACATTGAAAATAATCATAAATGTTTCTTGAGCAGCAAATCAGCATATTAGAATGATTTCTGAAGGATCATGTGGCACTGAAGACTGGAGTAATGATACTGAAAATTCAGCTTTGCATCACAGGAATAAATTACTTTGTCAAATATATTTAAATAGTACACAGTTATTTTAAATTGTAATAATATTTCACAATATTACTGTTTTTTACTGTATTTTTAATTAAATAAATGTAGCCTTGGTGAGCAGACGAAACGTCTCGGTTACGTATGTAACCCTCGTTCCCTGAAGGAGGGAACGGAGACGTACGTCAGTAGTGACCGACGAATTGGGATATCGCTAGAGAGCCCCTATCAGCTTCGAGAAGACTAAAACAAGCCAATGAACATTGGCGTGCGATATTTGCATAACGCACCCCTCCCCATCCGGGGCATATAAAAGGGGGAGGAGATGCAATCGCACTCTGTTTTTCGCTGAGGAGACAACTGGTGTCCGCACAACAGCGAGGGTACAGAAACTGTGGCGACGGGACGTACGTCTCCGTTCCCTCCTTCAGGGAACGAGGGTTACATACGTAACCGAGACGTTCCCTTTCAGTCGGTCACGTTCGACGTACGTCAGTAGTGACCGACGAATTGGGATCCCAAATAAAACGCCACAGTTACGAACCCCTTCCAGTGCCCAGCGCAAGCTCAGCCGCCCGTCGCACCAATTGGGACGGTGAAGGGGGCGAGCTTACGCCGGGAAGTCTACTGCTGTTCCGATATACCCACTAAGTAAACTAGACTACACTGGGGAAGCGAACCCGTAGGGGGGCGCTGCGGAGCCACTACCCACCCAGTGGGGAAGGAATTTACGTGGAACATATGGCCTGGCCCGAAGGGCAGAACGCATATGAGTCCCTGGGATGGCTCCACCTGAGTAGGGGGAGACTCATCTGGCAGGTGACAGCAGAAACTCTGCTAAGGGGAAGACACGGGCTCACCGTAGGGAGTAACCGTGGACAATACACATATGGAGTCACTCACCTAGAGGGATTGCAACATATGGAACCCAACCAACAGACAACATCGAAGATGGATGTTGGTCTGGCATCAGACACTCCGCAATGTCCGAGCCGAAAGGGGAGGCGGAGGAACTCGACAGGGTTCACCGATCGGGGAACACGACTGGAGTCAAAGATGCACGTATCCAGCCCAGAGGGCGGGAATGGCATTGCAAGCCGACACATAGAACAGGTTCAACGCGTCTACCGGCTCGTGGAAGCGAGTACACAGGAAGAAACCGGTTCCACACGTAAGCTATAAAACCTAGCAAACGTGTTTGGTGTCGCCCAGCCCGCAGCTCTACAGATATCTGTCAGCGAGGCGCCCTGAGCCAACGCCCAGGAAGAGGCCACTCCTCTGGTGGAGTGGGCTCTCAACCCGAACGGGCAAGGCACGCCCTGGGAATCATAAGCCAGGGCGATGGCATCCACAATCCAGTGGGCCATCCTCTGCTTGGAGACAGCCTTCCCTTTCTGCTGGCCTCCGTAACAGACAAAGAGCTGCTCTGAGGTCCTGAAGCTTCGAGTTCTATCCACGTAAACGCGCAGAGCGCGGACTGGACAGAGCAAAGCCAGGGCTGGGTCTGCCTCCTCCGAAGGCAGCGCTTGCAGGTTCACTACCTGATCTCTGAAGGGAGTGGTAGGAACCTTGGGCACATATCCAGGCCGGGGTCTCAAGAAAACGTGAGAATCACCAGGCCCGAATTCCAGGCACGATTCGTCGACCGAAAATGCATGCAGGTCCCCTACCCTCTTGAGCGAGGCCAATGCAACCAGGAGGACGGTCTTAAGGGACAGTACTTTTAACTCGACTGATTGCAAGGGCTCGAAGGGATGACGCCGAAGGGATGAAAGAACTAAGGAGAGATCCCAAGAGGGTATGGAGGGGGGACGAGGCGGATTCAGTCTCCTCGCTCCCCTCAGGAACCTGACGACCAGATCGTGCTTCCCCAAGGACTTCCCATCAACTGCATCGTGATGTGCGGCAATGGCGGCAACATACACTTTGAGGGTGGAGGGAGACAGCCTTCGCTCCAGACCCTCCTGCAGGAAGGAAAGCACGGATCTGACCGAGCATGATCGGGGGTCTTCTTGGTGAGAAGAGCACCAGTCAACGAACAGGTTCCACTTCAACGCATAGAGACTCCTAGTGGAAGGAGCTCTTGCGGAAGTGATAGTGTCTACAACCGCTTGCGGGAGATCACTTAGAACCTCCGCATCCCGTCCAGGGACCACACGTGGAGGTTCCACAGGTCGGGACGCGGGTGCCACAGGGTGCCCCCTCTCTGAGTCAGAAGATCCTTCCTCAGAGGAATGGGCCAGGGAGGGGCTGTCGTGAGGAGCATCAGGTCCGAAAACCAAGTCCGGGTGGGCCAATAAGGGGCCACCAGCAAGACCTGCTCCCCATCCTCCCTGAGCTTGCACAAGAGTTGAGTAAGAAGGCTCACTGGGGGAAACGCATACTTGCGAAGACCCCGGGGCCAACTGTGTGCCAGTGCATCCGTGCCGAGGGTACCTGCGGTCAGGGAATAGAACCACTGGCACTGAGCATTCTCCTGGGAGGCAAACAGATCTATCTGAGCCTCGCCGAAGTAATGCCAAATCAGCTGGACCACCTGGGGATGGAGTCTCCATTCGCCCGCAAGTGGAGGCTGCCGTGAGAGCTTGTCGGCTGCACGGTTGAGCACACCCGGGACATGAATGGCACGAAGCGACCTCAGATGCTTCTGACCCCATAACAAGAGATGGCGGGCGAGTTGCGACATGCGGCGGGAGCGTAGACCACCTTGATGATTGATGTACGCTACGGTCGCGATGTTGTCTGAGCGGACTAGAACGTGCTTGCCTGACAACAGCTCCTTGAAGCGGCCCAGCGCAAGACGAACTGCCAGCAACTCGAGGCAATTGATATGCCAATGCAGCTGAGGCCCCGTCCAAAGACCTGAGGCTGCATGCCCGTTGTACGTGGCGCCCCACCCTGAGGTCGAGGCGTCTGTGTGAACCACAGCATGCCTGGACACCTGTTCGAGGGGAACTCCTGCCCGCAGGAACGAGGGGTCTGACCATCGAGTGAGGGCACGGCGGCAGCTCAGTGTCACAGAAACACGGAACGTGCCGCGTTGCCACGCCCATCTCGGGACCCGGCCGTGGAGCCAGTGTTGGAGCGGCCTCATATGAAGCAATCCGAGCGGCGTGACTGCGGCTGCGGATGCCATATGCCCCAGGAGCCTCTGAAACATTTTCAGTGGGGCCGCTGTCCTGCACTTGAGCGCACTCAGGCAGTTCAACACCGACTGGACGCGCTCCTCTGTGAGTTGCGCAGTCAGGGCGACCGAGTCCAGTTCCATACCGAGATAAGAGATCCTCTGCCCGGGGGAGAGTTTGCTCTTGTCCCAGTTGACCCGAAGACCCAACCGGCTGAGGTGAGCCAACACCAGATCCCTGTGTTCGCACAACTGCTCCCGCGAACTGGCTAGAATAAGCCAGTCGTCGAGATAGTTGAGAATACGAACGCCTTGTTCCTTGAGGGGAACAATGGCCGCCTCCGCAACCTTCGTAAAGACGCGGGGAGACAGGGCCAGCCCGAAGGGCAGGACTTTGTACTGATATGCCCGACCCTCGAACGCAAACCGTAGGAAGGGTCTGTGACGAGGCAGAATCGAGACATGAAAGTATGCGTCCTTCAGGTCTATTGCTGCGAACCAATCTTGGGGACGGATGCATTGAAAAATGCGTTTCTGCGTCAACATCTTGAACGGCAGCCTGTGAAGGGACCGATTCAGGACTCGCAGATCCAAGATTGGCCGTAACCCACCTCCTTTCTTCGGTACAATGAAGTAGGGACTGTAAAACCCTGACTTCATATCGGCTGGAGGGACCGGCTCGATTGCACCCTTCGCCAGGAGGACAGCAATCTCCGCCCGAAGAACAGGAGCACTGTCCAGTGACACCTGAGTGTAGTGGACACCTCTGAACACCGGGGGACGCCGGGCGAACTGAATCGCATAGCCGAGCCTGATAGTGCGGATGAGCCAGCGGGACGGGCTGGGAAGCGCTAACCAGGCTTCCAGACACCGAACGAGCGGGACCAAGGGCACCACAGGTGCACCGGAAGTGGGGCAGCGAGGCAGAATACTGGGACTCGACTCGGACAGCGCAGCGGCCCGAAGTGGAGTCAGATTCTGCGGGGTGACAGCACCGATGGGAGACAGTACACGTGGTACGACCTGCACCATCGGGGCGCCCCCCACCGGCGAAATGAGAGGGGGCTGCGGACACCGAGGCAGAGCCCCGGGTCCTGACAACCGCGCCCTCTTGTGACCTGGAGGATGGAAGGGAAACAGCTCTTTCTGTGAAAAGGTGGGTACCGCTGGACTCCGGAGAGCCAGCGGCGGGACAGACACAACAAGTTTCTCCCGGCCCTCCCCCGGGAGTGGAGGGGCAGATGGAATCCCCCCCCGAAGAGCTGCAACTTCCTCCTCCAGGTCGCCCGCTTCAGGATCGCGACTTCCTCGACCTCTTGCCACCTGGCTTGGCTTGAGCGGGCTGGGCGCCCCGGCCGGCGCCGGCTCCCTGCTGTTTGGCTGGTGGAGGCTGCTGCTTGGCCAACTTAGCAGGGGTGGAGGACGACGCGGGTGGGCGCCCTCGGCGACGAGCAGGCTGAGGTTGCGCCGCCGGCGGGGTGGAGGCAGCTGCGGGCCGGCGGGGCAAGACATGTTTAATCGCCTCAGCCTGCTTCTGGGCAGCGGAGAACTGTTGGGCGAAGCTCTCCACCGCGTCGCCGAATAGGCCAGCCTGGGACACGGGGGAGTCCAGGAACCGATATTTATCGGCTTCCCTCATGTCAGCCAGGTTTAGCCATAGATGGCGCTGCTGGACTACCATAGTAGCCATCGCTTGACCAACGGAGCGTGCTGTCACTTTAGTCGCCCGGAGGGCGAGATCGGTGGCAGCGCGCAACTCCCCCAACAGATGTTGGTCAAGACCACCCTGCGGCATCTCCGATAACGCTTTTGCCTGGTATACTTGCAAAAGGGCCATGGCATGCAGGGCGGAGGCGGCCTGCCCACAAGCTCTATAAGCCTTCTCCGTCAGAGAGGAAGAAAACTTACAGGCCCGGGACGGAAGGCGTGGGTCACCACGCCAGCCGGCGGCCGTAGGGCACAACTGCATCGTTACAGACCGTTCGACTGGAGGGATCCCCGTATAGCCTTTAGCCTCTCCGCCATCCAGGGTGGTGAAGGCGGACGAGGGGCCTGGTCTCGAACGAACACTATACGGCGTCCGCCAAGACCTGGTCACCTCGTCGTGCACCTCCGGGAAGAAAGGCATCGGGGCGGGACGCTGAGGACCAGCGCGGCCCGCCCCGAGGTACCAATCGTCAAGCCGAGAGGGGCCGGGACAGGGTGGAGGGTTCCACGCGAGCCCGACGCTCTCGGCTGCCCGGGAAAGCACAGCCATCAACTCAGGATCCGACTCGGCCACAGCCGCCACGCCATGAGACGGGGGCTCAGCCGAGTCATCCTCTCCCGAGGACTCGTGCTCGCCTTCCAATACCGTGATCGACATCTGGTCCTCCGCAGGTGCACCGAAGGACAATACTGGACGCTCCGAAGAGGGCCCGGCATGACACGGCGGTAACACCACTGGCTGCGGTGCTGTAGAGGCGGCAGGGGCCCGCGGAGCAACGCTCGGCGGGAAGCCCTAACCGTGACCCTCAAGTCACCCTGCCTACACGCCGACGAACCGTCACTCCGACCGAAGCCAGAGAAAACGGCCGCACGGGGCATAGGGGAGGGGACCCCCGCTCCCTGAGAACCAAGGAACGAAAGTCTCGACTTCAGCACCGCGATAGTCATGTTCCCACAATGAGAACATGAACCATCTACAAACGCGGCCTCAGCGTGCTGAACGCCCAAGCACGTGATACAGCGATTGTGCCCATCAGCAGGGACCAGGGAACGACCACATCCAGTAGCGCACAGACGAAATGCCATCTCCCCAGATGCAGGGTTCGTCTGTAAAGTCTAATAGAGGGGGAACTCACAGCTCTTTTGTGAATGAGACACACAGGGAGTGTCACGAAGTGTGTTAAACACACACACAGGACCCGGCCAAATCGCAGACCAAACAATGTTGGGATTACAGCGGAACGCTGTCTCACAGCTGATGTTGCTGCCCGGACCCGGAAGCTCGTGGACTCGCTGCAGTGTCGTAGCGCCAAACACGGTAAGAGTGTGCTGTTTTCTTCTTTTTTTTTTTGAAGATCTTCTCAGCCGTAGGACACCAAAGCTTGGCTCCGAAGCGAAAGACAGAGTGCGATTGCATCTCCTCCCCCTTTTATATGCCCCGGATGGGGAGGGGTGCGTTATGCAAATATCGCACGCCAATGTTCATTGGCTTGTTTTAGTCTTCTCGAAGCTGATAGGGGCTCTCTAGCGATATCCCAATTCGTCGGTCACTACTGACGTACGTCGAACGTGACCGACTGAAAGGGAACTTCTTTTAAAAACATTAAAAATCTTAGTGGTTCCAAACTTTTGGACTGTACTGTATATATATAGTGCCGTATCATTTGCCCTTTAGGATGATCATGATGCTGTGGGAGTCTCCTATAGGGCACTGTAGCCAGAATGTGAGGAAACTGGTTTCCTGCTGTGTCCTGAGTCAGACAGATGATAATGTCAGCCGTGTCAGGATTAATCTGGGACAAGTAAGAGCAGAGATTAAGCCAGTTCCTGAAAGTGGAACAACTGTACTATCAAAACCCCACACCTTATACTAACACTGACTAGCAGGGCCCTGTATGTAATCTGGAAGCATCAAACTTACGGTTAACCCATTACCAGCTGCACCATTTCTGTATGTATATGATCTGTGAAAGGAATGTATGATGCACCCATCACTGAATCCAATTCTGCTCGATAATGGTCACAAATATTACCAGTAATGGAACTGCATACATTAACTGATAGATTGGAAAGCCAGTGCAAAAATCATTTGAGCAAAATTGAGATTTCAAATAATTAGAAAGATAGTAGAATCAGCATGAAATTATTCCAGTAACCCAGTTTTTTTTTTTTTTTTTTTTTTAAATTACATGCAATAAGAAAAATCCATTTTCTACCAGTATAAGAAATGTCTAGCAGTATGATTTTTCAAACTGTAAGAAATTGGCTAAAATGGCTCTTTATACTGTACCTCACTGAATGCAATAGTCTACACCTGGGTTGGAGCCTGTAATTTTTATTACGGATTCAGTACTGTCAGGAATATATATTATGTAATATATTTGGGCTGTCAATCGATACAAATGGAAATATAATTGCATATATGTGTATCAATATTTGCTGTAAAAAATAGACACATTTGAAAATTCTGGGTGGCAAACCAGGTTGTTTTACCAGTAAAGCTTTTATTAGTTAGAGCTATAATAATGACTAGTCTGTTGGCTCTGACAAGCCATGCAATTAAATGTAACTTTTACCATCATTGGAATAAAATGTATATGTTGCAAAATTGTTTAATTAAAAAAAAAAAAAAAAAAAAAAAAAAGAGACTGTTCATGTGGCCGTCAGTACACTCTAAAAAATGCTGGGTTAAAAACAATCCAAGTTGGGTTGAAAATGGACAAACCCAGCAATTGGGTTGTTTTAACCCAGCGGTTGGGTTAAATGTTTGCCCAACGTGCTGGGTAGTTTTATTTAACTCAACTGTTGTATAAAAATTACTGTATTGCTTGCATAAAATGAACCCAAAATATGCTGGAAATTAACATTTATTAATATGTTTAATAAATGAGCATTTATTAATAAGATAATGAATAATAAACAATAAACATTGATTAAATTGCTTATTAATAAATGTACACCTTTTGATTATTATTGTTGCCTCTAGTAATTATGTGTCTGATTTTTAATTTTGGATTCATTTTAAGCCAGCCATATAGTCATTTTTAATCAGTAGTTGGGTTAAATAAAACTACCCAGCAGGTTGGGCAAACATTTAACCCAACCACTGGGTTAAAACAACCCAATTGCTGGGTTTGTCCATTTTCAACCCAACTTGGGTTGTTTTTAACCAAACATTTTTTAGAGTGTAGAAGCTTTTCCGCATACAGAATGATGTAGTTACCTATAGCTAACTAACCAAACTTCCACCCCCTGGCACACACACATATTCTCAATTTCTCTCTCTCTTCTCCCCTTTTGTCACTCTCTCTTTAATTCTCTTTCCTTTCCTCCTGTGTCTGGTGGAGGGAGATAGAGATTCAAGGCAGAGAATTTATCAGGTAATTTTCATAGCTACTGCATTTTCTTCCTTCTGGACCAATGTAAACAAATGGGAAATTTTCATGCAAGGCAAAGAGAAACACCAATTATCTAGTGCTTATTGAAGATAACTCTGTCTATTCGTGGCTCCATTAACTAGGCTTGGAACTTTCAATAAAATACATATTCTTTTATCCAGATTAACTAGTGTGTTTGTAAAACTACAAGCCACCTGGACATGCACTGAGATACATAATTAATGCTGGCAAACGTACATGTGGTATAACACAGTGCTGTACTTTTTAATTGAAAATGTATTGATGTAAAGTTTCTTGCTAATAGACAAAAGTTATGGAAAAAACTATTTTCTCCTTCCTATCATTTGAAACACTGAGACCTTCAAATTGCAGGGACACATTAGACAGAAGTTTAGTTCAGGAATAATTGGCCGCGAAGTTTCACGGACTTATTAAGGGTAAACCATTATTTCTCAGATATGTCTGATCCAGAATGTTTAAATTGCCTGTCAGAATTGTCAGCCATATAGAACATTGCAGTCCTGGTTTACCTGTGTTATTCTGGGATAGTCAGAGTGCTAATTATGGTGGGGTTCTGACTTTGCGAACTAAGATATGAACTTAGTAAAAATATGTATTCTTTTTTTTTCAAACAAGAATATATGTTTCAATAATGACACAAGTTTGATTTAAAGTTAGTCAGAGTGTGAATTTCATCTTTTCGGAAATAGACATTAGCTAACAGTATTAATGTTGCAAACATTAAGAAAAAAACCTGAAGGGTTTAAATTCAGATTTAATTACATTTATTATAATTCATATTATTTTATTTGATATAATTTTATTTTTAATAACATTTTTTTTTTTTAATAAAAATAAATTATTTTTAATTTATTATTAAAGGGTTAGTTCACCCAAAAATGAAATTTCTGTCATTAATTACTCACTCTCATGTCGTTCCACATCCATAAGACTTTTGTTCATCTTCGGAACACAAATTAAGATATTTTTGATGAAATCCGAGTTTTTTTTTTTTTTTTTATCCCCCATATAAACCAACGTAATTACCACATTCAGGGTCCAGGAAAGTAGTAAAAGACATTGTTGAAATAGTCAACGTGACTACAGTGGTTCAAACTTGATGTTATGAAACAGCAAAAATACATTTTGTGTGCAAAAACAAAACAAAAATAACGACTTTATTCAACATAATTATGTTGCTTTTTATGGGGGATAAAAAAACCTCCCGGATTTCATCAAAAATATCGTAATTTGTGTTCCGAAGATGAACGAAGGTCTTATGGGTTTGGAACAACATGAGGGTGAGTATAATTAATGACTGAAATTTCATTTTTGGGTGAACCAACCATTGTTTTATATTGAACTCTTGTTCAATTTGTATTTTAGTAATGTATTACCATATTATCATTCAACCACAAAAACTGCTGAAACCCAAAAGTGCAGTCCGTGTCTCACAGAGTTAGCAGATCGGTTCTTTTAGTAATCTTTAAGTTGTTGTTTTGTAAATCCAAGGCAGCAAGTGTTTCTGTACATCATGCATTGATGACAAACAACATGCATGTGTTTCATCATTGCCTATTGACTGATGAAGACTAACTGTAACCATGATTACTGCTATTGTAATGGTGCTTAGTACTGGAATGCATTGAATGATTTACTGCCAACGTTTTTTTAGGGCATATTGAAAACAGAAACATTGCTGATGTGAATTAAAACAAAAACTCATATCGTCATGAGCATTCTTTCACTTTGTTTATTTCAAAGGTTGGGAATCAAAGTTCACTTTAGTGTGCTGAGAGAGAGAGAACTGTTGTATGTTCCTCCCTCGAGTGAAAGACTGTAGGATGAGAAAGATATTTGCAAGATTTTTGTGCAAAGGATCTGCCACTTGCACAGAAAATGTGAGCTTAAGAAACTTTGCTTTAGTTGTAACTACTCTCTAGAAAATGCTGGGTTAAAAACAACCCAAGTTGGGTTGAAAATGGACAAACCCAGCAATTGGGTTAAATGTTTGACCCAACCTGCTGGGTAGTTTTGTTTAACTCAACTATTGTTTATAAATGACTGTATTGCTTGCTTAAAATGAACCCAAAGTATGTTGGAAATTAATATTTATTAATATGTTTAATAAATCAACATTTATGAATAATAATCAATCAATAAACATGTATTTAACTGCTTTTTAATAAATGTTCACGTTTTGATTATTATTGCACAGCCGAAGCACAACCAAAACAAAGTTCTTCTGCAAAATGCATGCAGTTTTTTTATTAACCACTAGAGGGCTTAGTTACATAGTCTACCTTTAAAATCAACGCAATCAGTGTACTATTCAAAAAGAAGACCAGAAGTATTTGGACACCCTTTATTTGTCTAACTCAGCTGGGTCTGAAATACAGAAGTAGAAAGGCATCAGTGCATATCCATATCCAATATTCTCATAATATTCTGTCATGTAGGATTAGATGTCTTCATTTTAAGATGATTTTGGTCATTTTTTAGTCATTTTTATTGTTATGATTTTATAAATTTTATAATTTTTTTTTTTTATTTTTTTTTTTAAGTGTTTGCTTTCCAGTAGATGGAAGCAATCCAATCCAGGAACATTTTTCATGTCTATCACTATGAATGAAATTAAGAAATATAGATCTTTTTTTTAAAAGTGGATTTAACATAAAATTTTGCTATTTTATATGAATGTATATACTTAAATTATTACAAATTGAGGCAAATAAATAACAAAAAAAAATACTATAAATCCTCCAAAACTGCTAAATCGGCCTCCGGTGGCTTTGATCTTTTGTCTTACCATAATTTAGTGTTGATTTAGAACTTGTACCGCTATCCCTACAGACGTCACCTCATCCCTTCTTCTCGTATACTTTTGTGTGAGTTGTCTTCACCGGGCGCACATTCCGAGTCCCTGCCGACCAGGTTAATTTACTCAGTCCACTGTATTCATTCAGTTAGATGTAAAACTTACTTGAATTTGTTCTAGATTCATGTGACATTATGCTTTTATGTCTGTTTTCTTAGGAGGTACCTTCATACATCTAATAAAATAGAGCTCGGAACAAGTTGGCTCAAATCAATTGCAGGTATGCTTTAAAATTGCAAATAGTTCTGACGAGTTTGATAATGTTCAGGGTTTTTTGTGACTTAAGTGTCCAAATATTTTAGGGAGGTCAAGGGTCTCCACTTTGTCACGATTCAGTATCACCCGAATGCTTTCTTTTTCCAATTACAAGGGCACAAGTTTTTTTTTTTTTTTTTTAATCAAACATGACATTCTAGCAATCTCTGGCATCTGTGTTGAGAGGTTAAGCCTGACATTTTTCTTTCATGCATATGAGTCCATTAAATCCTATCAGAAAAGAGCATTAGGAAAAACATGTTTTTTCCATGGCACAGCTACCATTAATAAGCCCATGTATCACCACTGTTTGTTTTCTTGATGGGAAGCCATACTGAGAGTTTGAACAGCTGTACAATTTCAATTGAAGTTCAGTATCAGAATGCATAACACTTATCCAAATGAAGATTATAAGTGAGCATCTCTCTTTGCAATATTAATATTTTGATTGTCTTAAATTAGAAGCTAATTCTATCCCATCTATTCCAACTAGCTAGCTGGCAGGAACCCATTGAGTTGAGGACCGTGTTTCTCACACACCCAAACAACATTCAAAATTCAGCATTCATGATTTTTTTATCGCCATGTTGTGGGCGATTGTGTGCCATAGAGGAAAACAGACTCGTACGGCGTAGAGGCAAGAGTGCAAGGAAGTAGACCAATAAATACAGAAGATAAATGACACGTCAGCATGTAAAACAATGAACAGCAGCTCTGAGGAGGTCATTAGCGATTAATATTGTGAGTTAAGCACCCTGATTGCTGTGGGGAAGAAGCTGTTTATTACACAGCAGCTCTTTGAGGTAAGGGACCTGTGGAATTTTCCAGAGGGTAAAGGCTGGAAGAACTGATGGGCTGGGGAGAACAATTTATCTGAGAGATGGTTTGGCTACCCTGAGCAAAAGTTTGAAAAAAAAAAAATAATGAATTTGAAGAAGTCTGCATCTTGGATTTCTACTGAATTCTATGTTCCAGTTCCGCTAGACTCATGCGAGAGATACTAGACCAGACTGTTATGGATGTTGTCAAGAGACTCTCTAATGATGGTCAGTTCGGAGGTCACTGTTCAACTTCCTTGAGAAAGTACAGTCTTTTCTTAGCTTTTTGATTATGTACACTGCCATTCAAAACTTTTGGGGTCAGTAAGATAATAATAATAATAATAACAATACCTTTATTCACAAAGTATACATTGATCAAAAGTGACGTTTATAATGTTACAAAAAATGTGATCTTTTGAACTTTTCATTCATATTGTTTTTAATGTATTTTGATCAAATAAATGGAACCTTGATGAGCCTAAGAGACTTCTTTCGGGAAAAAAAAAATACTTGAAGTAAAATCAAACAACTAACTGGTTTGAAGTCATTTCAAACAAAATCAGGCAAAAATTAAGTTCATTTGGAGTTTGTTTCGGGAGTTCGAAACAGTTTGCCGAAGCAAACTTTACAGAAAAGTTTAAGTGGTGCTCACTGCTGAGCCAAATGAGCTCCCCTCTCTGGACAAAATGGGTGGACCCAGTCCACCTCTATAGACCTAATGGGTGGAGTTATGTTTAGCGATAAGAGTTATGGGTAGGGTTAAAGGGTTAGTTCAGCCAAAAATGAAAATTCTGTCATTAATTACTCACCCTCATGTCGTTCCACACCCGTAAGACCTTCGTTCATCTTTAGAACACAAATTAAGATATTTCTGATAAAATCCTATGGCTCAGTGAGGCCTCCATTTCCAGCAAGATAATTAACACTTTCAGTGCCCAGAAAGCTACTAAAGATATATTTTAAACAGTTCATGTGTCTACAGAGGTCTAACCTTAATGTTATGAAGTGACGAGAATACGTTTTATGCGCCAACCATAGACTGTAAAAAAAAAAGATGGACGACGCACCTTCACTGTCTTCTAGGGCTGTGACGGTAGGCATGACAACCGCGCCACCGCGGTGGTGAAGTTGTCACCGCGGTCGTGGAGTGTCACCGGCGGCAGTGTGACGTCATATATAATATATATTTATATATCTCAGAGATCGCGTTAACTGAAAATTTTCCGTCTTGAATGGAATTTGTTTAGCAGTGACGGAAAAAATCTGCAGCCCGTCCGTCATTTTGACAGATTATGTAGTTTGTGTATGTAAGATTGTTGTAGCCTAATTCCCACTCCTGTCCAGTAGGTGGTGAGTGCGCTCCAGTGTGGCAGCCATGGTGGCAGCAGAGGCAGAGCGCGAGTTCAGTCTCCAGAATAAAATGAAAACGATGCGCTTACTGACGAGCACCCAGTTTAAGTAAATTGTATAATGATAAAGTAATGCATGCTTTCTTAATTAAGTTTTTTTTATTTTTCTTGCTGACTATAAGTTTATGGTCAACGAATGGCTTTTCTGAGGTGTTAATGTTAGGTGACATTGTTGGCAACACTGACTGAACTGACGTGATACAGATTTCGGTAAGCTACTGTATCTTTCAACATATTTTTTTTATTTTCATTCATGTTTATTTCATTATGTACAGTAGTAAAGAGGAAAGGATGATCGCATTCACTCACAATCCGTGACAAGAGTTCAAGATGAAAACTGAAAGTGACGCAGCTTGTCTTTGATCAACTTTCTTTTCATAGTAGGCTATAAATAAATGCAAGCCTATGCCTATTTGCTTATCTTGTAAGTTCGTGAATAAAATGTCTTATCATTAAAATATAAAAATTAAAATGACGGGTAATATTGATTATGATGGATTTTTTTTTTTTTACTTTTTTACGATCCTGTCCATCAAAATGACGGCGAAACGCAAGTCTAACACAATATATATATATATATATATATATATATATATATATATATATATATAAAAACCCCGCCCCCCCTTCGGACCCCACCACCGCACGGTTGTTAGTGATTTACCACCGCGGTAGTAAAAATTTGCCACCGTCACAGCCCTACTGTCTTCCACTGTAGAAAAGTGAAGCCGCCAATGTCTCAATATAATCTTGCGGTGATTCGGATCACGAATCAACTTTACGAATCGGATAAGTGATTCGGAGCGCCAAAGTCACGTGATTTCAGCAGTTTAGTTGTTTGATAGGAGATCCGAATTACTGATTCGTTTCGTAAAGCTCCAAAGCAGTGTTTTGAAATCGGCCCATCATTATTTTGTTTTTTTGCTGCACAAAAAGTATTCTTGTCGCTTTATAATATTAAGGTAGAACCCCTGAACTCAAATGAACTGTTTTAAATATCTTTTTAGTACCTTTATGGATCTTGAGTGTTACAATGGCATTGCTGTCTATAGAGGCCTCACTGAGCCTGATCAAAACATCTTAACTTGTGTTCCGAAGATGAACGAAGGTCTTACAGGTGTAGAACGACATGAGGGTGAGTAATAAATTACATTATTTTCATTTTTGGGTGAACTAACCCTTTAATGACCTGTTGATGTGTATGCCAAGTAGTTTGAAGAATCTGATATCAGTCAGTGATGTTGAAAAATGCCAGCTCTGTTTTAATGCACAACCTCAAAGTCATTGCCCTTGCAAGCAATTTTCACATTATACTGATTTGTGTATTTAACTAAGGAGTGGAATGAGACACAGCCATGCATCAGGAATTTTGAGAAGGTTACATCATAGGCTAAAAGTGAGAGGAGCAGGGTGTAGAGGACAAAACCCTGAGGCTCTCAGTGCCCATGGTCAGTCTGAGGGATGATTGATTAGCTATCCTGACAGTATGTGACCTGGTCCACAGGATATTCAGAGGCCAGTGGCACAAGGATGGATGGATGATCATGCAAAATTCTACGTTAAACAGTCAGAGTGGGCTGATTGTGTTAAAAGTAGAGTAGAGGTTAGGGAAGAAGTTTTGGGCCTGGGTAACTCCAAGGCTCTATTTCTAAACCTAGTCAGTAAAACTTGTACAGTAGGCAGTGTTTTGTCACATGATCCTAGATTATAGATATAGATTCTAATATAGATCCTATATTAGAAATCATTCTAATATGCTTTGGTGCTCAAGAAATATATTATTTTATTATTATTATTTTTTGGTGAATATAAATTACAAAAGAACAGCATTTATTTGAAATAGGCTAGAATTTTTTGTAACAATGTAAAGCAAAGTCTTTACTGTTAATCAATCTAGTGCATTTTTACTGAATAAAAGTGTTATTTTTTCAAAAATCATTTGAATGGTGGTGTAGATAGCACAAACTTAGATAGCGTAGATAGCATTAACTTTAGATAGCACAAACATAAGTATTCAGACCCTTTGCTGTGACACTTATATTTTTAACTCAGGTGCTGTCCATTTCTTCTGATCATCCTTGAGATGGTTCTACACCTTCATTTGAGTCCAGCTGTGTTTGATTATACTGATTGGACTTGATTAGGAAAGCCACACACTTGTCTATATAAGACCTTACAGCTCACAGTGCATGTCAGAGCAAATGAGAATCATGAGGTCAAAGGAACTGCTTGAAGAGCTCAGAGACAGAATTGTGGCAAGGCACAGATCTGGCCAAGGTTACAAAAAAATTCTGCTGCACTTAAGGTTCCTAAGAACACAGTGGCCTCCATAATCCTTAAATGGAAGACGTTTGGGATGACCAGAACTCTTCATAGAGCTGGCCGTCCAGCCAAACTGAGCTATCGGGGGAGAAGAGCCTTGGTGAGATAGGTAAAGAAGAACCCAAAGATCACTGTGGCTGAGCTCCACAGATGCAGTCGGGAGATGGGAGAAATTTGTAGAAAGTCAACCATCACTGCAGCCTTCCACCAGTCGGAGCTTTATGGCAGAGTGGCCTGACGGACGCCTCTCCTCAGTGCAAGACACATGAAAGCCCGCATGGAGTTTGCTAAAAAACACCTGAAGGACTCCAAGATGGTGAGAAATAAGATTCTCTGGTCTGATGAGACCAAGATAGAACTTTTTGGCCTTAATTCTAAGCGGTATGTGTGGAGAAAACCAGGCACTGCTCATCACCTGTATGTATCACAGTATGTGAATGATCATTTACATCATAACCAGCCACTAAGCCCCCCCCCCAAAAAAAAAAAATTGTATACTTTGTTACCAAGGGCAACCAAGTGAAGAGCATACTGAAATAAAAGATGTGTAGTATGAAGAAAACAAAGAAAAATCTAAGTGTTATTGTGCATAATTTCCAATCACGCTGTAATTTTGTCAAATTATCCACAAAGTGTGAAATTATTTAATTGTGTATGTAGCATACATAAAATGCTAACTATGAATGAAGCCTTAGCAAAACAAACAAGTAATAGCCCTATTTTATTCCAAACAACTGAAATTTTGACCACAGAATCATTGATTATGCGGTAGAAATTAGATTTGTTAAAAGGGAAAAAAATGTTAGAATTCTTCTGTGATGGATCTCTTAAGAATAAATTAAGATAAATGCATTTTCCTTCCTTTTTTTACTTACTTTTTGTGTGTGTGGATGAAATCCAAAAACTTATCTTTTCTTTTTCAGGCATACAAACCAGTGAGAAACATTGTTACTGAAGATTGAGAAGACAGCTTGGGAAGATCTGTCAGCTCTCCAAAAAGTAAAACAAGGCAAGTTACACAACAGCTCTGTTAAACATACTTTTATTGGCCCAATAAGAAAAGGCTCAGCCACGAGATCATCTTCCCCCGCCGTTCAGTACCATATGGTGTGATCTGTAGCCTGGCATATTGACCTTTTGCTCCATCACCGCCTGAGTTAAAGCCCACCTGATCTCACTGGCATAGTCCTACACACTTCAGGGTAAATACATTATGATCACAACATAAGAGCCGTTGAGCAGATGGTGCTCTTGTAAGAAGCATGTAAATATGTCCTTTAGTTACGTCTCATTGCACATGAGAGTTTCTCCCCTACCCAAAGCAAATTTAAGCAGTAATAGAGATACATAGTGCAGTTTAACAGTGTTTAGGTTACCTAGTCTTATTAGCACAAGGCGAAGTTTGCAAAAACACTTCACAGAAGATCTAAAAATTGAAAAAAAATTCTGGGCAGGTAATATAAAGCTCTTCCTATTTCAAGAAAAGAAAAGAGGGCACAGGTTTCCACAGGCAAACAAAGCTCTTCGAAACTTTTCTATGCCCTCTGGCCAGTGTTGATGAAGAAATATAATGTAAACAGCAGAGCGTTAAACCATTTAGTCGTTACAGACCGAGTCATCAGAATCATGGCATCATGGAAGGCAGGGCCCTGAAGAATCCTCTTATTATGTGTTCACTTGTTAGGTGGCCCGAGGTTAACCCGGACACTCCTCAATGTTGCTCTGAGGTGACATTTAATCACAGCCACTGAGTTAGCAGCAGCTGGGCTAAGATAAATGAGATTGTGGGATAGAATGGAAACTGAGATAAAACTGCATAGGGGTTTGTATGCTTGATTGAGGAATTGATTTTGTGATGCATAAATATGCACATTATTTGAGTGTTATTTCTGTTTTTTTTTTTTTTTTTTTTTTTTTTTTGGAAAGTGCTATCTGGAATTCAGCTCTTCACTTTGAAATCACACAGATAAGGTCGTGCTTTATAGACATTCTCATTTATCGACTAAGCAATTTTCCTATAACTTTGGTTAGTTTGTGTGTATTTGTGTAGTTAATGCAGCTTGTTGTGTCGAGTTCAAAATGCAGCAACCATAATTGCCCTCATATATGTCAGTGACTGAAAAATGGCCTAATATTTGGCAGTTACTCTCCTACAGTCACTGACATTAATTAAACAGTCACATAATGATTATTGGTGTGTTCTAACTGCAAAACATCACAAAAAATACACCAAATATATAATAGCATTCTGAGCAAAGAAACTACAAATTTGGTTATTTTAAGCTGCAATGATGATAAAAATCTGATATTATTTATCTTGCAACTGAGTTAATGTTGTCCCTTGGCAAAATATATGCCTCAAGCTTGTTTATGAGACTGTCACACATTTAATTAATCCTGTTGTAAATCCTTAATGTCTTCTTCAAAAGCAATTTGACAGATAACAGATGACAGATGGTTTTGATGTGATGATTTTTTGTTATTTGTTTAGTATTCTAGTATATGTATAATTTTACTTATTTTAATGGTAACACTTTACAATAAGGTTCATTAGTTAACATTAGTTAACTACTTTAGTTAACAGGAATTAAGAATGAACAATACTTCTACAGCATTTATTAATCTAAATTAATGTCATGTTCAACATTTACTAATACATTATTAAAACAATTAATAAAACAGCTATTAAAAAGTTGTTTGATAACATTAGTTAATGCACTGTGAACTTGAACAAACTATGAACAATTGTATTTTACCTAACATTTACAAAGATTAATAAATACTCTAACACATGTATAACACATTGTTAGTTCATGATAGTTAATATATTAACTAATAAAAGCTTATTGTAAAGTGTTACCATTTTAACTATTAATTTTACTATTGATTTTACATATTTAACTATTAATAATAGGGCTGTACTCTAATAGTCTAACCATTACTCGACGAGTAGAGGTCAACCAAAATTGTATTAGTCGCTACATCCAAACGCTTATTGACCTCAAATATGGCTTATCATCTGAAACATGTAAGTATTAGCACCTTTACATGGCCACTCCCTTTAATGTTAACCTAGAAAAATGTGAGCTATTCAAGTGTTTGGCTAACATGGAGGCACCGGTGCGATCACTTGCTCTTAAAATACTCTGTCATTTTTGGTCACACAGATAAGAGTAATACATCTTTTGAATCTGTGAAGAGTCTACTTTTATTTGTGTCCACTCACAGTAACAACAAAACTTTGTGCTTTTGTAAAATAATGAAAGCAAACAGGCTGCACTTTCTGCCATCTCTCTCTGTGAACGTGAGCGCACCCCAAAAAAAGAAAACAAAAAGAACTGAAACTCCATGTAAACTTGCCTCACATACATTAAATATATATCTATAGAATATATAGGATAGAATCTATAGAATACATTTCATAAGTAATCCGAATGAAACGAGCATATAGGCGTGTCCGCTACTATGGAGACGACAACCCGATCTCACGGCAATTCATACGTATTTTACAAGGTGGCTAAGTCATATGACTTCGTATGACCTCACTCGTACGAATTAGTACGTTTTTTGCTAAATCGTACCTATTTTACAAGTTGCCAGATTTATATGAATTCATTCAAATGACCTACCCCTAACCCCGCCTCTAAACCTACCCGTCACTGGGGTTTAGACAAATTGTATGAATTCTTAAGAGTGAGGTCGTACGAATTCGTACGAATTAGCCAACTTGTAAAATACGTACGAATTGGTCGTGAGACAGCATTGGAGATGACGAGTCAGCATCGTCGATGACGAGTCAGCATCGTCAACTTCATCACTGCAGCCAAAAATACAGAAAACTCTATAGTTTATCAATTAATTATTAATATGTTAAAGCAGTCTCCTTGCTGTTTTCCCCCGAATCATTCATAATCATTACTTCTGCCGGTGAACTGTGGAAAGCTTTATGCTATGCAGTGTTGCCAGGTTTTCACAACGAAACCCACCTAATTGCTACTCAAAACTAGCCCCATACTAGCCCAATTTAATTTCATGGGGTCCCACAGTAAAAATCGCGTTTTGGGGGGTAAAATCCGCATATTTGGTGGGGTTCCCCTGGTAAAATGTTATCTGGGGTCGCCTCAACCCGCGGACATGAAAAACAACCCCGGGAACAGTGTAAAAGTAGCCTAATTCTGCGGGAAAACCATGGGTTTCTGTAAATGGGTAATTTACTGGAGCTTTTTTAAATCAAGATTTTTGATTAGGGATGTAACGATTCACTCAACTCACGATTCGATACGGTTCACGATACTGGTTTCACGATTCGATTTTCTCACGATTTTTTTTAACAAAATGAGATTTAAATGAGAAAGTGTCTTTTTATTATTTCTCAGACAAAATGCTGTATATTTCTTTGTGAAATTGAAATATCTTTATAACAACTAAATTGAAATTTTAAAACAAATCCTAAATCAAATAAATAAATAAATAAATAATACAAATAAAAGAAATCTCTTCATATGAGTACATGAACAAGACGTTTATTTGCTCTATTACAGGCTGAACTATCTGTAGCCATTTAAAATTAGAGGCAACCACTGCATTTTAATCACAATCCCAACAAAGATGCTGTTTGAGCAGTTTTTAATTTAAATTAGATTGTATAATTTTTAACATCTGAAGCAAAAACAGAATGTTCAGACTTTAGCTTTGTGAAATTATGCTACATAAAACTTCATAAGAGCAGAAGGGCTGCATGAGAACGCAAATTCACTGTCTGACAGCAGGTGGCGCTTATGGAACAGCGGCAATACAGCGCTTCCATGGTTACCGCTCTAAACAAACAGCGCTGTGCGCTAAAACTATTTTAAAAGCCATAGTATGGAAGTAAGATGAAAAGAAAATACCATCTAAACTTTTCTGAACACAGTCAGTTCTCCTCAGCTATACATTCATATAACCCCCCGCCCCCAAATGTATCGCGATTCATTTAGCATCTCAGCCGACTTGAATCGTCACATATTTTAATCGATTTTCAACCGGTTCCAGATGCATCGTTACATCCCTATTTTTGATTAAAATATATTTGAATGTATAAGGGAAAATTGTATTTTAAAATCATGCAAATTAATTAAATAATTAGCTGATGTGATGTTTTAGATATATGTTCACCTCTAGCTCTCAAGTGTTACTTTGTATGCGTGCATTGTTTGATTTGTCTATGGATACAGCGACAGTAAATCAATAAATGTCGTCTAAATCTGTCATCTGTCATCCTGGCAAAACAGGATTTCATCTTTAATATTAATTCTGAACATGAGTAACATTTTGAGTTGTGTTGTTCTGCATGCAGATCATCCAGCTATTTTACACTACTGGGATATAAAATCGACATCAGGCTCTTTTTTTTCTGTTGCTGCACATAGCAAAACTTAATTACTTCATTCACACTTCATGTGCCTCAAGCAAATTAAGAAACTGTTCAGTCTCGTGACACTGAAATCTCGGTGTGCATTTTGTGTGTTTTGGTTACAAAAAGAACATTACACTTCAGTCTTTAATTTTAATGCTATATAGCTCGTTCCTTTCGATTTATGTTTATGTATGAACATTTCTGGTCGGTCAGTCAATCTCTATCATCAAATCACTGGGCGGCTGGTAATTTCTGCCACCCCGTCGTTCATGTGCTAATTTTTGGGTTGCTTAAGGTGGTCTCCAAACAAGTTGAACGTTAATGAAATGAGCAAATCCATCTGGATCCAGACAGATTGCAATGGATGGCAGAGAAATTCCATTAAATCTTGGCAAAAGAGACTGATATCCTGATGTCTGGGCCAAAGACAAGTGGCGCAGCGGTGGAATGTATCACAAGAAAAAATTACACCCATCTCGGCTTACCCAGCTCAGGCTAGTCTCCAATAATCCACATATTTGTGATTGAGTAGAAATGGATTAGTTATGGTTTTCCTTAGGAAAATAAGCTATTAGTGTTGCAAACGGCATGTACAGTAGCCCTGTCATGTTTTGCACTGACTTTTCTCTCCTTCATATCTTCTTTTGAAAACTTACCTCATTATTATTTGTGAAAGCTCGCCTGTTCGGCGAAGTTTCAGCAGATGCGCCGTGTTGACACGTCATTGTCTGTTTGATTGAAACCGGCCCTGAGAGCCTTGTTGTTTGGCATTACGCTGTCCTCTTGACAGACATGCTGAATAACACACTGTCTCACCTATGATGGCAGATTTGAAAATATTATTACACAAAAGAGTGTTCAGACAGAATTGCCTTTGAGGATTGAAGCAGAACTGGAAAGTACTATAAACTATAGTGTTGTATATATTTGCAATATTTGTACTATTCGCAAATAAGACCTATTAAAGTGGCAGAATTACTATGTAATAACATATTGCCCTTTTAAAAATGCAGCTATAAGCAACCAACTTGCTTTACAAAAGCAATTAGCTGAGTTAATCTGGTAACACTTTACAATAAGGTTCATTAGTTAACTACATTAGTTAACATGAACTAATAATGAACTGCACTTCTACAGCATTTATTAATCTTTGTTAATGTTGATTTCAACATTTACTAATACATTATTAAAATCTTGTTGACATTAGTTAATGCACTGTGAACTAACATGACAAACAACTGTATTTTCATTAACTAACATTAACGAAGATTAGTAAATACAGTAACAAATGTATTGCTCATGGTTAGTTCATGTTAGTTAATACGTTAACTAATGTTTAACTAATGAACATTATTATAAGTGTTAACGTTAATCTGAAAGCCATTCTGTAGAGAAACTAGCTAGCTACTTTTAAGCTTTTTAAATAAGAAATATTTATTATAAAACGAACAGTAGGTGCTTTGAAATACTGCATGTTCAGCCATTTTCTTTAAATATTGCAACATTTTTTAATTTAAAGGTAATGTGTGAATAGGACCCAAGATCGACCCAAGTCACTATAGGAATGCTAATTGGATATCTATTATAATTTGGAACCAGTCTTATTAGGATAAAATATGAATATCTGAGGATTATCTTATAGTCATTTAAGATCCTCTCTGGATATATACTACCTTTCAAAAGATTGGGGTCAGTCAATGTTTGATAATAATAAGGCATTTTACTTGAAAGCTAAATTCAGCTTTGCAATAAATTATATTTTAAAATATACTTAAATAGAAAACAGTTATTTTAAATTGTAATAATACTGTATTTCACAATATTGTTTTACTGTATTTGTGATCAAATAAATGTAGCCTTGGTGAGAGACTTCTTTTAATAACATTTTATTAAAACATTTGAATGGTAGTACTGAAATTCTCATTAGAATTGGCTCCAAATTATGATTACATTCTTGATAGCATTCTATAGATTTTTTACTAAGCTGGCTTAAAGGTGCAGTATGTAATATTTTGCAGTAAAATATCCAAAAAGGTCAGTGTTATATATTTTGTTCACTTGAGTACTTGCAATATCTCAAATGTTTCCAACTATTTGTAAATCGTGAGAAAATTGCAATTTTAACCAAGGCTCCGGGACGTGCGAGGAGTCGCCTGTCAATTGCGTCATACCCGCGTTAACCCTCGGTCTGCCTCGGTTTCCGGTTTTATTTTGTAGAAACCATAGAAACACCAAAGACGCTTTAATATATTACAAGTTTAAATAGACAAGGGAACATATTTATTGACAGAAAACAAATTGTTGTTATATAGCTCAACACGTTTAGCATTATTGTTTAAATCTAATTTTATTGATTTTTTGCGAGTACCATGCTTTACCATGCCTCAGAGAAAAACACTATTTTGTGAAGTAGCTAACAGCATAATCAGATTCAGCTTTATTTTTAGTAACAGTAATACAGCATTTTCTCCATCATACAATACGTTTTAAAATGAATTGCATGCCATTTATCAACACAAGCCATCCAGCATTTAATATATTCTAAAATTGATCTTACTGCAGTGTGTAACAGTGTCTCAGAGCAGCCGCCAAGCAAACCCTCAGAGTAATGTCATAACATCATTTCAACACTCTCAAATGTATCTAATATGATAAACAGAGCTGCGTTACCTCATACTCATGACCGGAAAAGCGGAAGCAGCGCCGGCGACTGTGTCATAATAAAAGTTTCGCTGCTCGTGAGGCATGTGTTGCGCAATCGCTCCAGCGGCCTCGTTCAGCTCCCACAATGCTCGGTCCTGCTCTGCTTCATACTACAGTAACGTTAATAATGGCATCCATGAACATGATTTCTTCCCGAGTCCTGTCCCTATTCTTTTGCATCGTCCGTTAAGGTGGAAACCACATGTCCCAAGATTCCGTTCTGAAACTTGGCGTCATCAAGCTACGCCTTTGTTTTGAATAGGCTTCTAGCAACCTCTAGCGGACAAAATTATTACATACTGTACCTTTAAAGGGTTAGTTCACTCAAAAATGAAAATTGTGTAATTTATTACTCACCTCCATGTCTTTCCACACCCATAAGACCTTTGTTCATCTTCGGAACACAAATTAAGATATTTTTGATAAAATCCGATGGTTCAGTGAGACCTGCATTGACAGCAAGATAATTAACACTTTCAGATTCCCAGAAAGGTACTGAAAACATATTTAAAACAGTTCATGTGACTACAGTGGTTCAAGCTTAATATTATAAAGTGACAAGAATACTTTTTGTGCACCAAAACAAAAACAAAATAACGACTTTTCAATAATATCTAGTAATGCCCGATTTCAAAACACTGCTTCATAAAGCTTCAAAGCTTTGCGAATCTTTTGTTTCGAATCAGTGGTGGCTTATGACGTAACAAACGAGGCTTTGTTATGTCATAAGTGTTTCGAAATTTCATTAGTTCACGTGACTTTGGCAGTTTGATACACGATCCGAACCACTGATTTTTGAACCGCAGTGTTTTGAAATTGGCCATCAGATATTGTTGAAAAGTCGTTATTTTGTTTTTTTGACGCATAACATTCATAACATTAAGGTTGAACCACTGTAGTCACATGAACTGTTTTAAATATGTTTTTAGTAGCTTTCTGGGCATCTGAAAGTGTTGATTATCTTGCTGGCAATAGAGGCCTCACTGAGCCATTGGATTTTATCAAAAATATCTTAATTTGTGTTCCGAAGATGAACGAAGGTCTTACGGGTGTGGAACGAGGAATGAGTAATTAAAGACAGAATTTTCATTTTTGAGTGAACTAAAGCTGCGCACACACGATTGTAAGGCCGATTATAAATGTAAATTGATACTTATAACTGATCGCGCTCAAACGCATCCAGTCAGAGCCAGTATCATTCAGTTGGCGATTGCAGTCGGTGTTCAAATTCCATGTGTAAGTATTTAAATCTGCTTCAGTCGCAGGAAACAATCGCTGTATGTTGAGCACAGTCTTAGAATGTTTTAGCTAGTCATTAAATGTGTGCTCGGCTTAACCCTTTAAGAAGCTGAAACGTTGCCAGAAAGTTTTAATATTGAAGTTATGTGTGAACAACAAGGATGATGGTGAACACAAGGATGATGTCAAAGAGTTTGAGCCACAATTGCCACAAATACTCAAACCCATTTAGTTATAATGTACACTGAAGAAACTCCTGAAGAAACTCATTAAAACTTTACTGGATGGCAAGTATGAAAATAATCAAAGCTTGTATTGAATTCTTCTGTTAAAACCTCATTTCTCCTCTAGTAACACTGAACTTGGATTGTAGCAAAAATGGATGGGCAGTTTTGAAAGAATTTTTCAATTATCGTTGTAATGAAGCTCATGTTTTTTTCCCTATATCACTGGACATGTCAGCAGGTGTTGCAGGGAGCATGCAGGTAGCAGAGAAACGAGGACATTGGAAACAATATTAATGATGATTGAAAACGAAAACGCTTTTGGGCCTGTAATTAAAACACTGAGGGGCTTTGGAATATAACGTGCTAAGGCTCATTATGGTGTTGGCCAGTGACACGTTTTATTAATGAACAGGCTCATGTCTCCAGAGATTCCTTGGCAGAAATATGCCCGGTCTCTTCAAATCAAGCTTGGAAAGAAAAATCACTTTTGGCTCAAGCTCAATAGTTTAGTAATCCTTAGGTATGTGTAGTCAATGAGGCAGCTAAACAGATGTTACGGAATATGCAAGGAAAGTACGAGGAATTTATCTCAAGTATGGAAGCGTTGCGTAATAAATCTCAGAAACAAGAGTTTGTCCCTTGGTGAAGATACTCCTGCTACGTCCTCATTGGTTGAGAGGACCCGTGAGAGTACAGACACAAATGGCATGGCTCCAAGAGCTTGTTTAAGAAGTTTAAACTTTATTCTTGCTGAATTTATGGTTGCTATACTGTAGTGTACATTTAAAACTGGTTGTTCTAGTTTATTTTTGGCTGTTCTCACTCAGTAACATTTTATCTCTTTACACAGTTGAGGAAAAGGAAAGCTGCCCTCATGCCATAGGGTCAGACTGTTGATCGATTTTTCTCACTTCTGCAAGCATATAAGTTTCATAAAAGGTCTGCTGTCATATAAAGGCAGACTTTCGCCTTATCATATCAGCTGTGCTTCTGGCCAAAAGATACTGACCGTGAAGATTTTTTTTTAGAAATGTGAGGCTTACTAAACTACAGGATCTCTGATTTGATATTTTTACTACGTTTTTAAAATATAGCAGCAAAGACATGTCATTATTAACATCTGCAACTGAGTGAGATCGATATTATCAGAGGCGTCACTAGACATAAATGACATCCACATGTGTGTTAACCCTTCTAGAAATAACCAAATAAATTGGTAGCTATGGTAACCAGGATTTGTTGTCTTCCACAGATAAGCAGTCCCTGTTTTGGCACCATGGGTTCTTGTAAACGAATGCCTCACACTTTTTAATTATTCGCAATAGAGCTACAGTGGAGGGTATGATTTTACTTTTGATAATCCAAAAACTAGCTGATCAGAAATGCTCTGTGTGTGTTTGACTGGCTGTAAAAGTGTGGGCCGCTTCTCTGACTATCAAAAAGACACCTATTCTCTGGACGCCCATTTCACTGAGATCTGTCAGGTAGTATGGACATTTTATCCATGATTTTCCCAGAAAAACTGTTTGTGTGGCACTTTTCAGCGCGGATTGTTTTGTGAGCCTGTCACAATGTAATGCCAGCCTTGCAAAGAAACTTCTATTAAATGATGGAGCCGTGCCAGCTATAGCAATCCAGTACTATTGAGTAGTTTCATATGTGAGGAGACCTTTGTATGTCTCTTAACAGCTTATTTTCCAGGCATTTGACAAATCTGAATTTTATACTACTTGCACTGGCATTTTTTTATTGAGAAACTGCAACAGTAAAAACATTAATTGTTATGAATTGAGCTGCTACCTCACAAAAGAGAGCATAGACTTATATTATTGTGCAGTGTATATTGTACTGTATCGTGTTGGGGCCGGAAATGAGTCAGCTGAGGAGTCTAAACTATTTTTACATTTGATCATATTATTGTACTGTGTTATGGCAACTCAGTCAGTCAGAACCAGACTGTACAGTATCGATATGTGCAAATGCTCTAACATTAAACTTTAGAAGAAAGTTTAGTAATATCCAGTTTTAGATATGAAATAGCTGTAATCTAGGGCTGGTTATTCAGCTGTAATATGTAAAGGGTTTATTTATAAACAGGAAAATACATGCGTTTCGATAAAAATGATCCATGATAGATCTGTAGAGAGAGCTATATTTGTATCAGTCATGATACACTACACTGCCAAAAGTTTTGGGATGCCTGCCTTTACGTGCAAATGAACTTTAATGACATCCCATTCTTAATCCGTAGGGTTTAATATGGAGTTGGCCCACCCTTTGCAGCTATAACAGCTTCAACTCTTCTGGGAAGGCTTTCCACAAGGTTTAGGAGTGTGTTTATGGGAATTTTTGACCATTCTTTTAGAAGAGCATTTGTGAGGTCAGGCACTGATGTTGGCGAGAAGGCCTGGCTCGCAGTCTCCGCTCTAATTCATCCCAAAGGTGTTCTATCGGGTTGAGGTCAGGACTCTGTGCTGGCCAGTCAAGTTCCTCCACACCAAACTCACTCATCCATGTCTTTATGGACCTTGCTTTGTGCACTGGTGCGCAATCATGTTGGAACAGGAAGGGGCCATCCCCAAAATGTTCCCACAAAGTTGGGAGCATGAAATTGTTCAAAATGTCTTGGTATGTTGAAGCATTAAAGGTGCCCTAGAACTTTTTTTTAAAAGATGTAATATAAGTCTAAGGTGTCCCCTGAATGTGTCTGTGAAGTTTCAGCTCAAAATACCCCATAGATTTTTTTTTTAATAATTTTTTATTTTTTATTTTTTATTTTTATGTCAATAAAGTTGTGTTTATGAATTATACTGACTGCAAGTGTTTAAAATAATGAAAATAACGACGGCTCTTGTCTCCGTGAATACAGTAAGAAACGATGGTAACTTTAACCACATTTAACAGTACATTAGCAACATGCTAACGAAACATTTAGAAAGACAATTCACAAATATAACTAAAAATATCATGTTATCATGGATCATGTCAGTTATTATTGCTCCATCTGCCATTTTTCGCTGTTTTCCTTGCTTGCTTACCTAGTCTGATTATTCAGCAGTGCACATCCAGACGTCCTGCCCTTGTGTAATGCCTCAGTCATGGGCTGGCATATGCAAATATTGGGGCGTACACCCCGACTGTTACGTAACAGTCGGTGTTATGTTGAGATTCTCCTGTTTTCCGGAGGTCTTTTAAACAAATGAGATTTATATAAGAAGGAGGCAACAATGGAGTTTGAAACTCACTGTATGTCTTTTCCATGGACTGAACTCTTGTTATTTAACTATGCCAATATAAATTCAATTTTTAATTCTAGGGCACCTTTAAGAGTTCCTTTCACTGGAACTAAGGGGCCAAGCCCAACACCTGAAAAACAACCGTACACCATAATCCCCCCTCCACCAAACTTTGGCACAATGCAGTCAGGCAAGTACCGTTCTCCTGGGAACCACCAAACCCAGACTCGTCAATCGGATTCCCAGGCAGAGAAGCGTGCTTCTGATGCTTTGCATTGCACTTGGTGATGTAAGGCTTGGGTGCATCTGCTCGGCCATGGAAATCCATTCCATGAAGCTCTCTATGCACTGAGCTTGAGCTTATCTGAAGGCCACACAAAGTTTGGAGGTCTGTAGCTATTGACTCTGCAGAAAGTTGGCGACTTCTGCGCACTGTTCACCTCAGCATGCCCTGACCCCACTCTGTGATTTTACGTGGCCTACCACTTCATGGCTGAGTTGCTGTTGTTCCCAATTGCTTCCACTTTATGATACCACTAACAGTTGAGCAAGAAATATTTAGTAGTGAGGAAATTTCACGAATGGACTTATTGCACAGGTGGCAACCTACTGTATCACGGTACCATGCTTGAATTCACTGAGCTCCTTAGAGAGAGCGACCCATTCTTTCACAAATGTTTGTAGAAGCAGTCTGCATGCCTAGCTGCTTGATTTTATCCACCTGTGGCCATGGAAGTGATTGGAACACCTGAATTCAATGATTTGGAGGGGTGTCCCAATACTTTTGGCAATATAGTGTATCTTGGCCAGTAATGTCAGTGTCCGGCTTGCGATTTTTATATACAGTTTAAGAAGCATACAGCTTATATGACCTATGTATTGTCTTATGTGCATTATGACAGTGTTGGATTTATAATCCGTTGCAACCAGGACAGAGAAAGTGAAGTGTTTCTCACTGTCTTTACATTATTAAATTCCTAAACAAGCTTTATTTCAAGGCCAAACAGAAAACAGTTTATATGGATATGATTACATGAAATATGATCACAGAGCATCAGTCTACAACATCAATTTCAGGAATAATGTTGCCCTAATACAATACAATACAATAATATGACTGTATGCTAAAACATTTGTACACTATATAAGTCTGAGAAAGCAACTCATGTATCATGTTTTTGCTATTGCTGATTCAACTTCTTCCCTTTCTATCTTATTTGTAAAAACTCACTCTTTGTTCCTCAGCAAGACCTTGAAATAAGTCATCTGTGAATGTCTCCATTTTTGAGTGTTTTCATCTTTGTTTTCTGAGATGAAAATAAAGCAGAGGTGACAATTTCATAATATACAGCCTTTTTCATCCTTGACATATATAATCCAGGCCACATTTTGACTGTTCCAATATAATATAATATAATATAATATAATATAATATAATATAATATAATATAATATAATATAATATAATATAATATAATATAATATAATATAATATAATATAATATAATATAATATAATATAATATAATATAATATAATATAATATAATATAATATATTATAATAATATAACGCTCTCTTGGAAGGGACGTGTCTGCTGTGAGACTTCAATGTAAATGCCCACTGCTATGATTGGCTAATATCTTGCATATGAAATAAGTATTACATGTGGAACTCTCTCGAAATCTTTTACATAAAAGTGTTTATTATAGCATTATATTTAGATCTACTCCCGTGGCATGAAAGGTTGCAATAATGGGCATTGTAGCCAATGACAGACATGTCTATTGAGCATATAAATGCAGTAATCCAAAGTCCCTTTCAAGGAAAGTCTGTTCACTCGGCAGCCATATTTGTAATGCCTCCAGGAAGCTATTTCAGGCATCCAAGACCAAGTCCTATCTATTCGAACAGCGGAATCTGGAAATCATAAAAACTGCTTGCTGAACTCACGATTAAATAACATATTTTAAATAAGCAACCAAATCTGACATGAACTATCCCATGAATATTGTTTCTTATGCTCAGATAGCGTCAAAAAATGCTTATTTTTGAGGCTAGATGAGCCAATGTGCATGTGCAGTCCTAAGCTCCAGGCTTCTAACAGCAGCTGCAGGGATGCAGTGACTTTATCAATCATCGATTGGCTCTTTTACTTAGAAAGCGGGTATTCCGCCATATTGCGTGTTGCAGTTTCTCCCATTCATAAGTAATAGGAATGAACCATCTTTCTATATCTGTAGTCGATTTCTGCACTCTCACGAATGCTCTCATCATAGCTAACAGTTCAAACGCAATGTAAATAAGTGTTCTATCGTGTGTTTTTTGGGTTTTCGTGCGTGGTTTCACTTTTGGTAACATACAGCAATGAAGATATGAGCTGTGTGTCATCTGAAGGTTTTAGATCCAGTCACTGTTCTCCTCCAGAGCTGCTCCCATCTGTTTCGTTTTGTCTTGTCGTGTGACTCAAATGCTAATCAAAAGTTATAAGACTTTTCAGTTTTATGGACATCACCATAAAACTTATTCACCATATTACTTCCATGTTCATACAGTCCGTATTCGAGACTCTACCGTAAGCTGCTGTTTGAACGGGAGATTTCGAGACTCACACCTGTAACTAAATACATTTGTCAATCCCAAAAACAGACAAGTGTGAATGTAGCCATATAGTATCAACAAACAGAACAGAAGTTTGTTGAACAGCTTCCCCTCCCGTACAGTGCCAATGAATATATAAAAACACTTCATCCACCTCATTCTCACTAAAAGCAGACATCTTGTACCAGCTCCTTCATGTAGTGAAAGCACTGACATTATTGTCAATTATATGCTAATCTTAGCTAGGAGGCATTATCCCTGGATGATCAGTGTCAGTAATTACATGCCTTGCAGAAAAAGATGGGTCTCATCGTTCTCGCAAGAAAGCCACTTTAGCGGACATGCGTGTTTGTCTTAGCGGAGCAGACGTTGGTCTATGTGTTAGCACCTGTGTGTCATCCTCTATATTGAATCAAAGCTTGTGACGTTGGTCTTCATTCTTCCCGTACACAGCAGGGTTGTAGGCCACGTTATGGATCACCCCACTTCCTTTTCCATAAATAGACACAGCATGAGATTTTCAGCCCATTGTTGAGGCTGTGAGAAGGTGCGTTAGCATTTTTCTTCTTTCATATCCAGCACACTTTGAAGTGCGCCATATATTTTAAAACCGTATCACCTAATGGTCAACTATTTTTGTGCTCGAGTAAGTACCTAATTAATGAAGAAGCAATTACATAATGATGGAAGAAGTAAGAGTATTTTAGAATGTCATGAACAATGCTATACATAGTTTCCCAGAATGTTTTTGAGGTACAAATTAGTCATTAGAATCAATTGAATGGATGGAAATTTTATGACGTTTTTTTCCCAGCACTGACATTTTTTTTACATGCCACATGCCAGCAATGTGCCTGCCTGGTGGGCTTTCGTGAGGTGGAGAATTGAAGGAGCAGGGTGATGGTGACACACCCTGCGGTTTAGTGGCATTTGCCTGCTGACAGCAAAGTAAGTCTGACTGTCAACAGTGTCATAAGAATGGTTCTATTCACTGTGATGACCTTTACAGTGTTTTTTTCCCCATCTATATTACCATAATATTGATTTCTCTTCCGTGACATTGCACAACATCATTTTATAACCCCTGTGAGTTTCGTCAATGACAACGCTACATCGATTTGGAGTCTTTATAGCCAAAATAAACCTAGACTTGATATCCGTTAATAATAATGTCAATAAAAATGTTCATGAAGGAACATTTTATAAGCGTTTTGTCAACACTGTGGGAACCTTTGCTTATTTTAAATGCGTAATCAACAGAACGGCTTGAAATGATTTGTTTGTTGGAATTAAAGTGACAGCCTAAGTATTAATCACAGCTACATGGAAGTGAATTCCTCATCTCCTGTTTTCTCTAGTGCTCATGAATTGGAATGATTGACTGGATTATTTTTACCTGTGAAGTTTGCAGTGAAAACTTCCATCTGTTCACACAGAGATGATCAAAGACATTCTGTTCTGTACTGTTATTTCATGTCTATACTTAGAGTGACCGATGATGCGTCACTGCACTGGAAGCCATGAAGCTGCATGTCACCTCATTATAATTGTTTCATTTTTAATGTAAATTAAAAAAAATTTAATTTTATGGAATGAACATTTTTAAAAATCTTTTTTAAAATATATATATACTGTAAATGGGTCAATGACGTGACGGCCATTTTTTTGTCCAAAGATATGACATCCAAAGTATGTAAGCTTTGTACTAGATCTCTTTTATTTAATCCAAAAGGTTTTAATTATATTTTGCTACATATAAAGGTATTGTAAAGATTTTGAAGTGTCAAAAGGTCATTCAGTTTAACCGTCCAAAGGCCAATACAGCCACTTCATTTGTGATTAAATTATCTTAAAAGGTAATAAATGAATATATTTTTTATTCTGGCATGATTTTATAACATCATATATCAACATAGTGCAAAATGGTTTTAAAATTATGTGTAGAAGTCTATGCTTTGTTATGAGAAAGAATGTCCAGAAAAAATAATTTCATTGATGCCATTCGAGTAACCAATAAAAAAGGGATCATTTTGGATCAAGTCATGCGGTCAATATCATGTGACAGGATGTGACATCATTCAGACACCTGCAAAGGACCACATGGTCGTGAATCAAAGTAACTCTCTCTTAACTATTTAAAAAAATTTATGTTTCACTTGATCATACGCATGTCCCAAAACATCAGGTCATTTCGGTACAACCGCTATAAAACTTGGAAAATGTTGCAATATTTTAAAAACTTGTACTAAATATAAAATGTTTGTTTGTCCTTTTGATAGCTAGATGTCAGCCTAGCATTGTTTGAAAATATCGCCATTCGGTATATATCCAAAAGTGTCATTCAGTAAAAACAAATTTTTTTTGTTAAAATTTTTGTTAAACTGAATGACTTTTTTGGTGATAAATTTTGTCCATCTTGTAAAAAATGACAAATACAGTGTTAATTGGTTATAAAAACCACATAATCGCATTGTTAAAACTTAATAAATCTTCAAAGTCAATGACCCATACGTATATATATATATATATATATATATATATATATATATATATATATATATATACATGTGTGTGTAAAATAAAAAAATCATTTTATTTCAGATGGACAGGGCAATAAAGTGGCTCGAGTAGATCTGCAGCATGCAATTTTGTCATTTTTGTGTAATTTTATTTTTCTTTTCTTTAAATTGGTAAACTTAAATGAGGCCATAAAATGTTTTGTGTATGTAAACAATGATCAACTGCGAATTCCAGTTCTTAAGATGGTCTGTGTGCAAACATTCACAAATTGCTCATGTTCAAAACACAGACTGCCAAAATGAATGCTGAACAGCGGCTGTAAATGGCATAGAAAATGACAACCTTCTGTAACAGATGGCTGTCTTATTTGTCTACTTGTCTTTTGCTCTCTTCTTTGAATACAGTCATTTGAACATCTGCTCTGGCGAACGTATTTCTGTTTAATTATGCAGCGTTCATAAAGCAGATAAGAGAGGATCTGAGGAAACACAAGAATTTGGGTAGCTTGTGTAGGTGGTGTGATATTCTTAAAGTTTTATTCAGAAAGGTCAGAAACTGAATTAAAACTTGTTTGGTTATGCATTGTATATTTCTTTGAAGTAATATTTCAAAGTAGCATAATGACAGTGTTTCTCATGGTCATTGTTGTGATAAATGCATAATGATCAATAATAAGCAGCAGCACTGTCAGTAGACATGTCAGTGTCATTCAAATGCTGTAGAGAATGAATAATACTTAACCACGCAAACAGAGGATTACATGTGGTGAACACAATGAAAGTGGCCATTCAGATGTAAATTTTACCTCACCAAGAACCTTGGCTGGGACTCCAGAGCACATGTAACAGAGAGCAATGTTCAAATCCAGCTCCACATGAATCCATCATCTGCTTCTAACCTCATCAAATATCATATATTACTAGCCAGCCATTTAAATCAAGTGCACGTGCCCAAGGTCTCACGCGTTGACGTTTTCTCGAATGCGCGCTTGCACTTTGTGCAGTAAACAGTACTAAAGAATGTGTACGCTTCTTATGAGCCTGTTATTTCTGTAATTCCTTAAAAAAAAAAAAGTTTTAAGTTAACTTTTCTAATACCACAGAAGTTTCTGCATCTATGGATGTACATGTACAGCATCATGAATTTTATTTTAAGGTTGCAATATTGGCATCTGCCCTGCTGGTGGATCTCTCGTGTGATGGGTATGCAGTGTAATCCAATTTGCCCTTTCCACCAAATGTGTATTTGAAGGACAGATAAGAGACATAAAGGCCTTGACTGGGGACTCTCTAGTCTCCGGGGCTTCTGACTGTAAATACTTACAATGCTGTTAAAAACAAGCTGCACTGGAGAAGTTAATGAAACGCTCTGACTGACAAGCCTCCTGGCTGTAATCTGCCCACTGCGAATAACTGTGTCAATTCTCTTTGTTGTTTTATGGTTTTAAAAGTTTTAGGAATGTGACTACCACATTCTGCAAGAATGAAGAATCACAAATTAGGTCTCTTTAATAGCTCAATAGTTTCTTTTAGTCAGCAAAAAGGTTAAATGGAAAGCAAATGCAAACTTCTGCCTATTAGATTTTTTTTTCTTTTTCCCTAAGGATTTTTTTGGAAATCTGTGCTCAGATTTGCCAAGATACCAATGTATGTTCTCAAAAGTCAAAACTAAACTAAAAAAGTTTCAACTAGAGATGCTATTGGTTATTGACAATAAATCAATAATAATAATAACTTGTTGGTATATGATTTTAAACATTTAGATTACTCTTGCTGTCATGTAACACTCACTTAATGTTAATATTTAAAATCACAAGTAATTTAATTTGTAAAATGTTAAAGGGGGCCTATAATGCCCCTTTTACAAGATGTAATATAGGTCTCTGGTGTCCCCAGAATGTGTCTGTGAAGTATCAGTCTTCAAAATACCCCACAGATCATTTATTATAGCTTGTCAAATGTCCCCCCTATTTGGGTGTGAGCAAAAACACATCGTTTTGTGTGTGTCCCTTTAAATGCAAATGAGATGCTGCTTCCAGCCCCCTTTCCAAAAGAGGGTGGAGCTTTAACAGCTCGCGCTTCGGATGCTCAACAACATCAAAGCTGGAGAATCTCACGCAGCCAAAATGACGACTGTCAGTAACAGTGTTCAGTCTTACATTGTTCAAACCGGATTCAGACACTGATGGAGAAACTCTGGACATTTCTGAATGGTTAGTGGATAAATTTAAGTAATGTTAGTTGCTGTGGAGTTGATTCAACTCATCGACCAGCATGTGCCGTCATGTTAATCTTTTGTGCAAATCCAGCGTTTAATTGACCCTCGTTTGTGAAGCAGTCCGGCATAAAATGACGGCATGGTAACAACATTTTACTACAAAAACTCTTCCTCTTTTCTAAAGCAGCCCAACATGGCCTCACTCCCTTTGTTGCGTGTTCCCGGGGGCAGGGTTTATGTACATTTTGGGGTTTGTGATGTCACCAACCCAGGAAGAAGCTCATTGTAGTCCCTACCAGCCGTTTGTTGTAGTCCTTAAAAAGCGATATCTCCCTTTGCATTGAACTTTGAGCATCATAACTTTACAGATGTTGTTTATGCTCAAACAGCAACATTACACACTAACTAAAGTTAAAAAAGTAATCAATGACAATTAAAAGGTAATACACATTTAAAAGGTAATTCTACATTCACATTTAGATCTGTACTCTTAATGTATATGTCATTTGTTTGTTTTTATTGCTTTAGTGGAGCAAAGTCATTACAGAATGTTTGATGCTTAAACAAAATGTGATGCTTAAATAAAACTCCAAGACTCATGAGCAAGAGCAGTCTCTGAGCAATAACATTTTTCACTGGCTGTCTGCAATAAATGAAGAGAAGAAACAGATAATAAATGCTTTTACAGGTTTTGCTCTCCCATAGGTAGTGTAAGTGAAATTGGATATCATAGAACAACATTTTTGATGGACGTCAAAACAAAAAGCAGATTTGATGGATGTAAGGTGCCTCAATGCCAGTTCCCTGAGTAAGACCCAACTCAATTACTTATCTTTAATTCCAAGATAAAGCCAATCATTTCTTAAATGTGCACACTGTTCGTCATGGCCAAAAAATAGCAAACAGTCTCAATAAGAAACAACCTCGTCACAGAACAAACAAGCAGATTTCTTTCAACATCCCCAAATGGCTACATTATCTTACCCCTGGTGAAAGTTGGTATTGAGAGAGTTGATCTTGAGAGTCGGTACCAGTGAGTCAATCATTGTGTCATGTTGCTGTTCCCTTTGGAATCACACAATCATTTCAAACCTCTGAATCATGTGTAGCTTGTGGCTTCTAATTAGCATCAAAGATGATGTGTGTGCTTTTCACCATGTGGCAGTGAGCAAATGAATCAGACATTCATACCTAAGGGACAAAATGTAATCAACCGAATCTCTTCTGTGTGTTATATACTGTTTTTTTTGTTTGTTTTTTTCTGCTGCAGTTGTATCGATTAGTATATTTGCTAAAAATGTCTTTCTTTAAATCTAGCTTAGTGCCGAGTCTTTAAACAGTAGGGCTGTATGATTATTCGAAATAAAACCGAAAACATTAAATGTCTTAGTGCAGTTATCAAATCGCAAAAGCTGTGATTTTAATTAAATAAATATATGTGCTGTGTGTTTCAGATTGAAGCAAGTATGAAAATGAGTAGCTCATTTTCTGCCGATGTTTGCCGTGTCTGAGAAGGACTTGATTAGCAGTAAATTCCGCTCCACATGACTTTCCTCATTCTTTTCTGAGTCTGGATCACTTTAACTTGCATTTGGGAACAACATGTGTCAACCATCTTCTCAAACTTGTAATGAGAAACCTGCTTATAAACAAAAGAGAAGTTTAAGGCCCTCTGGTTTTCGGTCAAAGTTTGATGGTTTAATATTTGAAAATTAATAATTTAACTTTTACAATTGTAACTTTACAGTTGTACTGTACAATAAAATTGTATTGATTTATTTTAATATTTGATTTTTACAGTGAAATATTATAATAGTTTTTATTTAATAATCATTCTATATTTATTTAGTGATAATAATAATAATGATAATGTAATCAGTTGCTTTTGTGTGTTATATTATCATTTTTATTATTATTGTCATTATTATAAAATAAAAATATAAAAAATTACTAAATAAAAACTCATAATATTTTGCTGTAAAATAATATAATTGTCACTTTATGTTCAGTTTAGTTTCAGTTTTCATGGACACTTTCAGTTTGTTTTCATTTGTCACATGTCTTCATTCTAATTCCCGCCACTCGTTTGTCTCCTTGGTTACTGTGATTATTAGTTAATTTAGTTCAGCTGTGTTCACCCCATTACCCTCAGTATTTATGTCACTCTGTTTTAGTTCTCAGTGTCCGGTCTCGTTTCAGTTAAGCGTGCTTGTAGCTCTACCGGTTTGGACTTGTATTGGAACTTTATTCATCTTTGTCTTCCTCTGCTTGCCTGCCTATGCAAATATTTATTTTATAGCCATATATATATGGCTATATATAAATTTCCCCTAATCAGTTGAGTTTGTTTTTTCAAAAAACTTGTTTTTTTTTTTTCCTTGTTCTGATGTTTTAAGTTTTAACTAAAGTAAAAAATTAGTTCAGTGTAAAATTACAAACAGATAATGTCCCTGATGACCATATACATCAAACGCATGGCTGCCTGTTCATTTCTTTATAAAAGAGGGTGAAGATTAAATGTTTTTGAGGCAGTGGTTTCGCTCCATTCCGGCAACTTGCGGTGACAGCTCTTCTTATCAGTCTTCAAAAACTATTAGATTTCTTGTCTTATCAGGTCTCCAAGAGATCAAAAAAGTGCCAAAGTGGTTTCAAGGCAAACTTTTGAAGTCTAATAATTCCCTTGAAACTAATGCACCCCACCCTTGGTTGGAACAGTGGGCTCAAGCACGCTGATGAATCAAAATAAATGAGGCGATAATTCAAGGGCACTATCAACACACTTCTAAGGAGACGTAGATTTATTGTGCTGACAAAAATTAGACTAATAGCTTACAAGCTTAACAGTACTATTTATAGCAAATTTTCGTCATAATTTAAAAGAAAATATATTGACATCCCTGCTAAAATGACCAGAATATCTTGTGTTTTGATTCTTAACATGCCAGACTACCTTGGTTGACTGGGTTCAAATTTAAATTCATGGTTTTATTGAAGAAATTATGTTGATCTAATCTGGTCTTTTCAGCAGGGACATGGTCTTATAAAAGCTCCTCTACAGGCTGCTGCTTCTACAACACGACAGTTCCTGTAAATCCAGCGGTTCTTTGTTCTGTTCTTCTTCAAGCTATTATCTTCTTCCATTCCATTCAGCTCATATTCAGCAGAGTGGACAGTTCATTTTCAGTCCCGATAACCCTGCCTTACACACAGGTGCTATTCATCCCACGGGATCTAGTCAAGAACCTAAAGGGAAAATGTTCTGTGGAAGTAAAAATGATTTTGTATCAGAGAAAGTGTGTGAGGTCATTGTGCTCGTGTGCAGTGAATGTGGCCTTCTTTAATCAAGAGCCATGTTTTATTGGTCCCACGCCCATTTATTACTGATGCATGAAATTAGCAATGTAATGCACTTTGATGATGTTTTACCCAACCTCTGTGGAAAGTTATGCTTGCATATGATGACAAAATGTTTTCTGCTGGGAATTTTGTATGGAATCTTTGATGAAACATAAATGCTGTCAAATTCTCATCTCTATAAAAGCCTGTTTTCATCTCAGAGTTAAGAAAAGCTTAAAATAAGAAATAAAGTCACAAATGTGAGATATAAAGTCACATTTGTCAGTATCTTTCAAAGAAGAAACAGTGGTGAACCGGCGACAGGGTCATGGGCGGCCATTGATGCACATGGGGATTGAAGGCTGGCCCAACAGCTACTGTAGCTCAAATTACTCGAGAAGTAATGCTGGCTCTGATAGAAGGGTGTCAGAATACACAGTGCATCACAGTTTGTTTTGATGGGGCTGCATAGCCGCAGACCAATCAGGTTGCCCATGCTGACCCCCATCCACCGCCGAACGTGCCAACGGTGGGAACGTGAGCATCAGAACCTGACCACGGAGCAATGGAAGAAGGTGGCCTGGTCTAATGAATCACGTTTTCTTTTACATCACATGGATGGCCAGGTGCGTGTGCGTCGCTTACCTGGGAAACACTTAGCACCTGGATGCACTATGGGAAGAAGGCAAGCCAGCAGATGCAGTGTGATGCTTTGGGCAATGTTCTGCTGGGAAACCTTGGGTCCTGCCATCCATGTGGATGTTACTTTGACATGTACCATGGTTCAGGAATGGTTTGAGGAGCACAACAACGAGTTTGAGGTGTTGACTTGGCCTCCAAATTCCCCAGATCTCAATCCAATCGAGCATCTGTGGGATGTGCTGAATAAACAAGTCCGATCCCTGGAGGCCCTACCTCGCATCTTACAGGACTTACAGAATCTGCTGCTAACATCTTGGTGCCAGAATCCACAGCACACCTTCAGGGGTCTAGTGGAGTCCATGCCTCGATGGGACAGGGCTGTTTTGGCAGTAAAAGGGGGACCAACACAATATTAAGTTGGTCATAATGTTATGCCTGATCGGTGTATATACCGGTGGTTACTCTCCTAATAACTCTGTGTTATTTAATAATTAATTAGTCATTAAATTGCTTTTTGTTTTTTTGACACTGGATTCAATTTTGAAGATTTTCACAGATGTAGTGAAGAGAATATAAAGAAGGCAAATACTGCAAAAGAACACCCAACAGTGCAAAACCAATCTTTTAACTCTTCGGCCAGGTAAGCAGGCCATGCAGGATAAGATGTCAGCGCAGGTTAAGCACTTATGATTAAGTTTGACCACCTTAGTATTTCAAGTAGTTTCAGAGTTCCGTACAACTTCAGACAACTTCCTTTTGAGGGTCCCGGTAGGTCAAACCAGGGAGGAGGTCACTAAGGTCAGACACTTGCGGAGCATTATGATCAAAAGTAGGAGAGAGAATAGATGCAGACCATCGGGTATTTCTTTAACATCTGCCCTGCTATTGTTTTAACTGCAGCTCATTGTGAATTCCCTCTGAATTCTCTTTGTTTCATATATTCCACACTAGGTGTGCTGACAATTTGAAGATGTGAAGCTAGAAAATAAGAGAACACAACAGGGACGGTTTATTGATCACCCTTTTTGAGCTAGGCCTTATTGTATATGGGATTTTTAGTGCAAGTCTTAGAGAGGATCTATACTTAGACTTTACACTTACTAAAAGTCTTTAAGTTTTTCTTTTTTTTTTTTTTTTTCTGGAGTCCATGAAAGAATGTCGTGCAATAATCTCATGGTTCCATGGGTTCCTTTTGAGAGGTTTATTGAATTACGGCTTCAATAGTGTTATGAAGAAATAGTTGAGTGCTTCAGGAAAATCTCATTGTCCTGCATTTGTTGAAGCAGGTTGCGTTTAAAAAAAAAAGACATTAAAATGACAATCACAGTACAGTGTCTAATTTGGAAGTCTTTGCTTAAATTACAGCTTCAGGTGACAGCATAGCGTTCACAGTTGCAATACTGTTTTTGACAGGTATTTTGATTGCAGACAACCCATATAATTCCTTTCTTGTACCTTTCCAGTCACGTCCCCAGATATCATTGTTGCCATTGTCAGCTTTTTTTCAACCCAGGCCCAATTTCACAGTCATTTAACCTTAATTGGAGCCATGCAAGGACAAATATTGAACATTCAAACTTAGAGGCAATTGTGTGAAAGATTCTCTCCTCAAAGGTCCACAAGTTTACTTCAAACTTTCTACTAAAGGAAAAATGTCCCTTTTGGCCAAGAGAGTTTTGTTGTTTAAATTGAGCCTTCATTATTGTGTGGGTTGACCTTAGCTAGAAGTAGTAATTCTGATGGTCCACTTAAATGGACCGAAACTGTGCATCGATAAAGGTAACTATTACATTCTCTCGTTCAGAGAATTTTGTGTATGGGTGCTAGGTTGTGGTGCTAAGGAACATTACACTCATTCAGACAATGTCTACCGTTTATTATAGGTTTTGAACTGTTAAACAGTAACAGTTTGTCGCAACCAGGCGAGACGCAACTAGCCAATTTTTTCTGATCAAAAATGAAAAATTCTGCATTATGGAACACAATCACAACCAATCTGAAGAGTATAAGGGCTTAAGTGATGCTTATAGGCGACATGCTTATTAACTTTCCTTGTGGATCAGGGAGCTGTTTTGGTAATATTCTTGGAAGGGGGCTCTTACGTTTACCCATGCTACATTTATTTGAGCATAAATACAGTTAAAACAGTAATGTTATGAAATATTATTACATTTAATATAAAAGGTTTTATATTTTATACATTTGAGGTGTCCGTAATGAGAATGCATGCTTTATTAGTAAATACCCTGGGCTTAGCTTATTGAAGTTTGGCATCATTGCAGGAAAACCTGTATCATTATTGATCAAATCCTTTTAAATACCATTATGTCATATCATGTCTAGTATTAAAGCATTTGAACCTGCCTATAGTTTGCAGTGGATCATGTTTACACACGTTATGGTCCTAAGAGAATACAATTCAATGACACGCAATGACAAAATGAATGGCTATAATAAGAGATTCTAATGTAGTTCATGATGATGGACATAAAAATCTTCATTAGGTTCTGTGTGTAAATCCATTTAGCATAATACCTCATGCTAAATAATTCATCAGACATCCCCAGCCAACACAACAGAGGCTCTGTCAGCTCAAAACAATGCAGACCGTTCACAACCAGGCGAGCACATCAAAAAATGGAGGTGGAGGTGGGCTGATGAAACAACAATAAAATTAAACACCTAAGCAATATAAAAGGATTACTAATCAATACTAATTATACAGATTTTCCCATATTTGAGATATAAACCGCTATTTACCGAAAATTGTATTTACCACATGTATATATAAATCAATCACCAACAGATAGGTTGTCACTATGGGTTGGGTATTGTTTTAATTTTCCGATTCTGCTTATCGATTCCGATTCTTATCGATTCCCAGTTTTGATTCCAATATGTTAAAAATTCAACATTTAGATATCAAAAATCAGCAGCCTAAAGAACAACTAATAAACTAGACTAATATAAATTATTAAAGACAAGTATACAGTCAGTAATACAATGAGAATAAATAAGCAAATTAGCAAATGCACAAATAAATACAACTGAACAGTTCAGAAATTGAAATCAAATGTAAAATAACACTGCATAGTTTTCTTTTCTAACTAATTATGTTCACTTTAGACAAAACCCAGTATATTCACTATTTTGTTCCTGTTTACGAGGATATTTTGACAAAGTTTGGTGTGTATTTGTCCTTTCAAGCACAAAAAAGAAAGAGAACTCAAGAATAAATATATATTTACACATTTGTATATTATTATTTTACAATATAATACAATATGAAATCTAATATGACATACCAATACTATATAAATAATATATATTATTTATATAATAATTAATATAAATATGTGTAATGGCAGTGACAACCTGTCTATTGGTGGGGGATTTATATATAAATTTGGTAAATAGCCTGGTTTTCAGCAATTGTGCAGCCCACATATCCCATACTTCTTTGTTACAGCCTATTTAGAGCTGAAATTGTAACAACATCAGCAATGATAAAAATGATGATACTGCCAAAAACAACAGGGTGCCAACAGCTGTGCTTGTGCGCCTCATAAATTACATTTGATCAGATATTATTACCATGAAACAAGGCAAAGGCCAGAAAAGGCATAGCTTGAAATGTAATATATTTATCAGATAAAGTCTATCAAAATGGCTTGGAAAAGAAAGAGAGATAGAGATGATGGCTTTTCACCTACATGGAATTGAGATTTTATGCTTCTAACTATCCAGTGTGGATAGATGAAAGCACACATACTTGAGAGACATCACTATGACAGGAGTGGATATTACTGCTTGGCAGTAAAAGCAGTCTTACACCAAGGCTGTGAAAAGGCACTCCAGTGGTGGACTTTTGAAAGCCTGTCTGCCTCCACATGTAATTGGAGTCATTATTAAATCTCAAAAAAGCATGAAAAAGCAGAAACATCCCTGACTAACAGATAGGATGTCACTACCATTATACATTCTTAAACCTGCCGTTATGCACACACCAACTAACTAAATTGCTATGACCTCTGTCTGAGTATGACACCAAAAACGAATATTTACTCTGGTGTTATAAAATGACCTTTGGAAATGTCACCTTGTACGTTTAGAGAGCATCTTTGTCATGGTTTCGAAAAGCATGTGGGGGAAAAATGTTACTTTTGGTTGATTTGCCATAAGCCCACCTTTCAGTTTTTTTTTTATGTCCAACACCATTTGAGCTTGTAAGTACATACTCATTAGCAGTGGCTTTCATCATCAACAGAAGATCACCTCTGCTAACTGTTTATACTGTTGCACTTAGGATTTTAAATATATTAGTTATTACCTTCTAACACCTTGTTCATCCTGCTAAATAGGCTGTATGTTTACATGCTGTACAGAGTCTGTTTAAGCTGTAATTATAGGCTTTTCTACTATTTAAGCTGTCTCTTATGATACCTCATTTTTAACACTAAGGCAGCATTGCATGTGTCCGTTGTGGAGAAAGCAATCTCAACAAATCTGCAACAAATGTTTTTCAAAGAAGCTTGTGTGCAGTGCTCACCAAGGCTGCACATATCAAAAATACAATTAAATATATTTTAAAATATCATTTATATTGTGATGGCTAATACGAAATTTCAGCAGCCATTTTTCAGTATCACACGATCTTTCAGAAATCATTCTAATGTGCTGCCTTGGAGCTCAGGAAACAGTGTGGAAAACCTTTGCGTTGCTTAAAATTTTTGTGGAAACGTGATAAACTTTTTTTTCAGGATACTTTGATGATTAGAAGTTAAAAAAGAACATATTTTATTTAAATGTGAAATTTTATTTGAAGCATTATAATTGTCTTTAGTATCACTTTTAATCAGTTTAAGTCTTTGTTGAATAAAAGTAATTCTTAAAAAAAAATATTATTTGTAATATTATAATATTAATAAAATATTTTAATATTTTCATTTTTTTAAATGATCTAAACATTTGTTGCAGTCTTATTGTAATATAAAAATTGGTGAAAAATGTTTAAAACTGGCTATTTTACTCCAAATATTTGTGTTAGGTATGTTAAAGCTGCAGTCCGTGAGCTTTGCCTCTTTGTTGCCATCTCTGTTTGAAACCTGCAATTGCAGCTGTTTGCGGAATTATCATCTTTACGTAGGCTGTGCCTCGGCATGACTCCTCAGCAAGGATGATTACGGACTGCAGCTTTAATTATTAACATTGTGTCATTCTTCTTGTATTGCTTGTACTGAAAACTATTTTGAGTCTAACCTTGTGTGCATTTGGTACGTGGAACCTGACTATGTAGCGCATTCACTTATCAGCCACTTATGAGGTTGCGTTCTGGTTTGAATGCCATTAGAAATGCCATAGGTATAGCTCACTAGGTTTTGGGTCAGAACAACTGAAACCACTGAAATTTTACTGAGGTTCTGTAATTTTCTTTAAACTTTTTTTTCTCCCCCCATCAGACTTTTTTGATTGGGCATCATGACATATTAAAACCAGTTATATAAACCTACTACACCCACTCAGAAATTATTTTTATATGCCCTTGTTCAAGATAAAATTTTGGTATTTGACAATGTGAGCTGCCAGGTTTCATGGACCAAGAGCTAGCTCTATTTATTTTATTTTTTTTAGAGCAAGACACATGTGGTCTAAAAGTTGGAGAAGAACTTACAACTTTATAAATGACTGTTCTTTAATTCACAAACTTTGTCCTTTTCTTGCAACATCATTGCATCATTGTAGCATTACAAGCCTGTCTCCAAAAAACTATGCTCAGATACTTTTGTGTACAATAAAACACCTTCATTTAGTGTGTTTTAAAAACATCATGATCGCCTTGCTTTTATACTCTACATTTCATTAAACATTTCAGATGAGTCTAGTTTATTTTTAACATGTTTTAATGTAAGTTTACATAGACAGAAATCTTAATAAGAACTCAGGCTGTTCATCTATTCTTGATGAAAATTATTCTCCTCACATCTGTCTGCCATTAGCAGAAGCCGACAGAGGCTCACAAATGAGGAGCATTTTGTTAAACTATGAAAAATTGACTCTGAGGGAGGTGATTTTGCAAAAAGTATCCCACTAGTTGGAGCCTTAAAACTTGAAGTGGTAACCAGGCTAGCATTATTATGCTAATAACACAAAGTGTTTGACTTGGTCACAGTGCTGCAGATTATAAATCACTGTGCGGAAAGTGCTAGTGTTTTTTTGGAGGTTTTTTTTTTTTTTTACATTTTATATGCTTTCTACAATGTCCACAGACAATTTTGTCAAACCAATTTTTATCAAAGGAAAGGGTGTTAATAAAGTTCAAAAGGCAGTTTTCACACACTTCTGTATTTTCATACTTCATTGCTTAATGTCCTCAAAAGCATTTCACAATTCAGTGCTTTTAGCAAACACAGAGAAATATTGAAATAGGGGTCATCGAGGAAGTCAGACTCTTTAGAGACTGGCTGACCAGCATTTTGTTCATTAAACAAAACTCTCTGAACTCTTAAAGGGACAGTTCAAAACTTTGTTTACTTTATTTTATATTCTATGAAACTCAGACATCTTTTTCCCCAATCTTAGTAAGTGCATGAGAAAGAAAACATTCTTTAACGTTTCTACTTTGTGTTATATGAGGGGGAAAAAGCTAGTCATATGACTTGATGGTGAATAAACTAGAACAGAATACTTATAGGTAAACTACTACTGTTGTAGACTCGAGACCGGTCTTGGTCTCGAGACCATTTTTTGAAGGTCTTGTCTCAGTCTCAACCACATTTGTACTCTGTCTTGTTTCTGTCTGAGACTAAGAGGATTTGGGATTTTATTTCAAGACCAGTCAAGACCACAACTGCAGGGATATCACTGAATTGTCGCAGCATGTTTTATTTGTTAACATCATTAATGTCTTGAATGTCTTGGTCTCGTCTTGGTCTCAAACCCTCAAAGTCTTGGTCTTGTCTTGGTCTCAAACCCTCAGAGTCTTGGTCTTGACTCTGTCTCGCCCTGGATTGGTCTTGTCTTGGTCTCAACCCCTCAAAGTCTTGGTCTTGTCTTGGTCTCAACACACACTAGTCAAAGTCTCGATCTTTTCTTGGTCTCAACACACACTGGTCTTGGTCTTGTCTTGGTCTCAAACCCTCAAAGTCTTGGTCTTGTCTTGGTCTCAAACCCTCAGAGTCTTGGTCTTGACTCTGTCTTTCCCTGGATTGGTCTTGTCTTGGTCTCAACCCCTCAAAGTCTTGGTCTTGTCTTGGTCTCAACACACACTAGTCAAAGTCTCGGTCTTGTCTTGGTCTCAACACACACTGGTCTTGGTCTCGTCTTGGTCTCAAACCCTCAAAGTCTTGGTCTTGTCTTGGTCTCAAACCCTCAAAGTCTTGGTCTTGTCTTGGTCTCAACACACATTGGTCAAAGTCTTGGTCTTGACTCTGTCTCGTACTGGATTGGTCTTGTCTTGGTTTCAATCCCTCAAAGTCTTGGTCTTGACTTGGTCTGAACACACTGGTCTTGGTCTTGTCTTGGTTTCAATACCTCAAAGCCTTGGTCTTGTCTTGGTCGCAAACCCTCAAAGTCTTGGTCTTGTCTTGGTCTCAAACCCTCAGAGTCTTGGTCTTGACTCTGTCTCGCCCCGGATTGGTCTTGTCTTGGTCTCAACCCCTCAAAGTCTTGGTCTTGTCTTGGTCTCAAACCCTCAAAGTCTTGGTCTTGTCTTGGTCTCAACACACATTGGTCAAACTCTTGGTCTTGACTCTGTCTCGTACTGGATTGGTCTTGTCTTGGTCTCAACCCCTCAAAGTCTTGGTCTTGTCTTGGTCGCAAACCCTCAAAGTCTTGGTCTTGTCTTGGTCTCAAACCCTCAAAGCCTTGGTCTTGCCTTGGTCTCAGCACACATTGGTCTTGGTCTTGTCTTGTTCTCAACTCCTCCAAATCTTAGTCTTGTCTTGGTCTCAACCCCTTAAAGTCTTGGACTTGTCTTGGTCTCAGCACACATTGGTCTTGGTCTTGTCTTGGTCTCAACTCCTCCAAATCTTAATCTTGTCTTGGTCTCAACACACACTGGTCTTGGTCTTGACTAGGTTTTGGTTTAGTTGGTCTTTGCAACAACACTAGAAATATGTTTTGGTGAAGTTCAATGTGATTCCATTGCATTTGTTTTTAATTAGTTGACTCAAGAGTCCTTCACTTCAGTATTTGTGCACTTGTGCTAAAGAGTCATAGAAATGTCTGCCTTTTAATACAGAAAATGTATTTAAACACTATGAGAAATGTAACATACCTCAACAGTTGCTTCATAAGAACAGAAAATTAATCCACAATATGCATTAGCGTAACAATAACCAAAGATTAGCAACTATAACATTTAGAAAAAATGATTTTTAAAAAACAACCCAGTTGACATTCCAGTGCTAGATAAATAGTGGACAAACCAAATGATGGGTTACACAGTTTAACCCAGCACATTTTACACAATATAACTAAGCACATTTTAACCCAAATGTCAATTTTGACCAAAAGCTGTGCTAATTTTACATCATAAATGGTTAAATGGTTATTTCCATTTTTCCTTACAGCAAAGTCTGAAGCAGTATTCAGATGCTGTTAAAGATTCTTTGATGAATAGAAATTGAAATAAAAGTAAATTTTTTTAGGGGGGCCCATGATGAAGGTTGTGTTTTGTTGGAATTTTAGAAAACAGTTCAGCAACCTCAACGTCAACTTTGTTTTCCCTCAGTTTTCAAAAATCCATTTGAATTCTACGCAGCGTCCAAACAACAACAGACGTGACCTATAAGGTTGTGAAATGGACACTGCACTCTGGCTGTCAAAGAGCGCAGAGGAAAACATACCATGATGTATGAGTAATTTGAACAGAAAATCTAAAACCTATCCACATTCCACTCTTGATCTAGCAGCACACAGCAGACATTCCTGTGTGGGTTTTAAAAACCACTGTACTCATAGCCTGTCACAGACATGCTATTCTGATTTGTTCTCTGTGGCCTGTAGCTCAGTCAAGCATCATCTCATGTTTACTGGACTGTCACATGCCCCGGGCTTTGAAATTTGAGTGGCTTGTTTCATAGTCGCAGATTCTGAATGGCATTCGTCAAGTTTGTATGTCACTGAGATTTGATAAAGACACACAAAGTGGCAATAACTCTTGCGTTTTTTCGAAGGTCAAAAGTTCTAAATAGTAGTGGTTAGACTATCTGTTCTTGATGTTTGCCTGCTTCCTGTTGCTCTTTGCTGAGTTTGTTGTTGCTTTCAGCACTGAAATGCATATGCAACATATCCCTCTGTTGAGCTCAGTGTCTTCACAGTACTCAAGATAACCTTTTAATAAGGCTCATTCCAGCTGCATGCTTGATTCGGTCTATATGATGTGTTATAGCTTCCCACAGATGGGAAAATGATGAATGGATGCTCATCTGATGTATTCATTGCTATAAAAAGAAATTCATTCCAGTTTTTCATAACTCTGTGTTTGACATGCTTAAAATGGAGCTTTATTATTCTTGTATTTTTATTTATTGTTGGTAAATTGTTTCATACTATATTATACTATATTTTATTCTATACTATATTATACTATACTATATGTTGTTTCATACTTACACATTTTTCTATACTATATGCTATTTGATACTATATTATGCTATATATGCCTTTTAATACTTTATTATATATTATATATGTATTATATGGGTCGTGACGTGATGGGTCATTTTTTTTTTGTCCAAAGGCCTTAATAATAATAAATAAAAAACAAAGATATGACATCCAAAGTATGTAAGGTAGTACAACTAGATCTCTTTTATTGAATCCAAAAGGCTTTAATTATATTTTGCTACAAAGGTATTTTAAAGATTTTGAAGTGTCAAAAGGTCATTCAGTTTAACCGTCCAAAGGCCAATACAGCCATTTCATTTGTGATTAAAATATCTAAAAATGTAATGAATGTATATATTTTTTATTCTGGCATGATTTTATAACATCATATATCAACATAGTGCAAAATGGTATTAAAATTATGTGTAGAAGTCGTTGCTTTTATGAGAAAGAATGTATGGAAAAATGAATTTCATTGATGTCATTCGGAGTAACCAATATAAAGGGACCATTTTGGATCAAGTCATGCGATCAATATCTTGAGACAAGATGTGACATCATTCAGACACATGCAAAGAACCACATGATTGTGAAGCAAAGTAACTAACTCTCTCTTAACTATTTGAAAAATTAATGTTTTTACTTGCTCATACACGTCCCGAAACATTAGGTCATTTGGTACAACTGCTATAAAACATGGAAAATGTTGTAATGGTTTAAAAACTTTACTAAATATAAAATGTTTGATTGTCATTTTGTTAGCTAGCTAGATACCAGCCTGTTAACAATGTTTGAATATGTTATGTTAAAAATGACAAAAGCAGTGTTAATTGATTATAAAAAAACACAAAATCTCATCGTTAACACTTAATAAAACTTCAAAATTAATTATATCTCCATTATGGTTTTTTTACACTTTTAAAAATCTTGTTCGTCAATGACCCAGAGAGATATATATATATATATATATATATATATATATATATATATATATATATACGCTTGCCCATTTTTCCTGCTTCTAACACATAAACAAATCAGTGTTATTCACTTCACCTTTCATAATGTGTGGTCATAATGTTATGCCTGATAGGTGTATTTTATTCTATATTGTATGCTATTTCTTATATTATTACTATATACTTTATTACACTGTATATTATTCTATTATAAGCTAATAATGTTTCAGGTTAGTGGAATATTAAGATCTAAGAAATGGAAAAAGATTTTGGATGAAAGTGTTACAATTATAAAGAAAACATTTGGAGGTTGGATATATTCAACTCTTGGTGAATATGGAAGATTTTCTTTGTTGTTCTATTTATGGAGCACTCTGCCTCCGAGGTGTGATGATCAAAGAAGACGGCTCCTAAGTACAATGCTCTGGTAGACGTACCCAGCATTTTCTTAATGGTAAGAGCTGCCAAGACTCTATATTTGATGAGTAGTTGCAGCTAATTTTCTTTCAACTGAATGTTAATTAATGACTTTCAAAAAGTAAGGACTTGTAATGTCACCATATGTAAAATGTTTTAGTGGCCAGTAAGATCAATGCTTTTAATGAGAATCTTTTTCGGCGATGATACACTGACATAAATGGGATTTGATTTATATGTATGTATGTATGTATATATATATATATTTAATCTTAATAGAGTCGGTTTAATATTCTATTTAGTTCTGAACAAAACCATTATATACTGAAATTTTTTTTTTTTTTTTTAGTTTTAACTTCATCGAAGCAGAGGAGTTCTGCTCAGGTGAAATGTCATGTTTTGTTAGGCTTTTCTGTTTTGTTTGGCCAACTTAACATAAACTTCATAACCATTGTTCATCAAATATACCTTTGATGGTCACTGTAGAAAAAACAAGAAAAACACAAGTAAGGAAAAAACACTGACCAAAAAAAATGGCAATTCAGCAAAAATACATGAATCATTTCTCTTATGTACACACTTAAATTAATTTGTGCTTTTTAACAGTTGAGCTGGGTTCTGCTTTAAAATTCATCTGGATGTGAGGACACCCTGTCTTCTCATCATTGTCTTATCAGTCATGACCTCTAACTTGATGCTGACTGGGGAGGGTTCAAATGTCCATCAGGGAAGAATCAATTCAAGCTTCCCTTCTCTGAAACAAGTCTAAACAAGTTAGAGGGTGTGATATATAAGTCAGCAACTTGTGCATGAGCTTTGAGTAAAACAAAGTTTCACTCTCCTTCTGAGCATCTGTATAAAGTGAACATATCAAGCGACCATTGGTTTTTTTTTTGGGGTTTTTTTTACGTAACGTTTAGGGACAAGGTTATCTGAAAAACATTGTGCCCCAATAACAGAACAGTATGGATGAATCTAATTATTATGTTAAAATAGTAATAGGCTTGTTAAAATGTATCTATCCAAACCAAATAAATACTCATTTAACTTTTTTCTTATAATCTTTCTTTATAATATATAAAGGAATATAATGCAATACTAAGCATCTCAAACAAATGTACTGCAACCAGTACTTTCTTAACACAGCTTACCTTCCAGATGGACTAATAAAAATATCTATGTCCTCTTGATCACTGAAGCTGCATAAAACAATTTCAGTCAGCGCTGGTCATTTTTGTGTGCAATATGCATGAGACGCTCAATGCATGAAATATGGGTGTTAATCCAATCAAAGATTGAATTCTGATTAGATTAATTAAGAAGAGTGGCCTTGTCTCTTTCACATAATTGTAAAATTACTGGTTATATATAAGAAGTGTCTAATACTCACTAAGGCTGCAATTATGTGATCAAAAATACCAAAAAATACAGTGTGAAATACACTGCCCGACCAAAAAAAAAAAAAAAATTAATTGGCAAATACTTAAGAGTCTATGGATAGGTCATTATTACAGTGATTATTATTATTTTTCTAGCATGTTATATGTTTGGGAACGGTTCTTTTAACCCTAAAAGATGGAGTGTGTAGCTTTTCATTTCTTTCACAGAACATGTTGAAAATGGTTGAGCTGCTTAACACTCTGAGGTCTAAAAACGCGCCGGCGCGTTTTGCAGGTTTTTTTTCACATTGCAGCAAAACAGACTTAAAATACTCTGTCATTTTTTGTCATAGAGCCATAAGCAATACATCAATTGAAACTATAGAATATCTCCTTTTATTTGTATACACTCAGAGTAAAAACAAAATGTTGTGCTTTTTGTAAAATAAAGAAAACTAACATGATGCGTGATCTCTCATCTCCCTCTGAACGAAGTCCAATCTGATAGTTCTCAGAAAATGAAGTGTAACTTAGTGAATACTAATCACAAAAAATTCATACTTATGTCTAACAAAACATTGAAATGTCAGGTTTTAAATCGTGCAAGTCAAATCGAAAACAAACATTCTGTGTTTATGTAATCTGTATGAAAAGAGAGCCATGTCAGAAGTCCGTCTACAACCTTCAATACCCAAAAGTCTTGTGAACACAGATTTAATATACTTTTATTGGCCTTATATCAGTGACTTAAGTTTTTTGTTTTTTCAGTAACCACGCATAAACGTTATTCCTTCAAAAACACAAACATGTACACACATGTTCCTCACATATTATGGTAGCCTAGTTTGTGCTGAATACAGTGTAATGACACTTGTGTCATTAATATGTTTATGAACAACTGAAAAAAGCACAAATGTCAGGGCATGTCAAAACTTCTCCAGGCCCCAAATCAGCCTCAGACTCCAGAGGGTTAATATGCTATGGAAACTGAAACTTTTTTCAGTATTCTTTTTCAGGATTCAGGATTTATATGAAATAGTTTTTTTTTTTAAGTTTTAAAGTATTTCTAGTCAGTTTTAAACAATTTAATGCATCCTTGCTGAATAAAAGTATTCATTTCTTTAAAAAAAAAAATACTGGCCCAAACTTTTGAATAGTTGTGTATGTGCCTTCCTGGTACTTTTTTATTTTACCATTTTTTATATTGTTCCTGTATACTGAAGACAACTTTTAAATGGAGGTGGACAGCAAAGACTAGTGATGTGCAGACAAAAAATCTTGAGTGGACATTTTATTAAAAAATAATAGTAATAATAAAATCTTCTAGGTCACTGGCCAATTCAACCAAAGATTAAGTTATATGTGCACTGATGTCAGGGTTTTCAGTTACAAATAATGATGTTTTTTCATGCTGGAACAAATTTTGGAAAACATTGAAATTCAAATAAATTAATGGTATTCTTTGTACTTACAGGAAAAGGAACTTTTGCAGAGACTGAAATGGCATATAAGGCAGTCTTGACAGATTGGCCACTGAGCAGCATGACAGCTGCCTCCTCATCCCCTGCTAGCATGCAGACTCACAGGAAACTATTGGCTGTCAATCAAATGGAATTTCTAAATAGTACAGGCATGAGGGGAATATATGTGGACTACTGCAATCACTGCAAGTACAGCTGAGCTGCCAAAATGATGGAATCCATAGGCACCGAGCATGAAAACCTGGAAATGGAGATTTGATTCTTATGTGCAAAGAGCAAATTGTGGGATTTTCTGTCTTCCAAGTCCCCGTGCTAAAGTCCTAACACGCTCGGATAATGAGTATGTAGTATACATTTCTGTCAATATTTCAGCAGATACTTGTGACAGTTTTACACAGAGTTCTGTTTATTTCCCCTCACAGCACCACAAGAACTTGTGGATAAATTATTTGGATGTCCAGAAATCCGCAGTGGCATGTAAACCACCTGGAGCAAAGCCTTTATTTAATGCTGTCACAAACAGAGGAAATATGGTCCGGAGATAGATAAGGTGGGTTTATGTTAGACTTTAAAGCGGGCATTGACCCTGATGTCAAGCCGCTTGTGATCAGGTAGAGACTCTTGCTGCATCCAAAATCACATACTTTCTGAGTAGGAACTTGATTTGAATTTGAATTTACTTTGTGATCATTAAAAAAGTAGGTTCTATATAGTATAAATATGGGTAGTATGAATTAAATTCAAGGGTACTACATCTGCCATGTTGCTACGGTCATGTGACCAGCATTAGTTCTTACATCACCACCATTCACATATCCTCTCCCATCGCCTCAGTGTGTCCGTTGCTTCCACACAATTCCACAAGTCACAAGTCATCCGGGTACTTTTCGCCTACTATATTCAGACATACTACTCTTTGTAGTTGAAGTATTCGATTTCAGATGCAGCATCTGTGTTTATTTGCATTTACCCATGAACCACTCCATCATATTATGCTGTTTTAATAGAGCTAATTAAAATGTCTTCTAATGATCATCAGCTTCTGATTTCTGCTAACAAGTGATACGCGACAGCACCTCTCCAGTCGATATGTCTGTGTGAAGTATAATTGCAAAGTGTTTGTTACACTTGACAGGAGACCCACTTTAGCAATAATCTCAGTCGGTGTTATTGATCTGCGCTCAGCAGGGGCTTGTGTTCCACTGCATGAACAGGGTGTGTGCGGCAGGCCACTGCCAAGAAACTGACCCCGTCCATCAGTCCAATGAGAGGAAAGCTTCATTCACACAACACATCTGGTGCCAACTCATTTGGCTTGTTTTACCCTGAATATGGGAGAATTTCTCTCACATTGATGGATACATTTATTTTTTCAATATTGGCTGATATTGTTCAGTATTTTTGACATTTAAGTAAAGTTTTTACATTTAGATTACACTTACTTTCATCTAACTGTCACGAGTGGCTGTAATGAAGTGCACAACATTTAGGAGTATAAACAGAAAAAAATAAATCCAAAAACCAGACAGAAGATTACCAGTAGTAGAACATATTATAAACTAAAGACAACACAGAACAATCAACAGAGGAAACTAAGGGTTTAAATACACAGGCCCCTGGTTTCACAGACTTAGTTTGAGCTGTTTTAAATGAAAGCAACTTGCACAGACATATCTTAAAATATGTCACTTCCATTGTTGTGTCTCAAGATGCACACCAGTAATGTTGTTTTTCTAAGGCATGTTTATAAAAGCTACCTAAATGTCCTAATTGAAGAGGCGGAGACCGACAGAGCCAAAGGGTTGGAGGGATGAAGCGCAGCTGACATACAGTGGGTACAGAAAGTATTCAGACCCCCTTAAATTTTTCACTCTTTGTTATATTGCAGCCATTTGCTAAAATCATTTAAGTTCATTTTTTTTCCTCATTAATGTACCCACAGCACCCCATATTGACAGAAAAACACAGAATTGTTGACATTTTTGCAGATTTATTAAAAAAGAAAAACTGAAATATCACATGGTCCTAAGTATTCAGACCCTTTGCTGTGACACTCATATATATAACTCAGGTGCTGTCCATTTCTTCTGATCATCCTTGAGATGGTTCTACACCTTCATTTGAGTCCAGCTGTGTTTGATTATACTGATTGGACTTGATTAGAAAAGCCACAAACCTGTCTATATAAGACCTTACAGCTCACAGTGCATGTCAGAGCAAATGAGAATCATGAGGTCAAAGGAACTGCCTGAAGAGCTCAGAGACAAAATTGTGGCAAGGCACAGATCTGGCCAAGGTTACAAAAAAATTTCTGCTGCACTTAAGGTTCCTAAGAGCACAATGGCCTCCATAATCCTTAAATAGAAGACGTTTGGGATGACCAGAACCCTTCCTAGAGCTGGCCGTCCGGCCAAACTGAGCTATCGGGGGAGAAGAGCCTTGGTGAGAGAGGTAAAGATGAACCCAAAGATCACTGTGGCTGAGCTCCAGAGATGCAGTCGGGAGATGGGAGAAAGTTGTAGAAAGTCAACCATCACTGCAGCCCTCCACCAGTCGGGGCTTTATGGCAGAGTGGCCCGACGGAAGCCTCTCCTCAGTGCAAGACTCATGAAAGCCCGTATGGAGTTTGCCAAGATGGTGAGAAATAAGATTCTCTGGTCTTATGAGACCAAGATAGAACTTTTTGGCCTTAATTCTAAGCGGTATGTGTGGAGAAAACCAGGCACTGCTCATCACCTGTCCAATACAGTCCCAACAGTGAAGCATGGTGGTGGCAGCATCATGCTGTGGGGGTGTTTTTCAGCTGCAGGGACAGGACGACTGGTTGCAATCGAGGGAAAGATGAATGCGGCCAAGTACAGGGATATCCTGGACGAAAACCTTCTCCAGAGTGCTCAGGACCTCAGACTGGGCCGAAGGTTTACCTTCCAACAAGACAATGACCCTAAGCACACAGCTAAAATAACGAAGGAGTGGCTTCACAACAACTCTGTGACTGTTCTTGAATGGCCCAGCCAGAGCCCTGACTTAAACCCAATTGAGCATCTCTGGAGAGACCTAATAATGGCTGTCCACCAACGTTTACCATCCAACCTGACAGAACTGGAGAGGATCTGCAAGGAGGAATGGCAGAGGATCCCCAAATCCAGGTGTGAAAAACTTGTTGCATCTTTCCCAAAAAGACTCATGGCTGTATTAGATCAAAAGGGTGCTTCTACTAAATACTGAGCAAAGGGTCTGAATACTTAGGACCATGCGATATTTCAGTTTTTTTCTTTTTTAATAAATCTGCAAAAATGTCAACAATTCTGTGTTTTTCTGTCAATATGGGGTGCTGTGTGTACATTAATGAGGAAACAAAAATGAACTTAAATGATTTTAGCAAATGGCTGCAATATAACAAAGAGTGAAAAATGTAAGGGGGTCTGAATACTTTCCGTACCCACTGTACATACAGCCCAGAAGTCAGTGGCGTAGGCAGAGCGATACAGCAGAGTGGAGTCAAAGGAGGAGCCAAGGGACTGAAAGGAAAAATCAGAGGTGGAGCCAAGGAACTGGCTGTTATGGGCAGAGGAGATGGGAGAGGGAGGCTGGGTGGGATCTTTGGAGACACAGGAGACTTGGATCTGGGTGGGACCAGCGGAAACGCAGGAGACCAAAACAAACACGTGAGACAAGAAACAAACACATGAGAACAAAAAGATATCTAAAGTCAAGTCAAGTCAAGTCAAATTTATTTATATAGCGCTTTTACAATTGGTAATTGTTTCAAAGCAGCTTTACATATTAGAAGCACAGAAAAAAGGGAAGTGGTTAAAAATAAGCTGTACAAACAAGCGTGGTAATATGTAACATATACAAGATGGTGCTACATTAAGCCAATGTCGGCTGACTCCCAGGGGTGGAAAAAACCCCCTAGGAGAAAAACCCAGCGTGCTAACACTGGGAAAAAAGTCCTAGGAGGGAAAAAACCCCTTGGAAGATATATATAATATATGTAAATGGATATGGAGATCAAAATCTGAATTATACATTTTTATTATAGAGATTAAAAATAGATTATATATAAATATATGTAAGCGGATACGGGGATTAAAAATCTGAATTATAGATGCAGCCAGAACTGGATCTGTAGGCCCATTGTCTCCTGGGCTACGTTGTAGTCAGGTCCAGACACAGGTTCTCCATCTGATCTGGATACGGCCTGGATCCAGCACCCGGCAAACCTCAGGATAAGCAGAGAGACAGATATTAGCGTAGATGCCATTCTTATTCTGATGTACAGGTATATCTAGTGTTATAGGAAATGTTCTCGGTTCCGGCCGACCTAATTATTGCAGCGTAACAATCCTTTAACGGATTTGAAAAATGTTAATGTATTGATAATGTGTTATGTGTATGCAAGAGCAAAGAGATGTGTTTTTAGTCTAGATTTAAACTGACAGAGTGTGTCTGCTTCCCGAACAATGCTAGGAAGATTGTTCCAGAGTTTAGGTGCTAAATAGGAAAAGGATCTGCCGCCTTCAGTTGATTTTGATATTCTGGGTATTATCAACTGGCCTGAATTCTGAGATCGCAATAAACGTGAAGGACTATAATGCATTAAGAGCTCACTTAGGTACTGGGGAGCTAAACCATTTAGAGCTTTATAAGTAAGTAGCAAGATTTTAAAATCTATACGATGTTTAATAGGGAGCCAATGTAATGTTGACAGAACTGGACTAATATGGTCATACTTTCTGGTTCTAGTAAGAACTCTAGCTGCCGCATTTTGGACCAACTGTAGTCTGTTTAAAAGCCGAGCAGAACAACCACCCAGTAGAGCGTTACAATAATCTAGTCTTGAGGTCATGAATGCATGAACCAACTGTTCCGCATTTGTCATTGAGAGCATATGTCGTAATTTAGATATATTTTTTAGATGGAAGAAGGCGGTTTTACAGATACTAGAAACATGACTTTCAAATGAAAGATTGGTATCGAAGAGCACACCCAGGTTCCTAACTGAGGACGAAGGTTTAATGGAGCACCCGTCAAGTGTTAGGGAGTATTCAAGGTTTTTTCGTGAGGAAGTTTTTGGTCCAAAGATTAGGATATCAGTTTTTTCTGAATTTAATAATAAGAAATTTCTTGTCATCCAGTTTTTAATGTCAGCTATGCATTCTGTTAGTTTTGTGAATTTGTAGGTTTCGTCAGGGCGCGAGGAAATATAGAGCTGAGTATCATCAGCGTAGCAGTGAAAACTAACACCATGCTTCCTAATTATCTCTCCTAAGGGCAGCATGTACAGAGTGAAAAGCAACGGTCCTAGTACTGAGCCTTGTGGTACTCCATATTGAACTTGTGAGTGATACGACATCTCTTCATTAACTACTACAGACTGATAACGGTCAGATAAGTACGATTTGAACCATGCCAAAGCAATTCCACTAATGCCAATATAGTTTTCAAGTCTTTTTAAAAGAATGTTGTGATCGATAGTGTCAAAAGCAGCACTGAGATCTAATAACACTAATAGAGAAATACAGCCACGATCGGATGATAAGAGTAGATCATTTGTAACTCTAACGAGAGCAGTCTCAGTACTATGGTATGGTCTAAATCCTGACTGGAAATCCTCACAGATTCCATTTCTTTCTAAAAAGGAGCACAGTTGTGTTGAAACTGCCTTTTCTAGTATCTTTGACAGAAAAGGTAGATTCGAGATTGGCCTGTAATTTACTAAATCTCTCGGATCTAGTTGAGGTTTTTTAATAAGAGGTTTAATAATAGCCTGCTTAAAGGTTTTTGGCACGTATCCTAGTGTTAAGGATGAATTAATTATATCAAGAAGTGGACCTACGACCTCTGGAAGCATTTCTTTCAGTAGTTTAGTCGGCATTGGGTCTAACATACATGTCGTTGATTTTGATGATTTGATAAGTTTAGATAATTCTTCCTCTCCTATAGCGGCGAATGATTCTAGTTTTACCTCAGGGACACTACAGTGCACTGTCTGAAGCGAAACTGTGGACGGTTGCATGTTTTTTAATTTTCTCTCTAATATTATCAATCTTGCAAGTAAAGAAGTTCATAAAGTCATTACTGCTGTGCTCTATGGAAACGTCAGCAGTTGAATCTCTGTTTCTAGTTAATTTAGCCACTGTGTCAAATAAATACCTAGGATTATGTTTGTTTTCTATTAAGAGATTTGAAAAATAAGTAGATCTAGCATTTCTTATAGCCGTTCTGTACTCAATCATTTTTTTCTTTCCACGAAAGGCGAAAAACTTCTAGTTTTGTTTTCTTCCAACTACGTTCAGTTTTTCTAACAGCTCGTTTTAGAGCCCGAGTGTGCTCATCATACCACGGCGTTGGATTAGTTTCCTTAATCTTCTTTAGACGTAAAGGAGCGACTGCATCTAATGTGCTGGAAAAGAGAGAGCCAATAGTTTCTGTTGCAGCATCGAGTTCTTCTAAGTTGTCAGGTATACTAAGGCGATGAAACTGCTCGGGGAGATTATTTATAAAGCAATCTTTAGTGGTAGACGTGATGGTTCTACAATATTTATGGCTGGGTGGTGGTTTTGTAGCCTTGGCTAATTGTATTATACACGACACTAAATAATGATCTGATATATCATCGCTCTGCTGTAGAATTTCAACAGCATCAATATCAATTCCATGCGACAGTATTAGATCTAAGGTATGATTACGACAATGAGTGGGTCCTGACACGTGTTGTCTAACTCCAATAGAGTTTAAAATGTCTGCAAATGCCAATCCAAATGCGTCTTTATTATTATCTACATGGATATTAAAATCACCAACAACAAGGACTTTATCCGCAGCCAGTACTAACTCTGATAGAAAATCAGCAAATTCTTTGATAAAGTCAGTATGGTGTCCTGGTGGCCTGTATACAGTAGCCAGCACAAATGTCAACTTACATAATGTTACATAAAGCACCATCACTTCTAAACATAATCCTGACGCTAACGCTTACTTAGTTCATTTTTAAAACACTAAACTTTAGAGCACTGAATTTAAATATCAGCCATTTATTAATGTAAAGCAACTTGCAGCCATTTACGAATGTTATTTAAATTAATTTTGAAAGTGATTTAGAATGACTGGAGAAGAAAACAGAAATTCCGTGTGCCAAACTGATTATGTCAGAGGAAGCGGTTACAGAAAGCTACGAAGAGCGTCGCTGGAAACAGCTGAACTCATTGGCAAATGTGTATCAGGTGCGTTTGTGATTAGGCCATGTTGAATGCCAAACATGGGCAGAAAAGTTTAACAAAGCACTTGTCCTGAAAGATTAATGACATTACGAGTGTCCGACAGAAATTGGATGCACATCAGTAATTAGTCAACCAGACATGCTGCTGGTAGGGTGACAACAAGTTTATTGCCGATCTATATTCAGATTATTGCCATCTTGTGTGTTATTTGAACCTTAAGAGACATTATACTAACTGCATTCCAACGTCTTTCTCCACTGACAGGAGTCATTTTCCTGTAGAATGGGGAAAGATAGCAGATTTCTTCGCCATCCAAACAACTGCCTATTGAGATGATCCTATTGCTAACTGTTAACTTTCTGCAGGTATTGTCATCCTCCTTGCATCAGACTCACTAAAATGACACAGATGTGATTTCCTGAGATGAATAGGACAAAAGATTGATAAACTAACCATTATCAACTCATGAGTGAAATTCATTGATGTATTATGTAACACAAAGCAAAAAAGTAAATGACTGACAGATTGATCGCCAGCATAGGTTTCAGTAATTGGTTCTCAAATGAGAAAATTAAGGATGCATAAAGCGTAAGTCAATCCTATCCCCTTGCTTTGTATCTGCACAATTTAATCTAAATTTAGCATGAATAAACGTGATGGGTAGATATCATGCAAATTATCATATTTTGAGGTGTTGGGTAATATCTTCCCTGTATGTGGCCCAATCAGGCAGTTTTGTCAGTAAATAGCAGGCTCTACCATGCTGAGTAATAATTAAAAAAAGAAATACAAAATCAGATACAGAAATAAATTAATTTACCTTCTGTTTGACATAAGAGTATGGACGTCAATAGAAAAATGTAGTGCTGTAAAAAAAATAAAATGTTTAACTACATTTATCGCTAGTTTTTCATTTCTGAAGCTAATTTATTTAATGAGTAGGATATGACAGGGTTAAGGAAAATGTATTTTTAACTTTTTCTTACTTTGATTCACTATGGTAAGCCTATTATAAGTGTTTATATTTTAGACCTGACAGTCATACAGAGCTGAACAGTTATGCAGAGCAGAAGCACAAACAAAACAATGTTCTTCTACAAAATGCATCCAGTTTTAGTTTTTTGTAAGATATGATTGGTGATTTATCTCCAATCTAAACAATACATCCAATGTAATAACTGATATTAACCATTTGAATCTAATGGTGACATGACATGTCAACAAATGGAAAAGTCACCCAGCTTTTTATCACCACATCAGTTATTATACCTTTAGCCCCAACAATACGGGCACTTTTTACCCCAAATTCCATACTTCACATATTCTTCAATTATAAAATAATAATAATAATGAAAAAAAAAAAAGTTAATTTAATTAGCTTGAACAAAACAGAAAATCATTAACACGACCTTTCTATGTATACATTTGGTAATTTTAATGATTCTCATTTGCTGCTACATAAATGTGAGGTGAGGTTTTTTTTTTTTTTTTTTTGATTTTGAGGAAAATAAAATCAAATGTGTGTCATTTAGTCCTGTTGTACCCTATGTATAACATTGTTACTTGTAATAAACACTGTGGAGAACTAGATTTAGCTACTACTGATAACTACTGATTTAGCCCATAGCTGATATGTCCTTGATCAAGTCATGCAGTCAACACTATATGATGAATGAAACTAGGACTCATTAGATAAACTTTTGTCATTGTATGAATCAGGCCCTGGGGGATTGAAAAGCTTCAGTTTAAAGTGGAGAAACATGCTAAACAGTTTGTGGAAAGACTAAATTGAGCCGTCTGATTAAGATTTCTCTCATATTACATCATATTACAAGGGAAAACAGCATTCGCCTGATGTGCCTATATTTCCATCTTCGGTAGATGTGCCCTTGGAAACCAAACATTGATGAGATTTTACAATTGCCATGACTCCATTTTGTCCTGTTTCTTGGTGCTGTTTATTGATCCATTTCAGTTTCAGCTGTATAAGGAGTGTGCTGTCTCATCTCTTATCAGCATGCTCTGATTAGGTAAAACCATCATGCCAAACAAGGTTTTTATAGAATATGCTGCACACAATTTGGCTAGTTAGTTTGTATTTTTTTTCTCTCTCTCTTCTAATGCAGATAGTATCAAAAGGTGCCAAAGCAAAGGTGCTCTGACTCACCCGTGCAAAATTACTTTTCTCCATGTTGCATGTGTTCTGGCGTTCTGAAATATCCCAGTGCTTTTGTCTAAAGAATTGTACTTATAATTTTGTTGTTTCTGTCAAAGCTCTAATTTGTAGCTGTTTGTTTCACTCAAAAGTGCCTTCGGAACCAGCTTATCAACACATTTGTTATTGTAGGTTAAATGACCCCAATTAACATAACAGATGCAATATTCAGATGTCTGATCGCCAAATATGATAAATGGAAATGACCTCCAAAGTGTAATCCATTAAATGCTGGAATCTTTGTGCAGTCAGGAATAAACACCTTAGCCATTAAACTCGCCATTATCATTACAATTATTTGAATGTTTCAGAATGGAGTGTTGCATCCTGAATAAGTTGACATGGTTCTCTATTACTGTAATGACCATATCCAAATTATTTATTTTGAGAAAGAAAGAAAGAAAGAAAGAGAAAAAGAAAGAAAGAAAAAGAATTGGAGGTATTGGATCAGCTTTTACATAATAAAAAATGATATTTTGACTGAAACTTTACGATTATCCAAATGAAAAGATCTGGGAAGAATAGATAACCTTTAACTGCTATTTGAGCTTTTTCTTTTTATCAGCAGTTACAGGTCAAGCATGACCATTTTATTTGTCCTTTATCAATGTCAGATACATTCCAATTATGAACCCATTGCGTGATTACCGACCTATATTAACCAATATACTCATCGTTATTCTGATGGGTTCGTGTTTCACAACGTAACATTTAACAGCACCGCCACAGTTCATTGGATTTGATTCCCTGGGTTTGTCGTTTAGATGTCTTTCAAATGTTAATATGCCTCACTCCATTTAGATCCGCTTAAAATGACTCCCAGTATTAGAATTAAAGTCAACGCCTGCAGTATTTGTGCCTTGCTTGTGGTCTGTATAGTATGTAAAATTCCAGTGTGTTCCAAAAGTGTCGCTCTGTGTCAAATAATAATGGTAGTCTTGCATATTTCAAAAGAAACGGGATTGTAATGAAAACACTTTCTTGTTAGAACCCCATAATAATACCAAGACACCATACATTTACAAGTGTATATTTATATAGCACCTATTGGTTCTACTTTTGTTTGTTTTTTCAGACCACAAAAAGAGAAATGTTCCCAGTCACACTCATTCATATAATGACAGTAAATAGGGACCAATGACAAGTTTTTAAAAAAGTTGCAAAAGTATCCAAAACTTCCCATGCGACACATCGTATATTCCAAGTGTTCTGGGGGTATATGATAGGGTATGGTGAAAAAAAAAACAGAAATGTACTGAAATGTAATACAACTCTCCAAAAAGTATCCGTGTACTTTCTTCGCCAAGTTAAATATCTCCGGACCGGAACTCCAGTTGTCAGATGACAGTCAAAATGACAGTTGACAGATGTGAATGCGAAAACTTCTTGCTGCAACTAACATAACATGTATATTCATTCACCTCAGAGAAGAAAGTACATGGATTGTATTCCATGTCACGATTTTATTAATCTTGATTTCTTACAATTTGTGTGCTTTTTCTGGGCAAGTTGGAGTGAGTACTCATCCCAGGTCAGATAATAAGTGGAAAAAAAGCATCTCGTTGGGCTGCAATTTTTTTCTCTGAGTAAGGAATGAGTAAAGAATCACCTACCTGCTTCACTTACCTCTTTATATTATTACTCCATCATCTCTCTTGATCTTTTGCGTCTCTCTGATCTTCTGTGTCTCCAGCGTCTTCTACTCCTTACATGCTCCTTACATGCTCCACTGTTCTCACCGAAGTGTGTGCACAGCTGCTCTCGTCCACGACCTCCTCAATCACCTGCAATACAAAGAACTGTCAGTATTTCCATCCATTACTGCATTACTGCTTTGACCTGCTTTTTTACTTTACCTGCATCATCCAATAAACTCTCATATTCATTTCTACCTCATTGTGAGTCTGTGTTCTGTAACAATATGGCTACATTTGTTCAGCATACAGGTGCTGGTCATATAATTAGAATATCGTGAAAAAGTTCATTTTTTTATTATAAATTATTTTTTAAAAATGAAACTTTCATATATTCTGGATTCCCTACATGTAAAGTAAAACATTTAAAAAGTTTTTTTTTTTTTTTTTTTTTTTTTTTAATTTGATGATTAGAGCGTACAGCTCATGAAAGTCCAAAATCCAGTATCTCAAAATATTAGAATATTTCCTAAGATCAATCAAAAAATCGATTTTCAAAACAGAAAAGTTCAAGTTCTTTAAAGTATGTTCATTTGTACACTCAATATTTGGTCGGCAGCACATATTACAGCAAATGACTTGCTCCTAGCACAAATTACAGCATCAGTGAAGTGTGGCATGGAAGTGATCAGCCTGTGGCACTGCTGAGGCACTATTGAGCCTTCAGATCATTTGTATATTGTTGGATCGACTGTTTCTCAACTTTCTCTTGAAAATATCCCATAGATTCAGGTCAGGCATGTTGGCTGGCCAATAAAACACAGTAATATCATGGTCAGCAAACCACTTGGAAGTGGTTTTTGCACTGTGGGCAGGTGCTAAAGTCCTGCTGGAAAAAGAAATCAGCATATCCATAAAGCTTGTCAGCAGATGGAAGCATAAAGTGCTCCAAAATCTCCTGGAAGATGGATGCATTGACTTTGCACTTGATAAAACACAATGGATCAACACCAGCAGATGTCACGGCCCCCCAAATCATTACTAACTTCAGAAACTTCCCACTAGACTTCAAGCAGCTTGGATTCTGTGCCTCTCCAGTCTTCCTTCAGACTCTGGGACCATGATTTCAACATGAAATGCAAAATTTACTTTTATCTGAAAAGAGGACTTTCGACCACTGTTCACTGTCCAGTTCTTTTTCTCCTTAGCCCAGGTAAGATGCTTCTGACGTTGTTTCTGTTTCAGAAGTGGCTTGGTAGTCCTTTTCCTGAAGATGTCTGAGTGTGGTGACTCTTGATGCGCTGACTCCGGCTTCATTCTACTCATTGTGAAGCTCTCCCAAGTGTCTGAATCGGCTTTACTTGACAGTATTCTCAAGCTTGTGGTCATCCCTGTTGCTTGTGCACCTTTGCCTCCCAATTTCTTCCTTCTAGTCAACTTTGCATTTAATATGCTTTGATACATCACTCTGTAAACAGCCACCACATTCAGTAATGACCATCTGTGACTTTTTCTCTTTGTGGAGGGTGTCAATGATTGTCTCCTGGACCATTGCCAAGTCAGCAGTCTTCCCCATTAGTGTGGTTTCAAAGAACAAGAGATACCCAGAATTTATACTGTAGGGATGGTCATTTAATGAAACTCAAATGTAAATATTCTAATATTTTGAGATACTGGATTTTGGACTTTCATTAGCTGTACACTCTAATCAACAAATTTTAAAAAAATAACGTTTGAAATGTTTTACTTTACATGTAGGGAATCTAGTATAAATGAAAGTTTCATTTTTTAAAATAATTTACAATAAAAAAATGAACTTTTTCACGATATTCTAATTATATGACCAGCACCTGTAAATATAGATGATAAAGGGAGAGGTTTAAAAGAAATGAAAATTGCATATTCAATGCTTAGGTCAAATTTCCCACTCTAAGTTAAACAGCGATTTCATGCATGAACATGATCATGGACATGCATGAAATCGTGTGCAAAAGTCGTCTGGCATAATGGCTTGCCTTTTTCTCCAACCTACAGATGTATTCATATTATATACAGGTTTGTATTTGCCTTCCACATTCCTAGAAGAAATATATAAAAGACTCTATTGCTACAATAGCTCTTTAGGTGACTAGTGCAACAGGGTGTGTTGCTCCAAAAGGACAGTTTGTGATGGATGACACTATTGTGTGGATGGCCAGGGAGGTTTAGAAACTTTACTAGCTGAGTCCCTTTTCGAGGCTAAAGAAGAAGTGGGAACATTATTGTCCGTGGCACCGTGATATGGCTACATCCCCGTAAGGCCATTAGCTGACAACGAGGAGGGAGGTGGTGGGGTTCTATCTGTTGGTCTATCACATGTTGAAGTTAGCTGAGCCGAATGGGGCTGCAACACCTAGCTCAGCTGTTTAGTCTCTTTTGTCAGTGTCACAGGGGGTTTGTGGACTGTGACAGATGAAAACTTGCTATTGGGCTTGTAATGGTGGTATATTTCAGGTCATATAACTTCTAGCATCTGGGCTTAGAGCCAGCAAACCCTTTTTAGTTTATAATGCAGTATATCCTGAATGATGACAGTAAACAATACATATACATATTTACAATACATTTTTTCTATAAGTTTCACAGTCAAGGCTTAAGCTTAGTCCCAGACTAAAATGCATGTTTCAGCTGTTTTAACTGAAAGCACGTTTAGAAAAGGTACTTAAATGTCCTAATTGATCTAAGGCATAATCCGGGCTTAATCTAAGACCTGTCTGTGACACCAGGCCTTAATGTCTTATTACTTTGCTCACATATAGCAGTAATAAACCCACAGTCACAAGTCCTTTAAAACCTATTACCCGAATAGCCCACAGTCAGTGTTTTCTTATTAAGGGTCATTTTATTGCCATGGCCACTAAACAAGAGGGTATGGAGACAATTTATTTTGGACTTTGATTGTTATAATAGATTATTTTCATCTGCTACCACTGAAGAAGTCTCTCAAATGCTTTCGTAGTAGTGTTGTGAGAATACTTTGACACAATATACTTCACACCCGATTTTCAGTAATGGCTATCATTTATCCAAACAATGATTTTAGTCTTTCCTGATTTCTTTTGCTGAAACATGTTATTTTCATAATGTATTACTTATTTTATATGGCCCATCTAGTGACTTACCTTATATAGGAAGAAAGAGTTTGATTTAGTTACCATTAAGTTTGACATTTTAGTTTCATGTCATGCCTTGCAAACAGATTTTTTTGTGTGTTTTCAGAATGTTTGCAAGATTCACCTGTCATTACACAAGATAGAGGATGTTGATTTTATTTACTTTTTTATTGTCAAGTTTATAGTACAGTGCATGGCTCCTGTGCAATGATGAGAGTGCGATTGACTGAAAATGAAACATTTAGTGAAATAAATGCCATTATTAATTTATTACAATAACAAAATTATGTTGTGAATATATCTTTAATCAGTAAACAAACATCAGACATAACTGAAAATGACTTTTTGGTTCAGTGAGGGAGTTAGTTGTGATCTCGATAATGGCTTTGAATGATTCTCTGAGTGAGTTGGATTCAACTCCCTGACTCACTCACTAGTTCAAAGCAATTTGTGAATCTTTTTGACTGACTCATTAAAAACAGAGTCATTTGGTTGCACTTGTCTATGAAATGCTGGCATGTGCTGTATTACGATGTTATCCGACAAAAACGCATATGAACACACTTTTGTAACTTTAAATGCAGCAAGTACAGTATTATTGTCGCACAGTTATGTTTTTTACATTTGTAACTGTTTAGTATCTGTAGCCCTGCTATGTGATAGGCTATTTAACATCAGCATTAAACAAAAATTGCAGTAGTCTTTTCTTCCCTATTGTGACAAATATCTAGTCTGGCTATCACCAGACCAAGCTCAATTTAAAATTGAACATTGGTCTGGGGAGTTTGCGATCCGAGTGACATACTTTGCAGAGCGATGCGAAAACTCCAGACAGGTTTACCGTGTGTCTCAATCAGCCCTAGTTCAGTAGTCAGGGCACTGATCAGGGAATTAGCCACTCACTTTCATGATATACTGATTCACGACCTAGGGAACTAGGGAGCTGATTGAGACGCAGGTTTGTAGCATTGATCCGCGGTTTGCAGAAGCAACAATGGCACCGAGCGATTTTTGCAGGTTGTGCAAAAAAACATGAAAGTGATCGGTATTTACACCCACTCGAGCAATTTGTTTGCTAACTAAAGAAGTCATTCAGCATCGTTGAGAGTTTAAAAGGTGACTCTGATACTGTTCTGGTTCAGTGTAAATGAACGCGGAATATAGCCGCCCTAAACTACGTCATTGTCATGACAACCAAAAAGAATTCCAGTCAGCTCAGGCGGCGCGAGATTCAAGAAGCAAGGAGACGAAACATATAGAGCAAATAATAGAAATATTGTCTACCATCAAGGGGCATTGAAGAGTCCTGTACTCACATTGTGAAGCAAACCACCAAAATAACAGCAGAGAATCGTCGTGTGTCATCAGTCGCCGTTTGTAATCTTCCTATGAAGAGAATGTCGGATCAACGCTCTGCTACATTTCTCTCAGATAAGGTAAATGCTTAACACAATCGGCATTACTGTGATTGTGCATTGTTATTTTGGAGTGACGGGTAGATCAGATAGAGTTTGAAAGCTGCTTGCCGTCGCTTCTCTATCGCCATCGTGTTATACCCGCCAATAGCGAGCAAGGTGGATAAGCCAGTCTGTGATTGGTTCCCGCAAAAGTGTAACAGCGCAGCAGAAATGAATGCACGGGTTTCCAGACTGAGTTGCTGAGCGAAGTCAAATCGCCGGCAGATCAGGCTGGGTTTACCCAAACTAACAAATATCCAAGTGAAACTGCAAGAAAAAATGTAGGGCAGGACTTGATTTTGTCCATTGGGAATTGATTGGTATGTTGGATTGTTGTGGTTTGCTCTTGTTATAATCTCATGTGAGTGACAAGTTGTCCCACACAAAAATAATGATTTTCACAGATAAACACTGCAATATTCCATTAAAAAAAGAATTGACCATTTAAATTTCATTGTGACTTACAAGTTTGTATTCATTCATGACTGTCATGCACACATGCTTTATATATTTTCTTTTCCTGTCAGAGAGGTTTTGGTAAACGAATAAATGAATTTAGGTTCAAGTTCAAGCAACAATTCTTCAAGTGTATCCAATTTTTATTATTATTTATTAATCCTCCTTGGATTAAATGCAGTAATATAGTAGATAATTTGGTAACACTTTACAATAAGGTATGAACTGCATTTGTTAATCTTTGTTAACGTTAGTTATTAAAAAATACAGCAGTTCATTGTTTGTTCATGTTAGTTCACAGTGAATTAACTAATGCTAACAAATACAAATCTTGATTTTAATAATGTATTAGTAAATGTTGAAATTAACATTAACAAAGATTAATAAATGCTGCAATAGTGCAGTTCATTATTAGTTCATGTTAACTAATGTAGTTAACTAATGAACCTTTATTTGAACCTAATGAAAGTGTTAACGATAATTTGTGTTTTACCATGTAGGCAGCATACAGAGGAAAGTAATTTGAAATATTTGAGTGACTGAGTGAAAATGTTACCATGATGGCCTTAAATTACACATCCCTCCACACCAGAGACTGGAGCCTGATACAGCAAAGTTAAACATCCTATTTAAATGCATTGAGGCTTGGCAGATAAAAAACAGAAATACTATGGTTTGAAGAATTTGCTGGCATTTGGGTGGAGCTTTAAAATGTGATTTATCCGTGTATTCCACTGACTCTGTCAGTTATGGGATTGATCTTGAGAGATCTAAAATTTGCTTCACTCTCTCTTCTTTTTGCTTCTTTGTTTTGGTTGTTTATTACAAAAAGCAGAAAGCTCAACTTTGTAAGACCTTTGATTGTCAAGACGCCTTAAGCCTTGTGTTTGGAGTGATGTCCGTGTCTAAAACATGTCCATAACCACACGGAAGAAGTTTGCATCCATAAATGATGGACAACACTGAGTTGTGATTTCAAGCACGTAATTGTAACGTCTGTGGAAAGTCATTTACACTTTGTGCTATACGCCTTTCTTGAGTTTTGAGTATCGTTCCAAATGCTGCTGGCTACTTACAAAACACAAGTCTGCTCAGCCACCCTGCAGTGGTGCTCTACTGATTGAAGAGGGATGTATATGGAAAATGATGCTTATTAAACGCAGCTCACTATGTCCCCAGACTGCCATTTCTGATGAAAATGAAGTCTGGAATGGGGAAGTGTTTATTGCCAGGTGCAGTCTAGTCGCAGCCGTAAGTTTTTCACTTACTGACTCTGTGTCAGATGTAAAGGAGAAAACAGGCATTGTTTTTCCAGGTGCAGTAATTGTCCTTGCCAACTCTATAGGGAAGAGTTTATTTGGGGATTCTTCGGTATGTATGTTTATAGGAGACCATTTTGATGTCTGTTTATTATATTTATTTTACTAAACAAGACCATTACTTGTATATTGACTAAGAGTTAACATATGAATCGGATTTTACTATAGTAAACAATTTCACATTTCTTTCTCTTTTTAAACAAATTTTATATGGTACATTTTTAAAGTTGGTGACCCAATTAAAGCAACAAGACAAACCAGTGGCACTTGACTTTTTTTTTTTTTTTTTTTTATACCTCTGTGTACCGCGGTACGCCTAGCGCAAACCATTCTTTGATAAGATCTCTGAAGAACTGGCTTATTATGTTAGCTCTGGGCAGGCGACCGTTCGTGATAATCAAGTATCAGAAAAACGTCTCATCTCCTTAAATAAGATCCCACGGCAAGGTTTGTTCATTAGTAGACCATTGTAACAACGATAATCTTCCAGAAAACTTGCTCTAGGTGAATGGAGGATCTAAATGAATGCAAATCATTTGAAAGTTCTGTGGCTATGATTCCATGAGGCAAAGCATGTTCTACCCCATCTGATAATCCTTCTAATGTCATTTCCTCTGGCATTACAAGCAATGGGAACTAATTAGCGTCTTAATTTTCAAAGGGGAAGCAAATAGGACCCATGTGGTAAAATACAATAAACAGCAAGGGCGCGCAAGTCATTAGAGAATGAGAAAGTCAAAAGCTAGGCTTTCAGAGGCTTTTCATTTCCCATTTTAAGCGAGATCTTCTAAAACAAAGTTGCTGCCACTTGCCGCGCAATTACTTTGGTTTATATAAAAAAAGTGGTGCTGTTACAAAACTGTAAATGTGTGTTTAATTGCAGCAGACCCTTCAGTGCCCTCCTCATACTGCATGTCTTAACTCTTTGAATGCGTCTAGTGATTAATTAGGAGATACAGCTGCGGTTGCACTTTGCGTCAGTACTGCCTTCTATTTGTCTAATGCTGTCCGTCAGAGATACATGGCAAAGCAATTATGATAAGCCATAACGGACCAGTGCCAGTCAATCATTTCCATAATTAACATTAATTCCGAAAGATGAATATGAAAAGGATAACCTCCATTAAGTCTACAATTGTAGGGAATTCCAAAACGCGCTTTCAAGCCACAGCATATCTCAAAACATTTAAATGTTCCTCATTATGGCAAATGACCTTTTAGGCGTATTGCCTCAGCAACAAAAGCATTGCACTGACACCTGCTGCAATTACAAGTACAGTAATTATCTATACCCTTGGGCGCTTAGTAGACAGAAAGGTCGCAAAGTAGAGGTGTCGTGCTCAGAACGAAGATTGTAGGACATTATCATTCTCTGGGTGACTACATAATTGAAATGAGATTCTCACCGTGTGGGCAGAGTAACAAGACATGGGAATATGTTAAAGGAAGCAGCAGTCTGGGGATAGAGCTGTTCAGTTTGCAGTGCTAAAATCCAGAAGACACAGCCTTTTCGAGCTATGGTTCCCTCTGGAATATCCTGTGGGTTTTTAGAATATCGGTTTTTGATTTGTGAATTAAATAAGGTTTTTTGTTAAAGTTTTTTTAAAAGAGTTCTTTACATTTGGTTGTACAATATAAATTACACATCATTTTAAAAACACTGGGTGAAAATGAAAATTCTGTCATCATTTATTCACCCTCATGCCATTTCAAACCTGTATGACTTTTTTCTGTGGAACATAAAAGATTTTGAAGAATTTTTTGTTACTTTGAATAATTTTTCACTTTTTGTTTTTGTCCATACAATGAAAGTCAATGGGGTCCAAACTGAATGGACAAAAAAGAAAAAAGAAAAAACACGGAGAACCTTTAGCTTTGGAAATTCACTTTATAAAAATCTATTATTATTATTATTATTACTGAGATATTTTTTCAGATCTCTTTTATGTTTCAGAGAAGAATGAAAGTCATACAGTTTTGGAACGACATGAGGGTGAGTGAATAATGACAGAATTTTAATTTTTGTTTGAAATATCACTGCACTTGCTGCATTTAAATTCTCCTAGGAATTCCTACAGTACCTGTGAGTTTGCAAAATTATGACATAATGTCATTGCTGCACAATTTCATATTTCTCTCTCACTTTCACTTCCCAAAGACAGCAAGCTTATTTAACACTTGTGACATTCACCGACCAGGCATAACATTATGACCACTGACAGGTGAAGTGAATAACACTGATTATCTCTTCATCACGGCACCTGTTAGTGGGTGGGATATATTAGGCAGCAAGTGAACATTTTGTTCTCAATGTTGATGTGTTAGAAGCAGGAAAAATGGGCAAGCGTAAGGATTTGAGAGAGTTTGACAAGAGCCAAATTGTGATGGCTAGACGACTGGGTCAGAGCATCTCCAAAACTGCAGCTTTTGTGGGGTGTGAAACGTATCAAAGTAGCATCCATGTGGATGTTACTTTGATACGTACCACCTACATAAGCATTGTGCTGAACAAACTCCATGGAGGTCCCACCTCACAACTTACAGGACTTAAAGGATCTGCTGCTAACATCTTGGTGCCTGATACCACAGCACACCTTCAGGGGTCTAGTGGAGTCCATGCCTTGACGGGTCGGGGCTGTTTTGGCAGCACAAGGGGGGCCAACACAATATTAGGAATGTGGTCATAATGTTATACCTGATCGGTATACGTTACATAATGAAGAACAAAAGATGTACATTAGGTGAGTAATTGATGAATTATCTGCATTTTATCATTCTGTGTTGCCACAGATAATGATGGAAAATGTAGTTTAGTTGCAAAATCTATATTGTTCATCAGAGGTACACAAAATGCATTCAAACAAATTGAATATTTGAGGTTGTTGGATGTTGTAGAATATGTTCTAGAACAAAACATGAAAGTCTCTTCAAGCAGTGTTAGCCATATACCTTATTTTCTTTATAAATACTATATTAACACTTAAATGCATACCTCGGGTCTTAAGTGACCCGGGACGTCATTCACTACCCTCCTTCTCGTTCATTTTTTAAAGTTAGACATCAACCTTCTTGGTATTCCTCAATCAATTTATTATAAAGAATATAACAAGAAAAAAATCATAAAATTATAAAGGAATGCCTGTTTTTGTATTCATTTTCTATAAAAATTGTATAGGTTCGCTAACGACCCGAGGTGTGTATGAGTGTATGTATATTTTTTATGCACAACAATAATTGAATTTTAGATGACGGAATAAGTCCAATTCACCTTTATTCCACAAGGTGGCAATGTCTGATACACAATGCTGAAGTGACGACTCATTCAGACAGAAAACGAAATAATAAGAAAAACATGAAATGGCTCAGCGATTTACTGCAGAACAAGTACTGAAAGCAATCAAATATGACTGTAACTGTTACTGGATGGATCTGGTGAAGCTGTTAGCGATCGAAATATTGATTTTGAAGATGTTGAAAATTATATAGTTTTGAGAATACATTTGAGATCGCGAATGGGCTCATATTCGTGACCTCAAACATAAAAATAGCCTATTATTTGCTGAATTTACTGGGAAATGAGCTCTGACGAAGACAGTGATGATGGCATAAAATATCTGCTCAAACCGAGCCCTTTCAAGCTCCAAAAGGTAACAAAATATGATTTATTTTATTCTTTTGTAATTGTTACTCTAATATCAGAGGAGTTTTATATTATCACGACAGGTAGAGATCCTTCCATGTTAGATATTGTAAGACCCGAATATGTAAAAATGATTGGCGAAACAGTCATGCATTTAAGGGTTAAACACCCATTAGAAAGTACTAAAGGAACCCATGAAAAATTAACCTTCCAGTTTGGTCTACAAAATACACTCTATAAATAAAGGTTCCAAAATGGGGGTTTTCACAGCAATGCCACAGAAGAACCATGTTTGGTTCCCCAAAGTTTCCTTTCATTAAACAGTCCTTAAACATTTTAATAATCTAAAAAACCTTTTCCTACTATAAAGAACCTTTTGCCCAGTGGAAAGGTTCCATGGATGTTAAAGGTTCTTCATGGAACCACCAATAAAGAACCTTTATTTTTAAGAGTGTAAGGTCATGACTGAACTGCTCTATTCTAAGAAATAAATAAATAAAAATGAGAAAAAAACATCCGTGCAGGTTGCAAAAAGTGGTTCAAAAACAGCTGACTTTACCACAAGTGCATTTGCCTGTCTTGACACAAATGAGTTTAATTTGATTTATGAAACATCAACATTTAAATTCATGAGCCATGTCCTTTGTAAATAATAAAGGGTTGCAAGATCGAATTTGTATGTGGCCTTGGCAAATGTCATAACATCTGTAAATCTTTTCATACATAACACTCTTGAATTCATCTTGTTTTCAGGCTGCATATTCATTATAGTGTCAAGCTTCTGCACACTTTTATATTTCATTTCAAGGACAGTTGAGAGAAACATCTACTGAAGTCTTTTTTAAAAAGCCCATGAAACATCAGCAGCCCAATTGCCTATACAGTAGCCTGCATCTATTCTAGTTCCCAAGGTCAATATCTGTAGGTGAGGAGCTGCACCCATTGGTTTGGGGCGACGAGAAGGTCGCATCTAAACGGTGTGACCTGGGGGACAAGCTCGTAGGTGATTCAGGTTCCCTTAACAGAACATCTCTATCAGCAGTAAACTGACACAGAAGCACATGCGTGCCATTTGTTTTGCGGGATGTATCTACCAGGAAAGGTCAGAGGGGTGCGGAAACCCATCCCGCTCGGAGCGAGCCAAACACCATTAAATCCTGATGCCTGGAAAATAATCACTACCTGCTGGAAACGAAGTGTCACAGTCTACACATCCCCGAACACATCACTGTCCAGCTCAGATATAGATAAGCGTTACGTAACGTGACACTGCACTCTGTCCTGACTGGGGATTTTAATGAGTTTCTGCATTCACCCTGAGGAGTAAAAGACTAATCAACAGGGTTTAATGAGAGGTTTAAAAGAGCAAGTCCTGTATGGTAAACTAATGAGGCGCAGAGAAAGGCGTTTCTGCATTATAACGCTGACACGTTTGGTGGTACGTACTTCACAAGGGCAGAGGGAGCACTTGAAATTCAGCCGATGTCTATTCATTAAGGCTTGTGTTTATTGTCTGCGAGAACATGTAGTTCCAGTCACAGACACTCAATTGCGAACTTTCAAAAATAATAAACTACTTGTTTTGTAGTATTTTTAAAGCTTTGCTGCCCAGATATCTTATTAAGAGATTTGTGAAGGTTTAGAGATAAATAATAATTTCAGAGTTGACATTCTGTTTATTCAGGCAGTCTGTCTGACATGTTTTTTTGTGATTTTTAGTGGTGGGTAACAGACCAGCATGCTGTGCAAAAAAATAAATAAATAAATAAAATTTTTAAAAAAAGTTGTTTGGTGAACATGCTGAGATATCTTGTTTACTTGAAATAATCTGCTTCAAACTGAATTATTCAAGGCATAGCTCATCCAAAAATGTAAATTCTGTCATCATTTACTCACCCAGAGTCAGAACTTGAGAATTGGATCAATCTGATTCATGAACAAATCATTTAGACTGATTTTGTGAACTGGCTGACATGACTGAAACGATTTTAACTTTAATTTAAGTGTTTTTCACAAAAAAAAAATGTCAGTAGACTGTCAGTTTTATTAAGGTTGGCTTAATAAAAAAGTGAAATAAAGAGGCTGAGAACTTTATCTTATTAGATAAAACAGATATGGACAAAGTTTTCCTTTCTCTCACCAGGATATCACAAAAATCTCAATAATATTGTATTGTGACTTAAAAATCATGATAATATCGTATCATGGGGGCTCTGGTGATTCCCAGCCCTAGTTTTTACTACTATAATATCTGTAAGGTGCTTTTAAAGCCTGGAACACACCAAGCCGACGCAGACGAACTAGTGGCGACAAAAGCAGACTGCGGGGTTGGCTCACGTCGGCAGTGTCTGGGGCCAAAGTTGCCCTGACACACCAAGCCAACACCTGACACCTGACGGACAAGTAGCATGTCCATTCTGCACCTTTGTAAGAAGAAATGCCTTTCCGTACCAGCAGGTGGCAGTAGCTGAACAGCCAATCAGAATGATCAGATGGCCCGACTGACCGACGAGCTCCAGCCGAAAAAAGCCGACGAGGATCGACTTCAGCTGACGGTGCGGAACACACTGAGAAAACTTAGTCGGCCGACCATCGGCTTGATGTGTTCCGGGCTTAAAGGGAAAGTTCAACCAAAAATAAAAATTTGATGTTTATCTGCTTACCCCCAGGACATCCAAGATGTAGGTGATGATTTTTAACTCCAACCGTTGCAGTCGTATAATACATGTCAGTGGGAACTTCGTCTATAAGAGTAAAAAAAACATGCACAGACAAATCCAAATTAAACCCTGTGGCTCGTCTGAATGTGCTCTGACAACGGAACTGATGTCTCACACTCATTGAAGCAAAGTGTGAGAGATCACTTCTGTCATCAGAATGTGTTTTTTGACCTCACTAACAGGATGTGCGGGGCAGTTGGACATAGTGGTGTTTTAGAGGTAAAAAATAATATACAGGGAGTGCAGAATTATTAGGCAAGTTGATTTTCTGATCATATTTTTTTTCCAAGCACATTTTACCATTTCCAATCCACATCAATCATAATAACTCCTATTAATATTGTTTTTAATCATTTATAAGTGATATTTAATTGTTCATGAAGGCTGGAAATGAAAAATGCCTTATATTCAGGTGTGCAGAATTATTAGGCAAGTTTTCTTTTACAGGCAAAATGAGCCAAAAAAGAGATTTAACTCAGACTGAAAAGTCAAAAATTATTAAATACTCATGAGAAGGACACAATACTAATGCAATACTAGAAATTGCAAAGTTAAAGCATGACCAAAGGACAGCAAAATGCTCATTGGGTCAGCGGGGTCATACAAAAACAGGTGGAAAAGAAAAGACACGTTAACAGCAAAATAATTAAGAATTAAGGTGAAGAATTAAGTGTGAAACCATCAGGAACCCTTTAGTCTCCAGTGACACCATTTTCCAGAGCTGCAACCTACCTGGAGTCTCCAGAAGTGCAAGGTGTCAGGATCTCAGAGACTTAGGTTAGCTAAAGAATCCTAAAAAATGACCCGCTCTTAATAAGAATCACAAGCTGAAGTGTTATAAAATACATGAAGACGGGGTTTTTATAGGCCTTATAGACAGACAGCTTGAGAATGACTCCTGAAGGACCAGCACCACAATCTCTTGTACCACTGTTTGAAGAATTTATCTTCCAGAATCTGGCAGTAAGTTTTGGAAGATCATTTTTAGTTCATCTCTGCAAGATGGACATTTCAGGATAAGAGATGGACTAAAGGTGAACTCCCACACCTTACTGCCAGATTCTGGAAGATAAATTCTTCAAACAGTGGTACAAGAGGATGTGGTGCTGGTCCTTCAGGAGTCACTCTCAATCTGTGTGTCTATAAGGCCTATAAAAACCCCGTCTTCATGTATTTTATAACACTTCAGCTTGTGATTCTTATTAAGAGCGGGTCATTTTTTAGGATTCTTTAGCTAACCTAAGTCTCTGAGATCCTGACACCTTGCACTTCTGGAGACTCCAGGTAGGTTGCAGTTCTGGAAAATGGTGTCACTGGAGACTAAAGGGTTCCTGATGGTTTCACACTTAATTCTTCACCTTAATTCTTAATTATTTTTCTGTTAACGTGTCTTTTCTTTTCCACTTGTTTTTGTATGACCCCGCTGACCCAATGAGCATTTTGCTGTCCCTTGGTCATGCTTTAACTTTGCAATTTCTAGTATTGCATTAGTATTGTGTCCTTCTCATGAGTATTTAATAATTTTTGACTTTTCAGTCTGAGTTAAATCTCTTTTTTGGCTCATTTTGCCTGTAAAAGAAAACTTGCCTAATAATTCTGCACACCTGAATATAAGGCATTTTTCATTTCCAGCCTTCATGAACAATTAAATATCACTTATAAATGATTAAAAACAATATTAATAGGAGTTATTAAGATTGATGTGGATTGGAAATGGTAAAATGTGCTTGGAAAAAAAATATGATCAGAAAATCAACTTGCCTAATAATTCTGCACTCCCTGTACTGTTTGGTTTCTCACACAAACCAATCGTTTCGTGTCTTAGGACATCAATGTGCCGTCACGAGCCACAGGGTTTAATTTGGATTTGTCTGTGCATGTTTTTTTGACTCTTATAGACGAAGTTCCCACTGACACGCATTATACGACTGACTGACCGCAACGGTTGGAGTTAAAAATCATCATTTGTGTTCTACTGAAGAAACAAAGTCACCTACATCTTGGATGCCCTGGGGGTAAGCAGATAAACATCAGATTTTCATTTTTAGGTGAACTATCCCTTTGAGGTCATTCTAAAGCTATAGGCAGTGCCAGTACTGATTCACCTACAGAATAGAGCAGCCAGTATATTCTTCAAAAATTCAGTGTGTAACCAGTCTTACTCGACCCTCTCTGAGCGGGACTCAAACCAGTGTCTCCACCATGGGAGGCGGCCACGCTAACAAGGACGCTAAAGACTGCAGTCCCCAGTGCGCCTCTTGAAGCCAGGGGAGTGAGGTTTACACGCACAGCTCTTACTAGCTTGGGAAAGTAATGTGAGCAGATACGAACCTAATGAATGTATGGTTACTACTTGGGTTTACAGCCTGTGGAAAATGCAGGGGTGTCCAACTGTAAACTGATTAACTAAAGCAAATATTTATATATACTGTATTTCCTTTATGAGATTGTAATTGGAGCTAATTTTCCGAAAAGTTCACATACCATTTTCCCCCCCAAAATTGAGAATGTTTGATTAAATATTTTCTTTTAGTTATTTAATCAAATATTACACCATAAATGAGGATCCACTTCCATTTCAGGCAAATTAATTAATTAATTAATTAATCAAAAGATTCTCAAACTTTCTCTTATTAAATTAGTTGTTGTTGAGTTTTTTGTGAGTCCCTTTGAAATTAATGCAGTTTATGCAAATGGACTTCTTGCTGTGTCCGTTGATTCACTGAAGACACAATGTACTAATTAATGAGTCTAACGTATAAAAGGAATTTGATAATTATGGCGCTTATGATCAAACAGTTTATGTTTTACACAAAATTAGATCAGTGACACACAGAACCCTCACTGCTTTTATACTAAGAATACAGCTGAATCACTTTAAACGTTCTCCAAATGTTTCCTCATAGTAGTATTCCAAACAACTGGACGTATCTTTCAATAATGAAGCTTTTTATTCAAAACAATCATAGTAAGGATTTGTTGACAATGACGGGAATCAAACAAAAAATAGAACAAATGAGCATGAAGACAAATTCCAACTTCATTTTAAAATTACAGCCCTTTACAATTTGCAATCAATCCGGTATAGGCCCAATGTAAACATTCTTCCAAGAAATCAGACTTTTAGAAGTACAGTGTTTGAACTGCTAGATTGAATTTCTCCCATTGTTTGCTCTAGAATAATAGGGACACAGAGACGAAATACTTCAAGCTCAACTGTATGAGGCCAAGGATCATGACTCCAAATAAAGAAGAAATCTATTTATCCAGCAAATTACATTGAACTCCAAACCTGAGAACTAAATGTCATTTAAACTAAGACATCGAAACTGATTGCACCAATTTAACCAAACATACATCAGAAACATGTTTATCGGTTTCTTGATATTTGATCTTTTCTTTTTTTTACAATCAGAACAATCAGTGAGTCAAAGGAATGCCATGTGTTTAAAAATGCATAGAAAGCGTGTACATCCAACTGTTAATTAATCTGTATGGAATGAAAACCAAACCCCATGGTGTATATAAACGGCTTACATCATCTGGATTCAGTTGAATTTACTGAAGAGATGTTTTTCAGTACATGTGGAGAAGAGAAGAGAAGAGAAGAGAAGAGAAGAGAAGAGAAGAGAAGAGAAGAGAAGAGAAGAGAAGAGAAGAGAAGAGAAGAGAAGAGAAGAGAAGAGAAGAGAAGAGAAGAGAAGAGGTGTCATGTAACATGGAATGTTAGCAGATAAGAACCTAACGAATGTAATGGTTACTATTGGTTACTACTGCAGTGAAGAGGTGTCATGAAACATGGAAGGTTGAGACTGCTTCTGTGTCCTTGCATGCAGAAATGTGATTTACAAAGCCATCATGGCATGCTGGAGACTCAGTGACAGAAAGACAGAAGGAGGCTGCCTGGGCAAGCAAACCATCAACAAGTGACAGAGCGAAACTGTGACGTGCGGCTTTTGATGGACGTGTTTTTCAGGCTGTCATCAAACATGGACATCAGTCACACTGGAACAGATAAATGCTGTGACAAAGAGCTTTCTAGTAGGCTGTGACGCTAAAAATAACAAGAGTGAAATTGATGAAACACTTGCATGCTCCTGATCCTGAGCAAGAACATTTTCTTAGCGTGGCTTAAATTATTCTGACATCCCAGTTCAGAAGATGAAGTGATACTTTTGGAGAAAAATCACCAACTGCGTATATATTGTCATCCCTTTCTAGATCTATTCAGGCTTCTCTGTGTTTCTGCACTGACGAATTGCCACTAGCTTTTCTGGCCTGTATCTGAAAAAAAAAATTAAGAGCATTTTTTTTTTTTTTTTTTAGCTTTAAGTCCAGGGCCATGTTTCCAGATGAACCTTAGCTCCTAAGAGCACCCTCTACATGTACAGTTCCTTTTTTATGCCTGATTTCCATGCTAAAATGTTTCTCATTATTATAATTGTATTATAGATTTTTTACTGTAAAACAATTCTGTTAAATTTACAGTAAAAAAAACGGCAGCTGTGGTTGCCAAAAATGTAGGCTACTATAAAAAAAAAAAATACAGTTGTGAAGTTTTAGGTTTTACGGATTTTTACTTAAAGGTGCCCTAGATTCAAAAATTGAATTTACCTCGGCATAGTTGAATAACAAGAGTTCAGTACATGGAAAAGACATACAGTGAGTCTCAAACTCCATTGTTTCCTCCTACTTATATAAATCTCACTTGTTTAAAAGACCTCTGAAGAACAGGCGAATCTCAACATAAAGGCCCGTACACACTGGGACGAATATCGCACGCATTTATCGTCAGCGTTTTTCGAGACGTTTTTTGTGTTCACACCCAAGCGATTTTCACCGGCGATGCGCCGAGTGAAAGTGCAAATTCACTCCCTGACAGTATGTGGCGCTTGTGCTTAACGGTAGTGCAAATAAACATATGATATTAATAAAGTTAAAGAAGATAAAAAAATGCATATATAAAATGGCATAGGCCTACATTATATATATATATATATATATATATATATATATATATATATATATATATATATATATATATATATAATGTAGACCTATGCCATTTTATATATGCATTTTTTATATAAATTTATTTATTATATAAATGCATTTTATATATATATATATATAGAGAGCGAGTCAGAAACGGTAGTACAAATAAGTCACAATGACAGTAGTGCAAGTGAACGGTAGTGTAAATAAACATATTTATGAAACAGACATTCTCAACTATATTTCTTGAATGTAAAAGAAAAAAAAAGTAAAAATACAGAAATAATACACATCTGTGGTAGAGCACCCATAGTGTGCATAGTGTGCTCAATCAGCTCTCTACTTCACTAGTCAGGGCACTGATCAGGGAGTCGGCCACATTCATTTACATGGTATACTGATACACAACCTAGGAAGCTAGGGAGCTGTTTGAGATGCAGGGATAGTTTGTAGGGGTCTTCCTCGTCTACTTACTTTCTCTTCGTCGTCTTGTGTGCTCGGCAAGACCGTTTTGTGCTTGAGCGCCACCAAGTCGTGTTTTACTGTAACTTCAGCAGCTCCAGGCACGTGAACAAAAGCGCCAATCTCATTGGTCGGCCAGTTTTTAACGCGGCGCGTCAAACCAAAAAAACGAACCCGAGGCGTTTTTTTAAAAAAGTGCCTTGCGTTTTTCGCGTCGGTGTGCACACTCACATTGGCGCCCGTTGTTTAGTCACAAGGCGTTAAACGTCGGCGAAAATCGAGCGCGATATTCGTCCCGGTGTGAACAGGCCTTAACACCGACTGTTACGTAACAGTCGGGGTGTACGCCCCCAATATTTGCATATGCCAGCCCATGTTCCCAAACATTATGAAAGGCATTAGACAAGGGCAGCCAGTATAAACGTCTGGATATGCACAGCTGAATCATTAGACTAGGTAAGCAAGCAAGGACAATAGCGAAAAATGGCAGGTGGAGCAATAATAACTGACATGATCCATGATATCATGATATTTTAGTGATATTTGTAAATTGTCTTTCTAAAGGTTTTGTTAGCATGTTGCTAATGTACTGTTAAATGTGATTAAAGTTACCATTGTTTCTTACTGTATTCACGGAGACAAGAGCCGTCGTTATTTTCATTTTTTAAACACTTGCAGTCTGTATAATTCATAAACACAACTTCATTCTTTATACATCTCTCCAACAGTGTAGCATTAGCCGTTAGCCACGGAGCACAGCCTCAAACTCATTCAGAATCAAATGTAAACATCCAATTAAATACTCTACTTACGCGATTAGACATGCTGCATGACGAACACTTTGTAAAGATCCATTTTGAGGGTTATATTAGCTGTTTGAACTTTGTTTATAGCTGTTTAAGGCAAGCACGAGCTCCGTGGGCAGAGAGCACGAGATTTAAAGGGGCCGCGCTGCATAAATCGGCGCGTTTATAATGATGCCCCAAAATAGCCAGTTAAAAAAATTAATAAAAAAAAAACTATGGGGTATTTTGAGTTAAAACTTCACAGACACATTCAGGGGACACCTAAGACTTATATTACATCTTTTGAAAACATGTTCTTGGACACCTTTAAATTTGCAGTAAAATACCATATTTTATTAACTGATATAATGTTAATTTACCATCGTATTGAAGAACTAATGTCTGTTTTGTACCTTTATAATACAATTACATTACCACACAGCGGTAATGAGAGTCACATGATGAATCAAAGTTCATCACAAACAGTTTTTTCCACCAGCTGAGAAAAACAAAACTAATATACACAGTAGAAGGTGCACAAAGTGTAATTCACACAAACACTAAACACCATCATGGTAACACACATGAAATTTAAAAATGCAATAAACATTCATGTAACAACATTAGATGTAACATAAAACCCTAATTTACATAACTGATTAGAAAAAAAAACGAAGAAGAAACATAGTTATTTCAATGAAAATACATCAAATGTAAATTGTCATGCAGGGAATTGTGGGAATGTCAATTTACTTTTTCTTTTTTTACTGTGAGTCGCTGTTTGGATTTAAATAGGCAAATAGATTTTCATTTATAAGCTTTTCATTTCTTAAACAACCATGTAGGAAGACTTATCATGGCCATATTCCAGGATGACAAAGCCAAGATTCATCAGGCTCAAACTGTGAAAGAATGGTTGGAAGGGAGCATAAAGAATCATTTCCACACATGAATTGGCACCTCTGAGTCCAGACCTTTAATTCGTTGAAAGTCTTTGGGATGTGCTGGAATAGACTTTACAGAGTGCTCACCTCTTGCATTGTCAATACAAAAGATTTTGACCAAATATTGATGCACCTCTTGATGGAAATAACATCACAACATTATGTTATCAACTTAAATAAAAGTACATTAGTATTACTGTCAAATTCAACACATTTTATATATTAAGTTTAGATTTTATTTATATCTGCAACTTTATATGATGCACTTAGCACTGTACAATTACTCCAGTATAGCTACGATGTTCTACAATGCTATACAATGCTTTTGGGGAAACGCCTGTACGCCGTTTCTATGATCTACTTAGGTTTGCATTGTTTTTGGGAAATGTGGCACAGGATACCGTCGACTATTTTAATGTCTGCAAAACTGTTTTGGAAAAGCAGGGTTTTCTCCAAACATTAGCAGATGTACATGGTGCAAATTCAACTAAATGCAGAACACTTGTTTACATCAGAATGTCACATTAAAAAAGCATGAGATGGAAAAGAAGCCCTTAATTACTAGGACTTAAGATTAGCTCGTGCAAGTTAGAATACCCATCCATCTGTGTAATTACATATTTAAACTTTCCTCAGAGCCGTCAATCGTTACTGCCTGCAGGCTTTCACCAAAATAATACATTAGGCCCATCAGACTCTCCATTCGCCCCCCATGCATATTGGATATGCTGATGGATGCAACGCAGACTCTGTCATTTCCTGGAAAACATATTACAAGGAATTAGGCATCACTCAAGAGTCAGCACCTTTTTTATTAACATCTACAGTGAGTCAAACAACCTCTAACAAATGTTATGGATTCCAAAATCATTATGAATGATGACAAGGATTCCAGAAGATTCCTTTTATCTCCCTGTCCTTTGGGATGTAGGGCTAAGCTGATTAATGGAGAATCAGTTTAACTTAAATATGACAAGGGAATGGCAGGTCATTTAGATGTGAAAATGGCTGCGAGGATTTCTCTACGAGTGCCACCCAACTGAGATAATGCTGTTTGTGATAATGGCTGACAGGATGCCTTTCTCCAGGATCGGTTATCTTTGGATTCGAACCATCGATGCGAAGATCGAGAGCGGAGGCCTGTCAAACGGAATATTCCACCAATCAGCGCTATTCTTTCAATCATAAATAATGCAGTGCACTGTATTTCTTCTTTTTTCACTCCTCCATTAGCCATGAATAAGTGCTTAGAAATCATGGCCAACATTTAAGTCGGGGCACTTTCATCTCTAAATGTCTCCGCTGCACTCATCTTGACATTAATCTGTGTGCCTCAATCATGTTCGAGGCATGTGCTTGTGTGAATGAGAAGGCAATTTTTCCGCTTTTCTTAAAAAGGCTATTTATTACGTCATCACAGTCTTTGTGAAGGGCATCATGTAGTTCAATCCGCTGTTAAGACTTATGGAACACAATGTACTGTAACCTCTCCTAGGTATAAAAGTGTATATAAATCAGAGAAGAAAAAAGGTCAAGGCAGGCTTGTACTTCTTTTTTATTGATGGCTTTAAGTTCGCTCTTTGGATTCGACAGGGCATTTATCAGTTACAAATTAGAGTTCTTCTGTGGCAAGTAACCGAATAACAATCCCAAGAAAAGCCTGCGAATACAAAAGAATGTGGGGTCAGTTCTTTCAGTGAGTCGCCCCGAAATGGAAATTGCACTCATGAAGTTATGGGGTTATTCGTCTCTAATAATTTATAATTTAATTTCCATGGCTGTGTCTCAGCGGGAGTGTACTTTCTGTGAAAATGTGGCGTGATGGAAATGTCTGCGAATGATTTTATTCAAAATTCACAAGCTTTAGAAGCCACTTAATAAGATGGAGTGTGAATCGAGTGTTCATAGGGGTAGGGTTGAGTTAGTTGGAGGCCTATAATCCTTCAGACATGAAGGGTTTTAAACCTTAAAAAAAACAAAAAAAAAAACACTTTTGTTAAGCCAACTTTCAAAGTTTGTCTGGATGAACTTTGCTTTTACAGTATAGTTTGTATTTAAATTCATTTTTAATCCTTTCCTTTGTATCCAAAATTGAATAGCAATTCTGCATCATATTTAATGTTAATTTTGTTTAATTAAAATTCAGGAGTTGAATTGAGATTTGAATGTCATTCTTAATTTAGTTCAGGTTAAAGTGACTGTTACAAGACTGTTTTATATATATATATATATATATATATATATATATATATATATATATATTAGGGGTGTGACGAGATCTCGTGGCACGAGAGACTAAACTGTGACGAGATTTCTCATCGAGGCGAAAAGTAGTCTCGTGATGTTGCCATGACAGAGTGTTAGGATATTTAGGAAAGAATATGCCACCGCTACGTTTACATTATGCCTCCACTGTCGTTTTGCTTTGTATTTAAATAATAATAAAAAAAAAAACATTTAATTCAGTCGGATAACGGTCGCCGCCGCTCCATATTTACAGAGTACGCGCGACCGTTGAAAGTGAAAGTAAACGCGAGCGCGCATTCAAACGTGATTTCAATTCCCCGCATTTGACAGCGGCTCCCGATGAATACAGTACAAATCATGTACAGTAAGGTCTGAAGAGACTGAAATCATACAGAAGAGAAATCAGTCAGTTGAGTTAGTAGCAAAACCTTTTACAGTACTTGAGTATTGTTGTCTTTTACTGCAGATGATAATTCGGTCTCAGAAAGTAGAACTGAAATGACATTCATTACAAGATGATTAGTTAAAACATTTAAAATACACCTGCAGAATATTTTTTCTAGTCATGTATCTCGCAATCTTGTCTCGTCTCGTGAACTCAATCTCGAGTCTCGTCTCGTCTTGTCTCGTCTCGTGAGATACCGGTCTCGTCACACCCCTATATATATATATATATATATATATATATATATATATATATATATATATATATATATATATACACAGTACAGTCCAAAAGTTTGGAACCACTAAGATTTTTAATGTTTTTAAAAGAAGTTTCGTCTGCTCACCAAGGCTACATTTATTTAATTAAAAATACAGTAAAAAACAGTAATATTGTGAAATATTATTACAATTTAAAATAACTGTTTTCTATTTGAATATATTTCACAAAGTAATTTATTCCTGTGATGGCAAAGCTGAATTTTCAGCATCATTACTCCAGTCTTCAGTGTCACATGATCCTTCAGAAATCATTCTAATATGCTGATCTGCTGCTCAAGAAACATTTAATGTGTACAATTGTACAAAATATTTGTGTACAATATTTTTTTTCAGGATTATTTGATGAATAGAAAGTTCAAAAGAACAGTGTTTATCTGAAATCTAATCTTTTGTAACATTATAAATGTCTTTACTGCCTATTTACTGTCTATTTAATGCATCCTTGCTGAATAAAAGTATTCATTTCTTTAATTTCTTTTCAAAAAAATAAAAATAAAAATTCTTACTGACCCCAAACTTTTGAACGGTAGTGTATAATGCTACAGAAGCTTTGTATTTCAGATAAATGCTGTTCTTTTGAACTTTCTTTTTATCAAGGAATCCTGAAAAAAAAGTACACAACTGTTTTCAACATTGAAAATAATCATAAATGTTTATTGAGCAGCAGATCAGCATATTAGAATGATTTCTGAAGGATCATGTGACACTGAAGACTGGAGTAATGATGCTGAAAATTCAGCTTTGCATCACAGGAATAAATTACTTTGTCAAATATATTTAAATAGTACACAGTTATTTTAAATTGTAATAATATTTCACAATATTACTGTTTTTTACTGTATTTTTAATTAAATAAATGTAGCCTTGGTGAGCAGACGAAACTTCTTTTAAAAACATTAAAAATCTTAGTGGTTCCAAACTTTTGGACTGTACTGTATATATATATATATATATATATATATATATATATATATATATATATATATATATATATATATATAAGTCTCTGATATCTGCTCTCTTAGCAGTCTTGTAACAGTCACTTTAACCTGAACTAAATTAAGAATGACATTCAAATCTCAATTCAACTCCTGAATTTTAATTAAACAGAATTAACATTAAATATGATGCAGAATTGCTATTCAATTTTGGATACAAAGGAAAGGATTAAAAATGAATTTAAATACAAACTATACTGTAAAAGCAAAGTTCATCCAGACAAACTTTGAAAGTTGGCTTAACAAAAGTTTTTTTTTTAAGGTTTAAAACCCTTGATGTCTGAAGGATTATAGGCCTCCAACTAACTCAACCCTACCCCTATGAACACTCGATTCACACTCCATCTTATTAAGTGGTTTCTAAAGCTTGTGAATTTTGAATAAAATCATTCGCAGACATTTCCATCATGCCACATTTTTACAAAAAGTACACTCCCACTGAGACACAGCCATGGAAATTAAATTATAAATTATTAGTGACGAATAAGCCCATAACTTCATGAGTGCAATTTCCATTTCCGGGCAACTCACTGTTGACTCGGCTGTCATTCATATTAGCATATTAGCATTTATTGAGGTTAAAGTGACTGTTACAAGACTGCTAAGAAAGCACATATCAGAGACATTATATATATATATATATATATATATATATATATATATATATGTATTCTGGTCAGTGACTAAATATATCTGTAACAGTAAATGTATAATAATGTCCTCCTATTGGCTTGACTGAGTGGTTAGTCTTCTAGGCATTAGCTTGTTCCGTCTATGACTTGCTTCACCCAAGTTGATAAAATTACGCTGAAAATTGGATGTGGTCACTGAGGGACAAGCAGACTGAGAAATCTGAATTAGGCCTCATTTGTATGCAATTTAAATTCTTTTCGGCCTGACTTTGAAATGGCTAGTTTTCGGACTCCGTAAGAGGATTAAAAGCAAATAAATTTGTGTCAAAGTAGGAGTTCGGCTGATGGCCATTCACTTGCACGTCAGATTTAAGTCTAGGGCTCTGGACTTTTGTCGGGGCTGGGCGCAGGCTTAGTGTGGGATTTAAGTCTCTTTTGCTGCAACTTACCACTGTCCTAATACAGAATCACTTTAAATCTGACAATATGTGAGAACTGTGGATGAAAACACATCCATATAGGCTGTTTAGGACTGGAAAGCACTTCACTGCAGACATACTTGGCTAATATACCTTTTCTGTATATGCTTTAATAACTTTTTCTGTACCATTTATGTAAGTCTACTTGTAGCATCATTTTCATGTTGCAGTTAACCACTCCATCAGCTTTGTTTTTAATTCCTGCTCTGCTTTAAAAAAAATAATAAAAATAAATAAGTACATAAGTACATTAAGTATGTAAATATGGAAGTAAAGCAATGATTATGCCTCTTCAAATATTTCCAGGTATTTTATACTGGTTATCTTGCTACATGCAGATCAGAAAGAAGTATCATTTCTAAGTATATATGCCATTTCTATTATTTTCCACTACCTTTATACAGCATGTGACAATTCAAAAGACATTATTGAATATGTTTAATGGTTAGGGCAAAAATATCATGCCAAGCAAGAGTGACCAATAGAAACAGAATACAATATAATTTGTTTTGCTATCAGACAGTATGTTAGATATGATAAGGTAGCATACTACTAAGTCGCATGCAGTGCTAATGGGCTGACTGGTTTATGGGTCAATGACATGACGGGTGAGAGGCCTTAATAATAATATAAAACAAAGATATGACATCCAAAGTATGTAAGGCAGTACGACTAGATATATTTTATTGAATCCCAAAGGTTTTAATTATATTTTGCTACATAGTCATTGCTTTGTTATGAGAAAGAATGTCCGGAAAAATGAATTTCATTGATGTCATTTGGAGTAACCAATATAAAGGGACCATTTTGGATCAAGTCATGTGGTCAGTATCATGTGACAGGATGTGACATCATTCAGACACCTGCAAAGAACCACATGGTCATGAAGCAAAGTAACTAACTCTCTTTTAACTATTTGAAAAATTCACATTTTCACTTGCTCATACGCATGTCCCGAAACATTAGGTCATTCGGTACAACTGCTATAAAACATGGAAAGTGTTGTAATATTTTAAAAACTTGTACTAAATATAAAATGTTTGATTGTCCTTTTGTTAGCTAGCTAGCAAGCTAACTAACTCTCAGCCTGTTAGCATCATTTGAAAATATCATCATTCAGTATAACCAAAAGTATCATTCAGTAAAACCGAAATTTTGGTTAAACCGAATTACTTTTTTTGGTGACAAATTATGTCCATCTTGTAAAAAAAGACAAAAGCAGTGTTAATTGATTATTAAAAACAACATAATCTCATTGTTAACACTTCAAATCTTCAAAATTAATTATATCTCCATTTATTTATTTTTTACTCTTTTAAAAACCTTATTCATCAATGACCCATATAGTTTTTGTTTTATAACAGGATATGTGACCAGTATGATCAATTTTGTCTGTACATTATTTATAATATTTAATATCTGCCATATTTATTTGGTCCACTTTTCATTACTTTCCTGATCACCCTGTCTTGGTTTATTAATTAACGTTATAGCTTGCGTAATGTCACTTTATGACAAGTTTCTTGTAGATGATGACATTACTTAGGGATTTTGTCACTTTATGTGTTGCATATGCAAAATTCATTCCACACCCATTTTGTCTCTAATAAATTATATATGATCTTACATACACTTTTGATGAAATGTGATTAAAACCTAATGAAGACTAGTAACCTCAGAGTGGTCTAAATGGGCCACAGACACTATAGAGGTCCTCCTTTTCAAAAGGTCAAAGTATTGAATGATTTTCTGGTATATGAGAAATGTGCCATAGAGATATATGGTTCCATTCACATGGATCAATAAACACACCAACTTAGCACATTTACAAGGTTTTCAGATTGTACAGAAGACCCCATGGAGAATATTTTGTAAAGCTGCATTTTAACTATCCACCCCTCTCTTCGGGAGACATTGTTAAAAGGAAACACTTCTTCAAATGCTCTGCTGCAGAGTGTGAGAGTATGCGTTGCATTTGAAATGCCAACGTGCCTCACTGTCTTTTATCACACTACTGCACATTACTAACTGTGGGCGAACAGAGAAAGGGTTGGGAATAACAAACAAAGTGTCTGTGCTGCTCATACGGTTCGGGAATGCTGGGGGTTGTGTGTTAGTGACAGAACCAGCAAACATGAAAGAGAGGAAATTAAGACACATCAGGCAAGTTTGGTAAGAATTAGCAGATCAAAGGAGAAAGGCAGGTGAAGTTTTTATAGACTCATTTTCATCTCTTGTAACTCTGCGTGTGGATTCAACATGATGTGAGTTAGAACTGATACTGGAGTGTGGTAGAAAACATTTTGCAAATGCTATGTATGATAGATAGGGTGGTAAAGGAAACGTTCAGCCAAAAATAATAAAAAAAAAATGTCATAGGCTTTCAGGATTTAAAAAAGGACACAAATGCACCATAAATGCATCATAAAGGTGATTCATTTATTCCAAGTCTTCTGAAGCCATGCAAAATGTGAAGGAAGAAACTAAAATTTTCCTTGGAGACCTCATAAAAGAAGTGATGTCCAATTGGTGAATAAATTATTCTTTTGAGTCAGATTTTTTTCAATGAATCAGTTGATTTAGTTCACAAAACTGTAAGTTACGGAAGCCCTGAACCGCATGGTAAAAAAAAAAAAAAAAAAAACTTGGTGGGGAGGAAATAACTCTTCAGGGACAATGAAGAGTTATTATGTTGAAATAACAACTTATTATGTCGTTATAACGACTTATTATGTTGAAATAACGAGATATTATGTCGTTATAACGACTTATGTTGAAATAACGACTTAGTATCTTGAAATAACGAGATATTATGTCGTTATAACGACTTATTATGTTGAAATAACGACTTAGTATCTTGAAATAACGAGATATTATGTCGTAATAACGAGATAAGTTTTCGGGGGTTTTTTTCCCTCCCCACCAAGTTTTTTTTTTTTTTTTTCTCCACCATGCGGTTCAGGGCTTCCGTAGTAAGTAAATTGTAACAGTATATTCATTTTTGGGTGAACTATCCCTTTAATTTCTTTAAAAGATATAAGGAATAGTCATTTTAATGACTATAATGTGCTTTTATCTAATATAAAGTCCAGTTTTTGTAATGCAATGGATATGAAGTTTTCATATTCAGTCTAAGGGTACGACAACAATGTACTAAAAATCACAGGGATCCGCAAAAGCGACTAAAAACGCTGTGTTATGCCTGAAAAGCCCGGAACACACCAAGCCAACGCCGTCGAACTAGTGGCGACGATATCAGACTGGGGGGTTGGCTCACGTCGGCAGCATCTGGGTCCAAAGTTGGCCTGACACACCAAACTGACACCTGACGGCCAAGTAGCACATCCGTTCTGCACCTGTGTAAGAAGAAATACCTTTCTGTACCAGCAGGTGGCAGTAGCTGAACAGCCAATCAGAATGATCAGATGGCCCGACTGACCGACGAGCTCCGACGCCGATTCAACATGTCGAATCAGCCGAAAAAAAGTCGACGAGGACCGACTTCAGCCGCTGGTGCGGATCACACTGAGAAAAGTTAGTCGGCCGACAAACAAAAACTCCCCGATGGCCATCCGTCAGCTTGGTGTGTTCCGGGCTCAAGGCCAGTAGTTGGCGATGTCACTTTGTAAAGAAACACTACGCACCTATTGACTGAACATGTAACGCGCATGTGCGCTACCATTTTCACAAATTCACGTTTTTGTTGTTTACATGGAGAGGATAACAATATTGTTTTCAAAAACTTGCACTTTGAAACCAGATTTCAAAAGCTTTCGTTTTCAGGCTGCCAAATGTCATGTAAATGAATGGCCAAAACGGCTAAAAAAATTGTTTTAGTTGAAAACACTGATGTATAAACAGCCCCTCAGACTCTCGGATCATTAGTATTTCAGTGCTCTGTTGTTTGAATATATAATTTCAAATTGATGCAGAGATCAATACAAAACCTGTACTTGATCTAAACCTCTTTTTCGTCGGTTGTCGTATCTGTCAAAGCAGGCGCAGCTTAACATTCCCAATTTTCTCTTCACTATTATAGATCTCCACGTGGCAATGAAAAACAAATGCCATCCAGCATTTCCACTGACCCTTGATGAGTTGTGCGGGACAGACAACATCAGCAATATACACCAAACACAGCCAGACAGAATGTCTGTAGAGAGAATTTCCATATTTCAGCTTCTGGATATATTCCACAGTGTCTCAGCAATCATATCTGCATCAAAAAAATGACTCATTTTTTGCTCAGCATAAGCACATTTCTGCCAGCTTGCAGTAGTACGGCAATTGTGCCAGTTTGTCTTGGATAAAATGTTATTTGAACCAACACATTCTCTCATCTATACTGTCAGCTTAAGAAGCTTAGAATTGACCACACACATTTATTGACAAAGCCCAGTGGATTTGGAATAGTTTAAGTTATGCGGTTGGTGTAATTGGGTGCTTAAAAAGTTAATAACTTATGAATTAAAGCACTTGTCAGCTTTTCAATGTTGTGTACATAATCTGTGGCTGGGGCCTAGTATGAATGTTAATGAACTATGGGGACTTAATTAAATGATTTTCATCCTTCAGAGTGGCTTGAGTTTCAACTAGAATACGGTCCAAAAACATTCCCAAGTTAACATGGGAATAGTTCAAATTATGCCTTTAAATTAAAGCAAATTCAGTAAAGATGCCTGTTGGTTTGTCTTATATAAACAGATGCCTGAGGTGTGCTTAGAATTTAGATTTTTTTTTAATTTTTATGTGAACACTTCTTTGTAAAAGTAGGGAATATTGGGAATAATAAATGTCTAAGAAACCACTACCCTCAGGCCAAAATGACATCTCCAATTCTCACTTATTGGGTTTTAAAGCATGTGAAGCAATAGAAAATGTCAAACTCTTGAAAAAAGAAGATTCAGTTTGACATCAAAATTTCTTTTCTCCAAGTTTTGCCTCTCAGGCAACAAGGATTAGAATACATGTTAGGGCGAATTGGTCTCCAGATAGAGATGATTCGCCTTCAAATGATACAAAAACATGACATGATGTTCATCATTTTTAATAATAACCATGCCAGTCTGGCACTTAGTGATTTGGTTCAGGCAAATAGCCTTTGAAATAAATAAATTATAGAGGCTTTATATTGCATTTGGCATCACTCAAAACTAAACAGACAGTGGTTGGCATGAACCGAGCACATCTGAAACCATTATTCACCATTCTCTCTTGTGGCCACCCAAAAAACAAACTACAAAGGAAGGCTCTGCATCCCGACAGGGTGCTGAATAGATTATGCTCTCCCTTGGCACCTCATGAACCTTCCATTAACGACCTGGTAAAACAACCCTACAACAGTGATTGTCTTCCTCCATCAGCAACATAACCAGTAATGATGGTAATGATGCATATTCGTTGGAGCCAAGGTGGTGCCAGCGGTGCGAAGCATTTGTAAATCAGAAGCAGACCTCCCTGAGCTTCACAGGGCCGGTTAGGGTGTGTGGCTGCTGAGACCATGATAAGCCCTCCACCATGACACAGTTCCGGCTTTTGCGGTGTGGCTGGACAGTAAAATCCCTTTGCCCTGGGTATTGCCAGCCTGCGATAAGATAGTATGAAGCATCGAAAAACAGCCCAGGTATTAACCTGCCCATCTGTTTCTCAAAAGAATGCTGGGAAGCCCCAGGAGGGCAGCGGTGATGGGCTGAATCGGAGGCCAAGCTCATTTTCTGGGCCGTATGATAACTGCAGCCCATATAGAGACAGGAAGATGGGCCCATGCTGAGGACTGGAGGATCTTGTGAAGAAGAGCTCACAATGTGGGCACAGCAGTGATGCATAACCTACAGCCAAACAGTGCAAAACAGTGCTAAGCCTGGATTGTGTTCCTGGACCCGTGTGTATAGTAGAGAAACGCTTCATTTAACACATGCGACCTGAAATATGCCCTCAGAAACCATGAATTATAATCCAAGAAGTCATCTTTAAGGTTTAACAATGAAGATTACCCCAAGAACGAATAAACAAATTCCAAATGAAAGATCACAAGCGTCAGTGTTCAATGACCACATTCTGGAAATGGAAAACAAGAGCAGACCTTTGATAACTGGAGTGTATTTAATGAGATGCTGGCATTGTGCGCGATTGTGTAGTTCCCACACGTGTGTGTGTTGATGTTCATCAGGGGTTGTGCGTGTGTAATCATGCACGGAGAGATTCACTGTTCATCGTTATTTTGCTTGACACTCACCGATGCTATCTCCAACTAGATGAGAGATAAAAGCAAGGAGGAAAGAAACGCATTAAATACATGACTCAAGAGAGATGCAAATAGAAAAGAGGAGATAGCCAGCATGTTAGATTGGCCGTGTAGACATGGATAAACCAGGGGCCATTACATTACAAAATGAGCAATCATCACAAGTTTTATAGCTATACTGGGCCTTGCAAAAATAAGCATAATGCGATGGATCACCTAATCACACTTAATTTGACTTTCTATATTAAGCTATGAAAATTTGTTATGAAAATATTAATTTTTATGTTTAAAGTCTACCTGTGGTAAAAAAAAAAAATCAAGTTTTTAATGTTGTTTATATGTCTATGAGGTGTTTTTAATGTGCTTTAAGAAAAAGCATCAGTCAACACCTTGAAACGGCAGTGAACCAAAGACAGTTTCAAAAACACGGTTTGAAATCGTGGGTGTTTCTGATGTCACAAACTACCCTGTAAGTTGTAACAAATCATGTCCGTGATCGTAAATGAGTGGATCTCTGAGCTTGTGTGAGAGAGTGGGGGCGGGGCTAATTTGCATATTCATAGAACTGCGTATACTAAATGAGGCAAGGGTGTAAAGTTACATTCAACCTAAGGCATGAAGGAATTTTTTCAAGGAAAAAAACATTTAAATGAGTTTTAAGGGGTAAAATTATTGACTACAGGGGGACTTTAAAACTATCAAAAAATCAAAACAGAGTAAAATAAACAAACCGTTTCAATAAATCTATATCCATATCTATAACTTTTTTTCTCACAGTCTTACAGTTATGGCCTCATTTCCACTACAGCAAACAAGTTTGCCCCAATAATATGAGTGTTGAAACCAAAGAGACAACATGGTCAGTGAAGAGCATTGAGATGAAATATTAAACCTGTGATGTGTGAAGAAAACAATGAAACCAAAGAAAATATCTCTTTTGAACATAATGCTTTTATTGTGTAATTTCCAATTTGAAAACTTTACTTAATTGTGTGTATTTACGATATATAAATTGCTAAGCAAGGAGTTGGCCATTTTATTTATTATTTATTTTATTCTAAAATTATATATATATATATATATATATATATATATATATATATATATATATATAGAATTAAGAAGCATTCTATGTTCCAGTACAGATATATTGCACTTGTTTATATTCCGTAATATTTTTCTCTTCTGTCTTTACTTTCTCTTTTTTTTCTCATAATTGGCCAGAAAGAAGTGCAAACTCCATATAATGTATTCTATATTTATCCATGACAGCAATGAGGAAAAAAGACATCACAGAAAAATGATAAAAGTGTGAACTCAGTGTAGACTTTCTCACACATCACAGTTTGAAAGTCCTAAATTACCTCAGGCTGGATAACACAAGTGAACTCCTACTTTGGATTGACAGCCCACCAGAAGTTACTTTTTGTTTAATTAAATTATGGTACAAGCCAGACAGTTAAAGAATCCTCCTAAATCATCTGGACAGTCGGTATGCAGATTAGAGGGCGCTTCAGTTACTGTCGTGTTTTCAGGGTGACCACTCAAAGTCCTTCCTTAACACACATCTGACGGCCAAGGGCAACATCTCATTGAACAAACAGTAATGAAAGGGAAGAGTGTCCTCCCCTGAAGGAGCAGACTCCCCAGCCATTGCTGTCAGGGGCTGGCGATTGTTCTCTCTTAGTAATACGGTGAACCAGTCAGAAATTCAATACACTATCTACATTCTTATTAGACGTGTTACTTTTCTAGGTGACTGGCGTTAGGCTGTGGCCCTTTATGTTGTCTCTCACAGTGAATTGAAAAACAAGACCAATGTTCGAGGCCCTAAAGGAATAATTCACCCAAAAATGAAAATTCCTTTACTCACCCACATCTTGTTCCATACCTGTAACCTGTATTGTTTCCATGGAGCCCAGGAAAAATTATGAAAGTCATTTCTGCACACAAATCCAAATAGGTTATAGCACACTTTTAATCTCACGGGAAAAGTTTTAAAATGTCCATTCAAGTTTAAATTGGATGACCGTATTGCAGTCTCCTGCCATTGTGCACGTATCAGAAATCAGAACCTTTCAATGGGAACATTAATCTACTAAGATACTATATCATGTATATTTTTTACTTTTTGAAATGACGTGTTATTTTGTAACCTGAGTGAGATATCATTTCTGTCTGTCTCGAGCAGTACATAGTAGGGCTTTGACAATAAATCGTTGAATCACGAATCGAGAAATGTTTCTGAAAGTACGGAAAGTATTCAGACCCCCTTACATTTTTCACTCTTTGTTATATTGCAGCCATTTGCTAAAATCATTTAAGTTCATTTTTTTTCCTCATTAATGTACACACAGCACCCCATATTGACAGAAAAACACAGAATTGTTGACATTTTTGCAGATTTTTAAAAAAAGAAAAACTGAAATATCACATGGTCCTAAGTATTCAGACCCTTTGCTGTGACACTCATATATTTAACTCAGGTGCTGTCCATTTCTTCTGATCATCCTTGAGATGGTTCTACACCTTCATTTGAGTCCAGCTGTGTTTGATTATACTGATTGGACTTGATTAGGAAAGCCACACACCTGTCTATATAAGACCTTACAGCTCACAGTGCATGTCAGAGCAAATGAGAATCATGAGGTCAAAGGAACTGCCTGAAGAGCTCAGAGACAGAATTGTGGCAAGGCAGAGATCTGGCCAAGGTTACAAACAAATTCTGCTGCACTTAAGGTTCCTAAGAGCACAGTGGCCTCCATAATCCTTAAATGGAAGACGTTTGGGACAACCAGAACCCTTCCTAGAGCTGGCCATCCGGCCAAACTGAGCTATCGGGGGAGAAGAGCCTTGGTGAGAGAGGTAAAGAAGAACCCAAAGATCACTGTGGCTGAGCTCCAGAGATGCAGTCGGGAGATGGGAGAAAGTTGTAGAAAGTCAACCATCACTGCAGCCCTCTACCAGTCGGGGCTTTATGGCAGAGTGGCCCGACGGAAGCCTCTCCTCAGTGCAAGACACATGAAAGCCCGCATGGAGTTTGCTAGAAAACACCTGAAGGACTCCAAGATGGTGATAAATAAGATTCTCTGGTCTGATGAGACCAAGATAGAACTTTTTGTCCTTAATTCTAAGCGGTATGTGTGGAGAAAACCAGGCACTGCTCATCACCTGTCCAATACAGTCCCAACAGTGAAGCATGGTGGTGGCAGCATCATGCTGTGGGGGTGTTTTTCAGCTGCAGGGACAGGACAACTGGTTGCAATTGAGGGAAAGATGAATGCAGCCAAGTACAGGGATATCCTGGACGAAAACCTTCTCCAGAGTGCTCAGGACCTCAGACTGGGCCGAAGGTTTACCTTCCAACAAGACAATGACCCTAAGCACACGACATAAATAACGAGTTATGTCGCAATAACGAGATATTAAGTCGAAATAACGGCTTATATCTCGAAATAAGTTATGTTGAAATAACATGATATTATGTTGGCAAACATTCAAAAGAATCAGTTCACTGAACATTTCTTGACATTTTACATTAAGTTTGTAATAACAATAAATATAAGTAATTATATGAACTGTAGACGGCCAATATGCTTATACTAAAACTAAAAATCGAATCTAAACAAGCTTTTCATTTAGTTTTGACACACTTAAGGCCTGCCCATACCCCATTCTATCCGAATACAGATACAGTAGCAGATAATTTTGTCATTGCAAAAGATATCAATAATGGCTTTACTCCTATGAGCTACTACAGTGTACGTACAGTATTTGGTAGAGAGTTTCTCTGTATCACTCTTGTTCTTTCCATCAGTCTTGCAAGGGAAGAGCCGTTCTGTGGTGTGGTGTGGTCTGGCGGTGTACCACAAAACCATTTATTTACAGCCCTCTACTTGTGCTAGTGTAAATATTCTTCATGAGAGTAGACGCTGTCACCGAAGTACCGCAGTTCATCAAAAACAACCCTTTCCTGTCAAGGACTAATGTGGCGGCGTATATCACAGCTATGGAAACTGGGCTCGCCGAGGGACCCGATGTCCTCTTCAAAGCCTTCTTCAAGTCATTTAAGTTTTTAAGGATAGAAAAATATGGAAACAGATAATGGAATTGAAATCGAGCACAAAACATTTCTGTTGATTTCACTTCTCAACTAAAGCTGAAACTTGGAGCGAACTACTATGTTCAGTTCTCCGTCTAATCAAATAATCCCATTGTCTCCTATTTTTTGTCTTACATTCTCTCTGTCAATGCCATGACTCATAAAGAGCTGATATGAATCATTTGTGGCTGCATATTTAGCCGCCAGTCAGATATGGATAGTGCTACTGGAGACAGTGGAATCTAATTTGATACCATTATATTACTATTGAGCTGTAATGAAGACTTTTTTTGATATTGTAAATGCAGTTATGAATGGATCGAGAGTGGGTTTTAAACCCTGTAATGATGGTGAGTGCTATCATTGTGAGGTCATGAGCCTTACAATACATTGTAAACCTTAACCTAATGAGCAGAAAGAGAATGTATAATACACCCATCTGCCAGAGATTTCGGGAGGTTTTATTCAATCTAAAGTATTCATTAGTCATTCGCAGCAAATGTTAGATGAGAAAAGAAGGGCGGTGAAAGTGGAACGGATGAAATGCATTCAGCTCTGACCTTTGCCCCTTTCACACAGGACTGGTTAGAAAGTAAGTAAACTGCTTTAATGAATCACAGTTATTTTGCATTTTGATCTGCTTTTATCTCCGGCTATGTATTGGAGATGTGAAGAAATGGAATATTTAAAATATAATGTGTTATTCTCTCACGCCTATTGTGCTCTTCGCCTTTTTATCAACCAAAAAAAACAACTCTTTTTCTTTTCGCAGGTCATTTAGAAGAGTAAACACAACCCCTCGGGGGGGAAGGGTTATCCTATTGGACAAGTGAATATCTTTGCTGTTAAATAAAGACGAGCGTGACTTTGGCCCCAGAGACCCCATGAAAAGTGGTATTATTTGGAAGGAAATGAAATGTGAAAACATTTTCTTCAGCAGCCTGGCCTAGAAATGCATTAAAATGGAAGGGGGGAGGGCATTAATACTGACAAGACACCAAACAGTTGAAGTAAATGCAGAAATTCTGTATTTAGTTGTTGATAATTAGTTTAACGTTTTAATTTCAGTGTTTTTAAAGGTAATGAGCTGCACATGCCAAGACATTAAGTTAGGATAATTGCTTTGATTATCTCTGATAATAGTAGAAACAAGAGAGAACAGCATGAGAAATGTTTGTTATCACTCTCCTGACAGGAAACTTGCTTGACATCTGATTATTTAGAGATACATTACTTCTCTCATTTCTGGATATTACCGCTATGTGTGAATTTATGCACGCAAGGCCATTCAGGCTCAATTACCTCTCGCTGGGTGAATAATAATCAGCTTTTTATCTTTTTTATTTCTGCACCGTCCTTCCGTGTCTTCAATCTGTATTATTCCCAACCAGACGCTAACACCAGTCACACAGGTCCACCTCAAAGACAGAAGATAGAGTTGTAACCATCTAACCGAGTTTGTTTGAGCAGATGCAATGAGACCGGTGAGGTTCCCAGCGTATTTTCAGGGGAGTTGATCTTGACTGAAAAGGATCATCTGTGAGGGTAACCCGCAAAGCTGTCTCCTCTTAGCTACGAAATGAATCACAGACTTATTGTAATAGCCTTTCTCTGTCACAGAGCGCTTGTACCTGTCAAAGCATTTAAATTGCAACACATTTCAGAGGGAGTTGTGTTACCGGCCCTGCTGTGCTTGTCTGGTGAAAAGACCCCCCGAGCGGTGTTGCAGTTTATTCCAAAAAATGGGCCAAAGATGAATCTCATATCCCTGTTGACATAAAGAACATATAATTAAGGATTAGCAGCAATGATGGGATCTAATGCAGCTACTATGCCATACAAATGCTATTCTTCTCATGATGGTTAAATATGCTCTGCACAGTAACCCCTCATGTTCCAACTAAGAGGAACTCGAACCCGGATCCGCTGGCATGGGAGTTGGGTCCTCTAACAATGAGGCTAAACTAAAGACCGCAGTCGCTAGCGTCAGTTGCTAGAGTATGGCGTTATTATACTGTCAAATGTCGAGAGCTTAACAAAGATTAATAAAAGCTTTAAGTGCAGTTCATTATTAATTAATGTTAACTTATGCAGTTAAATAATGTTAATGAAACCTTATTGTAAAGAATTACAAAAAAATATTTTCTGATTTAAAACAGAACTATTTAGATCAGGGTCAGATCATCCCCTGACAGCAACATAGTGTGGCCCATATCTGGTACATGTGGATTACACACGGACCAGATGTGGGCTGGATCTGCATGTTGCTGTCAGGGTCATTCCCTAAATACCTAAAAAGTGGAGATCAAATATACCACCATAGTGAATTTCTTTTGAGGTCTGGTAAAACATAACATACAAAAATACTTTAGCTATAAGCTCTTATGTATGCACGATTAATCAAAAGAACGCAATCTTATTCCTAAATGACAACGATTCGGTTATGTCTATTAAACCTCTGAAATTACGATCATACCGGAATATTTAAACCTGCTTTTGCATGCTGAAAGCAGTGGTCATGTAAGCTATATGTTTTAAACAGCTTCACAAAGTGTTTTCAACAACACACTATTGCTACTTCTGTGTTGCAAACATTAAATAATAACGCAAGTATTGCAATAACAATTTATAGTCTGATTTCAGCAATTAAAATGAGTAGCTAAATGACCGTTGAAACTATTTTTACAGTGTTCTGCCAGTAGGTGGTGACCAGCGACTGTTAAAATGTATTTGATGTATCAAAATCATTAATTCAAGACATTCGTTTAAAAACACTGGACGAAACATGTCAAACGGTTTTGTAATGAATTCATTTAAATTAATAAATATTTTTTAATAGGCTATTTTATAACTTATTACACATTTCTAAATATACTGATTTATAACATTAAATTAGTTATTTAATCTTTTGTTTTAAATTAATGTTTCATTTAATGTTTTGGTCCATGAAATTGGATAATATGATGGTTTTGGATAAATCGTTCAGTGGGGTTTGACCTGTAATAAAGCTTATTAATATAGAAAACATCCAAGTGCCCCATTCTGAGCCATTTCTAAGATATGGGAGCCCGATCACACGAAAATGCGTATTAATAGTACGAGTTTGTAATCTCGTAGAATATATACGCCAAAATGAGTTTTGGCGTGCTTATGGTACGCAGTTTTTCGCGTGCATATGATACGCACTTTATGGCGTATTATACGTACAAATCACCCACCCCCCACCCCCATCCTACCCAAGAGCGTATCATATATACGCCATAAAGTGCGTATCATATGCATGCGAAAAATCCGCGTACCATAAGCACGCCAAAACTCATTTTGCCGTATATATTCTACGAGATTACAAACTCGTACTATTGATATGCATTCTCATGTGATCGTGTTGGATATGGCCTACATTTTGATTAATATTATTAAATATTGTTAAATTGTAAAGAAATTAAATATCCATCTTTGTCGAAAGAATTCCACGTGCAGTTCACTCTCAGCCAATAAGATTCCACGTAGCGTTTTCATGGATCAGTCGTCTCTTCTGATTGGTTGATAACTTTTGACAGCGTTTAATCCAGAAGCAAATTAATTTCTAGTGCAAGAGCACGGAAAGATTCGCGAGCGCGCAGAACACAGTTTGAGCGTGCACACGCAATATCTGAGCGAGAGGAGAGGCAGTTCATAAGAGAGCACTGTATATTTGAGAGCACGCGTCGTTTTGCGCGAGAGCAAAGGAAATCCATGCGCAAGCAGAGATTTGCGCTCGAGCATTACATTGATGTGCTCTCGCATCACAATAATGTGCTCTCGACATTTGACTGTATAATAACGCCATACTAGAGCGCCTCTTGAGATCAGGGGAGTGAGGTTTACACACACAGCTCTTACCGAACTACGTCCGTTACACATGCACTTTGATTGCATAGTCAGTGTTTTGCATAGTAATGTAATGTACACATTTGAATGATCAGGTTAGGAAGTACATTTTCACATCTGCATCACAAATGACTCATTGTATTGGATAAAATATTAAGCTCTCAATAATTATATTTATTTTCTTTTATAACAATATGAAAATTAAGAGAAAATTGGATCAATTTTACATAATTTCATAATTTTATATTCTGCTTTGAGCGGATTTTTACATCCTGGAAATTGGTAATTCTGGGAATATGCCAGGTATATATACAGATACTGTAATAAAATATTACTCCAGTAAAAGTATTAAGTACTCCTTTTTAATTTTACTTGAGTAAAAGTACAAAAGTACTTGATTTTTTTATGTACTTCAGTATTAAAAAAAAAAAAAAAAAATTATTTTGTGCTACTCCATAATTTTGTTCTAGCTGAGGTCATTTGTTAACATAATGAAATTGAAAAAAGTGAAAGTGACATGTGAAGGTCAAGTATGGTAACCCATACTCAGAATTTGTCCTCTGCATGTAACCATCCTGTTAGCGCACACACATTAGGAGTAGTGAGTAGTGAACACACACACACACACAGAGCAGTGGCCAGCTTTTTTGCTGTGCCGCCCCAGAAGCGACTGGGGGTTAGGTGCCTTGCTCAAGGGCACCTCAGTCATTTCCTTCCAGTATTGAAAATCGAACCTGCAACCTTCGGGTTACCAGTCTGACTCTAACCATAAGGCCACGAGTGCCCCTTAAATAATCTCAATCCCAGAGCCCCATAGCCCCCTAAATCCTGCTCTATGAATTGCTAATCAATTCATAGTCTGTGATATGATTCAACATCATGTCGTGATAGCATAAAAACAAGTTTATACATTCCCTCTCCCACTTTGCATTGGGTTGTGACAGGCTTTCCCTTCATTTACGTATTTATCTGTCTCAAAGCCACCATGACCCTTGCAGTTAATGGATTCCAGTGAGAACATGACTGTTCATAAATCAGTAAGTCAGGCTGTGTCTCTGTTATAAATGGAGTGATCCAGCTCGCTCACATCACTCATGAATCTTCAGGGTCAGGGAGGAGCAGGAAAAAAAAAAAAAAACGCCAAAGAGAGAGAAGGCTGAGGCTATTCATCTGGAATCTGTGCTGGAATCAACTCCATTTGGCACAGAAAGGCAAATTGAAAAGCAAGTTGTTGGGTCGTTGAGATGACAAGCCTAGGTCTTTCATCTTCAGACACTGCTCAAGAATTTCTGTAAGTTGTTCTTATTCTAATGAAGTACTTTGTCCTAGCTTAAGCTATTTTAAGCTTTTTCCGGGCAGCATCAATTTCAGAGCAGTAAGTTTAATCTCTTAAAGCCAAAGTTTGGAATTTCGATGTTAACAGTTTTTACATCCCAGCTTTATATGAAGAGAAAACTATGAGTAAGCAATTCACTGGTTGATTTTCCCTAAAGCATGATTGCTAGAGTTAAATTGCTTTTTATACTACAGTTAAATAAACAAGAAGATAATATTAGGTGACTTTCATTTTAAACAATATATTTCAGTTAGTCACCACAAGCGTTGGATGTCTCCGAGCATTGATTCTGTATTTGAGTGAATGATTCAATGATTCAGTCATAATAACATTCATTTGTTTTGGTCCTGAATGAATCACTGTTTTGAATGAATCATTTGAGTGAATATCCCTGTGACTCACCCGTTCAGTCAGTCACTTGTTTTGTTGGGTAAATGAATCACTTTTTTTGTTGAAATGTTGAAAATGTTGAAATGATTCAATGACCTTCTCATGAAGACAGGGGCTGCATCCGAAATCTCTCTTAAAGGTGCCCTCGAAATAATGAAAAATTGAATTTATCTTGGCATAGTTGAATAACAAGAGTTCAGTACATGGAAATGACATACAATGAGTTTCAAACTCCATTGTTTCCTCCTTCTTATATAAATCTCATTTGTTTAAAAGACCTCTGCATATGCCAGCCCATGTTCCCAACATTATGAAAGGCATTAGACAAGGGCAGGCATTAACATCTGGAGCAGCACAGCCGAATCAACAGACTAGGTAAGTAAGCAAGAACAATAGTGAAAAATGGCAGATGGAGCAATAATAACTGACATGATCCACGATATCATGATATATTAAGTGATATTTGTAAACTGTCTTTCTAAATGTTTCGTTAGCATGTTGCTAATGTACTGTTAAATGTGGTTAAAGTTACCATCGTTTCTTACTGTATTCACGGAGACAAGAGCCGTCGCTATTTTCATTTTTAAACACTTGCAGTCTGTATAATTCATAAACACAACTTTATTCTTTATAAATCTCTCCAACAGTGTAGCATTAGCCGTTAGCCATGGAGCACAGCCTCAAATTCATTCAGAATCAAATGTAAACAATATAACAGTATACAATACTCACATAATCCGACGCATGCATGCTGCATGCATGACGAACACTTTGTAAAGATCCATTTGAGGGTTATATTAGCTGTGTAAACTTTGTTTAGGCACTGTTTAAGGCAAGCGCGAGCTCCGTGGGCGGAGAGCACGAGAATTAAAGGGGCAGCAGCATAAATCGGCTCATATTTAATGATGCCCCAAAATAGGCAGTTAAAAAAACTAATTAAAAAAAATCTGAATCTGAAACTTCACAGACACATTCAGGGGACACCTTAGATTTATATTACATCTTGTAAAAAAAACTTCGAGGGCACCTTTAAGTAGGTACTTATTTTGAATAATTACTTCACGACCGCTAAAAAGTGTGCTCCCCTTACGGAACAAAAATATATGGGAATATACTGCAAAATATAATGCAATATATTACATGATACATTTCCATATATGGGAAACTAGTGCTTTTATTTTTCAATATAATGCAATATATGCATTGACCATGTATGTATATATACTCATACACATAAAATTTTTATAAATGAAAACAAGAATAGCATTACATTCATAAAGTTTGATCCTTTATTGTGTACATATATTGCACATACATGTTCCCATATAAATGTGAATGTATTGTACACACATATATACACATTCATGGAATGAGTTACAATCTGTGGTTACAATAGACTTCTAGTTCCCAGCATGCTTTGCTTCTGACTGTTAAAGGAGTGTAAATGTAAAAATTAAGTGCTTTTTCCTGTGTTTTGCTCAATATTAATATAGAGGGAGATCCGTAAGTGTTTAAAGTTGTATTATTTTGGAATTTAAAAGGTTTTCTGGTGTGTGAGAGTTTTTGGGGTTACCACTGTGCTGAAGAGTAGAGCCTGTGGTTAGGTTTATGATTGGCTGAACACTATAAAGACTACTTAAAAAGTAATGGCTGTGCACAGTGATAGTCTGTTTGGTAGAAACTTTATTACATGCAGTTGTGCTTTTGTTAACTAACTTGAAAATCTATAACATTTAAAACGTAAATTATTATAAAATATAAGAAATGTAATATAATTCACCATATTATACTGCATGAGTATACCTGCAATATATTATGCATGCAGTACCATATCTGATCACGTCTAAATACCGTAATTGGGAAGTATGCAGTTTCGGATGCAGCCAGTCATTTGTTTTAGTCCTGAATGAATCAGTGTTTCTGAAGGAGTTGCTTCAGTGAATGATTCTTTGATTTACTCACTTATCGCCACCTACTGGCATAACGATATTACTTGCAGAAATAAAATAACTTATACTGTGATATAAGATTTTGCTCATACCTACTTTTTCACACTTTATTTGTAAAAATTTTTTGACGAGAATACTATTTGTGCACCAAAAAAAAAAAAAAAAATGACTTTATTCAACAATATCTCTATGAAACTTTGAAGTTTTATGAATCTCTTGTTTCGAATCAGTGGTTCAGAAAGCGTATCATACTGCCAAAGTCATGTGATTTCAGTAAACGAGGCTTCGTTACATCATAAGTCTTTTGAAATTTCAGTGGTTCACCACTGGGGGGCATGACTTTGTCAGTTTGATACAGGCTCCGAACCACTGATTCGAAACAAAAGATTAGTAAAGCTTCGAAGCATCTGAGCTGACATGAATTTGTATTTTTAAATAAAATGAATTAATACTATAATAAATGTATTGCTCATTGTTATTTAGTTCAGTGGTTCTCAAACTTTTTAGCCAGCGACCCCTAAACTAACATCGACGAGAACTCGCGACCCACTACCACAGAATACACAAACAATAAACAAAAAAAAAGTTGTTTTAAATCCACATCCACTTCCTATGGAAGCTTGTTTCCACCACAGAATAAAAAATAAAAAAGGTAATTGCGACTTTATATCATTTATAACTTTATAACTCGCACTGCAAGTTTATATTTCACAATTATGAGAAAACAAGTCAGAATAGCGATGTAAACTCGCAATTTTTAGATAAAAAAAAAAATCACAATTATCTTTTCAAATATTTTCTTATGTGGCAGAAACAAACTTCCATAATATTTACTGTATTTAGGCTTACCTTTAAGTGGGATGGGTGCACTTGTTTTTCGGTGCACAAAAGCGTAATCTGTGGCCTGATGTTGGATACGGCTACTCGCAGATCATCCTCAACATCAAGACGTGATCTGTATTTATTTTTCATGTATGTAACTTAACAGCGGAAAAAGTCTGCTCGCACGAATAAGTAGAGCCAAACGGAAGCAGTACATCCATTGATGATGATTCAGGCAGACAATTTCCTCAACATTTTTAACCTTGCGAATTACAAATTTATCCATTCTTGCAGTTTCCACGTGCAGTTGCGTACAGTATTGATAACTAGCGATCAGTCGCCGCACGGTGACGTCATTTCTTAGAGTCACAAAATATTATTAAATTTTTTTTTTTTTTTTAAACCTTCTAATCAATTCTGTTCAATTCAAAAAATATTTATTTGTAATCTTAATTTTTTAGTATTGAAAAATATTTTTTGTAATCAGAAAATACAGAATTTTTTCAAACCAACTCGCGACCCCTTGAAATCATTCCGCGACCCCCAGTTTGAGAACCACTGATTTAGTTAACTAATAGGCGCTTATAATAAAGTGTTAATATGGCAAGCAGGACGGGGCCTCCATGGGACTTGAGACCGGTGAGGCACGCAGGTGATGCTCATTAGCATTCACGCCATTGGGCTTGCTCCTTTCCCACGGCTCTTGGCCCCACCCTGATTGCCACACTTAGCATTTTTTCAGTAAACTGTCACATTCTCCAAAATCAACCTATGCTCGTCAGTAGAAATACAGTATAAAATAATCATACAGTAAGTATTTGATCTTCTTGCCAAAAGTTGAAAAAACAGTGTTGGCTTTGTGTTTCCATTTCTCATTTCTCACTGTCCTGGATCTCTCACCAGTGCACTGGACACCTTAGGCATTATTTCCCAGGATAATGTCCAAATTTATTATTCATCAAGGCTTTCTGTCATAATCAATTCATTTCCAAGGGGGCTACATTCGCTGATGTGTTTTTAATCTTCCCCTCCAGGAACGCTGAACTTTGTCATATCCAATTATACACTGTGAGTCAGCCACGGCTAGATGTAGTTTCCTTCGCCCCGTTGCACACACGTGTTTACCTGTGCCGACCCTTTGATATTCATGTTATGTATAAGCATGTTCAGCCAGAGACACTGAGGCAACATAATGATGAAATTATTGTGGTTTCAGATTCAGATCTGTCCTTCAGGGCTTAAAAATTGTATGTAAAATGCACATACCCAAGTAAAATATACACATTCTAATATAAAGCAAGTGGAGGCAGATATGTTTTATATCAGAGCTGTCAGATGTATTTGTCAGTGTCCACTCAATGTCTGTCAGAGGCTCAGCTGAGCAGACAGGATTCTTCCTGTCAGATTCCTCCTATTCCAGTGTGAATTGATCACCTCCACACCACACAGAAGCCAGCAGGAAATCTGTGCTAGCAGCACAACAGAGCAAAAATCTTTTCAATGCAAAGTCCATATGGCTTCTCTGCTCATTTTACAAAAATTATTCCAAAATACTATACATTTTTGTTGTGAGCTGAATGCAGCACATTTTAATCAGTGAATAAATAAACACAATACACAAGATATCTACAGTATAAAGCAGTTAGAATAAAGTTGCTTTGACCGGAATAATGTCACTTTTTTTTTTTCATAAAAATATTTTTAAAAAACATTGCTGATTTTCCAATACTGGAGCTTTAAGGTTTTAATTAATTCTGACTTTTGGATACCATTGTCACAGCTGCCAGCTGGAGATCGTAAAACGAATCCATATGAATTGAGTGTTTTAGTCCAAATTTTCTGAAGAGACAATCACTTTTTATGATGAACAGATTTAATTTAGACATTTACTCACATATAAACATTGATCTGTAGTGCATGAGAACAAACCTCACATAACACACAAGAATGAACCTCATTGGTTTTCGCACACTTCAGAAAACATGTTTGAGCATCCGTTTACCACAACTGTGTAGTGAACAGCACATTCTAGGGCCCAGTTTATGGCCGAGCCCCTCTCTGTCGCAACAGCGGACAAAGGTTTGCTACATTTTGATTGGATCTTGGTGGCCTAACACAAACAAACTGTCCAACGCCATTGGATAAAGATGTAAGGACAACATCCAGACCTCTCTTAGAGGGCAAGAAGAAGTCCTCTTGTACCAAGCCTGACAAGGACAGGACTTCGCATTGGTCCACAGGCAGTTTCTGCCTCTTCACCCATCTAGAGACTACCTCCTAAGGTTGGCCACAGACCCGCCATAAAAATTCCTCGGGACCTTAGCAGCAATGGGTAAAACAAAGATCCATCCAAATCCATTCAAAACTATGTTTGAAAACCTTGGAACTGATTCAAACTACACATCTATTTCATACTTATTCACAGAAATAAGTATTCTCAGTGACAGCTATTTGTAGTGCAACATCTGATACAAATTCAGCTGTTAATGTATAATTGAATGACGGTTCAACTCTCTCTAGATCTCAGCATCTTCACTTATTACAAACCAGTCTGACTTTATTTCTTTCCTTCAAAGCTTTCTATTAACAATTAACTGATGTTTAGATGTTGATGTTTTATTGAAACATATTTTTATTGATGTTTTCTTGACCCTTGACTTTTTAACTTGAATTTTTTCCAGCTTCTGTAACTGTGTTTCTAAAGCACAGTCGTTATAATAAAAGTTTTGAAAAAAATAATTGATGAGATGGTTAATTTTTCATGGATGATCTGATTTATTGATCTCACCCAGGGCCTCATTTATAAAATGTTGTGCAGAAACTGTCCTAAGTTTGATCATTTCTCAGATGTGCGTACGTGTGATTCATAGAATGAACGTAAAAACAGAAAACCAGCGCCTCTCTTTCAAATGTGAAATCTATAAATCGCAAATGATCTTGAACTTGCACGCAGTTGAATGGTTTCAGTTCTCCGCATTGTAAACGACACTTATTGTCATTTACATATAAAGATCACCAGTCATCGTCCAAATCCTTGAATTTAGAATGCCGAACTGCAAGAATAACTTAGATTTCCAAAAACCTGCAGTAATCTGACAAGGAAAAGTGCATACATCTGCTCAGACCCTGACGTGGCACTAAACACTTTTCCACATCAAAGACCATTTTTATGAATACGAGCATTGGCGTGCATTTAAGTGCACGCGCACTCTAAGATCAAACCTGTGCATAAACATGCTTTATAAATTAAACCCCCAGAGTCTGTTCTCTGAGATCATTATTTAGTTTTAATAATTTCACATAAAATCCTCTTGTTTTATTATTTTGAACGTCAAGTCATTTTGCAGAAAGTATTTGAACAGTCGTCATAGACATAAAGAATCAGCACATGAACCTCAACAATGGTGACAAAATTTTCAGATAAACATATCAACTCTGAACCTCACAAAACAATCTATTGTCACCATTGTTGAGATGCATACACTGTAAAAAATGACCGTGATTTTAACAGTAAAAATGCTGCGGTGAAAAACTGTCAATTGGTTTACAGGAAGTTTCCGTACTATATACGGTGAATAACTGTAATAGACCTAACGGTACATTTAATGTAATTTTACGGTAAAATACCGTTAAATTCACAGTTTTTGGAAGTGAAAAATAACAATTCATTGTAAAATTTACGGTGAAAAAACGTAAATTGACATTCCCACAATTCCCTGCGTGACACTTCACATTTGATATATTTTCGTTGAAATAACTCTGAAATAACTTTCTTCTTAGTTTTTCTCATTTTTATGTACATTAGGGTTTTATGGTACATCTAATGTTGTTAAATTAATGTTTATTGCATTTTTAAAATTTCATGCATGTTACCATGATGGTGTTTAGTGTGTGTGTGAATGACACTGTGTGCACCTTCTATATATTAGTGTTGTCCTTCTCAGCTTGTGGAAAAGCTGCTTGTGATGAACTTTGATTCATCATGTGACTCTTATCACCACTGTGTTTGGTGACTGTCAGTGTATTATAAAGGTACAAAACAGATATTAGTACTTCATTAGGTTGGTAAATTAACATTATATCAGTTAATGAAATACGTTACTTTACCGTAAATTTAACAGATTTTTTTTTACGTTGCTACTGTTTTTTTTACGGTAAAGTTCTGGCAACCACAGCTGCCGTTTTTTTACCGTAAATTTTACTGGGATTTTTTTTACAGTGTACGCTGATTCTTGCTGTTTATGTGATTCTAAAAGACAGCTGAAAACACTTTCTATACAATGAATTAAAAAAAAAAAAAAAAGTTTTTCTTATCTGATCATTTCATAATATCACAAGGCTGCTTTAAAGCTGCAAAACTAATATCTAACATACTCAGAGATCAGACTCTGAATGAGATCAGTGAATCAGGCCACTATATAATGTCTGAATCGCCATCAACAAGCAAACAACTTGATCTAACCAGAATTTCTCTTGCAATAACAAATATGCTTCAGAAACACTCAGCTAAAACAGCCAGAGAGAAAAAAAAAAAGATGTTAAAAAGTCAAGTGTCAAGAGCCCAACTAAAGCAAACATTTACCTCCATAATGGTGACTTCAAACTTTATTATTTTCAATAAAACATCAAAACCTAAACCTCTGTTAATTCTCATTAAGACATTTTGTATGAAAGAAATAAAGTCAAACTGGACTGTAATAAGTGAAGATGCTAAGATCTAGAGAGATCTGTTAGTGTTTAATGTCCTGTTATTTAAATGAGATTTTACTTTAATTTTATGGTTTTTGCTGCAATTGGACCATTTTCTCATCTATCTGTTTTGTTATTGTATCAATTATAGATTATTTTTGTAATTTTACATACATTTGTATGTAATTTAAGAAAACAGAAAAACTGTAAAAATACAGTAATTTTTCTGTTAAAAAAGTGAATTACTGTAATTTGTCATTGACGTCATAATGCTTAAAATAACAGCTGAGTTGTTAATTTAGTGATAATTTTACAGAGTTTTGACAACAATTTAAAATAAAAGAAAACAACCTGAAAAAAATCAGTTATTGTCTGTAAAATATAATAGTGTAACCCTTTAAGTCATGCCTGTTATCTACAGGGTTCTTGTGTTCTGCAACCATTTTAATTTGGGTATGTAATTTCTTCCATTTGTGTTCAAAAAGGGTAACATTCAGAATAATTTCTCATTTTACATGGCATTTTTACTTTGATATGCAAAAAGCAAATTTTAGTGTACGATTTTTCTCATGTGGTCCTCTCAAAGCTATATTAAGCAGATGGGTATTTTGGCATGTGTCTACATGTAGGTACATCATGTCCAAGGACAGCACCATGCACAGCCACATAAATGTCTGGTCTACCTAAATCCCTTATAACAGTTTCATTTCAGAAGCTCTGTTGTAGTTTTTAACAGTTGCGATTGAAGTGAGATTGTTTCATGACTCCAATACACTACATTGTGATCTCTTGCCATTTTTAGAAGACCACAGAAAGGTTACTACTCAAAATATTCTCTCTACATAGCCTGCTGTTGAATTCTGTTGCCTTGAAAGGAAAGTTCAGGAAAATGTGACCACCGATATTCCAACAATCTTTCATAACCGCACCATAATTATTTAATGAAGTTATATATTATGTGCAGAAAACAGGTGGAGACTCCTTGTGCCTAAAGGTTATAAATACATAGTATATTGTACATGCAGCGATACTTAACCCTATTTTTCATAAAAGGTTGTACATATCCAATGAAATTTGCAATGAGCAAATCCTGTTAGCCGAAAGCTCTGTTTTAACAAGGACGACAAATTTTAACACAGTCATGCTCCTCACAGGCTAAAAAAGAACTTGTCAGAGTTCTGAGAGGGCTTTTGGGCAACATGAATAATGTACTTCCAGCTACAGGCCTGGTGGATGTGACTACGTAAAATGCACAAAGAGCATTGATAAAAAAGGCAGTGCTTTGACACTGGCTTCACCAGATGACAAGTTCCCACCAGTGCCAGAGAGCTGGTGAAAAGGTGTTTAAGTGCTACTAGGAGAACAAGATCAGAGCAAATCCACTGAGTATCAAAGTCAGTCTAATCAGCCGCTCCAATTACGCAGCTAATGAAATGTCAAACACTGAAATTCTTTGCCTTAAACATGTCATCAAAGTGACAATTAGGTCAGAAAATAAGTTTGATATGCCTGAGAGGAGGTTTGAGACAGTACTGTCTAATTAACCTTCGATGATTGATTTGTGAGGGAAAGCTAGTCATGCTAAGAGCGCTTCTGGGAACGAATGGGTCACATGACAGAACTGTCATTTCATAGCTGGCGAAAAAAAAAATTAATCGAACAAAATGAGCTGCCCAACAAAGACATTTTGATCTGGATGGAGGAGAAATTCCAGCTTTTGTGCTCTCTTTCTCTATCCACAGTTTGAAGTGTGATGATTCAGCACTAAAGGATGTTGGCGGCGTTATTTTCCTTTGATTTGGATTCTCTGTGGGAAGTGCGAGTACACCCATCTGTTCCTCCACCTCGTCATTTTCCTCTCCCTCCGTCTTCCGCCCAACAGACCACTCTCTGCTTCTCTTTTTAAATATCAAAACAAGCTAGTACACAGGGGTTATCTGGGCAGGATTGATCCGGATGGTAATCACAGACCATTCATGACCCGAGTCATTTTGGCCCATTAAACCTTTTTATAGACTAAAAAAAGAGGAAGTTCTGCTTCTAACAATATAATTAGGTTTGAACTGCCATTTATATAATCACTGTAAATGGTGGCTGTTATAAACACTTGGTTTTTGAGAAAATTTGTTAGAAGAATTCATGCATAATAAGACATCAAGATATACATTAATAATATAGTGTATATACAATATTAACAGTATGAACTTCTCTAAACTTATATGCTAATGACATTTAAAGGCACAATATGTAAGATTTTTATATTAAAATATCCAAAAACCACTTGCACGGTTATATATTTCATTCAATTGTGTATTTACATTATCCTAAAGGTTTCCAAGTATTTGTAAATTCACAATTTTAAATAGTGCCCGTCCCTCCCTTGTCACTAGTCGCCTGTCAGTGACATAATATCTGCGTTATCCCTGGTTTCCGCTTGTAAGGCATAGTAACCATGGCAAAAGTACTGACTTTGGTACCAATCGGTACTGAAATTTTAAAAATGTGATGCTTTGAGCGCTGTTGAGCGGGTTCGTAAACACCTCTGATTGGCCATTGTGTTCATGCACTCATTGGATATGTCTGTGATTGGCTACAATGATTAAAATACGGGAGCGTTTGAATTTGAAAGCATTTTGAAAGCAGGAGTGCCTTTAAAGCAGGCGTCTATCAGCAGACTGGTCCGTGATCTGTGTATCTGTGTAAGCGCTCGTTGAAGATGATGACTACACAGCAAAATCTCCAGAATTAAATCAACTCTGCTCAGAGTACATATGGTCCCTCTCTAAATAATGTTAAAATAACACTAAAGCAGAGTTAAAGTTAATGAGATAATTAAACAATTAATTAAGTAATGATTGTGCATTAGTGATGAACACCTGCTGTTAACAAGCAGAATCACTGAAGAAATAAGAAACACAAGAACTACAACTGACTTCAGTCACAGCCTTGATAATTGCTTAATTATCTCATTAACTTTAACTCTGCTTCAGTGTTACTTTAACACTATTTAGAGAGGGACCATATGTACTCTGAGCAGAGTTGATTTAACTCTGGGAATTTTACTGTGTATTTACATTGAAGCCAATCATAGACATATCCGATGAGCCATGAACACAATGGCCAATCAGAGGCGTTTACGAATCCGCTCAACAGCGCTCAAAGCGTCACTTTTTTAGAATTTCAGTACCGACGTGGTACCAAAGGTGGTACTTTTGACAACTCTAGTCCTAGATCACATGCACTTTCAAAAAGTTTTAATGAAGTTTTTGTCTACTGAAAGTTGTTTGGAAAGTCGTCAGCTGAACAACTGCTGTACAGTCTGATACATCACTATAATTCTGTCCCTCACAGCCATGTTTTCATTCCTGTCAGAAATTAAATATGGCACTACCCTGTCTATGGTTTATAGTCCTCAGTATATTTATTCATATAGAGAGCCTAGTCCTCCCACTGTCACGGTCACCAGTCCATTCAAACTACATTTCCCATCATCCCTCCTTCTGATAACCTGCACTCTTTCAGCAATCACCCAGCCACTCACCACTAATCACCTGCACCTGTCCATGATCAACCCATTTACCATGGACTACTTAAGCACACACCTCAGTCACACTCATTGTCTGTTTGCTCTAACAGATATTGCTCTATGCTCTACTTACCTTATTACTATTCATCGAAGAAGTCACCTACCCCAGCACTCCACGATCTCCACTCAGTCTCCTCTTGTGTTCTCCATGCACTTCCACTGTCTTCGTGTGTTCTCTCTGGTCAACGGCAACTGAGATGTGTGCTTCATCCATCCCCTCCATTCCTCATCTGCTGCATTCAACAATAGACTGTTACTTCCCATTCATCTTCACACATCCCTCTGCTGCATTCAGTTACCTGTCGATGCTGTCTATAAACTCAAGTCGTTACAATATGCTGGTTTAACTGTTCTCCCTTTGTTCTCTTTGAGTCTACATCATTACACCCACGTTCAAAATCCCAATTTAACCCTCGCTAATACTGTACTCCATTTATATCAAAGAAGCAGCTAACACCTCATAAACTAGCCATACTATCATAATGATGTACATCATTTTCTGTGTACACTTGCATGCTTCAAGATGAGTAAAAAATGGACAGGGGATAATTAACAGACTCCTTGGCTCCTCTTGATGAGCTCTTTTCATTAAAAGCCCGAAACAAATGATCTTCCTTCCGCATTAGCATACGGCACAATTCGCTTCCGTGACGGCAAACAAACCATTTGCCATTTAATAGTCCTAAGGAGCAACGCGACAGTTGTGTGCTCACTCGATATGTGCAGCCGAATTAATTAAACAAATCAATTAAATAGCAAAAGGTGACGCCGATTATTAATGAAGTCTTCCCAAGGTCCCTTGCATTCCCTTTCGTCTCTGGTCCATGTTTCTTTTGTGCATTCATCTGATAATGACAGAGCTGCACTGATACCCTCAATAGGATTCGGCTCATTATTTGTGTGCTTGTGTTGTGAATGCTCTGTAATAGGGAATGCCTTGTAACGACCTTTCCGAGCCAGGCATTCCATTTTATATTTCCAATTAGCTCTGTTGTGACTCATTTGTAGTGTGTGATCAGGCACACCCTTATCAGGCCTTCGAATCAGCAGGAGAAACCCAAAAACAAAGTACTTTCAAGTCATTTGAGGTTTTATGCAGTGGTTTTAACTAATTATTAATAATAATTTTGCTTTAGATTCCAGATTTTACATCAAGATTTTGCTGGTTAGCATGGTCCCATTAGCTTCTATGTTTTGCAACTAAAAGTTATAGGATGTTTATTTTTATTTTTGGATTCCGACGCACCAAACCCAGAAGTGTAATGTTTCTTTAATTCATCACTTTTTAAATTAATTTCACATATATAAATGAAATAGAAAGTGGGCTTTCAGACTGTGCTGTCTGTGTTTTTTATCACTTGATAATTACCTTGTCTGAAATCAGTTGTGATCAATTTAGTTGATCGATTTTGAGGTTGAACTGGGGGCAAACATTATATGAGATAGTTGTCATTTTCTTCCTCTAAGAAAGGCATTACATAGTTTTTCAAAATATAGATAATATGGATAATTCATAATTCACAATGGCATCTACTCGATTACAATAATAATGATATACTTGCTGGATTTTAATAAGCACCAAGGATCGTACAGCCAAGAAATGAGAAACGTTAATATATAGTTCTATATTATAGTATCATTCTCATTCTAAATTACCAAAATTTACCCCAGAATGTCATACATATGTGTATGAAAATATATGACTCAATGTTTTATGACATTTCCATCTGTATTAATGTACATTAAGATTTATGAAACATTACGTAATGTATAATGTATTTTTAATGTTGTTATTATTATGAAGTATAACCGCTAATGCCAACTCTTGCTGGGCTCTGATAAAAGTTAAAACGCATCACAGTAAAATTCATTTCCTCTGAAAATGTGAACCACAAAAGCTTTTTTAATGACCAAGGCTAATGTGTCTTGCTTTCCTGTCAGCCCTTCCCTCTTAAAATGAAATGGGCTGTCCCTCAGTTGACCATTTCCCCAAGTTTTCCACACTAATGATGACATGCACACTCATCAGTCAAAGGTCAAGCCCTAGCTCGTTGGCAGTTAGCCCAAACTAGCAGTTGCCCTAACTTCACCTTTTTCCATAAGTGGCTATTCAAAATCGTTTTATAATACATTATATGCAAATACATTATAAAGCCCGTTTCACACATGGTCTGTTTGCAGTATGTATGCAGTCCATGTGCAGTATGTATGTAAAATTTACTGAAAATGCTTTCTCAGCTCTTTACACAGTAGGGCCATCCTTATAGGCTGGTGCAACTGGTGCGACCGTACCGGGTCCAGCACTTTTTTGTGTGAAGTTGAGGCCTAATGGTTAGAGAGTTGGACTTGTAACCCGAATTCTTCATAGATGTATTCAAATTTAAAACAATAAAAAAAACATATTATTCCATTATCACTTCTATACAGATTTATATATTCAAGTGGCAAAACATTTAAACATGGTACTTATGTTCAAACGTAGTATCCTACGTAGTATCCTAATATTGTCCTAGTTGTTACATGTAGTTACTATAGTATTAACTATAACTAAATGATGCATAATTACTGTACATTCAACTATCCTCAAAGCCATTACTCAGTAATGGAGAATTCTTCAATGTAGAATTACGCTGTAACAAGGACACCAAAGTGTAAATAAATCTTTTATCAGCTTGTTTTCTTTCAATTATCACAGGTTTTGTATTTCTTTTTGGAACTGATTGATCGTAGGCCTTACTGATCTGATAATATACACCTGTTTTTTTGAGGTTAATAAGCTTGAGTGAACTCTTTTTCAGTGCTAAAAAGAAATACAATACCTGTGCTAACTGAAAGAAAACAAGTTGATCCAATATTTGGTGATGATATCATAATGAGAGATTTACAAGCAATTTGAAAGGCCAAATTACCAAATTTGTTAAAGGATTTTCAACAGCACAAGGGTTAAATTAAAACTTACCATCCACATAAACAGTGGACTTCCATAATGCCCTTTGCATTTAAAACATCAGAAATCCTGTGGCTCATACACACTGTAAAACCAAAGAGTGAAATTAATTAAATTAAATGAGTTTGTTTCACTCAAATAATAATGAAAGTTCATTGTACTTAATAGAAAAAAGTTGCATGAACTCAAAATTTCATTGTAGTAAGCTGAACTTAATATGATTGAGTTGAGCTGCAGCAGATTTCTAATTCCCAGCATGCTTTGCGTCAGACCATATAAATAACTGTTGAAATTAAGTGTTATTTTGTGTGTTTTTGCACAAGATTAAAGGTCCCGTTCTTCGTGATCCCATGTTTCAAACTTTAGTTAGTGTGTAATGTTGTTGTTAGAGTAGAAATAAAATCTGTAAAATTTTAAAGATCAAAGTTCAATGCCAAGCGAGATATTTTATTTAACAGAAGTCGCCTACATCGAACGGCCAGTTTGGACTACATCCCTCTACTTCCTTCTTTAATGACGTCACTAAAACAGTTTTTTGACTAACCTCCGCCCACAGGAATACACAAGAGTTGCGTTTGTAGAGTGTGTTTGTCGCCATGTCGCCGAAACGCTGTTATTTTCATCCCGCAGTCCAATCACCGGGTCTGATTCCGGCTCAAATTGATAGGGTAAAATTAAAGACATGTTTACAATAACACTGAGCGCGTGCATCTCCACGTTATGGTAAGAGGCGTGACCTTTCCGGGCAAGGAGCGCTAAGCTGCTGTCGAATCACAACACAGGAACCGCTGGCACAATCAGAACTCGTTACGTATTTCTGAAGGAGGGACTTCATAGAACAAGGAAGTCATCAGCCCGTTTTTATGACAGTGGAAACAGCGGTATACAGATAAGTAAATTATGTGAAAAATACTGTGTTTTTTTACACGCAAAACATGAACACATGTTATATTGCACACTATAAACACAATCAAAGCTTCAAAAAACCACGAAAAATGGGACCTTTAACATATGGAGATATAAGTTAATGTTTAATGTTGTGTTATGTTGGGATTCAGGGGGGTTCTGTTCTGTTAGTTTTGTAGGGTTACCACTGTGGTGAAGAGTAGAGCCTGTGGTTAGGTTGAGGATGAGCTGGAAGACATTTAAGACCACATATGTTGTTTGGTTATATATATGCAAGTATGTAATGATAGTCTCTCTGATAGTTATAATAGCATGTGTTATTTGCTATGTAACATTTAACCAAGATCTGAATGTGATGTTTATGTAAAATAACTGTATGTAATTAACATTATGATGAGTTGGGCAAGGGATGCTGGTGACGGGATTGTTAGTGAGAGACACCTGTGCACCACACTGGCCTTGATCCGCTTCCATGGCTTTCAGCCCCGCCCCACTTATCACAAAAATTTTAAGTTCTACCAACTTTTAAAAAATTAGTTAGTGTACTTAAATGCCGTCAGTTACGTTGTGTTATGTTTTTCTAAATGTGAGATAAGGTGTAGTTTTCCTTGCTTTACCCAGGCCAGAAAGTCATTTGTTGACTGTGAAACAGTAGAATTATATGTATTTATGGTGAAATGACTAAACCCTAATGCTCAAAATACTTAATTGGTTTAAGTAGGACAAACTTAAATTAAACAAATTAGTTCAGTTAAATTAACTGATATGAGTATTTAGAACTTTCTTCTTTTTTTGAGTACTCAGAACTGACATATTTCAAGTAAACTGAACTGTTTCATTGTTTGGAGTTGTATGAACTCATTTCTTTTAATTTAGACTAACTTAAGTTTAACTGAAACTGGGCTGGGATTTCTATTTCCCAGCATGCTTTGCCCATGGTACTCGAAAGGGAGAGTAAATGCTAAAGTTAAGTGTTATATAATGTTTTTTATTCAATATTGGAAAGGGAGATTTAGTAGTGATTAATGTTTTGTTATACTAATTTAGAAGAGTTTTTTGTTAATATGGGTTTTTCGAGAGTTACCATCATGGTGACAAGTGGCACATGCTGTTTGGTTTGATAACAATTACATATTTTAAGTTGTTGTACTCATTCAATAAGTATACCATTTTATTGTTAACAGGCTAGCAAGTTGGCATTTATTTTCTGAATTTGTTTGTTATAACTAGCAAAATATTTATGTTGAGATAACCTGATAATCTTAAGTTAAATGTATAAATTAGTTTACTCAAATATTTCAAGTTAAAAATGTATGAGTTAGCTAACTCAGTACTTCAAGTTAGGTGCAATTAACATGCATGAGTACTACAAACTTGATGGTTCTGCTTACTTATAGTTGGGAACATCATAGTATTCATTTCATGCCAATCCATGTTCATTTTGACCAATGCCGGACCGCATCCATGTGCGGAATGAATGCTGTAACCTGCAAACATGGGCACTAAAAAAAACATGCCACATACAAACTAAAAGCATATCGTGTATGAAACGGGCATAAGCAACTGCCATTGTAATGAATTTCAATGCTAACAGATTGCGCTTTTCAGGTATTATAGATCTCCTTGTCATCAGCTCAGGCAGTAATTAACTTTCATTGCAGCCAGAGTGCTCACAATTACGGCTATAGCAGCTAGCAGTTGATTTCATTAGACACAACTACATTACACTTTGATATGCTACATCCTGCCTTGCTGATAATCCAGTAAAATATCTTGAGATGTGATTTATCCATTAATAAATGCCTCAGGAGACTGTACATATCAATGTATTTAGAGGAATTTCTATTCTGGAGTAGCCAGTGATTGAATTGAATACAATGAAAAAGAGAGATAAAAGTGCTGTGAGCAATTTATTCAGTGTTTTATAGATACTGTATGCAAATGAGACTGTGATTGACATGAAATGTAATGACAGGATGTTATACATCAGAATGTGGACATATGGTGTTTAATTTGAAGTCATGGGCTGTTGATTATAGAACAGCCTTCGTATAAGCATTGGCATAGGAGCTGTCAAAATCTATATACTCCGAACCTTGTTAAAAAAGTTTCCGTGAGAAATCCAGGCTCTTTCATCCAGATTCTCATTTTCGATGGATACAGAATAAAAATCTTCGCAGCCTTCTGAAATACTTTTTTTAAGTAAAAAGGCTCCCTGCACAAAGTGTACAAAGAAAAGTCTCAAAACCGAAGCTTTGTGTGATTTTACTGCTAGATACCTCAGCATTGATTCCTCTATTGTGGGGTAGCAAATTAATAATGCATGCTGTTTACACATGATCAATATAATGTCACAGTGGAGGGAGAGGTGAAACCTTTAACTTAAGAGAATTGATTGTTATAGTTATTTGCTTGATGCAAGCTTAAAACAGCGTTGGAAGAATTAGCTTGTAAAAAGATAGCAGGAACATTGGTTACACAAAGAAAGCGACAAGAATAAAAAGCAATAGAACAAAGTCCTTTATCTTATACGATAACATGGTGTAGTATTTGTCACAGTATTCCACCGCAGCACATCGCTGTTATGAACTGCTTTAACTCTTGGTGAATAGAATCCAGATGTTTGAGACAATAAAAAAATAGCTGAGCAAATAAAGAAGAAGCATTACATTTACAGAAGAGAAAAAACCTCAGCCATGAAGTAAAAGTTCTGTCATCATTTACTCACTTACTGGAACTGTGGTTCCAGACCTATTCATTATTTTAGAATCATAGTTTCAAAAAGACGAAAAAATAAAAAAAATAAATCATTATCATAAAAGTGGTCTATACATTAAGTGAACTAGGCCTACATAATCATATGACAGCTTTTAAGTTCTCAGTTCTCTTATCATTGAATCAGTGAGTTGAACTCAAGAACTGAATCAGTCAGTTTGTGAATGAATCCTTCAGACAGTTTTTTGAATCAGTGAAAGCTCCGATTCACTCTTGAATCGGACATTGCTTACAATCAGACATTGTTTACTTGCACAGCAACTACTAGCTGGCCTCCGTTACATATATACATTGCGTTGTGTTTCCATGACTGCCCAAAGCGCGTGAATGTAAGGCACACAGTTGGTTGTTGGTTGCTAAGCATCTAGTTTTAAAATTCTAACACCGCATTGTTTCACACTGTACAAGTTTGGCACCGCAATGCGGTGAGCAGGGTTTCATAACCCCTGTAAAATGCAGTGCTAACCCCGTATCTAAATTACAAGCGTGAAACGCTCCTTTACCTGGGGTTAAAAGCAGTGTTTAGAATGATTATAACCCATGGTTAAGCGCAGTGTGAAAAGCCTATACTGTACAAAACAAGCAATATTACAGTGAAATGTAAATCAACAGCCAACCAGTGTCAGGTAATTAGATAAAACTAGCTTAGATTTGACCAGAGACACGAAGTACGTTGCTTTTGCATCCTTTGTGAAGCACACTGTCAGGGTTTCCACTCGTCCCGGAAAACATTGAAAACCTGGAAAATTGATGACAAACTTTCCAGTCCTGGAAAACACATGGAAAATTAGAGAAAATGAAAAATGCCCTGGAAAATCTTGTTGTTGTCCTTGAAAATTATTTTTTAAAAAGTTCTTAGGTTTTTTCTTTAGTCAAGAACAAAAAGTTTATTGTGTTGCCACTTGCAGTAGTTAGCTAATGCTATCAACTGCTCAACTGTATGCAGAAAATGTTAAAGGTGCCCAAGAACGTTCTTTCACAAGATGTAATATAAGTCTAAGGTGTCTCCTGAATGTGTCTGTGAAGTTTCAGCTCAAAATACCCCATAGATTTTTTTTTATTAATTTTTTTAACTGCCTATTTTGGGGCACCATTAACAATGCACTGATTTACACTTGGCGCCACCCCCTTAAATTGCGTGCTCCCTGCCACACCAGCTGTCGACTATATTACAGCGCATTTACAAAGTTCATACAGCTAATATAACCCTCAAATGGATCTTTACAAGATGTTCGTCATGCATGCTGTATGCATGCTTTGAATTATGTGAGTAAAGTATTTATTTGGATGTTAAAGTTTTATTCTGAGTGAATTTGAGGCTGTCCTCCGTGGCTAACGGCTAATGCTACACTGTTGGAGAGATTTATAAAGAATGAAGTTGTGTTTATGCATTATACAGACTGCAAGTGTTTAAAAAATGAAAATAGCGACGGCTCTTGTCTCCGTGAATACAGTAAGAAACGATGGTAACTTTAACCTCATTTAACAGTACATTAGCAACATGCTAACGAAACTTTTAGAAAGACAATTTACAAATATCAGTAAAAATATCATGCTATCATGGATTATGTCAGTTATTATTGCTCCATCTGCCATTTTTCGCTGTTGTTCTTGCTTACCTAGTCTGGTGATTCGGCTGTGTGCAGCTCCAGACATTACTGGCTGCCCTTGTCTAATGCCTTTTATAATGTTGGGAACATCATGGGCTGGCATTATGCAAATATTGGGGCGTACACCCCGACTGTTACGTAACAGTCGGTGTTATGTTGATATACGCCTGTTCTTCGGAGGTCGTTTAAACAAATGAGATTTATATAAGAAGGAGGAAACAATGGGGTTTGAGACTCACTGTATGTCTTTTCCATGTACTGAACTCTTGTTATTTAACTATGCCAAGGTAAATTCAATTTTTGAATTAAGGGCACGTTTAATTAGTTAGCAGCTACCTAATTCAGTAACTTGCTAACTAATAATTTTGATGCAATATAAGATCAATAAGGGATTCATTGTGCAGTGTAGCCAACTTCATTGATTATAACAGGAGTTTTCACAACAGTGCAGAACTTCGTTAGTTTGCACTGAAGTGACTGACAGCTGCAGTGATTAAAAAAGGAAAATCTGTATATAACCCATTTGCAATTTGAAAGTTTTTCATGCTGCTAAGTATACACACTGCAAAGTTTTGGGAATGACTAACTTATTTAAATCTGGGATTGAATCCAAAATTATATTGATTGACTGGACAGAAATAGCCTAACTAGTAGACCTGCCACATATTCTATTATGCGTTATGGGATTCTTTGTTGTTCATCAACTTTGTCTTTGACAAATATTTTTATTTTCAAATAGTTAAATGAGACTAAAATAGTTCCAATATTTTTGCTATGATATGGACACTGGTAACGAGAACAATTTGTCATAATGTATTATTAAGAGCTCAAATTAAAAACTGATTTTATAGTTAAGTCATGGCAATAAACTATGGAAGTGTCTGCTGCTGAATAAAAAAGGTAATTGCAACTTTTTTTCAACTCGCAATTGTGTTATAAAGTCAGAATTATAAATTGCATAACTGTGATATAAACTCGCAATTGCCTGAAAAAAGTCAGAATGGTGAGATACAAAAAAGGTAATTGCGACTTTTTTTTTTTTTTAATTCTGTGGCGGAAACAAGCTTCCATAGTCATAATGTATGATTAAGAGCTCATATTAAAAACTGATTTTATAGTTAAGTCATGGCAATAAACTGTACGCCTTTTAAAGACTTGGAGAGCAATATATCACTTTAGGGTGTGATCTTTATTCCTGCCATAGTAAAATTGAAAATGTCCTGGAAAAGTCCTGGAAAATGATCGCTGAAAAAGAGTGGGAACCCTGCACTGTAAAAAATTAATATAGGCCTACCAAATTACTAAAATCATTTTTTAAAGTAAAGAAAAAGCCATTTGATAAATCAAAGTTCATCACAAGTAGCCTTTCCACAAGCTGAAGTAAATACAGTACTAGGCTGTCAACAAATATAAACACCATCATGTTAACACGCATGACATTAAAATAATGCAATATAAACATTAATTTCACTAAAAATGTCAAATAAATCCCTATAATGTACATAAGTGAAAGGAAAACTAAGCTATTTAAACTTAATTCAGTTAAAAATCACCAGAGAATTCTGGGAATGTCAATTTATCGTGTTCACTGTAACTTATAAGAGGACTTTTACTTTTTCCCTTCCAACAACTGTACTTTATTAATACGAACAGTAGAGTTAATTGAAAATTATTATTATTATTTAATGGAATATTGCAGTATTTATTATAAACTATGTATTCGTGCACATTTCATTTCACATTTATTTGAATTGTTTTTCACAATACATATAATTTCAAAGCAGCTTGACAGAAAATGCATGTCAACATTACAATTTAGAGTAATCTGTTATCAGAGGTGACTGTCCAAGTTATGTAATTTCAGAAATGTACATATACACAATGTATATATTAGCTAACAATATATTAATTTAAACAATGCATATTATTATTATTATTTTTTTAAAATCATGTTCCCTTGTGATCTTTAATCAAAATAAATCCCAACATCATCTCTTCTCTTCTCTAATGACATGTTTACTGGAGAGGGGGTGGGACAACCTGTCACTCAAATGAGATCACAGCAATAGCAAATCACAACCATCCAATCAATTCCCAGATAGACAAAATCAAGTCAGTTTTTCTTGTTTGAGAAGCTGGTCCACTTGGATATACATCACAATAGTGAAGAAAAGACTATTGCAAACTCCATTTCATGCCGACTTTAAAATTATGATCATTTTTTGCAGTGTAAAAAGTTTCTTTTATTGTAACTGCATTGCCGAGAACAGCCAGTACCTGTTCAAATTTTCTCCTTTGTGTTCCACAGAAGTAAGAAACTCCTTTGAGCAGGGTTTGGAACGACATGAAGGTGAGTAAATTATGACAGAGTTTCATTTTTGCGTTCACAGTGCAGTGCTAAGTTAAAGCAATAGACTGTCCTCCATGACTCCATACCTCTCCGCCTAGGGAAACATTTGCATGCTGTGCCTTTCTGGAACTAACAGCTGTCAGTTTGTCTTATTCACATTCACTGTATCTCTCCTTCTTTCCGCCTTTATCTCTCTCTAATTTACTCTCTTTCACCTTCTCTGCTACTTCTTTTTCCGTTTCTCTCACTGGAGACCTGATGAAGCATAGTGCACCTGTGATCAGGGATTACGCACTTAACATCAAGTGTTACTTCTACCCTTACATGCTGTACTGCACTTGCTGGGATAATCCCTGAGGCTCTGCTCTTCAGAGATGCAAATATTTATTCATGTGAGTGCATGATAAGCAAAAAGTAGGTTAAAGTATGTCTTCAATAAGGCCTAGTCACAATTAAAATAAAACAGCCATGAACATAGTGGTGCTCTTCAGGTCAAGCATGTTAAATATCTCCTGAGAACACACATGAATGTGCAAATGAATTGAATTTATTTCTACAGCATTGTTTACAATACATATTGTTCCAGCTTTATGAAGAGTATAGCGTTTTTAAAGCGCCCTATGAGCCAAAAGCAACTGGGGAAAAGGAAAAACTCCTTAAAGGGTTAGTTCACCCAAAAATGACAATTCTGTCATTAATTACTCACCCTCATGTCGTTCCACACCTTTATGTTTGATAAAATCCAATGGCTCAGTGCATTGCCAGCAAGACAATTAACACTTTCAGTGCCAGGAAAGCTACTAAAGATGTATTTAAAACAGTTCATGTGACTGCAGTGGTTTAACCTTAATGTTATGAAGTGACGAGAATACTTTTTGTGCGCCAAAACAAACAAAATAACGACTTTATTCAACAATATCTTGTGATGGGCGATTTCAAAACACTTCATGAAGCTTCGAAGCTTTACGAATCTTTTGTTTCAAATCAGTGGTTTGGAGCATGTATCAAACTACCAAAGTCACGCCCCCCAGTGGTGAACCATTGATATTTCGAAACACTTAACACATAACGAAGCCTCATTTACTGAAATTTACTGATTCGAAACAAATGTTTCGTAAAGCTTCTCACAAAAAGTATTCTCTTCACTTCATAACATTAAGGTTGAATAACTGTAGTCACATGAACTGTTTTAAATACATCTTTAGTAGCTTTCTGGGCAATGAAGGTATAAATTGTCTTGCTGGCAATGCAGGCCTCACTGAGCCATCGGATTTTATCAAAAATATCTTAATTTGTGTTCCGAGGATGAACGAAGGTCTTACGGGTATGGAATGACATGAGGGTGAGTAATTAATGACAGAATTTTCATTTTTGGGTGAACTAACTCTTTAAGTAGAAGATGCGAAATCAAAAAATTCACTTTTTCCCTCCTGTCTTTCAGAAGAAAAATACATGACCATTCTTAACACAAGTACTATATATTCACTGATTTATTTACAAGAAATAGCATATATGTTTTTTGTTCTTTTATTTCTTGTTTTATGCATAAATCTAGTACTAAAATTCAGGTTTATGCTTATAATGAGAAAAAACGGCTTGTAACAAGAAAATGCTTTTCCAACACTTTGAGTGTGAAAAAATCTAGTGTATGAAAGTTATATTTATATTCCATTTGCTGTTTATCATCTTAAAATGCATCAAGAGACTTATTGATATGAGTGAGTTGCCACATAATTTCTCTAATGGGCAGTTTCCCAGATAGGGTTTAAATTAAGCCAGGGGTAGGCCTTAATCTAGAATAGTTAATCGTGGTTTACAAAATGGCTTTCTGAAACACAGATTAAGTACAGATTAGTAAAACCTGAACTATGGAGTCCTGAATTAAATTAAACCAGATTCATTTAAAACCAACTGTGCTAATCTGAATTGGCAGAGAGGCTGCCTATAAAACATGGAATGAATCAAGAGAAGCTTAAAATTGCAATGAACTGAGAAGCAAATCCAAGGCTGGCAATGGTAGCAAAAAAAAAAAAAAAAAAGATGATGCTCGCTCTGTCCAGACGATACCGTTTGATAAACTGCTCATTGTCAAACATTTCAAAAACATTCTTGCTCCCTTGAAAGATTTGCACACATCTCTGTATCCTCAGCACCCCTACTGGCAATTCCTAATTCCTAATTCCCTGTCTTAAATAACTGGGAGAGTAAGAGTGATTCTTAGCTTTAAGAAATTTCATAACTTGCTTTTATGCTTAAGTTTGAAAGTAGGAGTAAATTTCATGAATTCTCAGCACTAAAATGGCACTTTGAGAAGCATGATAAATACGGGCCCTGGTTTAAAGGGCCATTTTATTCTAGGGCTTAATCTCTGTCCGGGAAACCGCCCCTAAATCTAAAGTCAAGGCCCAACCGTATTTGTCCTCAATTAATGCAGAAATTTCCATGTTCACATTGACAAAAACATATTTTCACAGTACTGCCTTTTTCTATGACATTCCTTTCCTCATTAAACATTCATAACCCATAGGAATAGACAATGTTGCATTTTTAAAATAATTTTATTTTGGATGTTAATATTGTCACGTTCAGAGTTATTACAACATCGTTTTCACCCAGGGGTTGGCCCCTCGTACAAGCAACCCAAAGCAACGTGCCTAATTACATATAATTAAGCCCCAGCTTTTTGGAGAGCAATCTCATATTCCCTTTATTGTATTACAAATGGGACCATTACCTCTTAACAAGGAAGGCTCATCTCTGCAAATCAGGTTAGAGAGATCCTTTCCAATCCACAGCCCTCTTGTTAAATGTGTCTAAAATGTCATTAGGACTCTTCAACCTCATCTGTGTTTGTTTTAGAACACCATATGATTATAGGAAATCCTCTGCTGCGATTCACTGGCGCTGCCATTTCACAGTGTGTGGCTGGATTTTCAGAGGGGATAATATGGTATATTTATAATGATTTGAAGCAAACCGAGACGTCCTCCATTTTCAAACGAGCGGGTAGATTGTAACCGTTCTTTGTGGCTACCTGCCGGAGCATCTGCTCTTCGGTATTAACAAATTAGAAATTAGAAGATGCGAGTAAGGCCATAATTACTTGAACTGAAATCATCGGATAAACAAATGCAGCAGGAAATAAGGTCAGTGAATAAATTTGCTGAACTTGGCAATAAACACAAATGAGGCGAGGAGACAAGTGCTCTCCCACTCAACATATTTTGGGTCATTAGGGAGTTGAAAAGTAGCTGAGAACGTACAGTGTATATTTAATTAAATAACCACCATAACCTCTGTGCTTTCACGGTCACGCAGTAGCTCATCTGTTGGGTGTGGCACACTTCCTACCTCATTAATTGTTTATAATCTAAATAAAGCTATGAAAAGTTCAAACCTGTAATTTTCTGCACATTAGACTTCTTGTAGGACTTTTTTTTTAATGATTTTTAAAGAAGCCTTTTACTGTATGCGCACCAAGGCTGCATTTATTTGATCAGAAATACAGTAAAAACTCATTTAAAATGAATCTATTTTAAAATGTAAAGCGGAATTTTGACAGCAGCCATTACTCCAGTCTTCAGTGTCACATAATCCTTCGCAACGTGATCTCATGAGAATACGTGTATTTTTACATACATTTACTTAGATTTTCATACACACAAAAACATACAATATTGACGTATTTAGCACTAAAACGTAAAATACTTACATATTGACAGCAATAAAACATCTTTTGTGTCTCTCACAGCAAACTAAATATTATAAAATGGTTAAGGTTAAACAATTACAGAAATGTTATTCATTTTAAGGCTTTAAAGTGTAGTCTTGTTTAACATTATGTAATCCTCTGAAACGAGTTTACAGCACAAGTCACGAACAGAAATGTTATTTCATATTAAAGTTGCCCTAGAACTTTTTAAAAAAAGATGTAATATAAGTCTAAGGTGTCCCCTGAATGTGTCTGTGAAGTTTCAGCTCAAAATACCCCATAGATTTTTTTCATTCATTTTTTTAACTGCCTATTTTGGGGCATCATTATAAATGAGCCGATTCAGGGCTACTGGCCCTTTAATTCTCCTGCTCCACGCCCACGGAGCTCGCGCTTGCCTTGAACAGTGCCTAAACAAAGTTCACACAGCTAATATAACCCTCAAATGGATCTTTACAAAGTGTTCGTCATGCATGCGGCATGCATGCGTCGGATTATGTGAGTATTGTATACTGTTATATTGTTTACATTTGCAGACATCCCAAGTCTCCCGGAAGTTCCGGGAGTCTCCCGCATATTGATAGCGGCTCCCTGATGCCCGCAAATTTGACTATGCCAAGATAAATTCAATTTTTCATTCGAGGGCACCTTTAAGTAGATGAATAAACTGCATTTAATAAATGTGACTAAAAACATGTATTTTTGTGACAATTGAATACAACAGAATCAAAAACAATGCCACGATTTTAATATTAATACATGGGAATTCATTCACAATCACACTTGGATACGTAAATAATTTACGCTTTCTCCTATGCAGCGACTGACGATACAACCATAAGATACACCAAAGCACAACATAAATTCACAAATCACATCAATTTTATTTGTTCACTGTACTCCAAATCTTTACAATCCTTATGTTTGTAAGGAACAGATCCAAATTCAGCCCTTTATCTGACGATTTCTCAGCAGCAACCGTCATAGTCAGATCCTGCGCTCATTATTATGATTCAAATTTGAAAGTTGTTAACCAAAGTCCCTTTAAGACAAGTCATTTCACTCGGCGGCCATCTTTGAAACGCCTCTCGGGCATCCTGGGCATCATGCAATCACTTTGAATGGGGAAACATCAAAATCTCCAAATTAGTTAAAATCTCCCGGAATCTAGAGCGAGCGAGCAAGAGCGCGCATAGAGACTGTGTTTCAAACCAGCGCGCGCACGGCAGAGAGGGATAGGGAGCGAGAGAGAGACCTTGCGTGTGTGTGCGAAGCGCATGTATGACAGAGAGCATCCCGAATGTCCTTTTTCGGCAAATCAACCAATCAATTATCAGTGAGGTGAGTTGACAAGTTTCATTTCATGTGCATATTATTCAGGCAAGTTGCCAAGGCTACATGAAAACAACAAACTCCTTAGACCTGTTTAAAGTTGCAATGGAAAATAAATAAAAGCAGTTTACATAAATAGTATAAGCAGCTTATATAAATAGTAAAAGTAATAATTGCATATGCCTATAGCTTATAGCTCCTTCCTTTTTTTTTTTTTTTTTTTGGGGGGGGGGGGGGTGGGGGGGGGGTACCTCCCTGAAATGACTTTTTGCAGGTTGGGATGTCTGCATTTGATTCTGAATGAATTTGAGGCTGTGCTCCGTGGCTAACGGCTAATGCTACACTGTTGGAGAGATTTATAAAGAATAAAGTTTATGCATTATACAGACTGCAAGTGTTTAATAATGAAAATAGTGACGGCTCTCTTGTCTCCATGAATACAGTAAGAAACGATGGTAACTTTAACCACATTTAACAGTACATTAGCAACATGCTAATGAAACATTTAGAAAGACAGTTTACAAATATCACTAAAAATATCATGATATCATGGATCATGTCAGTTATTATTGCTCCATCTGCCATTTTTTGCTTACCTAGTTTGTTGATTCAGCTCTGCACAGATCCAGACGTTACTGGCTGCCCTTGTGTAATGCCTTTCATAATGTTGGGAACATGGGCTGGCATATGCAAATATTGGGGCGTACACCCCGACTGTTACATAACAGTCGGTGTTATGTTGAGATTCGCCTGTTCTTCTGAGGTCTTTTAAACAAATGAGATTTATATAAGGAGGAGGAAACAATGGAGTTTGAGACTCACTGTATGTCATTTCCATGTACTGAACTCTTGTTATTTGACTATGCCAAGATAAATTCAATTTTTCATTCGAGGGCACCTTTAAGTAGATGAATAAACTGCATTTAATAAATGTGACTAAAAACATGTATTTTTGTGACAATTGAATACAACAGAATCAAAAACAATGCCACGATTTTAATATTAATACATGGGAATTCATTCACAATCACACTTGGATACGTAAATAATTTACGCTTTCTCCTATGCAGCGACTGACGATACAACCATAAGATACACCAAAGCACAACATTAATTCACAAATCACATCAATTTTATTTGTTCACTGTACTCCAAATCTTTACAATCCTTATGTTTGTAAGGAACAGATCCAAATTCAGCCCTTTATCTGACGATTTCTCAGCAGCAACCGTCATAGTCAGATCCTGCGCTCATTATTATGATTCAAATTTGAAAGTTGTTAACCAAAGTCCCTTTAAGACAAGTCATTTCACTCGGCGGCCATCTTTGAAACGCCTCTCGGGCATCCTGGGCATCATGCAATCACTTTGAATGGGGAAACATCAAAATCTCCAAAACTGTTCACCAACCTTACGATTAAATTTCATATTTGAAATCACCAATGAAATCTAACAACAACCGGCTCATAAATTTAGTTTCTAAACGCTCGAATCATGACAAAAAAAAAACTATTTTTCAGGCTGGATCAAGCTAATGCGCATGCGCAGACCTAAATGCGCGTCTGACTGTTTCTATAGAAACCGGTGATTCTAACGGCCGCTGAAGTGACGCGATGACTTTACCAGTCGGCGATTGGCTCTTATTTAGAAGGCGGGACTTATTCCGCCATATTGCGCATTACACTTTCTCCCATTCAAAACAATACGAGTGACACGTCTTGTGTTATTCTATAGTCTTTGGTAAGGATTAATAAGTTAAATTCTGCTCTGTACCCTATTACCGCCAGAGATGACTGTGATTCAGTTCGAGGTGGGGTTTAAGGATCTTACATTTATCTATATAATGATAAAAAGAGAAATTATACATATACCTTTATGGCATGAAACATTCGTAAATATTTTAGATTTTTTTGCTGTAAAAACGTAATAATGCTACGTTTAAATGCTGCCAATATGTCTATATTGTATGTTTCAGCACCTATCCAAACATACAAAAATATACGTTTTGTGTCTTTGAAAGTTACGTATTAACAATGAGACCAGGCTGTCCTTCAGAAATCATTCTGTTGCTCAAGAAACATTTTATTATTATCAGTGTTGAAAACAGTTGTGCTGCTTAATATTTGTGAGAAAACAATGATAGATTATTTTCAGGATACTTTGATGAATACAAAGTTCAAAAGAAGCATTTATTATTTTGTATCTAATAAAGTCGTTAGTGTCACTTTTGATCAATTTAATGCGTCCTTGCTGAATAAAAGTATTACATTTCTTTACCAAATAAATAAAAATCGTACTGACCTCAAACTTTTGAACGGTACTATAAATTACAACAGCTTTCTGTGGTTATCAGAAAACTGGTAATTTACTGTTCATTCCCATAGCACTCCATGAATATCAGATTTCTGTGATTATCAAAGACAGCTTTTATGACATAACAGTGACTAAAAATGAACACGTAGCTTCTGACTGGAGCAATTACATGGCACTGTTGGTTCGTTGTTACAGTGCCAGACCTTTTGGTTTCGAGCTTAACCGCTATGACCCAGAGGTAAGGATCAATATGATGTATAGATTTCACTCACTCACTCACTTAGCGAGGGTGAAACACACGTCTGTGTCGGTCAAGGCCAGTCATGCTCATCCAGGTCCATTGTGTTGCTGTCGCCTCATTAAAGATGAGACACAGTGCAAAGGTGTATTGAGTTTCCCAATACTACAAAACAAATACAATTACTCATCCATTAACTCATCTAGAAAACAAGGACTCACATTTCACTAGTGTCAAATGAATTAAATTGAACTCGGAGTGAGTTGTATGTATAAGTCCTATGTGGAATAAGTGCTACAAATAGCTACAGCTGCCTGTAACTGACAGATACACTTGAGGAAGGTTTTTGTCATGCTTAAAACTTTTTGTATGTCAAAGTACATTTTCTGACAAATAAAATGAGATTTATGTCAAAGCAAAAGTATAAAGATCTAAAAATATGCATGTTGGTGAACTGCCAATGTATAATTATGTGGCTAAAGATTAGCATGAATTATTAAATGAAGCATTTGCCTCAAAGCTGTGGGGAAAATGTGCCAGATGCCCAGTGGCTCAACAAATAGTGAATAGCTTTGAATCGAAATGCACGAAATACTTTTTCGTTGAAGAACGTGAATTGGGAGCCAAATTTCTTCAAAGAATCTGAAGGGCGCTGGCACAGAAAATCCCACAGTTGAAAGAAAATTATAAAGGTTTTTTTTTTCCCCCATAAAATGATTTACTGAAGAAGCTATACCGCAAGTTGGGGAACTGCATGAAGGGAGTGATATTTCATATTTCTCTGCAACCTTGATGGATAGAATGTGAAATGATAATATTTTAATTTGTTCTGTCTTTTAGTAACTTCGCAGACTTGTATTTCTATTAACAATTTAACACTTATGTTTCAAAAAATGTTGAAAATTGCTTCATATTTCAGAGATGACATATTTTCCTAGTTGGTTTCCTAGTTGATGTAAAAATATGAATAATGCACTATTCCTTAAAGGGTTAGTTCACCCAAAAATGAAAATTCTGTCAATTATTACTTACCCTCATGCCGTTCCACACCCGTAAGACCTTCGTTAATCTTCGGAACACAAATTAAGATATTTTAGTTGAAATCCGATGGCTCAGTGAGGCCTCCATAGGGAGCAATGGACACTTCCTCTCTCAAGATCCATAAAGGAACTAAAAACATATTTAAATCGGTTCATGTGAGTACAGTGGTTCAATATTAATATTATAAAGCGCCGAGAATATTTTGGAGCGCCAAAAACGACTTATTTAGTGATGGCCGATTTCAAAACACTGCTTCAGGAAGCATCGGAGCACAGATGAATCAGTGTGTCGAATCTGTTGTTCGGAGCGCCAAAGTCACGTGATTTCAGCCGTTGGCAGTTTGACACGTGATCTGAATCATGATTCGACACACTGATTAATTTACGCTCTGAATCTTCCTGAAGCAGTGTTTTGAAATCGGCCATCACTAAATAAGTCATTATTTTGTTTTTTTGGCGCTCCAAAAATATTCTCGTTGCTTTATAATATTAATATTGAACCACTGTACTCACATGAACTGATTTAAATATGTTTTTAGTACCTTTATGGATCTTGAGAGAGGAAGTGTCCATTGCTCCCTATGAAAGCCTCACGGAGCTATCGGATTTCAACTAAATATCTTAATTTGTGTTCTGAAGATTAACGAAGGTCTTACGGGTGTGGAACGGCATGAGAGTAAGTAATAAATGACAGAATTTTCATTTTTGGGTGAACTAACCCTTTAAACAACTCATTCATGTGCATATTTGTATTTAAGTACACCCAATGATTCAACTTACCCAACACAGCTTACCCCTATCTCCCTTGGATATTCGATTCATGAAAAATGAGGAGCAAACGATTCCCTGTTTGCTCCTCATTTGAGCCTTAATGGATCAGCCAGTCACGAGAACTACTAGAAGCTTGTTTCCCCAGTAATTGTACTGTACTGATTATTCCATTGGCTGCTATAAATGGCAATGATGCCCTTAATGAAATGGCTTCCATGACATCATGAAAGCATTTTTTAAAAGAGATGACAGCGCTTTAAATCAGGGAAGGGCATGTTTAACATGAGGGGCTGTTATCTGATCAAAACCCCGTTGTGCTCTCTGTAAAAGGCATGACTTTAAAAGCACCCAGCAGGGCATTGCACAGCCAGACTGAAAATCAAGGGCTCGTCGTGATTTGGTCACAAGGCAAAAACATGTTACTTTGACACCGAAAGCCACATTCTTCGACTTCTGCCTGCTTAGCAATTACTACTGTATCTTTAAAACACTAATGTCTTGTCAGTTATGATTGATGGGCTTAAAAGTATGTACTTCATTAGCAGCACTTTTGAAGATATCCTTAGAAACCTTGGGCTGTCACATCATCCGACAGATTTTCCCATTTCCTCGATTTAGTTTCAAAACTGGGTAGAACATTTCCATTGAAAGCTCAATTAGAAGTCATGCTTTCTGACAGATTGATAGTTCATTTAGATGATCCAGAAATAGCATTTGTTCTGCCTCTGAAGCTAAAATGTGAATTCACACACTCCTTTTTATCATCTTTTTTTTTTTTAACAGAGGATTTGGGGTTTTATGTCCCATCTGTCATGGCACATTTGTTGGGCTGCATTACAAACAAAATCACCCAGTGGGAACAGTGGACCTGATCCTGAAATCGAGACGAGAATCACGTTTCAGTTGCACACAAGGAGAGGTGATTTTCTTAAAAAAAATGAATAAAGATCATTTAAATCCTGTTTATTTTAACTCTACTTCTATGAAGCAACTTTTCAGGGATGCCTGTGGACAGAATGGCTCAGAGCACTTTGATTTCACACATCTGTTTATGTGACAAGAAAACAAGATGGTATCATGTTGCGTAATGAGGGTTATTGATGATCTAAGATAAAAATAGACACAGTCTGTGCACTACTTTTAAGATCCACCTGCTGTCAAGCAGTTGCATTTGCGCTGCTGGAACTATTTTCTGCTTAACCTCCCTCTGTTTTAAAAAGAAAAGAAATGTTGAGTTTAAATATTCCATGCAGCACTTCTTACCTTTCTTGCTTTGAAACCTTATTAAGCTTATTTGCATTCAAACTGTCGACATTTTGTTCAAGAGCAGAGTTCAAGTAAGTGGTTACTTTTCACTGTAAAATATATACTACTGCAGTGTTTCTCAGCTGGTGGGTGGCAAGGCCATTTTGAGTGGGTTGCGGAGTGTGCAGTCAAAGAAACAACAACAAACATAATTCTATTTTTTTCTTATGCAAGACTTTTATTTTGAAAGACATGCATGAAAGCTGTTGACACTTCTGTCAAACGTAGTTTACGTAGAGTGCCTGCAAAAGACATGTTGATTCCGTAGGTCGCATTTGAAGGCTGCATACGTCATCAAGAATGTCTTATTTAAGAGAAGTAACCATAATATAATACTGTAATTTCTTTGTTACTTTGCAATCTAATGGCTACTTTTCTTAAGTGAGACCGCCTCGATGACGTATGTAGCCTTCATGTAGCCTTCAATGCAATCTCCGGAGGACACAGCCTCCAAAATGAGATGCAGCATATATATGTCAGTGTCATATTCTAACATTATTTGTGTAACATTACGAAATAAAATGTCTCTCACCTCAGAAAAATGAACTTTCTTGTCCTGTCAGCCATTATACTGTGCTCATAGCGTTGTGTATTACTTCATTGGCCCTGTCCCAAATGGCACATTTCATATGCATTTACGGTCCCATATGTCATTTTAGGTTTCAGAAGGGTGCTCATGAGCGCCCCCTTTTAGGTCGATATGCACCCTCAATGCGCACTTTTGCTTTTCAGATGACTTCTTCCCGACAGTCAAAGCGGCATTGCGTCACAAAAGTGCGGACTTGTAGGAAGACCGCAAGTGTTTAGGGTGCCATTTGGGACAGCGTATAGTTATGTTGTCAGATAGTGAATTAATTAATGAAATTACCAAAAAGTATCAATAAATTGCGTAATTGATACTTTGTGTGTGTGTGTGTTCGCTGGACAGCGTTTGCATAATGATTTTCATTAAATTCACTGTACATCTATGGGTCAATGACATGACACAACTAATGTATTTAAAAAAAAAAAAAAAAAAAAAAAAAAAAAAAAACTGCAATTCATACATACAGTGACTTGAATTAATACTCATTTTGATAATTTCAAGGGGCCTCATTTATAAAATGTTGCGCAGAAACCGTCCTAAATTTGATCTTACGATCATTTCTCCGATGTGCGTACTTGTGATTCATAGAATGAATGTACACACAGAAAATGAGCGTACATCTATAAATCGCAAATGATCTTGAACTTGCGCGCAGCTGAATGGTTTCAGTTCTCTGCGTTTTAAATGAAACTAAATTAATGTCATTTACATATAAAAGATCACCAGTCATTGTACAAATCCTTGGCGAACTGCAAGAATAGCTTAGATTTCCAAAAACCTGCTGTTACAGTTGCTGTATAGCTAGGCACGACAGAGACGAAGATAACGATATGAGCAATACTTTAATAATACACAGGAGATAACTACTAGGGATGACAGCATGTACACACAAATGAGAACGGACAAGGAGTGAAGGAGACCACACACACACACACACAAAAAAAAACTAACAAAAGGAACTAAACAAGGTGCACTCAAAAAAATAACTTGTTGGTCTAACTTAATTCAATTATGACACCTATTTCCACACAGTTGAACTGATTTATTTGAACTTAAGCTAGGTTAATTGTACTGATGAGTAAAATTCATCCTAACTGAACCAGATCACACCAGTTTCATTTGACATATTCTGTGAATGTTTCCTGAACATAATTCACTCTTGTTGATCCAACCAGTGCTATTGCGATTCAGACTGGTGCCCTTGTGCAGAGTTACTTAAGTTTTCTGCGAAACATTTGTAGCATGCAAGTAATGATCAGGTAAAGAACTTCTCATCACTGCCTTTAGCACAGTTAAAGCTTGTTGAGAACAACATAGATTTATTCCATGTAGCCACCCATAGCCTAACCGCAAGGTCTACACTTCAGCATAATGGTAACCTCATAAAAATTGACATAAACTCTTTTAAATGTCAAATATAACTGAACATCAAACTTTAAAAGGTATTTCCCTTTACTAAAAAACACATTAAACAGCACTTAATTTCAACATTTACTGTCCCGATCTATCCCTACGCAAAGCATGCTGGGAACTAGAAATCCTCTGCCCAGTTTCAATCAACGCAACATAAATGATTTGTGTAGTCTCAACACAAATGGTTTAGGTTAACCTAACATTTTGCAAATTTAATTTCATTTAACATAATACAATTGAGTGCAAATGCCAATTAAGTAAAAAACTAAAGATTTGTGTTGGTTCAGCTTATTTTATTTAAATAAACTGAGCAAGCAGCTAGAATCATTTTTTTGAGTGTGATGAGAATTAACTAGACTGGCAATAGGCTAATCAGACTGGAGAAAACTGGGTCACAGGGGAAACAGAAATACCAGATATGTGACAGTTCGCCCCCTCCCGGATAGGCGCGCCATCAGAGTCCAACAGAGGAGGGAAGGAGGGAGGGAGGGCAAATGGCGGAGGAGTAAAACAAAAGTCCACAGAAAATAAGAACAGTCCAAGGGGGAGTGGAGGGTGGGAGGAACCAGGGGACAGCCTGGAGCAGAGGAAGCCAGATGATGACCCAGGCCACAGTCAGCATGATGTTCCTTGGCAGTGGTGCAGGAGGGAGGAGCCATGGAGGAGACAGGGGTACTTCATCCTGCGACGCTGCCAGCCACGGTGGAGAACCAGTCAGAGCCGAAGAGACACGGAGCCTGGGTGACACCGAAGGTCCGGAGGGCCGTGGCGGAGCTGACGGCTCATGGGACTGAGGCGAAGATGGGGCAAAGGAAGACCGCTGTGGAACCAGTGCGACCGAGGATAACGGAGGAGCTGGAGGGAAGGCGGAGCCCGGTGGAGCCAGAGGGATGGAAGGCAGAGGTGTAACCGGCAGCCAGAAATCCCGAGGTGGAACCAGGGTGATGCCTGACCAAAGCGCAGCCGGTGAGACGAGGAAGCCTGGTGGAGCAGGTGGGATGACGTGCCACAGTGGAGCTGAGGGCGCAATGAGCCAAGGCGAAGCCAACGGGTCATAGGACCCAGGTGGAGTCCGGGTTTCTGTGATTGGAGGTGAAGACGGGATTCTCACGCCAAGGCCATGCAGGAGACTGGAAGCCCCGCAGTGAATCCGCAGCATCGTGAAGAGGTGGCTGAGGAGGAGATGAGGGGCGGACAGGAACCAGAGGAGTCACAGCAGTAGAAGTAGGCTGGTGAAATAGAGGAGGTGGGAGAGGGAGGCTGGGCGGGCAATCAGCAGACATAGGAGACGCTGGAGATACATAGGGCACAGGAGATACAGGGGTGTCTGCAGAAATTACCTCAGAAAACCAGTCTATTAAATCCTCCTCTAGATAATTAAATTGTCTCCCAGTGTCCATATGGCTTTTGCACTCAGCAGCGGGAGTGTAGGCGGGCTTCTTTCCGAGCCCTCAAGCTCCACTAAAACTCCCTCGGGGACGGGCGTTGTTGCCGACTCACTCACCTGGTCAGACATCATAACAGGCTTTAGCTCCGGGGTAAAGCACAGCTCAGCTGGGCTCGCTGGCACTTTCTCCATGGCAGGCGCAGGCTCCGTGTCTGCGGTGGAATCAGGATTCAGCTCCCTCTGGCTGGGCATAGGCTGACTGGGCGCTGGGTTTGGTGGAGTGGTGCTGATAGGCTCTGCTGGGCCGATGGTGAACGCCGAGTTGTTGTTTATCAGCACCCACTCCACACATGCGGCGAAATCTTCTCGTGGACCTCTCCCTGGGAGGCGTGCACGGGACCGCTAGTATCAGGATAGTGTGTGAGGAATGCTAACTCCAAAAAGTCCAGGGTGTGTTCTTCCAGGTAGCGGTCCTTCTGCTCCAGGCACAAGAGAGAAACAGCAGGTTCCATGGTGACGGAAAAAAAAGAAAATTAACGCCGCAAAATAAACTGTATCGGTCCGTTCTTCTGTTACAGTTGCTGTATAGCTAGGCACGACAGAGACGAACATAACGATATGAGCAATACTTTAATAATACACATGAGATAACTACTAGGGATGACAGCATGTACACACAAATGAGAACGGACAAGGAGTGAAGGAGAACACTAGGTATTTATACAAGAGACTAACAAAAGGAACTAAACAAGGTGATGAGATAATTAACTAGACACAGGTGGAACAAGTGAACTAATCAGACTGGGGAAAACTGGGTCACAGGGGAAACAGAAATACCAGATATGCGACACCTGCAGTAATCTGACCAGGAAAAGTGCATACATCTGCTCAGACCCTGACGTGGCTCTAAGCACTTTTCCACATCAAAGATCATTTTTATAAATATGAGCGTTGGCGTGGATTTAAGCGTACACACACTCTAAGATCAAACCTGTGCATACGCATGCTTTATAAATGAGGCCCATGGAGTGTAAAGTCAAAAAATGTGAAGGTGATGCAACTGTCTTGACATCATAAAGAAAAAAGCCTTTTTTTTTAATGATAGCCATCCACTGGAGCAGAGTTGATGTATTGTTGTTGATGGTACTTGTAGCTCATATTGAAATATTAATTTTATAGTACCTATTTTATTTACCAGCACAGACAACATGCTCCCTTAACATGCATAAAAACATCTCACTGGTTTGTACAGAGTAAAATATTGATAGCAGATTTGGGAATTGCTCCCTTAACTGTGTGCCAGCTCATATCCCTGGTGACAGCTGCTTCTCCCTCAGGCGAACACTTTTGTTTTCATGCTTAAGAAAACAACCAGCAGCACGAGAGCACATGGGCTTTCTTAGCACACTGGGATGTCCTCGGGATATTGCTAGCAAATGCAAAGCAAACAAGCTGCAATCTTTCAAGCATTCCTCATTTATGTCATTACACACCTATTTCTCCTCTGGCATGACTACATTAAGTAAGCAAGTAGGTGAAGTCAGCTGGTCATTATTGCAAAAAAAAACTCTGACAAGGAGGTAAGGCCAGAGGGGTTATTTTGTGATAATGTACAGTGCATTATCACATTACAATATTACATTGAGAATGAAGACGTCGCAGAATGCTATGGTCTTGACCGCACTATTACGAGTGTGATATTGCTTTTATTACAAAACGTTAATACAGAATAACTTAAAGGGGGGGTATCACACACAGTTTCTGCCAATCTCATGTTAAACTTAAGTACCTATACAGTAGTATAGCATCCTTCATATTGCCGAAAAGTCTTTAGTTTCATCATATTTATAAAAGATACATACGCTGTACTGAGTCTTTCCGAAAACAGCCGAGCGCCTGGAGGCGTGTCGTGTGAGCGGAGATTTTAGATCGTCTTGGTCAGCTAAATTTAAACACACACAATACACCATCGCATTATCCATGGATAACTTTTGAATCACTATATTGAATATAGCGTATAGTGAATGATGAACAATGAATTTATGAATTCACTATGTTCGTATTGTTTACATTGTATGCACTTAGGCACCTATTGCCAACAAAACAGACATTTGATGCAGTTTTACTCACCACCTGCGGTTCCGACTCGTGACCAAGATCATTACTGCTGTGAGCGCTTCATCTTTCAATTTCAAACGATCTGTAAGTCCAGCGTTGAACTGGGCCTTGTTAAACCATAAGCAATGATCCTGAGGGCTCGAGCAGCCACGGAAAAACACAAGATATCCTCCATTCATTTTAACCAATAAAAAATTGATTGAAACTATCAGTTTCTATGGTTATTTTAAAGGGATAGTTCACCCAAAAATGAAAATTCTGTCAGTAATTACTCACCCTCATGTTGATACAACCATGTAAGTCTTTCTTTCATCTTCGGATCACAAATTAATATTTTTGTGATTAAATATGAGCGGTGGAATACTCCTCCATTGGCTTTAAGGGGGCCCAAACTTGTCCGTCCAGAAAGTCAGTGAAGAAAATGTTTAAATAGTCCATGCCACTACAGTGGCTCAACCGTACGTTTCTCAAGCGACGATAATACTTTTCGTGCGAAAAAAACAAACAAAAGAACGACTTTATTCAACTATTCATTTTCTCTCTTGTAGGCCTCTGACGTTAGTTCACGAGAGCTCCATGACGCATGCGCGAGAACTAAACTGACGACGGTCTTCTTCTACTACTACTTGTTACTGGCTGCTCACTCCTTAGGAGTATTACCGCCACCTAGTGTTCAAGATGAAGTGCTGGCATAGCCGGAAGCGCTAAACTTTGTTTACAAGCAGGTGAACGCGCGCGCTGTATGTAAGCTATTGAATTCGACGTTGATCGTGCTTTTGGTCTCGCTCTAAGTAATTGTTTACAATGGTTAGAAAGTGTGCATTTCCTGGATGTCCGAATCGTGAAAAACTAACGAGTAAACGTAAAGGTGCCTTAACATTGCCACAAAATGAACGGCTTACCTTTCACCGTTTCCCATCAAATGATTGTGAGCGACTGAATCTATGGCTGCTGGCTGTTCAACGGGATGTTAATTTACCGATTAATTTCATCAAGCGCATGAAGTTGTGCAGTGAACATTTCTCTCCAGACGACTTCAAATCAGTTCAACAAAAAAGATTACTGAAATCAACAGCTGTGCCCAACTTGTTTATACAGACCAACAAGGTAAGTGGAAGCAGTATGTGGTAATTGTTAAAGTCATGATACATATGTTATGATATGTTCACCTGCTTGTAAACAAAGTTTAGCGCTTCCGGCTATGCCAGCACTTCATCTTGAACACTAGGTGGCGGTAATACTCCTAAGGAGTGAGCAGCCAGTAACAAGTAGTAGTAGAATAAGACCGTCGTCAGTTTAGTTCTCGCGCATGCGTCATGGAGCTCTCGTGAACTAACGTCAGAGGCCTACAAGAGAGAAAATGAATAGTTGAATAAAGTCGTTCTTTTGTTTGTTTTTTTTCGCACAAAAAGTATTATCGTCGCTTGAGAAACGTATGGTTGAGCCACTGTAGTGGCATGGACTATTTAAACATTTTCTTCACTGACTTTCTGGACGGACAAGTTTGGGCCCCCTTAAAGCCAATGGAGGAGTATTCCACCGCTCATATTTAATCACAAAAATATTAATTTGTGATCCGAAGATGAAAGAAAGACTTACATGGTTGTATCAACATGAGGGTGAGTAATTACTGACAGAATTTTCACTTTTGGGTGAACTATCCCTTTAATAACAAATATCAAGAGTGCATCAATGTAATGCTTGAGCACAAATCTTTCAGCTCCACTGGGTTCTTTGGGAAGCAAGGTTATCTTTCCCTCACAACCAAAAACACGCTTCTTTGGTGACATTGTTGATTTCGTGGTCTAAAAACAAAGTGACAAATCTTTCTCGAGCAAGTCCTGTGCAGCGCTGCTGATGACTTCCGTAAAGCCGAACGAAGCGCGTTGATGGGCGTGCTCTCGCTCTTGCTCTGGTCGACGTGCGCGCTCTTCCAGGAGAAGTGCCTGTACAAAGATTCCGACCATTCTGATGTCACACAGGCACATACTTGAAAAAAAGACCCCGAAGTTCGTGAGGATTTGGAAGAGTATTTTTGGCACAGAAATACTCCGTCATTATGTCCAACTCATGTTTTGAAACTTTAGTCATGTTTAGCATGAGAATCCAACTCTTTAACAGTGTAAATAAGACAGAATGCATGAAATAACATTATACCCCCCTTTAAATTTTAGACAATATTGCCAGTTACATCGTCTATTTTTGTCCCACCAATGGAAATATTTTCAAACAAAGCCACCATTGCACTTCTTCGAGCAACACAGAGGCTGTTTCTCAATATGCGTCCTTAAGCTATCTTGCGTCCTTGTGTTCACGCTTTACAACATAATCAACCCTCGAAGTTCAATTCCAATACTCAAGAACGCAAGGACAGAGGACGCATGAAAGTACCTGGATGTGTTCTTGATATCGACAAAGAAGTGAAACTCAATAGAACGTTCCATTGCAACACCAGCGCCCAGCAGCCCTATGCTTCCGCCATTTTGGGGTGAAAGCGACTCAGCAGTCCACTAGATTCTTCAACTGCTTTGTCAAAAAAAAAAAAAAAAAAAAATAAGGTCATTAAAGCTAAAATCGAACCTGAATGATGACGACACAGAATAAAATACTATCACTAGTGATCATCAAATCCTTTTAACAGTTTATTTTACACACTTTGTGTTTAAGTCTTCCACTTTTTTCACAAAACCTTTTCTCTCTAGAAACCCAGTCAGTTTGATGCCCAGTCAGAAGACGCTGTGGCTGCGGGCGGTGGACGGACGAAAGCCTGCAAGCTTTTCTCATTTTTACATATGAGATTCCTGGTTCCTGCGTTCCTGCTGAGTAAATATTAAAAAAAAAAAATTGGAGTAAATTATTTGGTGAATCACTCAAAGATATTTGCTTGATTTGTTTCTGAATGGATCTTTTTGAAAGAATTGGTTGTGTGAATGATTCAAAAACTTGTCACTAAATGAATCAGTAAAAACTTGTCACTTCCTGAATCATTTGGTGCATTCGAATAGGTATTACATCTGAATTTATTGTATAAATATGGGTAATATGAATGAAATTCGGATTTACAACGTTACTGCATGTGGCGTACCAGCGTCAGTTGCATTGCTTCACTGCTACTTATAAACCCTCTCACATGGCATGGGATAGTAAAGTGTCCCTCGAATGCACATTTTAGAATCTCTGCGAAAGTAGTAGGTCATCTGGATACTTTTTGCATACTGTTTTTTCAAATACTATGTATTTGGACATAATAATAATCCCATATTGTCATACTGCAAAACACAACACTATGCACTTTTAAATGTCTCCATTCTATACATTTAAGGCCTCCTCTTTCATCATCTTTTGAAGAAGGATGACGAGAAGACTTTTTTTTCCCAGGGAGACCTTGAATGAGGGCTTCTGAATGATTAGGCTATGCTGTTCATGTAAGCAAGCTTTCACACTGGGAAGAACAGGCCAGGTGAAAAAGAGCTCTTCCATTAACATTCACTCACAGGCGTCTTTGCTCAGGGTGCATCTGTCACACAAGAGTTAGTTGAAAATAAATGGCATGGGAATGCCATCTATTTGTCAGCTATGAGTGATGCGGTGCCTGATTCAGATCAGGCCACTGCACATAGTAGAACAACAGCCTCTCAGAAAGAATACCAGGGGAAATGGTAAAAATTGCTTTGGCCCCTCGGTTATTGTTTTACAGGATGCGTCATATTTTTTGTTGTCCTGCAGAATCTCAGAAAGATTCATGTCAGATAAGACTATTACTCGTCCATGGATTGAATCCAAATGCAACTGGTAGGGAAGCACAAGGAAAAAAAACTGAAGGTCTTGAATGTTAAAGTTCCTAGCTTACAAAGCACTTGTTAACAAAACAAACATTTGATCTATTTTTCCAGGTTCTACAGAGGTAGTCGAAGAGCTAAGATCAAGGCCTAAACACTTTTGAGCAGTAAACCTCTTGGAAGTACTAGGTATAAAAGGCTGAGATTACTTTTTCAAGGAAAGAAGAGGTTTTGTGCACAGTGAAAGCCCAAGCATTTGGACTTTTAAAACAATATTTTTGTATTACATAACAAAATATCTAACCAAATAACATTCATTTTAAAGAAAGATATAGCACAAGCACACTTTTCACATGAAATATTTTACAAAAAATGATGCCAGCGATGCAGCTGACGCTGGTATGCCACAGTAAAATGTTGTACGTTCGAATTTCTTTCATATTACCCATATATATACGATAATAGATCAAATAGGGACAAAAAGTACTGGTTGTCAGATGTTAGTGGAACAGAATTGGTTAATCTGAACACCTGTGTGAACTGTGTCCACTAAAATACATGGAAGACAGTTGTTTTTCAGTTTTTCCAAGCTTCAGAATTTAAAAATAAAAAACTGGAAAGGTATAACGACTTTATATTGTACAGTGTAGCCTACACTGAAAAATGCTGTAGGATTTATTTTGAAAGTTTTCATTCAGAAATTGCTAGTAAATTGAAACTGCAAGTAACGCATTTCATTAAATGTGACATTTTCAAGTAGAAAGACTATGATCGTATTTTCTTGTAAAACATACTCCAATTATTTACAACTTCGATTTTTTTTTTTTTTTTACAGTGTAACACTTTCTTTTTTAAAAGGGATAGTTCACCCCAAAATGAAAATTCTGTCACCCTTATGTCATACAAAACCTGTATAACTTTCTTCACTGTACCATAAAAGAAGAGTCCATCCAATGAAGTCAATCAAAAACATTCTGGCCAAATTATCCCTGTACGATGGATGGATGGTTGGATGGATAGTCAATAAAGTTGAAAAGTTAGTTCACAGAAAAGTTTTCATTTTGTTTGCAGATCCCACTAGGTTTGATATTTGATATCTAATAGAATGAAAATCAAACAAGCATTCCCACTACTTTTTGGGGCCACTGTATTATACATGTGATGGATATGCCACAAGTCTCCTCCTGGGTGTCTAACACAGTGTCGATCAAATTTTCATTTATTTTGTACAAGATTCATTGGTTTCAAATAAAATATTTTTTTTTTTTACTAACCATTGGAGCCAATGGTCAGTGAAGCCAACAGAGAAAAATGAACAATTGATAGACCTGTGAATTAGAAAAACTCCATTAAAATTCAGCTTTGTATTTTCTTTCAAGCTGCCGGTTAACAATTCATGCTCCAACTGTCATCCTTAAATACATCAGTGTACATTTCGCTTTCACACAGGTCTGATTGACGTCAACATTATTTCATATTTTTAAGCCAAAAATCACAAATACTAAACATCTTGGTCACAAGTCACATGCCTCTTTAACATATTTTAATGCAAAAATCCAGATACGGCAGCAGAGAAGTCATTTGCGTATTCTAAACACGAATCATTTACAGATAGTGTTGTATGCATTTGTGATTTGTTTCAAAAATAAAACAAGCTTTCAGCAGCAGAATATTCATCTCCATGCAAATTATTCCTAAGGTGTGAGGAGGAGCATGCGGTGCGCTCACAGGTGTGTTGTGTGATAGGCGAATCTCTCTCAGGGCGGGGTTAATTGACACCTTTAGTGCCACAATACGCAAGTGTATCTGCTGTTTTCGGTCTGTTTGTCAGGCAAAACGCTTGCACTGCAACCTGCCTCTCTTTGTTGACTCCAAGGAAAAAGTGCGGCTGGTAAACGGGCCATTCTAGTGCTAAACTGTTTTAAAATGCAATTCAGCACTGCAGTACAATCACTGGCTTATGTTGGGTGAATAAACGGTCGCAGTCGTCCTGCGTTACTGACTCAGCATGTGGCACCATGTGATCTCGGTTTGTCTGTGCTGCTGCTGCTGTCCCACTGGAATATTTTACAAGGGTTCGCAAGAAATGAGGAAATGACTTATGCAGATTGAAAAGCAATTGGAATAACCATTACTTCGACTCGTTTTTTCTGTAAAGATGAATGTGTCTGTAATGACGTGGCAAGTTTCTGATATTACCGGTCATGCTTGGACAGCAAATACTGACAAGGTCACGGCCAAGGTCAGATGAATGATTCTAAGGTGCCTTAGTTTGTCTCAAAGTTGTCTAAAAAGTGATTTTAGTACATTAGTAACACAACACTGAGTAAGTGCAAATAACATTGACCTTAAAACTAAATATGCAGAGTATCAGAAGGTCGACTCGTTTGATGTTTTTCTCCTTGGCAAATAATACGCCTGGGTGATTTTCTTGTGTAACGAACAAAACTTCTCTGGGAAAAAGCATGTAAGTGCAGCTGTTTCACAGAACTGCGATCTCCAATCAATTTGGTCGCAAATCACATTGTGCTCAGCGCAACTGCAAACACCCTTCATGCTGTAAACTACACTAACGTGGGTTTAAGTGGGCTCTTAGTCATGTATCTGCCTAAGGCCAGCGGTCTGAAGCCAGCAGGACTAGGATGAAGAGATTCAGCAGGAGCTTTGGTCTGTCCTTACAACCCAGAATCTCCATTCCACTCTCACAGCTGTGTTTACACATCTCATGCGCCATTTGAATACACCCAAGAGTCCTTGGGTTACAAGTACCCCTTTTTCAAACAAAATGGTGCTGGTGCTCAATGTGAGGATCTGTGAACTTCGGACTCTGATAGCCTAATTATGACATAACTGACCACAAACAAACATACAGCAACACAGTTTTTGGCTATATTCATAATAGCTTGCATAAGATGATACTAATACAGTTTGCAAGTTAGGGCATTATGAATTATTCGAATCTGGAGCAAACCCTTGTACCTCTGCTGAGCGCAGAGGTTTTGAACTCTTGATCATTTTCAAATCTAAGATGTTCTGGCAGCAGCAGTGGTTGAGTTTGTCACCGTCCCAACACGCATACATTTATTCAGATCTGACCTTTTGGTGCAGCTTATGAGTTTTTTCCAGTGTGGCATGTCATTTAATGCATCGTACTTAACCACCATCTCTGTGTAAATCGTATGTAATCACAGGGATTTTTGCTTTTGTGTGGGTCAACAAGAGATGGAAAAAGCTACGAATATTCAGGGTTTCGAACATTTATTTCATGCTTATATGTGCATGGATACCAGCACTGCTGTTTACAAGAATCAAACACAGAGGTCGATTTTAACGTTTTTATTCCAGTAACAGTGAATTGACAAACATATGAGACTACATTTTATTAGTATTAAAAAATCCTAAAAATTCAGTGCATTTGGGACACAAATGGAAACTTCAAGTAGTTACTTCATATGGATGAACAATGAACAATTCACTGCAAAAAATTCTGTTTTTGTCTCGTTTCTAGTCAAAATATCTTAAAGTTCTTAAATCAAGAAGCATTTTCTTGACAAGTAAAAATAATTTTCTTGTTTTTAGGAAAAAGAAGTCAAAATTAAGTGAGCTTTTCCTTAAAACAAGCAAAATAATCTGCCAATGGGGTAAGCAAAATAATCTTAATTCAAACCAAAAATAAGATATATAAACTTGTTTTCAGTTTGGATTAGGATTATTTTGCTTACCCCATTGGCAGATTATTTTGCTTGTTTTAAGGAAAAACTCACTTCATTTTAACTTATTTTTCCTAAAAACAAGAAAATAATTTTTTATTTGTCAAGAAAATGCTTCTTGATCTAAGAATTTGCATTTTTTTGCAGTGTTTGTATTATTCATGTTAAATTTAACTCACATTTACTTACAAATTCAATATCCAAACAATGAATGACTATTGTTACGCTACAGATATTATATTCAGTGTGATATTATGGCCTTCATAAATGTTTTACATTATAATGCAAATAAAAAACAATTTAAGTTGAACAGTTTGAACACAAAGTTTGCAGTACCAGGAAAAATTATACATTTCTTACATTCATAATGTTGCATGGTATGAAAAATGCATGATGACAAAGTAGTGAGGAATTGAAAAATAAATCATTTAACTATATTATTCAGTAGCTGAAGAAGTTTAGTTTAATATAGTTTATTTGCTGTCATCAAAACAGCTTAAAACCAACCTAAGGTGGTTTGCTGGTCTACGCTGGTTCAGATGGGCTCCAATTTAAGCCAAGCTGGTGTTTAAACGTAAGAGTTTTATACATTGATGAATTTATTATTTATTTGCTTGTTCGTTTGTACCAAAAACAACTTCAATCTATTCCCTTAAACACAATATAATGTGCATCTGGCACAATTCCCAATGGAAGACTATTGAATGTGTTAAATGTGGATCAAACAAGAACAAAGAATGAGGGGAACCAACTGTAGCCTGCAGATGGAACTGCGATATTACACAAAATATCGGCAGTGAATGCCCTTCAACGAGATCAAATAAACATCAAAAGCTTCACAAGATTCACAACTTTCCTGCAATTAGTGGTGCTTGTATCTTTCTACTACCAGCTGCTAATGAACTTGCTTGTTAAGTAATGGTGATTTAAGCAGAAGTTTCATAATGACTGCCATATGGTGAAAATATTTTCAGGTTGTGTCTATAAGAAAAAAAAAAGTGTCCACTAAATATAATTTTAATTGAGCTTTACCATTCGGCATCGCAAAAATGTAGGCTGTCAAGTGTTTTGAAATCCATTTCACAAGCTTTTAACACTCGCACAGCACTGACCTGCCCAGCCTTGACTTTCAACTGAGAATCATGCGTTCTTATTATCAAGAGTCAAAGGGTGAAAGTATTCTCTGAGTGACTGCACAAAAGCATGGAAACCTCTTTCACTTTGCTTCTCATTTTCCACTGATATGATTTTTTCAGACACGGGGGAATACAAAAAAAAATCCCTAGCAGCTCTGTGGCCTGGTAAACTCCAAAGAACATGATTCACTAAAGGTTGACCAGACTGAGGCCCTCAAGGAAATGTTCTGTCTGAATAGTTTAGGCCATGATGATTATGGTAGTCTGAGATTAAATACATGGATCAGCATTCTGAAATACCTTCCAAGCACTGTACAGGTACAGTACGAGTGACAGAAGAACTACTAACTGAGAATTTATCACTATGAGCCTTTGAGTTATGGGATATATTTCAAAGGAGGACCTGGATTTCCAGAGATCACAAGATCAATTAATATCGGAGATACTCTTTTTCTGGAAAAGTGAACAATAGAGTCCCGAGCGTCACATATTTTTTACCACACATCCCCAATGAAAAGGTATAGACCACCCCAAAATAAAAAAAGAAATTCTGTTATTTACTCATTCTCAAGTTGTTCCTAACCCATATTACTTTGTTCCTTCTGAATATCCTGATTGCCATTTTTCAGTATAATAAAAATGAATGATGACTGGAGCTGTCAGGCTCCAAAAATGACCAAAAAAAAAAGCATAAAAAAAACGTAGAGCGCTGATAGCCTTGTGTGAAGAAACAGATCAAAATTTACATCATTCTTCACCAAAAATCTTGATCTGAAAACCACGTTTCTGAATCTGATTTTTTTTTTTCAATGAATCAGCTGAGCCAGTTCATAAAATTGGTCTGGATGATTTGTTCACGAATCAACTCACTGACTCAATGATCCTGTTAAACTGATCCACTTCAGAGAAAAATTACCAGTGAATTAATGCCTTAGTATTCATCACACAAATGTATTGTATAACTTATGGTGCGTTCACACCGGACGCGAATGAAGCGGTAAGCGCGAGTGATTTACATGTTAAGTCAATGCAAAGACGCGAATTGACATCCAGCGGCGCGAATGATGCGGCGCGAATTGAGCGATTCGCGAGAATCACGCAAGTTCAAAAATCTGAACTTTGCCGAATTTCCACGCCGCGTTAACCAATCAGGAGCTTGCTCTAGTAGTGACGTGACGTAGCGAGCTGAGGCAGAAATTCGAAACAACAATGGAGGACAAAATCATCGTCGCTATACATCTTCATACATTTATAGAAACAGAAATAAAAAGGATCGTGTTTGAAAGAAAGTGAGTGAGGAGGTCGGACAATCTGATAAGTTGTAAAAAACGGTCTTTACTCAATTTGAGCTATATATATAAATATATATATATATATATATATATATATATATATATATATATACACACATATTAAGACTACAAGCCAACTAAAGACGACCAATTGAGCTTATTCGCTGTAATTTACAATTATTTCCCCACTGACAAGTTGTGTTTATTCAGAGGAAGTGTGCAGAAAGCAGTGGGAGAGTCTGGGACACATAAAGGAGCGGGAGAGCCCCTCTCATGACGCGAATTCGCGTCTGTTGAGAAGGGATTTTCACGCGCGAATGAAGCGAGTAAACTCCAAATGTTCAAGCGTCCAACTACGCGCGAATAGCGCAATTTATTCGCGCAAGTCGCGTCTGGTGTGAACGCAGCATAAGAAAACTTAAAAGTATGAGTTGAATGACCAGTTTAATGATGCTTTGTATCTTTTTTTGAAGCTTAGAGTGTTAGTTCACCCAAAAATAAAAATTTCTGTCATTAAGTACTCACCCTCATGTCATCCCAAAAATATTTTAACAGTGTCTTAAATATCTTTCTGGACCTCAAAAGGTGCAATGACATTGCTGCCTATTGTATGTGCAGTTCAGAAACCCTCAGATTTCTTCAAAAATATCTTAATTTGTGTTCTAAAGATGAACGAAGGTCTTATGGGTTTGGGACGACATGAGGGCAAGTACTTAATTACATAAATTTCATTTCTGTAGTGAACTAACCCTTTAAAATCTCCAGTTTCCAACTTTCCATTTATTGTAATGGCATTAAAAAGAGTCACCAGTACATCACCACCAGTACAATAAATCATACAGGTGTAGAATGACATGAGGGTGAGTAAATGATGACAAAATTTTAATTTCAGCTCAATTCCAGCTCAAACAGTGAGAGGAAGCTGCCAGATCATAAGTGTGTTTTCTGCGGTGGCCGCCATCGAACCCTCCTTCAGTCGACGGAAGCCCTTCCCACCTGAGATAACTGCAGCTGAGGTAACCCTGTCCCTCCTCACGCCTTCTCTCTCGCAGGGCCGACCCCTGACCCACATGTCTGGATCGTCACTGAGTTCATATATAGAGCCATCTTCCATGCTGTGTTCCAAAGATTCTAAAGACGAGTCTGAGGCTTCGTCCCCTCGTGCGGTTAACGGTCGCCCAGGCAACCCTGAGGTTGAGCGGAGGCGGTACTGTAGCAACACGCCCCGCCCCTTCCCTTTGCCATCCACATGGGCGGAAATACTGGGCTGCTGGAGAGATTCCTGAGAGGATGAGTCACTCCGGTCCTCCACTCCACAGGCCGAATCATGCCCCTCCACCATAGAATCCCGCTTCAGAAGTTCAGGAGACAAAGTGCTGGAAAATGCAACTAAGAAATCCACAGGCCCACAGTGTGCATTAAGGGACATCATCCCCTTACCTGTGCCACATTAAAACACAGCTTTAATCAGTAAAAAAAGCAGCAATGCCAAATGGTAATAAAAACCTTAAACCTTATTTGATTTACATTATTTCACATTTAAATGCATATTACATACCGAAATTACTTTGAGTTAAAGGAATAGTTCAGAAAATTGGTCATTATACTCTTCATTTTCATTTTTTTTCTTCTTTCAAAAACATTATCCCATGATTTATTCACCGTCAAGCCATCCTAGGTCTATATGACTATCTTCTTTCAGATGAACACAATCTTATATATTATATATTTAAAAATATCCTTAGTCCTCCAAAGTTTTCTAAGGATTGTGAATGGGAAAAAAAAAAAGCACCCATCTATAAAAAAAAAATGAATCCATACATCTCCACGGGGTTAATAAAGGCCTTCTGAAGTGAATCGATGCATTTGTGTCCTTATTTAAGACTTTATAAAGTAAAATAAGCTTCCGGTGTTAAAGGTGCAATATGTAAAATTTTCTGTCCGCTAGAGGTCGCTAGAGGCCTGTTAAAAACAAAGGCGTAGCTTGATGATGCCAAGTTTGAGTGCGGAATCACACACCGGTGGAAATAATCGGGATAGGACTCGGAAAGAAATCATGTTCATGGATGCGATTATTAACGTTACTGTAGTATGAAGCAGAGCAGGACCGAGTGTTGTGGGAGCTGAACGAGGTCGCTGGAGCCATTGCGCAACACACGAGCAGCAAAACTTTTATTATGACACCGTCGCCAGCGCCGCTTCCACTTTTCCGGTCATGAGTATGAGGTAACGCAGCTCTCTTTATCATATTAGATACATTTGAGTGTGTTGAATATTATGTTATGACGTTACTTTGAGCGTTCGCTCGGCGGCTGCTGTGAGACACTTGTTGCACACTGCAGTAAGCTACATCGATTTTAGAATATCATATTAAATGCTGGATGGCTTGTGTTGATAAATGGCATGGAATTAATTTTAAAACATATTGTATGATGGAGAAAATGCTGTATTACTGTTACTAAAAATAAAGCTGAATCTGATTATGCTATGTTAGCTACTTCACAAAATAGTGTTTTTCTCTGAGGCATGGTACCAGAAACCGAGGGTAACGCGCATATGACGCAATTGACAGGCGACTCCTCACACGTACCAGAGCCTTGGTTAAAACGATTTACAAATAGTTGCAAACATTTGGCATATTGTAAGTACTCAGGTGAACAAAATATATGACACTGGCCTAGTGGTTTTTGGATATTTTACTGCAAAATTCTTACATATTGCACCTTTAAGGCTTTTTGGACGTACGTCGAATGTGTATGGCTGTCAAGCCGAAACCTCGTTATTTTACTATTTTAAGATAGTCATATTCACCTAGGATGGCTTGGGGGTAAGTAAATCATAGAATAATTTTCATTTTTGGGTGAACTATCTTTTTAAACAAATCTTACCGACCCCAAACTTATTTTAAGTTGCTATTCATGATCATCTTCCCGTTCAGCTCTTATATTAAATACAACACTTATGTGTGTGTCGTGTCAGGTTGGATATTACATATTTGGCTTCAGAAGCTTCACAATGAACTGGCATAATGAAAAGACTTTTAAATATTCTTCAAAATGATCCTTTATGTGTTTCACAGAAAAAAGCAAACAGGTTTGGAACAACATGGCGCTGAGTAAATAATGACCAAAGTATCATTTTGGGGTGAACTATTCTTTTAACAAAGGGCTAACTAATTGAATCAGTATGTAATTGTCCTATCATTGTAGAGGAGACCTTCCAAAAGGACTAAAGGCGGTTATGTATCATGAAGAGCCACCATCTGTGTACCTGTAATTTTGGGGATGCCCTCCAGCTTGGGCACAGGCAGGGTGATGATAATGCCCTGGGCAGTTCCCACCCATAGCAGCCCCTGGCAAACCAGCAGGCTGGTAACTCTCATGCTCTTTTGACCTTCAAAAGAAAAAAAAAAAAAAAAAAAGTATCACCATAACTGAGAAACATTCTTTATATCTATGCAGTATGATATCATTTTAGCCTATTTTGAAAAGAACAAACTGTGCTAAAGAATATTACAAAAAAAGAGAGCATTTTTGCATTTGGCTCCTAAACTCTGGAATAGCCCGATTGTACATCAACAATCATCATTTCTGTGGAGACCCAGATAAAAACCTGCTGATTACCCCCGCTCACAGTTGTGCTTTTCTCATCAGCTTTATCGAACTGGTCAATTATAACAGTGTGCAGGTATAACAACATTTAGATTGCCGTTTAGACAAAAAGTAACAAGGTACATTTAAATGACTTTATTCACAATACCCAAATCCCTGACCCTGGGTCTTCATACATCATAAAGCAGCCACAGTATAATAATTAATTCAAAGAACAACAGCACAGCAGGGTCTTCAGCAAGCATAGACGGTGGTCGCATGCTTGAATTATGGTGCTCGCTTTGCATGAATGATCTGTGGCTAATTGATTAATTTTCACTGCATGCTGTCTGTAGGTTGCTATAGAACTGGGAGAGTATTTGGCTAATGTGTAAATGAAGCATTTTCAGTATATGTAGTTAGTCACAAGGAAATCATTGAAGGTCATGAAAAAAACATTAGCGAATGCACTGCATTAGGAAGAACTCATTCGTAGAAATGTCAGCTGTCCAGTTCTGCAGAACATTCACCTATTATACATTCTTTTTCTGTGCAAGAGGGATCACCTTAATAATAGATTGTCAAATAAATCTGCAGTTCTACAGTAATGCATGTGAATTCATGAATGCTGAAAACATAAGATGCTGAGGTTTGGGGAAAAAATGCATATTGCATATTTTATTAGATGTCCTTGTAGTTGACGCATAATGCGTACTACAACTCTTTCTGCATCGCAATCATCAGGATTTTTATTTAAAATGTAAGGGTTAATCCATTGTAATTGTATTATAATCAAAGATGAATTAACAATAGTATATTTATAAAAAAAAATTAACATTAACCTAGATTAATAAATGCTGTAAAAATGAATTAATTGAATATAAATTGTTAACTCATGATGCCGAATGCATTAAATAATGTTGAACCTTTGTTATTATATGCATATATAAAGGAAAGTGTACATCTTAGGTTACTCATCACAGTTCTTTTCAATGCATTTGATTTCATTTGAAAATTTCATGTAGTCTTTCAATTAATATAAAATAATAAAAGCTGCATGCTTAATATAAGGTTATTATTATTATTATTATTATTATTTCATGTCAAGTACATAAGTTTAAAGGTCCCGTTTTTTGAAGCTTTGATTGTGTTTATAGTGTGCAATATAACGTGTTCATGTTTCGCGTGTAAAAAAAACACAGTATTTTTCACATAATTTACTTATCTGTATACCGCTGTTTCCACTGTCATAAAAACGGGCTGATGACTTCCTTGTTCTATGAAGTCCCTCCTTCAGAAATACGTAACGAGTTCTGATTGTGCCAGCGGTTCCTGTGTTGTGATTCGACAGCAGCTTAGCGGAAAGGTCCCGGAAAGGTCACGCCTCTTACCATAAAGTGGAGATGTACGCGCTCAGTGTTATTGTAAACATGTCTTTAATTTTACCCTATCAATTTGAGGCGGAATCAGACCCGGTGATTGGACTGCTGGATGAAAATAACAGCGTTTCGACGACATGGTGACAAACACACTCTACAAACGCAACTCTTGTGTATTCCTGTGGGCGGAGGTTAGTCAAAAAACTGTTTTAGTGACGTCATTAAAGAAGGAAGTAGAGGGATGTAGTCCAAACTGGCCGTTCGATGTAGGCAACTGTTAAATAAAATATCTCGCTTGGCATTGAACTTTGAGCTTTAAAATTTTACAGATTTTATTTATACTCTAACAACAACATTACACACTAACTAAAGTTTGAAACATGGGATCACGAAGAACGGGACCTTTAAATTTCCCCTTTTCCCCGGGCATTTAACCCTCATCTTAATTTTTTTCATTATGTGTGTTTTTTCTTTTTCTTCATATATTATACATTATACATACATCTTCTGTACAGAACAGCGGTCAAATAATTGTGTTTATTTGTGCTTTATAAATAAATAAATGAAACTAATTACAATATAAAGTTCTTGGCAGTTTATAAAATAAAATAAAATATATCAATTATTATATTACATTATATATTAAAACTCAAAATAAAACTTTCAATGATTCTCTTCTGTACAATATCAACTTTCCCACTTATTAGAGTGGAAGGATTCAGCCTCGGTGCGTTAAAGAGATTTCCGGCTTGCTTATCATGTTCTAGCGGAGGAGAAACTGCAGAATAATCGGTTGACTTTAAGATAATAATTAATTCATCACCCCTCACTTGTGAGCAAACCTGTGGGATTAGCAGACCATTGATCTGTAATAACTATATCAGTCCTCCTATGTGTGATGTGTACAGATTAGCATATTCAGGAAAACCAATGGGATGTTCTGTGGGCCTAGAGTAAAAAAGGGGAAGAAGGCATCTGCCAAAGCTTATTTTCACTTTTGTGCTCCGTGGACTGTAAACCCTCCGACATAACACGGAATCGTAGCGTTACCTCACCTAACATGAACTACATATTTAAACACAGTTAGCTGCGCAAGTTTGACAACAGCCTCGGGGTTGCAGGACCTTCGCAGACGTCCTCGCCACAATACTCGCCTTTATTCCTTCACATGTCTTCTGAAATACAGTTGTAACTTTGATCAAAAGGTTTGATGTTCTTGTTTTTTGATGAAAAAACTGGGGTGTATCTTATTTAATTTTTTTTTTTTTCTTAATTAGATGCGGCTGTAGCAACACGACAGTTGACATTAACTTGCTCTGGCCAGTTCCTGAAGTCTGCAACACCGCTTTGCTTTTATTTTTCTCCTTCTCCTTTCTATTCCACTTGATCGTAATTGCCTGTGACAACTGGAGAATCGTAGCTTTTTTTAGCTAAACGTGGACAATCGCTTCCAAGTGAAATCAAACATTATTAGACAGTCTGAAAGCAGTTATTCTGCTCTGGAGGATTCTGTGAGCTACTGGAGCGATGCCGCCCAGATCTTCTCTTTACATAGCCTGATGTTTGGAGCTGAATTGCTGAACTAAAGCGCATTTGCTGCGTGGATATGCAAGCAATATTTATAAACTAAACTTTTTGGTTTCCTTGCTTATATAATGAATGTTTACATGAGCTACCTTTCACAGAAAGGTAGTAAAGACTCTGGTTTTGGCTTATACACTTTTCATCTAGCAGTAAAGGAGGGATGAAGTGCAAAGAATTTGGTGAACTGAAGATTTAAGAGCACCCAAGAGAGATTAAGACAGCTAAAGGTGAGTTTTCATAGGTAGAAAAGAAGTGGATGTAGACTAATTTAAGGCCAGCTGCACAAAGAAAAGGCACAATGGCAAATCGTTGGCACATTACCAACATGCCACGGCTGCTGGAGTCATGACAAGAGCGTTGCCATGGCAACATTTCGAATGGAAAGCTTTGTCTATGCCATTGTGACTTTTCCTGCCTGTAACCCCGCAGCTCCATTACTGCTCTGCGGGGTCTTAAGTTAGCTACTTATTCATGGTCTCTCCCTGGAGAGCCAGCCTACAGGAACCATTCCAAAAAGAACTTCTCCGTTATTACCTTTTTATCTTGAGAAGAGTGGTTCAAAGAAAAGATGGAAACAAGCGTTGATCAAGCATGTGTGAAGGCGTAAAAAATGTCTATATTCAAACGAATGGAGATTCACAGGAGAGATACTCACTGGGGTTGTAAAACGACGAGGGTGTGGAAATGTTGATCTCCTGCAGGTGTTCCAGCGTTTCCGTATGGAACAAGCGTATGGAGGAACCTTCTGAAAAGGCCATCCATACGCCCCCTCCAGCTCGCACCATGTGGGCCACGCTCACCATCGGGTCCTGATGGACCTCAAATCTCTAAGACAGAACAGAGGACAATGAGGCTACAATAAAGAGACTGGAATGAACTAAATTCATATCGATACAGGTCAAGTACAGGTCAATTTTCTTTGTTGGCATGCCAGATTGCTCACATAAAACCCTTTTAAATAGCTGAAGATGTCCGCTACACTATTGAGAGGAAAAAGGAAGAAATATTAAAGGGATAGTTCATGCCCTCATGTCGTTTCAAACCTGTATGAGTGTCTTTCTTCGGAGGAATACAAAGGAACATGTTTTTTCCCCATTCTAAAGACAAAATAAATAATTTTTTTATTTTTTATTAATTATTTTATTTTATTCTTTTGTGTTTCTCAGAAGAAATCATACAGGTTTGGAACAGCATGAGGATGAGAACAACAATTTTCATATTTTATATTTTTCACCCAAATATGAAAATGTCATTTATTACTTACCCTCACGCCGTTCCACACCCGTAAAACCTTTGTTAATCTTCGGAACGCAAATTAAGATATTTTTAGTTGAAATCCGATGACTCAGTGAGGCCTCCATAGGGAGCAATGACACTTCCTCTCTCAAGATCCATAAAGGTACTAAAAACATATTTAAATCGGTTCATGTGAGTACAGTGGTTCAATATTAATATTATAAAGTGACGAGAATATTTTTGGAGTGCCAATAAAAACAAAATAACAACTTATTTAGTGATGGCCGATTTCAAAACACTGCTTCAGGAAGATTCGGAGCACAAATGAATCAGTGTGTGTCGAATCATGATTCAGATCGCATGTCAAACTGCCAACGGCTGAAATCACGTGACTTTGGCGCTCCGAACAGCAGATTCGATACACTGATTCATTATACTCTGATGCTTCCTGAAGCAGTGTTTTGAAATTGGCCATCACTAAATAAGTCGTTATTTATTTTTATTTTTTTTGGCGCTTTAATTAATTAATGTACTTTTTTTAGTACATTAATGGATCTTGAGAGAGGAAATGTCATTGCTCCCTATGAAGGCCTTTCAACAAAAATATCTTAATTTGTGTTCTGAAGATGAACGAAGGTCTTACGGGTGTGGAATGGCATGAGGGTAAGTAATAAATGACAGAATTTTCATTTTTGGGTGAACTAACCCTTTAAATTGAACCAAATTCAGAAAAAATATATTAATGCTGTGTAACAGAAACGTGCAACTACCTAACCAAGGTCATATTTAAGAAGTTTGACCAACGTCTTTAACTGTGAAGTATAAACATGACATTAACACTCCCCTCATAATAATGGTAATTAATTTCAGACTGCAGTCATATAGCTTTGCTAATGGGCTGAAAGGTGGACTGGAGAACCCAATACCAATGAGAATCAACAAGCAGAAAAAATTGGAACAGAACTCAATAAGGCATGACAAAAACAAGCAGTTACAAAACTCCATCTCCGTTTACTTCTCATTTGCTGTCTCTTCTACATTACCTCACATACTGAAAATTGAACTATAATGACAAAGAGTCCACTGCAAATGTATCTTGTTTTTATTTTCCCCTTTTATTCTCAATACAGTACATCTGCAATGTCTTTCTCACACTCAAGCAGTTTGAAAATCAGAACAATGAGCATTCAGCCATTCAAGGTGGCATGAGAGAGTGAAAATCTTGCATTCATTTATATATATATATATGTGCCCTATTTCATATTATTGCTTGAAGATCATGCTCAGAATATGGTGCAGGTCATTTTCTCCACACTGGAAGATCCAAAAATAAAGAATTCTCTCTAATGATGAGCCACCAAAATGACCAGCAATTTAAGGCTCTTTGTATCATTTTATTCTCTTAAGCACACAGTGTACCTGCACAAAGTCTAAACTTTCTGTTCGAAAAATAGTTCAGAGCTGATTTATGGTCTTTATGTATTACCAGACACACAAAAACAATGAAAGTGGATCTCAAAAGCAGCCACTGAGGTGGAAGAGGGCATTCACATCTTCACATTTCTCCCTTCCCTGGTCGTGTTCCTGCACTGATCCCTGCAAAACACCACAGGGCTCCATTAAAGGCAAAACCTGAGTACTTAGATTGCGCTGCTCCTGGGAAACCATGGATTTTAGCCTGTGGCCTTTTTTAGCCTGTATTCTGGTCAACCTCCATTCCTTTCTGGTCAAGACCAGTTCACTTTTTCCACTGTATAAGAAGTATCCGAGTTAAAGATGTAATTCAGTGGAGAACATATTTATTATTAAAGGGATAGCTCACCCGAAAAGGAACAGTCAGTCAATTTAAACACTCTCATGTCATTTCAAATTTGTATGACTTTATTTCTCTGTAGAACACAAAAGAAAAAAGTGTTTTTGTGTCCATGAAAGTCAGTGACGTCCAGTGATGTTTTGGATCACTTTGACTTTCATTGTATGGACATTTATCATTGCAAAATGTCACACTGATTTTGTTTTCCATAGAAGAAAGAAAATCAAGTAAAAGATGAAATCAATGCTTATTCCTCCTGTGATCATTTTGCCAAAGAATTTAATGAATTGTTGCACCAGTCGAATGAACGACTACAGTCAAAACTCCATTACACAGTGGAAATATTATCAATCTCAAAACAAACTGAAGGGAAGCTTAGCGTAAATAAGATAAAGCAAAACTACAAATAGACTATGACATGCTAAGACAACGCAGATCTGTTCAGTAATGCAGTTAGAGCTGCCCGATGTGCTTAGTTCTGTAAATTGGTCTCTAGGAGCTTGAAGGGCTCAATTCTCAACTGTGATGATTTTGCAGCTTTTCTAAGAGATAAGATATCTATAAACTGAGATCTTTGAATTTAAAAAGACACTTAGGAATGAAATAACCCTAGAACTCATTTGACCAGAGGACCTACTACCATGTTTAAAAGAGTCTTTTATTAACATTTTACCCAGCTCAATGTTAAGGCCCCAAAGGGCCACTGGTATAACTACCTCTTAAGTACTACTCAGAAATACAGACTGGTATAAATCAGTGGTTCCCAAACTGGGGTACGTGAGGTGACAAAAGGGGGTACGCGAACAAAATGCTGGGTAGTTCATTTAATTCTACCTTAAAATAATATTAAAATCGAGCATGTATTTCTAACTGCCAAAATGTCGTAAATCCAGCACATTTAATCAAATTACCTCATCATTTGCAGTCAAAAATGACTCCACACAAGCAGCATGATTATGATTTAAACGATTTAAATCGCGCTAAATTACTGCCGTTCTCGATAATGCACCTTTGTAACAGTAGGGATTTAGCACTTACTCGCATGAAGAACAAATATATACACAGATAATGGATTAATTTCGATTTAAGACTCAAACTTTCTCCGATACAAAAACATACCTTGTGTGAGTTCTTGTATTTAATGATGATAACGAGCAAGAACGCACTTGTTCCCAAATATCCACTTGACTGCAAACGTGACATTATTATACAACAGGTCAAAAAACAAAATATACATTTTAAACACAGTACTGTCAGTATTTACTCTATTTTGCAATGAAATAATAGTTCTAACGAAAACCACAGCAGAACTACAACACACGTCTGTGTTTCGCGAACAATTCTGCGGCTTTGAACGAATCGTAAGAGTCAATGATTCAATGATTCATTCACAGCCAGTTGCTTCGTTAATGAATGAATGACTCGATGACTCACTCATAAAAACAGTGACTTGCTGCCACCTACTGGCGGTTTTAGTTTAATATTTAAAAGTTTTACTTAGTTTTACCATCATTGCATATTTCTCTATTGAACATTTTTTATTTAAAACAGTATTTATTTTATAAAGTTATTCAGAAAGGTAAAAAATGCACTGGAAAATCAATTTAGGGGGCAAATATTGTCCCTTAATGGTAAAGGTGTGACTGCAGTCTAAGTGGAAGAGAGGGGGTACGCAGAAGGATGGGAATCCCTTCAGGGGTTACTCCAAGCTTAAAAGTTTGGGAACCACTGGTATAAATGAAATCTTCGTTCTAGACAGTAGTGCTAACTCATCTAAATCCTTAGTTATGGAAATGGAAGTTCATCCTTTGATGATTTAGATGCCACTAGTCTAACTGAAAAACTGTTGAGGTGGATTTACTTCTTGGAGACAGTTTTAAGTTGGTTTAGAGTGACTACAATTTTGGTTTAATGGACATTTCTCCATATATATGTGTCCCTATTTCATTTTATTGCTAGAAGACCATGCTTAGATATGGTGCAGGTCATTTTCTCTGTATTGGAAAATACAAAAATGAGCCATAAAGAAGTGTAAGGGCTTGTTCACACAGAACGCGTCTTTGCATCTAAAAATACGAGATGCAGTGCTCAGGAATGGTTTTAAAAAAAAAAAGTGCAGCACAGAACATGAGGGTCCCAAGAACTCTCTTTTGAGACATGATGCAATAACGGCAATAATGAACAATATGGAATACGGAATTGACTTAAACTGCAATTCATTGACTGGCCGCTAGGGGCAGGCTCTAAAAGAGAGCAGAATCTCATTGAGCCCCATGTTAAAATGCCTAACTTTACAGCAGAAAGAAACATGTTTACAGGCTGGTACAAATTGTGGTTTTGGTCTATATAGCTAATTTTGCCCTTCATGACTCATCCGTTTAAATTATATTAAGCCTTAAAGTTCTGCATAATTAAGTGCGTGGCCACTTGAGTGACAGGTGGATTGCCGCTGCTGTCACCACTAGCCGTTTGTTTGCTGCCATCACGTCACCTCAGCTCCACTCACGTCCCACTTCTTTGCCCATTTTCTGTAATCCGTGAGTGACGCATGGTGATGCACTGCGAAGATGGCAACGGCCAGCTTTAGGTTTCAAAAATGCTCATCAGAAACCTACGGGTGATGTCACGGACACTACGTCCATATTTTTTTGACAGTCTATGGCAAAAATTTTAATTCTTTTAACTTGACATGGCATCTTAAAAATGCGGTGCTCGTGTGAGGCACTGCAAAAATCGTGAGACGCGAGCATAACAGTCATGCACGTCCTTCTAGTGCGCTTTCATAAAAAAACAACGGAAAAGTAGTGCATTGCAATAGAAAAACATGTTCTGTGTGAACGGCCCCTAATTCTTCTTTAGTATATAAGATTGTGACAAAAAAACAATTATGAGATAAATAATTACAAGAAATTGTTCCAATTGTGAGAAATTTTAAACTACAAAGTCAAATATAATGTCACATTTGTGTGAGATATAAAGAAAACACAGTGAGATAAAGTTACAATTATGACATACAGTATAAACAAATTCTGAAATATAAAGAGAAGGAAACAATACTGTTCTGTCTGAGCTTTCAGAAAAAAAAAAGTCCTTGCTATACTGAATGTTTCAAACACCGCAGCATGGCTGCTGATTAACACCAGAAGGGGAACACACATTACAGCAGTTTATAAGTCCCCTTATTGGCTTCAACTTGTAAAATTTATTTCAAAATGTTGTAATCCTTCATGGAGCTTATTCTAAATAGTCTCCTAACACTGGGATCCTTGTTTTATGGGGATCCAGCATTCACTGTCTATGGTTCTCTTGCACAAAAGTCTTCCAGAAAATCTCATGCAATCATTAAACCACATCTTTATTTATTTCATAAATTATATTAGAAAATGCATTTTCACTAATGGCTTTATTCATAATCTTTACTTTGATTTTGCTTGTAATCCGCATTTCTGCTAACCATTTCGTTTTAAAATGTAAGCAACCGTTATAAAAGAACAACGCAAGGATATTCAGTTCTACTAAACACAAAAGCAACTTCCAATGCAACCGAACATCTTTTATCTTTTCTTGCAATGCATAGCATTATTGTGCCTTCAAACTCACCATCCTACCAGTGGGTTGAAGGGCCACACATCATGAAGGTTTCAATGACTCAGGAATCAGTTTCTTTGATTTCAAAGTGATTCACAGTCGAGCCACTGTCTCAGAAAACAATACACCCCCCTCCCAAGCACCTTTTAAAAGTCCACAGGGAACGAGGAGCCATTTCATGCCTGATCCTCTAATGAGGCATGAGGGAGCTGTGCTCCTTATCGAGGGTTTGCACGCAGCCCCCTGAGGTCTGTGGTGCTACCGAGGAGCCCTGAGAACTCTTACAAACAGCTAGTTCTCCTGTCTGGGGCTGAGGCAGATTAGTTGGAGGGGGTGAGGTGGGTGCAAGAGACCGTTCTCTCCTCTGCACACTAGCGGACAGGGATTAGCACCTGTTTGCGTGCCCTTGCCAAAGGGAGCTTCTTTTGTTTGAGAGCAAGGGAGAAGACTGAAACTGCCTTTGATGTGTTTTCGCTTTTAATTGACTTGTCGGCAGTGCTTGCCTTTTCTCTCTTGTTCTCTCTCTGTTTTTGTTTTATATTGCTTGGACTATTTCTTCAGAGACAAACCACTAGAAGAATAATTCTATCAACTATTAAAACTGTTGTGATTTTATAGTTTGGGGTCAGTAAGTTTTTTTAGTTAATACTTTTATTCAGCAAGGATGCTTTAAATTGATCAAAAGTGACCGTAAAGACATTTACATTGTTACAGAAGTTCATCAAAGACTACATATCATGGTTTCAACAAAAATATTAAGCAGGACAACTGTTTTCAATATTGATAATAATAAGAAATGATTCTTGAGCACCAAATCAGTATATTGATTTCTGAAGAATCATGAATGATTTCTAAAGAATCATGTGCGCCTCAATGGCTATTGAAAATCATAGCTTTGCCATCACAGGAATAAATTATATTTTCAAGTATATAAAAATAGAAAACAGTTTTTTAAATTTAAATCTTACAGATCTCAAAATAACGTTTGAAAGGTAGTGCATATTAGCACTTAGGTAAACGTTTCCGAAACATTTGTCTAATTTAAATCTGGTACTTTCATCTGTCTTGGGTGAATATTGCTAAATACAGGTGTAAACAGTGTCCAAAACATTACAACTACTGCATTCTATTCAACACAATTGTGCAAAAACAGGCAAGACTTTAAAGCTATAAAAAAAAAAAAAAAAAAAAAAAACATGTGATTGAAAAATGTGGAAATTCTCATAAATATAAAGTATCTCACAGAAGTGAGTACACCTCTCACATTTTTATAAATATTTTATTATATCTTTTCATGTAACAAGAAATGACATTTTGCAACAATGTAGAGTAGTGAGAGTACAGTTTGTATAACAGTGTAAATTTGCTGTCCCCTCAAAATAACTCAACACACAGCCATTAATGTCTAAACCGCTGGCCACAAAAGTGAGTACACCCCTAAGTGAAAATGTCCAAATTGGGCCCAAAGTGTCAATGTTTTGTGTGGCCACCATTATTTTACAGCACTGCCTTAACCCTCTTGGGCATGGAGTTCACCAGAGCTTCACAGGTTGCCACTGGAGTCCTCTTCCACTCCTCCATGATGACATCACGGAGCTGGTGGATGTTAGAGACCTTGTGCTCCTCTACCTTCCGTTTGAGGATGCCCCACAGATGCTCAATAGGGTTTGGAGACATGCTTGGCCAGTCAATCACCTTTACCCTCAGCTTCTTTAGCAAGACAGTGGTCATCTTGGAGATGTGTTTGGGGTCGTTATCATGTTGGAATACTGCCCTGCGGACCAGTCTCTGAAGGGAAGGGATCATGCTCCGCTCATTCATGGTTCCCTCAACGAACTGTAGCTCCCCAGTGCCGGCAGCACTCATGCAGCCCCAGACCATGACACTCCCACCACCATGCTTGACTGTAGGCAAGACACACTTGTCTTTGTACTCCTCACCTGGTTGCCACCAAACACGCTTGACACCATCTGAATCAAATAAGTTTATCTTGGTCTCATCAGACCACAGGACATGGTTCCAGTAATCCATGTCCTTAGTCTGCTTGTCTTCAGCAAAATGTTTGCGGGCTTTCTTGTGCGTCATCTTTAGAGGAGGCTTCCTTCTGGGATGACAGCCATGCAGACCAATTTGATGCATTGTGCGGCGTATGGTCTGAGCACTGACAGGCTGACCCCCCACCCCTTCAACCTCTGCAGCAATGCTGGCAGCACTCATACGTCTATTTCCCAAACACAACCTCTGGATATGACGCTGAGCACGTGCACTCAACTTCTTTGGTCGACCATAGCGAGGCCTGTTCTGAGTGGAACCTGTCCTGTTAAACCGCTGTATGGTTTTGGCCATACAGCGGTTTTGGTTTTCAGCTCAGTTTCAGGGTATTGGCAATCTTCTTATAGCCTATGCCATCTTCATGTAGAGCAACAATTCTTTTTTTCAGATCCTCAGAGAGTTCTTTGCCATGAGGTGCCATGTTGAACTTCCAGTGACCAGTATGAGAGAGTGAGAGCGATAACACCAAATTTAACACACCTGCTACCCATTTATACCTGAGACCTTGTAACACTAACAAGTCACATGACACCGGGGAGAGAAAATTGCTAATTGGGCCTAATTTGGACATTTTCACTTAGGGGTGTACTCACTTTTGTGGTCAGCGGTTTAGACATTAATGGCTGTATGTTGAGTTATTTTGAGGGGACAGCAAATTTACACTGTTATACAAGCTGTACATTCACTACTTTACATTGTAGCAAAGTGTCATTTCTTCAGTGTTGTTACATGAAAAGATATAATAAAATATTTACAAAAATGTGAGGGGTGTACTCACTTCTGTGAGATACTGTACATGCACAGAACATCTTAGATATGCCTAGCATAAAAGCAACTAAATGAATAAAATGCAGACCATGTAAAGCACGCACATCCTAAGTTCATCACAGCTGCTTGCTGAAATAATGATCATTTCACTTGAAACATCGTGTTTGCGGTGAGATTAAATGAAGTATGTTTATCCACATACAGTACAGCAACATAGTGAGACAGTAAGTCATGCACATATTCACAAGAGATTCATGAGCAGATTTAAGCTCATGCAGTGACTTTTCAAATTTTCTTTTTTTCTATTGATCGTGATCATCATGTCAGAATCTTATTCACAATATCCAATTCCAACTAAATTGTTAATATATGGACAGACGGAAATATCCATTTCTATCTAAATTGGTAATGGACGGAGGGATGGATGGAAATATCCATTTCTAACTAAATTGTTAAAGGTGCCCTAGAATGTTCTTTCACAAGATGTAATATAAGTCTAAGGAGTCCCCTGAATGTGTCTGTGAAGTTTCAGCTCAAAATACCCCATAGATTTTTTTTTTAATAAATTTTTTTAACTGCCTATTTAGGGGCATCATTAACTATGCACCGATTCAGCGCGCGGCCCCTTTAAATCTCACACTCCCTGCACCCCGAGCTCTCGACTCTATATACGGTGCATAAACAAAGTTCACACAGCTAATATAACCCTCAAATGGATCTTTACAAGATGTTCGTCATGTATGCTGCATGCGTGGATCGGATCATGTGAGTATAGTATTTATTTGGATGTTTACGTTTGATTCTGAATGAGTTTGATAGTGCTCCGTGGCTAAAACTAACATTACACACTGTTGGAGAGATTTATAAAGAATGAAGATGTGCTTATGCATTATACAGACTGCAAGTTTTTAAAAATTAAAATAGCGACGACTTTTGTCTCCGCGAATACAGTAATAAACGATGGTAACTTTAACCACATTTAACAGTAAATTAGCAACATGCTAACGAAACATTTAGAAAGACAATTTACAAATATCACTAAAAATATCATGTAATCATATATCATGTCAGTTATTATCGCTCCATCTGCCATTTTTCACTGTTGTCCTTGCTTGCTTACCTAGTCTGATGATTCAGCTGTGCACAGATCCAGACATTAATACTGGCTGCCCTTGTCTAATGCCTTGAACATGAGCTGGCATATGCAAATATTGGGGGCGTAAATATTAATGATCCCGACTGTTACGTAACAGTCGGTGTTATGTTGAGATTCGGCTGTTTTCCGGAAGTCTTTTAAACAAATGCGATTTACATAAGAAGGATAAAGCAATGGAGTTTGAAACTCACTGTATGTCATTTCCATGTACTGAACTCTTGTTATTCAACTATGCCAAGGTAAATTCAATTTTTGATTCTAGGGCACCTTTAATATACCGACAGAAGAACGGAAATATCCATTTCTAACTAAACTGTGGATGGACAGACGGAAATATCCATTTCTAGCTAAATTGTGGACGGAGAGATGGATGGAAATATCCATTTCTAACTAAATTGTGCATGGACAGACGGAAATATCCATTTCTAGCTAAATTGTGGATGGAGAGATGGATGGAAATATCCATTTCTAACTAAATTGTGGATGGACGGACGGAAATATCAATTTCTAACAAAATTGTGGACGGATGGACAGAAATATCCATTTCTAACTAAATTATGGACAGACAGACAGACAGACTCGGAGTGTCTCAGAGTGCACAGACGTTTTTAAAGTTTTTTGTGGCTCATCGAGGGATTAATTCTGTAAATGTATTTACATAGTAGTTTATGCACATGCCTCAATTGAAGGCATGAGTTTTTGTGTGCATTTTTAGAATTTATGTGCATCTTGGCATTTCTATCCAGTTTTTTTAATGCAATATCCCAAAATGTGCATAAAAATAGGTGGATGGAAATATAGCTACTGAGTCACACACAGAGACAGAGGTTGCCCCGACCGCTTCACCCTAAAGATACTACATCACTATATAACAGCAGGAGATCACTATTCTTCCATACCAGCAGACAAAACACAGCAAGCCTCCACCTACAATCCAAGCATCACACCTAACCCCTCATTAATCCATTATAATACTAGGTGACAGTGCTTACGAGAGAGCAACATGTTTAAACAACCTCTCATTTACACAAGTGTGGGACTTCACTCCTTAGCTTTTATTGTTCTGATCTACAAGGAAGGGATTTCTACATGTTTATGGGCCAAAACTGGACATCAAGTTGGTTGCAGTCCCAGTGTTTGCTCTGCATAGTGCAGATGTGCCTGACCATGTTTGTTTTTTCTGCAGTACCAAAGGTGAAATACTTTCAGCATTCTACCTCAACAGCAATCCAGCGGCCTCAATCGTTTTGGGTCATGGGAACAAGGTAGCACACAGCAGTGTGGAATTATTACCTAAAAAAAAACAGTGACGAGAGAGACAAATTCTCACAGGCTCTGTTGCTTATCCCACCGACACACATCATTGTACGGCACTTTGCCATGAGTCCCAAAGAGGCAGATTTACAGAGGAGATGCTTCCCCCTCCAGCTGCTGGGCCAGCATGGCTCCGCGGGGAAAGGGATACAATGTAATCAGTCGAACAAAACAGAGCACTGGCCTGAACCGTGAAGGATCAACCAAAAAGCAGCAGGGGCCCACTCACCTACCACTAGCTCAAATCTCCTCTCTGATGGGCGCATCCAGAGAAATCTCAGAGGATAAAAGAGATGTTTGATTCCAAAGATAAAACCCAAGAAGGTAGAACTAAAGGAAGGCTCAGGGTTATGGAGGCCCATGGGGTAGATCCCTGGGGTACGTCGCCTCCATATTTGAGACAGCCGGGGAAGACTGTGAGCACGTCAGAGCTATTTACTCATCCAGTGTGGTTTAAAAGGTAAGAGGGGAAAAAAAGGAGAGCGAACAACAGACCCCAGAGGATTATTGATCTTCACACACAAGCTAATTTGTCAGTCAGTGTTGGCCAAGTGCCCGTGAAACATAGTCTGTGCTCTTCCATTTGCTAAAGTTTGGTGTGAAAGCATATCAGCAGCATGGCATGAGTACAGCTTTGGAATGAGTCTACCTGAGTGGACAGACTGGAGCCATCAACTACAGTAACTGTGTTAGCACAGCTAGCCCAGACCGAGTCCTCCAAGGCAAGTAGCGTCCTGATGGGATCTGAACCAACTGTTACTTTTCTACAGGAGTCTTGGCTCCACAGTTCCCCTACAAAACAGAAACAGAAAGACACAATCATTTCAACTTTTCGGCTTTCGAGTCCATCAAATGTTTTTTTTTTTTTTTTTTGGACTTTTCTTCAACTATGCAATGACACTGTGGTGGGAATGACAAAATCTTGAGAAAAAAGTATAAAGAGTTACCTAAACATACCAGGCTCTTAAAACAAATTTCATACTATTTTCCTCAAGATTTGGATCACTTTTTTGTCATTTCCACCACATTGTCATTGCCACAACATCTCAAATTATGTATTGCATTTTATGGTGGAAATGTAGTCTAAATACACACATGAAATATATTTTAAACCTATGCCTAATCTGACCAAATTACAGCTTGAGTGGAAATCATACACAAAAACATTCAGCTTGATATCAGCTCATGATATTTACCTCAGTTTTTTCATTACATTTCATAATTCAAATCAAACTGAGAGTGTTATGTACTTGTTAAAAAGTATACAAACTAAACATTTCATCAAATAATAAATATATAAAAGGTGTATGACTGTTTTGATTGCCATCAGCTTTAAAAATGTAATCTCCAGAAAATACCCCAAAATATTTCCTCTTGCAAATTCTAAAAGCTTTATGACACAGAAAAGAGAAATGAGGTAAAAGTATATGGGTAGTGAATACAATGAGGCCTGTGAAATACCTTGCTTGAAGGCAAATCGCTAATCCTATCTGGCGGAACATTTCAAATATGGCCAAAGATAGTCAATGCTAGTAAATTCGCATGTTATTGCCCTAAAAAAATAACGCTTCAAATAGCACAGCTACAAAAATGTGCTGCATGCTAATTCCACTGCTTTTGCCCTGGGCAAGTCACTTAAAGTAAATTGGTTTCATTAATACTCAAGAGTAAATCCTTGTGTTTGCAAGACAAATATGTATAACTGGTGGTGGAACTGTATAATTTCTGGCTACGTCTTGAAAACATACAGCTAGAGTAAGCACTGCAGTTTGTGGACTGCATATCTCCCTCAGTAAAACTGCCGCTTTTTATGCTAATGCACTAACAGTGTCATGTTAATAACTGCGGCGTGTTGTGTAATCCAATTTAGACGTTTCTCTCCAGTGTGCTCAGAACACACCAGACTTTTTCCTTGAGTTTTAATCACAGGGTTTGCGCCGTAGCCACCATGGACACCATTATGGGATGCATTACATAAGCTTTTTTCTTCGTCTTTTTCGCCCCCATCACAGCGTGTTAATGAAGCAAAATTGGAGAGGGAAGCGCAGCGAGCCATTTAATTAACATTTCGAGTTGTTTATTTCTGCCTTTGAAACCAGAATAGCTTTACAATGACTTCCGACTTCCTCAGGTTAATTGCATGGCATATTCAAAATGTCAGTCTTCCCACTTTTTTCATGCATTTGCTTTGAAAATATCCCCTCAGCCGCTCTGTAACCCCTCATCCTCAAATAAAGGCCGCCTCAGATTTGCTTCTTTCAGAGACAAGGACCTTCAGGGGCGGAGAGGACTTATCTGGACACTCAAAGCATCTGCAGATGCAGTCTTTACTTTATTGCTCCAAAAGTAATAAAGTGGAGGGGGGAGAGATGCTGTTTCATTCAAATGGGCGCTTATTGCTTCTGGGTGTAATATATTTACGTATTTCCTTCGGAAAGTTAGACACCTCATTATTATCCTTATAAATTGTGCGTACTTTTGATTAAACACAACAAAATGGTCCTATACCCTCTTAATGTATCTAGGAAAAAAAAAAAAAAAAAAAGAAATCTACCACCCCCCGAGCAATTTTGGCTTGCTCATACGTTTCAAAAAGCTTTCTGATTAATCTCATGCTGGAGACTCCAGTGTTGATTACAGTGTTTTGAGGGCAGTGTATTGCTCCACAGAGGGAAGGATTTTTTTTTTTTTTTTTTTTTTTGGCTAAAACTGATATATATATATCCAGCCTGTACTTCCCAGGGAAATATATTTGTTTGTAATTTATTTCTTTCCAGTATACGAATAGCAATATTCAATCACTACACTGCACATCAGCATAATTAATCTTACTTTCCACTTCAGTGGCAGTAATTCCTTGTTGACAGCCAGGTAAGTAGTGAAATGTGATAAACCCATTGTGCCAGGGTTGTCTGCCTTGCACCACCCACAACATACACACAGACACACAGCGCAGTCCCTCACTATCTATCATGTCTCAGAATGCAAGAGTTCTGCATGCCCACCCGTCTCGTGTTGTCATTAGCCCATACTTACTTACTGCAAATGAATAAGGCGCAGACGCAGACAGAGGACAGACTTGTGAAATCATAAATTGCTTTCAAGATAATCCCGAATCTATTGGCTTTCTAACTAATACATACCAAGAACAATCTTATCGCTCCTGTCTCATCTCTGAATGCATTCAGAATACATGACAGAACTAATATCTTTCAAATACTCACTGAGGCATTCAACTAACAGAGGATGGACCGAAAAAAACATCCTTGAATGTTTGAATGGAAGGTTGATGAAAGAGCAAATTGAACACGGGGACAATCAGATTCATTTGTACTATTAATTTGATTTGATTACCCTTTCACTCTATTGAGTCCTTTTCATTTGGGGACATACTAATAATTACCACTCTTAATTATCCCACCCATTTAGTGTTTAATCCCATTAGTGTGAAAAAGAAAAGAGAAAATATACTGAATGCAACTGTCCATTTGTGTGCTAATGTGATAAAGGAAAAACAAGCCTAATAGGATAGAAATAACATAGACGTTTAAATCCGAAGTGATTATCCAAAATCCTAAACAAACGTCGGCAGTGTATGCTGAATAAATTAGCTTTGTTTAGCATAATACATAAAGCATCCTTGTATAAGCATCCTATATACATCCTCACACAAATGATGAGACCTTAAATTAAATCTGAATATATCGCTAGTTTTTTTTTTTTTTTTTACTTAAAAAACTAGGCAAAGTAATATTTACCAGTGGGAAACTCAGAATTCTTTATGATACCCAAATTGGGACATTGGAAGGGGCGAGGCTACATAAAAACAGGGTAAAAACAACAACAACAACAACAACAACAACAACAACCAAAAAAAAAAAAAGAGTAAAAAATGAATAATATTTGTATTACTTCATTTAATTTCCAACTTGAATTAATGACAACTTGGAACTAACTCATAAGTAAGTGCACTTGAAGGCAGCATGAGTGTAAGATGTGAAAGAAAGGATGGCAAACTCCACATAAGTATAATGAGACATCAAGCATTATGTAACTCGTACCTCCGTGATGTCTCCTGTAAACCATCAGCGTTCCATCCCGCAGGCCAGCGAACAGGAAGTTACTGGAATATTTGAGACACAGAACTGGACAGCCCTCAGGGTTACGGAGAGTTACAAGACACTGGGCGTTTGTGTCCATACTGCCATAGAACAGGATGCTTTGGGAGAAAAACATTGAAGAATATACAAGGACATTTATGTGGGAAGAAGAAAAGAAAGCTAATGCTTTATTTCCACTGTGCATTTGCCTTGATATTGTGTAATGAGATTTTAAAAAGGAAATTTCTGTTCTCTGTAGCTAATCAGTAAACAAATCTCTCAGAATACCTATTGTTCTTCTCAATCTTCATAAATGATTGAGCTTACTGAGAAAATCACAGTGATTTTAAAAGAGAAATTCATTTAATTTCTGCCAAGGTGACTGCACTTCAAAAATGTCTCTACAAATCACCATAAAACTACCCAAATTTTTTAACATGGCAGCAGAATTATTTTTAAAACTCTTTTTAGCCTACTAAGCATAGATGCACCTGCTTCTTATCTTTGAGTATACTGCAATGTCTGTAATGGCACCTTAAATCTGATTAAAAGGCTTTTACCACTCTCACTTCCCCTATTGCAATGTGCTCAAACAAACAGCTATTAGGCTATTAGTCTTGGCTACCACTTGGTTCTCACACACAGCAGAGTGAGCTGACAGGAAAATAATGCAGCATTGATGTGGCATTTAATTTACATAGAACCAAAGCAGCATCAATTTCTTTAATACTACAGGCCAAGGTGGGTTTACTTTCCTCAGAGCAATCTTAATTTGGTTGTGTAAAGATGCCTTTATATTTAACAGGGTATCTGCAGGGTTTTTAAGAACTTTTTTAAGACCTGCACAAATAAAATTTATACCATATTGCTGGAGTAGAGCAATGTCTATGGTAACATCCAAACCATACAATTACTATAAATACGACAATTTAAATGACTTCATAGTTCAAGTAATACAGGTTTTGATAAAAACAAAAAGTTTCTTTCTGATCCACCGATTGCCATTTTAGTCCCTGACAGTAGGTGGCGCTTATAACCCCCTGTAATGTTAACCCCTGGTGGTTAACACCATAACGTAAAAATTGTCATAATTCATTAAGCAAATGCTTGGCATGCAGCATTCATTGATTGCGAACTGCGAACTGAAACCACGAGCCAGCACAAACGTGCAGCATTTGTAATGAAGTTTAGTATTCACAACAAGTCATATTCCTGTTTTTCTGTGTCCAAATATGATAAGACTTTTCTTATGCCATTTTATATACATTTAAACGTGCCCTAGATTATGTTTTTAAAAGATGTAATATAAGTCTAAGGTGCCCCCTGAATGTGTCTGTGAAGTTTCAGATCAAAATACCCCATAGATTTTTTTTATTAATTTTTTTAAACTGCCTATTTTGGGGCATCATTATAAACGCGCCGATTTTATGCTGCGGCCCCTTTAAAGGGATAGTTCACCCAAAAATGAAAATTTGATGTTTATCTGCTTACCCCCAGGGCATCCAAGACGTAGGTGACTTTGTTTCTTCAGTAGAACACAAATGCTGATTTTTAACTCCAACCGCTGCCGTCTGTCAGTCAAATAATAAGAGTGATTGGGAACTTGAACAATAAGAGTCGAAAAAACTTCCATAGACAAATCCAAATTAAACCCTGCGGCTCGTGACGACGCATTGATGTCCTAAGACACAAAACGATCGGTTTGTGCAAGAAACCGAACCGTATTTATATCATTTTTTACCTCTAAAACACCACTATGTCCAACTTCGTTCAGCATCCGGTTAGTGAGGTCTGATCGCGCTCTGACAACGGAAGTGATGTCTCGCACTCATTGAAGTATATGGGCGAGACATCACTTCCGTCATGAGAATGCGTTTTTTGACCTCACTAACAGGATGCTGAACGAAGTTGGACATAGTGGTGTTTTAGAGGTAAAAAATGATATAAATACTGTTCGGTTTCTCGCACAAACCGATCGTTTCGTGTCTTAGGATATCAGTGCGTCGTCACGAGCCGCAGGCTTTGATTTGGATTTGTCTATGGAAGTTTTTTCGACTCTTATTGTTCAAGTTCCCAGTCACTCTTATTATTTGACTGACAGACAGCAGCAGTTGGAGATAAAAATCATCATTTGTGTTCTACTGAGGAAACAAAGTCACCTACATCTTGGATGCGCTGGGGGTAAGCAGATAAACATCAAATTTTCATTTTTGGGTGAACTATCCCTTTAAATCCCGTGGTCCACGCCCACAGAGCTTGCGCTTGCCTTGAACAGTGCCTTAAAGTTTACACAGCTAATATAACCCTCAAAATGGATCTTTACAAAGTGTTCGTCATGCATGCGGCATGCATGCGTCGGATTATGTGAGTATTGTATACTGTTATATTGTTTACTTCTGATTTTGAATGAGTTTGATAGTGCTCCGTGGCTAACGGCTAATGCTACTCTGTTGGAGAGATTTATAAAGAATGAAGTTGTGTTTATGCATTATACAGACTGCAAGTGTTTAAAAATGAAAATAGCGATGGCTCTCTTGTCTCTGTGAAAACAGTAATAACCGATGGTAACTTTAACCACATTTAACAGTACATTAGCAACATGCTAACGAAACATTTAGAAAGACAGTTTACAAATATCACTAAAAATATCATGTTATCATGGATCATGTCAGTTATTATTGCTCCATCTGCCATTTTTCGCCATTTGTTCTTGCTTGCTTACCTAGTCTGATGATTTGGTTGTGCACATCCAGACATTAATACTGGCTGCCCTTGTCTAATGCCTTTTATAATGTTGGAAACGTGGGCTGGCATATGCAAATATTGGGGGCGTACACCCCGACTGTTACGTAACAGTCTGTGTTATGTTGAGATTCGCCTGTTCTTCGGAGGTCTTTTAAAGGGCACCTATTATGCCCCTTTTTACAAGATGTAATATTGGTCTTGGGTGTCCCCAGAATGTATTTGTGAAGTTTCAGCACAAAATACCCCACAGTTAATTTATTATAACCATTTGAAAATGTCATTTTTGGGGCCCGTTTTAAAAAGAGCTGTTTTGGTGTGTACCACCTTAAATATAAATGAGCTGCATATCCCCGCCCTGCCTTTGGATGAGGGCGTAACTTGCATACCTATGGCAATAAACAGTCGGTAGAAACAGAATGGCTGAGAGTGAGAGACCCGCTGTTTTGAATGGCATTCAGCCGTACATGTTTGAACCGGAATCAGACCCAGATGATGAAGAGACTCCGGCAGAAGAAACACAATTGAGAATGGAGCAGGACGTCCCTGAATGGTTATTTGATACATTTATGTACTTATAGAGTTTTAATCGCGTCCCCTTTGCAATTATGGATGTGCAACACACACACACACACACACACTGTGATAACGTTCGCACAATTTTTTGAAACTACAAACACAAATACTGTGATAACGTTTGCTAAGTAAACATACACAGTTTTTAATACAATATCTTTAAAAAAAATATATATACGTGTGGATACACACTATACAAACAAGGTTTAAATTATATACACAGACATTCTACGACGACGACAACAACTTTAGACGCATTTGTTATTGAATTGGCTGACATCGACTGAAATGACTATTTGCTCAAAAAACATTAAACACACTTACTTCTTCTGGAGGTGACGTTGGATCGCGAACAGTAGGCAACGATCCACACTTGAGGATTAACTTTGAAGCAAGACCTGCTTTGAATTGACTCTCGTTCTCAAAACAGTCAGTCAAAAAATGATTCGCGCAAACAAACGTATTTTGGAATTTTGAGTGGCGCCTTTCCTTCGTAAATAAAATCCATCCACTGCGTTTTCAGTGGCTCTGATGTCGGAAGTAAGTGAAAACTACTATATTCATTATTACATCCCACAACAGAACACTTATGTTTCTTAGGAGACATTACCGGCTGTCGTTGAAACAATGGAGGATGGTTGACAGATCACCGAGGGCGGGGTCTATGCCAAAACCAGATTGTCAATCAAACCACGTGGGTGGGGCTTAGCGCAATTCTACGTCACAGTGAGAGCAATCTTAGAACAGGGCGTTCTGAGACAGTGCTTATGAATTATTGAGATTGTAAAAAAAAACACTGGGTGGATTTTTCTCATTCTAGGGTGGTTTTGCTCACACACTGCCAACACACATTTATGGTCAAACACCATGTAAAAGTGAATTTTGCATAATAGGTGCCCTTTAAACAAATGAGATTTATATAAAAAGGAGGAAACAATGGAGTTTGAGACTCACTGTATGTAATTTCCATGTACTGAACTCTTGTTATTTAACTATGCCAAGATAAATTCAATTTTTCATTCGAGGGCACCTTTAAGATGTTTTATGGCCTTAAAATTGATACAACTAAATGTAACGTTTTAGGGACGCATGGGGCCTTGATTTAACAGGTACTTATTTAATGTGTTTTATGTTCCTCAGTTAAAATTTTTTTATATTAAACAGGCTTACCTGCCATCATCAAGTCCTACACAGATAGTATTTCCAACTCCAGTGGAGTTGTGAGGGCCGGTTTCAGCATCCTCTGAAGGGGTAGGCTCAGGCACATACTCCAGACACATCACTCGAGCGCTCATCTGAAGGGATTTTACAGGCCGAGGTGTCGGTCTGTTCAAGGAGAAAATGTCCACCTGGCCTTGAGAGGAATCACCTCCACTGGCTACCTGAAAAAACAGAGCAAGGACAGCACTATTATAGGTAGTCATCCAACCAAAACCGCTCTCATATCCATGACTATACAGGTAGGGAAAGAAAATAACAGAGGAAGGGAAGGGTCTTTCTGTTTTTCTGCCACTTTCAACCACTCCCTCGGCTTTGTGCTTTCACTTCCAGTGTCGAGAAATACATGAAATACATGAAAATGTGTACTTCCTGTGTACTCTTGCACTTCCTGTGTACTAAGCTTCCCAGGCCTGTTATTTTAGTCTCGTCACTTTCAATTTCACGGTAATGGCAATGTTAAAATCATATATCTCCTAAAATTCAAACTTATAGTCTTTCACTTAATAAAGTCTCTAAAATTCATGCACTATCACCCATAACATCAAACATCTTTTTTTGAAACTCCAGGGATCTTTTCATCGCTGAAGCAGAGGAAAAGGTGGGGTGGAGAGATGTCTTTTGAAAGCCGCTGAGCTGTTTGACAATGGAGGGTTTCCTTTGGGCTGATGATTGATCGCCTTCTTAAGACAGAGACTGAGATGACAAACTCGATCCTTGGTGAAATTACATGTAGTTGACAGAATAAGACTTCAGCACAGTGCTGCTCATAAATCCATCCTCTGGTGCCTTGCCTCAACAATTGATCTAGGTTCTGCTCCCATCCATTTTCCTACAGAGTTGCTTTAAAATGCAGACTCTTGTTACACATTTGGATCACATTGCATCATAAATTAATAATCCCCCATTTCATGAAAAATAGTGTTTGTCTTCGCCCCCTGCATGGCCGCTTACCTCCTCTCATGATTACTCGTTCATGCATAATGCAAGGGAAGCAACCCGCTCGCTATTAGAAATTAAACGAACTGATCAGCATCCCATCATGCCCGCCACACAAATTGGCTCATCTCTCCTTGTGCAGCACTAAACTGCTCCAATTACAAAATCCATACAAAAAAGCCTTCGAGAGGTGGTTTAACCGAGGGAGATAAAGGGGAAGAGTATTGCAGAGAGTCTGCTGACCTCATTATAAATAGCACTTGTTTAGGGGCCATCATTTATGATTACCACAGGATACTGAGCCCAGTTGCTGACCGTGTTGAGTGTAATCTATATCTATAAAAATATCTATATAATATCTATAGTCTATATAAATATCTATATAAATAAAATAAAAAAACAAACAAACAAAGGGAAAACAATGGCAGAGTGGGAGGGATGCTGCCAGACAGCAGAGATTAATTATCATTCTCAGTCATGTTATGTGAGCAAAATGGTCAGGCTAAATATAGTCTTTAACCTTACAGTTCCCCTCTAATTTGCATGCAATCATTTGTCTGATTTGTATCACAGCGTAGAATCTAGATGGCCAAGGTCTCGTGGGCTGGAAAGAGCGAGGCAGAGCAAATAACAGCCTGTTAAGGCAACGCAGTGGGAGATAGGGAGGACTTATCTTCAGGCAAGAGGCACAAAAAATAACTGAATCTCCCTACGTTTTTTGCTACTGAGCCGCAACCTCCAGCGGGCCCTTGTTCTCCTGCTTTCTCACAGAGGCCCAAATCCATGTGCGTGAACACGATGATGATCTACCCCTCCTCTTTCGATTTAATTCATCCAGATTAGGTGGAATTACAGTTTCCTGACAAACTCATCAGTACTTGTTTGGAGGAGTAGATACCTGGAATCATGCCCTGGACGCATCCCTGTTTTTTGGCCAGAAAGCCGTGAAAACCAGTCTTAGAGCCAAAGCTCTGGACAACAGAACATTAATTAGGCTAAAATTGACTAAGAGCCTAAAGGGAGCAAAGGTAGCCTGGGGAGAAAGACTTCATCTGTCTATTTGTACACACTGGGCAGATTCAAACATTTGTATTTGACATTCTTTAGAAAGTGTTTGGCTTTATAGATGACAAACTGAGAATGACAAATAGTGAAATAATGCTGTATGCACCATTCAGAATTGATCTGAATATACATTTTAAATTCCAGTCCAATTCTTGATGTGTAGTATAACTAGAACTTTGAACAAACTTCATACAAGTTGAAAAAAAAAAGAAAGAACAAAAGTCTAATCATTGTAATAACTCATTACATGTTATTATCATACATGATACATCATACAGTATTATCAACTTGTGTATAGATCTATATACACTGCTCAAAAAAAAAATTAAAGGAACACTTTTTAACCAGAGAATAGCATCAAGTCAGTTAAACTCCTGGGATATTGATCTGGTCAGTTAAGTAGCAGAGGGGGCTGTTAATCAGTTTCAGCTGCTTTGGTGTTAATGAAATTAACAACAGGTGCGCTAGATGGGCAACAATGAGATGACCCCCAAAACAGGAATGGATTTACAGGTGGAGGACACTGACATTTTTTTCCCTACTCATCTTTTCTGACTGTTTTTCACAAGTTTTGCATTTGGCTAGGGTCAGTGTCACTACTGGTCGCATGAGGTGATACCTGGACCCTACAGAGGTTGCATAGGCAGTCCAACTCCTCCAGGATGGCACATCAATACGTGCCATTGCCAGAAGGTTTACTTTCTCTCCCAGCACAGTCTCAAGAGCATGGAGGATATTCCAGGAGACAGGCAGTCACTCTAGGAGAGCTGGACAGGGTCATAGAAGGTCCCTAACCCAAGTGGTACTCACTGCAGAGTCTATGATGGCCAGCTCCTCCTCTCTGGACGTCCAGTGGGGTGGAGGGATAGAGTTGAGGGTAGGGTTAGGGTAGGATTAGGGTGTGGTTGTTCATTCGCTCCTCCTCGCTGGACGTCTAGCGAGGGGGAGGAAACAATCTCCACCCATTTGCTCTGCAGCGAGCACCTTCTCGCTTGACCCATCAGCAGGACCAGTATCTGCTCTTTTGTGCAAGGAGGAACAGGATGAGCACTGCCAGAGCCCTACAAAATGACCTCCAGCAGGCCACTGGTGTGAATGTCTCTGACCAAACAATCAGAAACAGACTTCATGAGGGTGGCCTGAGGGCCCGACGTCCTCTAGTGGGCCCTGTGCTCACTGCCCGGCACCGTGGAGCTCGATTGGCATTTGCCATTGAACACCAGAATTGGCCGGTCCGCCACTGGCGTCCTCTGCTTTTCACAGACGAGAGCAGGTTCACCCTGAGCACATGTGACAGACGTGAATGGGTCTGGAAAAGCCGTGGAGAGCATTATGCTGCCTGTAACATCGTTCAGCATGACTGGTTTGGTGGTGGGTCAGTGATGGTCTGGGGAGGCATATCCATGGAGGGACGCACAGACCTCTACAAGCTAGACAATGGCACCCTGACTGCCATTAGGGTTCGGGATGAAATCCTTGGACCCATTGTCAGACCCTACGCTGGTGCAGTGGGTCCTGAGTTCCTCCTGGTACACAACAATGCCCGGCCTGTGGCGAGAGTATGCAGGCAGTTCCTGGAGGATGAATGAATTGATACCACTGAATGGCCCCCATGCTCGTCTGACCTAAATCCAATAGAACACCTCTGGGACATTGTGTTTCGGTCCATCCGACGAGGCCAGGTTGCACCTCAGACTGTCCAGGAGCTCAGTGATGCCCTGGTCCAGATCTGGTAGAAAATACCCCAGGACACCATCCGCCGTCTCATTAGGAGCATACCCTGACGTTGTCAGGCATGAATAAAAGTACGTGGGGCCATACAAACTACTGAGTACCATTTTGAGTTGCTGCAATGAAATTTCAGAAAAATGGACTAGCCTGTTGCATCATGTTTTCACTTTGATTTTCAGGGTGTCTTTGAATTCAGTCCTCTGTAGGTTGATAATTTTCATTTCCATCAAATGATGTGACATCCTTTCATTCCTAACACATTACCCAATCCATATCAGTGTAGATATCCAGCATGATATTTTTCCCCATTGAGATTTGATGTGTTTTCAAAGTGTTCCTTTAATTATTTTGAGCAGTGTACATATATATACACACACATATTTGGTAAAACTTTACAATAAGGTTCATTTCTTAACTTTAGTTAATGTATTAACTAACATGAACTAACCATGAGCAATATATTTGTTACTGTATTTGTTAATCTTTGTTAGCATTAGTTAATATAAATACAGCAGTTCATTGTTTGTTCATGTTAGTTCACAATGAAGTAACTAATGTTAATACAACTCCTGATTTTAATAATGTATTAGTAAATGTTGAAACAATGAAGTAACTAATGTTAATACAACTCCTGATTTTAATAATGTATTAGTAAATGTTGAAATTAACATTAACAAAGATAAATAAAGGCTGTAGAAGTGCAGTTCATTATTAGTTCATGTCAACTAATGTAGTTAACTATTGTTAATTAATGAACCTTATTGTAAAGTCTAACCATATATATTTATATGTACCTGTATATGCTGAATTATACTTCCTGTCATTCAAATTCAAACTCCAATTCAACATCCTGTGGACAATTTAATTAAAATGCCTTCTCATGAATCAAAAAAGATCCAATTTTTTAAAAATGTCTGTGCCTCCACTGCAATGACATGGTTTAAAGAAAAGAAAAGATTTAAAGTATAATTCTTGTGCCACTAGCAGCACCAAAAGGCATAAATTATTATCCCAAATACGCCTTCCGTACCCTACTCTGTTGACATGCCCAAAAATCATGCCGCTGACATCAAACGTACAGAACAACTACTTACTTTGATCATTACTAACCAACTAACCAAATAAATAAAATCCCAGGAAGTACACTGTGAATAGGCAAAAATCAATAGCTGAGCCTCAGCCTTAGAGGTGAAGAGGCTAAGAAGAGTGAATTTGTCGGATGACTGGCTGGCTTACTGTCTTGGACTGATTAGAAACAATATCATTATTTTGATCTAAGCCATGAGAAAAATTCCAGCAGCCCATCTTAGAGTGATCTGATTACTGTCACTACTCATTTGGAACACTAGCAGTGAAAACTGCCTGTTTTGATGATGATGATGTGCTATCAGTGACTTATAAGTTGGAAGTAGCAAACGACTGAATCATTTCCTCTCTTCTCACATCTCTCAGTCCAGTCGAGTTCACCGAGAAAATGACACCTGCTATAAGCGGAAGATGTGTTGATTGCTTTAGGGGTTTCTTTAACCCTGCTATAAGCTTGTACAGCCAGAATTTTGACTAGCAGGATAAAGTCTGGTCAACATCGCAGCTTATTTTGACAAAGAACTGCCAACTTATCGAGTTAGTTCACCAAAAAATGAAAATTATCCCATGATTTACTCACCCTCAAGCCATCCTATGTGTATATGACTATCTCTTTCAGATTAACACAATCAGAGATATATTTGCAAATATCCTTGTAAAGGCCTTCTGAAAAGAAGCGATGAGTTTTTGTAAGAAAAATATCCATATTTAAAACTTTATAAAGTTAAAAATCTAGCTTCCGACAGATGGCTGTACGCATCGATTTACAGCAGAAGAGTGAAATCTGACTGGACACGTGCAATGACGAACACAGGGGCGCAGAGGATAGAGAAAAACAAAACACCGGTCACAAATTAGAAGTTTAAAACGAGACGTTTGAAAGAGAAATGTCAGAGGATTTCGATATGAGAAGAGGAGCTTGAGTTTGTTGCACAGCCATATTTGTTTTAACCACGAGAGGCGTCTATGCTTACAATTCTCCTACATCCTGCGTCATACATTGCTTCAGGGGTTACTCATTAGGCTCAAGTCAACTTGCGCAGTATGCGTACGGTTGTATGGCGGAAGCTAGTTATTTTAGATTATAAAGTTTAAATATGGATATTTTTCTTACAAAAATCTTTTGACTCGCTTCAGAAGGCCTTTATTAACCCCCTGGAGCCATATGAATTATATTTACGATGGAAGCATTTATTTTTGGCTTCAAAACAGGCTAGCGTTATAAATCTTTAGAGAGCCAGGATATTTTTGAATATATCTCAGATTGTGTTTGGCTGAAAGAAGATAGTCATATACAGCTAGTATGGCTTGAGGGTGAGTAAATCGTGGGATAATTTTTCACTTTTGGGTGAACTAACCCTTTAAAAATCTTGAATTAGGCTTTATCTACAATTGCTGCAACCGCAATAATAAACCTGTGTTGAGTACAAAAGACTGTGGAAATTTAAGTAGATTTGGGATCTGAATTTTTGTTCATCCAGAAATAATAAATTAATGATTATTTCACAGCCACAACTCAGAAAGCAAAGCGGAAATATTATCTTACTTGCTACTAATTGCCTCAAACAAACCTCAGTCTATTTTTCACAGATTTGACATCTTTAACCACACAAACTGTTAAATTAAATGACTATTTCTTACCCAAAACATTAACATGCCCTGTTTGATTGCATTTGGTCTTACATTATGCAGTAGATCAAGCCTACCTGTATTTATATATCTGAACAAGAGGCAGAAATTGAGTTTACAAATGTTGCATAATAGCACATTTTAACCCCACTGAGACTAAATGGATGCACTGAGATATATTAAAAAAAACTGACCCCTGCACTTTAAGCTACAGAGTGAGATTTAGATTCAGGATCAAATGTCAACAAAATCATATTTTGGATATGCAATACTAAGGATTTTTGGCACTGGAAAGAGGACATAATCCGGCCAGATATAATTTCCCACTGAAAGTCTCCCTGTATCTTTTAAATCCGGCCAAGTCCACCCTCAGTGCTCTTTAGAATACCCACAAAAACAATTAACTCAAAGACACAGGCAAGGGCGTCCTTTTGTGTCCAACCAAGGCTCGAATTGGATTTATCCCCCTGCTTTGGGGGATTATGTGATAAATTGCCCACTGCACCAGAGGAGGGAGGAGAACGAGAATACTGTGTGAAACTTTTAAAGGTGATTTCACAGGGCTTGTTATGAAAAGCTGTTTTATTTTGCAGAAGAAAATTTCTTTGCAGAATACAAGTTATTCCACTGTAAATTAATGGTAAATTAATGCTTGTCGGTTTTAAACGACATTCAGAATTAAGACCTGTGTGGCATAAGTGTGGTTTAATGGTGAGGAATAATAATTACATTTAATCATTTAGCAGATAAAAATGTCTGCTAAATGTTTAAATGTAAATGTAAATTACAGTCTGTTCAATCTCTGATGTCACCGTTTCACTGTTCGTGTATGATAATATGTATATTTTATGTGCTTCTGTTTCTCCTTACCCAAAGGTAGCCTTGAGGAAGTGAAGTGCTTGCCGCTGAGAATCCGAGTAAAGCACACTGAACAGGATTATGAAGAGCAGCCTCCAGCTATAAAAAAAAAAAGAAACATTTTTTTAAATTCTTACCTAATGACTCGACCTGAGAACTGAAAATGCAATCAATTTTTCAACAAGTTTGGTTACATTTATGTAAATATTTAATATACTATTTGAGTGAAACATGGTGCTAACAATGCCAAGCTCCCAGGTAATGCATGAACTGAAAAGAGTAAGTGACTTTCGATAAAAGCGTCAGTTAAATGTGTAAATGCGCAAAAAAACAAAAAAATCTCATTTTAAGGTTGTCTAGATATTTTTACAGGAAAAAGAAAAAAAATATAGATTAAGAAAATGATTTTATGATTACAATGAAGCAATGTGGCTCAGATCATGTAGTGGGTGGCATCTTTACAGAGACCATAATGTTGCGTGATATCACGCCATATTAACAGACCACAAACAGCCGCTGTTTGGGAATGTTTATATTTATTGTGAAAAAAGCTAGGAGAGATGGCAGAAAACACATCTGATTTAATTAGGGAAAGAGGGGGGTTTGATATCTATGAGGACTGAATATTTTTCATGTTGCCCCCAGTGGAAACTGGGCATCAATTGCTAGCTATTTCAAGCAGTCATTTCGCAATTTCCCCACTTTCTCAAAGTGTAAATATAAACAGGTCCAAAATAATGCTAGCAAAATGTCAGTTTCAGTCAGTCAAAAGCTCTGCCTCTCCTTTCTCCAAACCACTCCCTTCTTTTTGCACAAATATACCAAGTTTCCTCTCTCATCTTTACTGTTTATCCCATTTTTATATAATCCGTCCATCTGCAGTGACAGAAAATGTCTAATTTGTAATTAAATGCCAGTCATGGCAGGAGCACATATGGCAGCCTGCGGGCAACAGAGCTCGGCTGGTGGAGGGAAGGGACAGACTGTGGCTTCTGAGTCACTTGAGAACACTGTTGCTCAGTGAGGAGCACAGGCAATCTTCACATGTGGAGATTGCTTTGTCTTTGTCCATTCTCCGATGAATAGCAAGTGCATTTGCCTGAATATCTGCTTCAGTCGCAGTCCCCCAGAGTCTAAGACACATGCTACATGATTCCCCAGCAACACATTTATTCTGGGTTCTCAAACGGCACTTCGCAGGACTCCTGTCCAACTGCAGAGGTAATATACTGTTTCTGGTGAATGGTGGCCCATCCTGAATGCTTCTTTTTATGTATGGAATTTCAAACATGCTTTGTGACCTGTGGCACTTCATAATAACCTGTCAGAGAGCGAAGGGTTATTTTAACATCAATGGGTCTATGCTTATTATACAGTGTGGGCGATTTCAAATGCATAGGATGCTAAGAGTGTATTTAAATGACTGGTCTTGATTTTAAGATGCTATAAAACATGCAATTATGGGTACAAGGTATTATCAACATCAACCTCAGTTCACTCATCCCATTAAAGGTGCTAAAGAGGATGTTTTGTTTTATACATTTTTGCAATATTACTTGAAACTGTCTTTACTAACTGATAAAAGACTATTTATTAGGTGCACTGAAAGGAATAATATTAATATACATCATCTGTGCACGAGGTAGGGCCTTAAAAACATCAGCCAATCGTTTATGCGATCATCGCGTAAACGATTGGCCCTCTGGCTTGTCAATCACTGCCATGACGTTCGTGCGCGGCTGCACGCTCCAGTTTTTTTATACACTCTACAGGCGCTGCATGCAATGTTTTTGTCAGGAGACAGGAGTAACAACTGCAGATTATGAGTTACCTGCGGTGAGTCCGACATAATGAATCCACTAACACGATACAGCGAATGCCAGTGGTAAACACTCGTGTTCCAATACGCGTGCACGAGTTTTGGGAGGCGTTCCCTTGAACGCCCGGTTGTTCTTACGCATGCGCTCATTTCAAAAACTCACTAACAGTCTTTGGATTCTCAGTCGACGAAAAGATCCTCTTTAGCACCTTTAAAGAGATTGACCAAGAACAAGGAAGCAACAGATCTCATGTTTGTACTGTGTTGGTTATGTGTAGTATGTGAAGTAATAGAATAATTCTGGTTCTGATTCTTTTAGCAGTTTTAAAGAACAAATAGTGTTGAAACTATTGGGTGAGTTTTGGGTGAACTATCTCTTAATGAGTTCAGGATAAGACCTGATTATTAATCATAATAGTGTCAATCATTCAAACTCAGTTCACATTGTCAGTGGTTCATAGTCAGCAGCTCAGCTCGATGTGACTAAATACTCTTAAAGGCCATTTAATTAGCATCATAATGCCTTATTCCACTAAGCCTCTTGCTCAGATGCAGGTGCAACACTGGAGAATCCCAATGGGAGAAGGAGAGGAACCGAGGAGAGATTTGATGGAAGACTTCTGTTTGGGTGCTCGTCTGGGGAAAGGGCACTAGGTGAGCTAATTAAAGAGAGATTTGTTGATGAAGAAAGAGGGCGGCCACACAGCTGCTGGCCCCAGTGACCCACTGATCTACATGGTATCCACCCCACCCTTCTGGGTGACAGGCGTTATGCCAGCTCCAGGTGGTGAGTATCCTTTCCATAGGCCATGAACTCATCTGGAGGAAACCCATATTAGCTTTCCTTGCACAGTCTATCTCATCTGCAATGTGTCTGCATTTAATCTTGTAATCAAATGCACAAAGACAGCCTGTCACAGCATCTAGACAAACAGGAGAATGTTTTTAAAAGGCAGACATCGAAAAAATGGAAGTGAGGAAGATTTGAGAAAAGTTTTCAATGTTTTAACCAAAAAGCAAGACTACAGAATTGTTCACTCGCCTTGATATGCGGAATAATAGAAGAAACCAACTCAACCACTCAATTATTATGAGTCATCAGGCTTGAGGAGTGTTGGGGACAGAATCCTTAGAGCAAAACAAGTGGAGTGTTATGCTTTGAAGTGATTTTCTGTGACGGCAATCAAATCTCCATTCTACCTGTGCTTTAAAGCATTTTAGATGTGATGAAGACTACACAAAAGACTCTCAGAGATAACAAGGAATTGCAAGTTTTGGTCACCTTTTATGACTCAAAGGGACCACAATAGAAGGTTAAATTATATGTTATAGTTTATAAGTATGATTTCTAAACACATTATGAAACATTTCGCTTTAAAACCACACTGAATTGCAACAACAATAACAATATGTTAGAAAAAAAAAGAAAAATTGACACTACATTTCAAGAGTTTGGGGTTTTACAGTAAAAACCATAATATTCTGGAATATTATTATTACTTAAAATGACTGTTTTCTATTTAACTATTTTATATAAACAGTTATACTGCTTATTTTTGTGGGAACCATAAGGATTATTTGATAATTATTTGAAGAATGTCAAAAGAACAACATTCATTTAAATTTGGTGCAGATGAGAAAAAAAAAAAATGACATACTACTAGTTTGCAGAAGTAGGCTTTGCAAAAATACAACTAATTAAAGGGGTCATATAATGTCATGGTTACAAAAAAAAATTCTGCTCCAAATTTCCTCCATAATCCTTAAATGGAAGACATTTGGGATGACCAGAACCCTTCCTGGAGCTGGCTGTCCGGCCAAACTGAGCTATCGGGGGAGAAGAGCCTTGGTGAGAGAGGTAAAGAAGAACCCAAAGATCACTGTGGCTGAGCTCCAGAGATGCAGTCGGGGATGGGAGAAAGTTGTAGAAAGTCAACCATCACTGCAGCCCTCCACCAGTCAGGGCTTTATGGTAGAGTGGCCCGACTGAAGCCTCTCCTCAGTGCAAGACACATGAAAAAACACCTGAAGGACTCCAAGATGGTGAGAAATAAGATTCTCTGGTCTGATGAGACCAAGATAGAACTTTTTGGCCTTAATTCCAAGCGGTATGTGTGGAGAAAACCAGGCACTGCTCATCACCTGTCCAATAAAGTTCCAACAGTGAAGCATGGTGGTGGCAGCATCATGCTGTGGGGGTGTTTTTCAGCTGCAGGGACAGAACGACTGGTTGCAATTGAGGGAAAGATGAATGCGGCCAAGTACAGGGATATCCTGGACGAAAACCTTCTCCAGAGTGCTCAGGACCTCAGACTGGGCCAAAGGTTTACCTTCCAACAAGACAATGATCCTAAGCACACACAAGCTTCACAACAACTCTGTGACTGTTCTTGAATGGCCCAGCCAGAGCCCTGACTTAAACCCAATTGAGCATCTCTGGAGAGACCTAAAAATGGCTGTCCACCAATGTTTACAATTCAACCTGACAGAACTGGAGAGGATCTGCAAGGAGGAATGGCAGAGGATCCCCAAATCCAGGTGTGAAAAACTTGTTGCATCTTTCCCAAAAAGACTCATGGCTGTATTAGATCAAAAGGGTGCTTCTACTAAATACTGAGCAAAGGGTCTGAATACTTAGGACCATGTGATATTTCAGTTTTTCTTTTTTAATAAATCTGCAAAAATGTCAACAATTCTGTGTTTTTCTGTCAATATGGGGTGCTGTGTGTACATTAATGAGGAAAAAAATGAACTTAAATGATTTTAGCAAATGGCTGCAATATAACAAAGAGTGAAAAATTTAAGGGGGTCTGAATACTTTCCGTACCCACTGTAGCTGATGTGGAGTTAACTATCTTAAAGTCATTGATTGCATATTTGGTCATGATAATCTGTAAATTGCTCATGTGGGAACGGTTGTATGTTGCCTACAGAGCCAGAGAATATATGCTGCATGAAGACAGAACAGGTATAGTTTAGTTTAATTACGGTTATAACTTGTCATGTTGTCATCTTGCTTTTATGACATGCTATTGCATTTGTGTTAAATACTGTATTGCAATAACATGGCCTCACTCCCTTTGTTGCGTGTTCCTGGGGGCAGGGTTTATGTAAATTTTAGAGTTAGTGATGTCACCAACCCGGGAAGAATGGTGCTGGTTCACCAATTAATTTGACTTACTTGAGTAAAATTCAAAACTTTCTGTCCATCGTTTCTACTATTTACAGTTTGTTCTGTATGTTCAGTTTTAAGCCATAAAAACCTAAGTTACATTTCAGATTAAAACAGACAAATGGGCGATGCTCTCAGTGATACCAAAACAGTGCATAGTTCATCTTTAACTCCACCACACATTAAAACACTTGGCTGAGCTGGGACTCCACAAGACCATCATTGAATAAACTCTGGTTAGCATTTAATCCACAAAGCCTGGCTAACACGAAGCATAGCAAATGAATAAAAGTCTAGCCTGAGTCACTAGAGCAAAGCGGCACTTCACTCCGATGAAAGAAATCTCAAATCCTCCTGACAACAGCATCACAGGCAGCTCCCACATGCTAACAAACACTAATAGAACTCTTCTGTTGGTTATTAACTGATAATTGCCAGACTTTAGAGTCCTCTTTGCCACTTCTTCTTCACTCTTAGCCTCAGGGTGAGGCAGGGAAAGTCAAGATAGCACAATAACAAAGCGCCAATGCTAACCTGATCACAGCTCGAAAAGCAAACTGTATTTGTATGTTTGACAGGCTAAATCAGTGCTAGTCCAGGGCTCATGCTGTATCGTAGAGTTCACGCTAATCCTTGTGGTGTGGAGGAGAGCTGCAGACACTAGGAACCCAGAGAAACGCTGCATAATGCAAGGCTGACATGAGTGTGTTTAGCATTCTGCTTCATTGCAGGATTAGGAAGAGGGAAATGGGAGTGGATTAGCCTATAGGAATTCAATACATGTGTGGGAAAGGACCAGTGACAGGGCAGTGGGACTAAAGCACTAGAGAGGTTGTGGCAGTTTAGCCTCAATGTGACTAAATTAATATAAATCGCCCAAGTCCCACCCTCTGAAACAATGACGCTGTCTCAAAGACAGTGACATGTTAGTTGTTTTCCAATATCCCTTGGTGACTCTAATGCAGATGGACGAAAGGATCAAAGATGAAATGAGCTGCAAGTGTTATGATTTCATGAGCTGGATGAAATCCAATCATTTAAATTTCACGGATCGAGATAAGCAAAGATCAAAGTGTCAACCTGCTGAGCTATCTGTTATGCATTTTGCATAGAATATTTAGAGTAATGTGAGAAGAAGTATAAGTTTTCAGTTGGACCTCTCAAATTTTAGCCCTCCAGTTACTTGGTGTTGGGTTTACGAGCTGGATTATGGCCTATATGGCTGAGGTATTGAGTAACATATGCAAATTGCAAGGGATAGTTCACCTCAGAAAGAAAATCCTGTAATCATTTTCTCCCTTGTGTCATTCATATTATGAAAGTAAATGAGAGCTTGGGCTGTCAAAAAAAAAAAAAAGACAAACATAATTGTATCATAAAAGTGGTTCATACAATTCATGAACTATATTCCAAGTCTTTTAAAATTAAATTCATTTTCATACTAAAAAGGAAAAATAAAAAAAGGGAATTTCCAAAATTTTCTATAAAAAGTAATATTTTCTCCCTTGTGTCATTCATATTATGAAAGTAAATGAGAGCTTGGGCTGTCAAAAAAAAAAAAAGACAAACATAATTGTATCATAAAAGTGGTTCATACAATTCATGAACTATATTCCAAGTCTTTTAAAATTAAATTCATTTTCATACTAAAAAGGAAAAAGAAAAAAAGGGAATTTCCAAAATTTTCTATAAAAAGTAATATACTGTATATAGATTTGGAACAACGTGAGGGCAAGTAAAATAATGAGAGAATTACAATTTTTTGGGTGAACCTTTCACCCATTTATCTATTTCAACATTTCTTTCTTCTTTTTTTTATATATATTATGCTATGGTTTCTGTAACAATTGATTGAAAATTTCACATTAGTGCTAGGCTGGATAGCGCTGAGAGTCATTTAGCATATTGGTGTACCATAGCGCCACCTGACATTGGCAGGATATCACTAAGCAACATTCATATTCATGCAGGCATTGATATTTCCCTCCTTATGTCCTGCTCAGTCATTCTGTACTTTGTCATGCATCCAGCTAATGTGATAATCCAACACATCTCTTCATCCCTGCCCAGCACAACTTCTCTGACATGCCGGGATTGTTGCGCCATAGCTGAGATGAAAGCTATGGACTGTTCTGCAAATAATGGGCTTGAAAAAATGAGTGGAAGCCAAGAGTTGTCTGGAGCATATAAATCTCTCCGTCTCCATATCTATCTCTCTTTGTTTCTTTCCTTCTCTCTCTACCAAGCGGAACGTGTGCACAGGGTAAAGTGGTGAGCCACCAAAATCCCGCCAGCTAATTGGAGGATGCCACTGCAAGGGACCACAGAGGGGTGTGACGAGAGGGTATCTTTAATCCCCTTGATCAGATGACATGGAACACAGAACAAAAGGTCCTCAAATCCCCACTGCGCTGAGCGGCAGGCACTGTTACCAAGCTGCCATGCTGGCCCAAGGAACATATCCCAGGCTTTAAGCTCCACTTTTAAATACCCCTTCATCCTGCACAGCTGTGCCCCCAGAACAACTGTTTAAAATGATTCGACTGATCATAATAATTACAAGAAACAGCTACTAATCAGGTGCTGACAAGGGAGTGGTAACGTTAGATAACCAAATCTCCTGCTTCACTTTCAATTCCAGTACATTTTGCCTTATCAGCCTTGGGGGACAGGTAAGGTGGAGACATACCCACATTAATGGCGGCAGAATGCTAATGAACCACATTTAAGCAGAAGACACAATGATCCAGGTTGCTTCAGGTTCCCTGCAGAGGCCGAGTTTACACTGCGGCAAGCATGCAAAGCGCTTTAATGTTGATGTGCGACCACTGCTTAATTTGCAACGGCCCGTGAGGGGTGATCAGTTGAAGAAGACTGACAGCATAATTAGCTCAGAAAAAGACAAACTCAATTCACAGAAATACGATTCCCAGATTAAGTCCAAGATTGTAAATGTTTTAGTTCCCTGTGTTAAACAATTACTCTCAAAATGTTCCCATACACCACTGAAAGTATGGGAAGCGTTTAAATGAACTCATTTTGTGCACACTAAGTGTTGCTCCTTGTTGTTATTTTAGTCCCTGCCCTTAGTTTTCTCCACAAAAACACAGGGGGCGTGAAGAAAAGGGGTGGAGGACAAGACTGTGACTGCTTACTTTAAATGATGATTTCCAATAATTAGCACGTAACTGTCAGAGCTACAGATCAACCCCTTTGCAGATGACCTCGCTCTCAGACAGTGCTGCAATGCCACCTTCAGAATGAGAAGAACAGATCCACACTGCCCTCTACTGCTGGATAAAGTTGACAATATGGAAGCCAAGTCACACTTCTGTGCTGCAAAACAGGAAAATCTGACAAATGCAAACATCTCATCCAGCTGAGATGGAATGCTAGTTTAGATTTCTGCTATTATTCAGATAAGAATTAAAAAGTATTTTTTAGTAATTTTGTCTTCGTTTAATCACCCACCTCGTTCCAAACCTATACATTTTGAAGGAATGTTCCCACTGTTGTCCATACAATGAGAGTCAATGGGGTCCAAAACAACATTGGATCCTTTGACCCTCATTGTATGGACAAAAGCAAACGACGAGTAAAATATGACAGAATTATTTTATTCTTGAACTAGCCCTTTAAAAAGAGTCTGTTTAGTAATACCCTTCATAGATAATTTGCTCTGAATAAATTTGTCAATGCTCTGAATAAAAAGGCATTTTCGGTGTCACTTACTACACATTTCTTTATCTACTAATAAGTCCTAAGTCCTCTATTTACACCATTTCTGATGGCCTTCCGATATCTCAAGTTCACTTGAGATATCATTACGATCTAATATAGCTCTCATGACTGAAGGGGAGAACAAATGGGCTATAGCACAAAGCCAGAAAGGCATCTGGGCTTATTACTGAATTGGCCTTTCGTAGAACAAGATCTCTGCACAGATGCTATGATAGCCTTGCTGCCATGGGCTATTCACATAGCATAATGTGGTAAATCCTGGTCACAACCCTGAGGCAAGCCCATAACAGATATGTCACTGTGCTAGTGGGCTGTTGGTGCCTACTGCAAAGCACTGAAAAACCCTGGGCTGCTTGCAAGAGTCTCTGAGCCTAGCTAGATGGTTATGACTACAGGAAATATTGATAAGATAAGGGGAAGTTTATGATCAGGCAGTCAAGGAGCTTTTGGCGATGGAACTACCTGACTAGACTCAAGGTTGGTAGGGGAAACGTTAAAGTGATAGTTCATCTAAAAATGAAAAGACTGGCATCATTTACACAACCTTTTGTGTTCCACAAAAGTCAGTCTTATAGTTTAAGAAAACATGAGGGTAACTTATTTTATTAAAGGAAAATGTGCTCATATCTCGCTGAGTGTGTAAATGATGACTGAATTTTCATTTTTGGGTGAACTATCCCTTTAATGCAGCATACATTTTTTTCTTGCATCCTTTAACTAAATGACGCCAATGAATGTCGACAGCCAATGATTCAGTAACATGCTATTAAAGTATTCAAGTGCAATAAGACGCAAAAGAGAACTCAGTTCAATACTGCGTGCTGTATCCTAAACATTCGCACAGAAAGCCGCTTTATAGACACTTAAATGGACAAAAACACTACATTTTGAAAATGCCTGTTTTTGGCTAGTATCCTTGTCTTAAATGAGTGTTGGGAAAAAATTTCTTCAAATATTTGTTTTCTGCAAAATAATGAAATTGATACAGCTTTGAAATTACATAGACATGTAAATTACACAATTTTAATTTTTGGGTCAACTACTTCTTTATATTTTTTCTTTCTAATGTGCTATTGCCTGTTCAAAATATGACTGCTGTCAAGAGCAACACTCGTTACTTTTGAAGGTTGCAATGTTGCAGACATGACCAAAATCCCCCTCAGAACAAGAGATTGAGAGACTTTTTTTTTGTTGTATGCCGTCACCAAACTGTGCAATGGACAGTGACAAGCTCCAGTCATGTGTCGGGTGGTTCTGCTGAGTGCAGCGATTTGAAGCCTTGACCGAGCCAGCAAGTTTATATCAACACTGGTGACAGGTGCTCTGTGATCTTGACAAAGAAAAGGAAATCAGATTTACACTTCCTGTCCAACATAATCCAAATGTGTTGAGGGCCCAATGCATATGCCCTGCCTGAACTCTGCAGATGAACAAGTGACAGATTAGGGCAAAGCTATTTGATGAAAAAAACAAAAGCACTCTTAATTAATTACACTGATCCTTGGCGATGAAGGGGCAGATGAAGAGGAGGTTAAGCTATCAGCAATTAATAGCAAAGCCTCAATGAAGCCTCCTGGATTTAACTGTAAGTCGAGATGGGGGTTTTAAAATGCGGCTCAACGTACTGTATACGTGTTTGTATTTGCAGGCAGGATATATTGCAGCATAGGAGAAAAAGTGTCGCAGCAGTCCAGCGGAGATGTGAAGGAAAAAGCTTTTAATCCATGCTGTGGCGTCTGTTCTTCACAGACGAGGAGGAAGATGAAATGCAGAACTCACAGAGGGATCGAAAGGAAGCAGAGAGAAAAAAAAAATCACAAGCTTTATATATGCACAGAAAAGATTGCAGAAGGCATAACCCTGTCTGATTTTATGGAGAAAAAAAAAATTCCATGCTGACAAAAAACAAAGGAGAAAAAAGTAGAATCAACAGAGGGCTGCCATGTAAGGGGAAGGGCACCTTTCTCCAAGACATTTCTGATCTATATTTTATGTGCTTTCTGTCTTGGTCTCATGTGTTGAGCATCAGCTTGAGATGTAAGTTTTATCTTTTTTTTCCACTTCCTCTTCCTGCTGTAACAGCTTCAAGTCATTGGTGTCATATATCAGTCCCCCTCCAAATGGTGCTATAAATAGACTCCATCCACACATTCACTATCGCAAGAGATGTCACAGTGCCATCTCGTCAGCAGTCAGTAGTCAATCATTGAGTACTGAAGGTATCATATTCGTTATGGACTACAAATGGTCCACTCTCAAGCTAGCAGTATGCTAGCAGTACTGATGGAATGTAGACAGGCAATAAAACAAGTACGTCCAGACCATGTCAGAATTCACAGTGTCAGCCTGAAGGATGCAAGCAAAGTGGGAAATTCACTTTTTGCCCACCAACCACAGTGGCTGTTCAATGCTCAATTTTACCAGCCATTTGATTTCCCATTCAAACGTATAAGATGAAGCTGTAAATAAATAAATAAATAATAATAATAATAATTATTAAATTTATTATTCAAATTATACTAACATATAATTTATTTAACTTACAAACAGTTCGCAAATGTATGAAATGCTTTACAGGCACAACACATGGCCAGAAAATGAAGAATCTGCATGTAAACAAGCCACACTGCTTTTTACTTGGGATCAGTGATGCATTAAGCTTATTGCTTGAAGCCCATAGCTGCTTTTAAAGACTTGAGCGACTATTGACAATCAAAACACAACCATGAGTCACAAAAATAGCATTTAAACTGCAAAAATATCCAAACTAAGTTAGACTGGGCACATATCCTCTACAATAAGCTGAAGAAGGCCCTAGTTTCTGTAGACACGCTTCATTGGACAGAACCATGACATGGGTTTAAGTACTATAAAAGAGATTTAGAAAACATTTCTCCATTTTCCCCCCCGTGTTAATCCCAAAAAAAGAAAACAGTCAAACCTGATACCTCCAAAAAATCCTTTTTCCAGCATGTCTTCCCACACTTCAAAGCACCCGGTATGGGATCTCCACGGTATTAAAAAAACACTCTCAAATAAGAGCCATCTTCTCTCCATCCTAATGCTTCATCGGGAAACAGATTTTGTTTCTTTCTCTTCCCATGAGACATCTTTATACTTCTCAGTACTTCTAACGTACAGCTTTTACAGCTGAAGTAGATTTTTAGTGGACGGTTTTTAGCGTGTTAAGGGATAGCCAGGCTTCCGTAACATCCACGTGAACGCTACCTGGTTGAAAACGCGATAAAACCAAACTCCAAATCTCTTGAAACACAATCCAGCACGTTACACTTCACAAAGCTAAAAACTGACTAACTTCGCAGCTAGAACCGTGCACACGTCTATTCCCCCTTTTCATCGCCTCAGTATCTCTCATCTGTCCGCATGAATAAAAATGCCAAAAGGGTCAACAAAATGACTGCCTAAGATGACATATGATTTGACATTTGACTTCAATCAAAGTAGGTTTAACATCAGCATACAGGTTAGGCAAACATATATAAATAAACGTCGCTCCTCTTCACTTAGTACTGCATTTCAGGAACAATAGAAGTCTGTGTGTGCAGTATTACAGGATTTTCGCAAGGCTTAGAAGTGGGTCAGATATTGCCCGGTGGACTGGTTAGGGGTGGGACAGAGAAACCCCAAGAAGATCCGCGTCAGAAGTGAAAGACCTGATAACGGTTATCTCCTCCGCCTAACAAGTCCACCCACCAGGCTTACAAAAACAGCAGAACTGTGTGTGCAGATCAGTTGTTCATGGTGCGGTGATACAGAACTTCTATTTTATTATTGGAGACGACGAGTCCCCCAACGGCTTTTCTCTTTTGATCTTGGTCTTCAAGTGCCCCCTTTCCAATCAATGCACCAATGAATGATCTGCCAAGCGCATAAGCTGCCAAAACATGAAAGTAAGATGTTTGGAGGCCTTGGCACTGGCTAACACATGCTACCCAGTGGTAGTGGCAGTTGAGGAGCAAGGTTGGATAGATACTGACAGTAACATTGAAGGCGTCTCTGCTTAAAGTGACTTAAAGTCACTCACTTTATACCCATCTCACCTCCTCAAGAACCTGCTTTTCAACAAGACATAGAAGCACAGGACTTTACTAAAGACACCCAGCACAACCGGACCAAATTTCATACTACAGTTAGCATTCGGATCTTATATGTTTGGTGAATTTCTATAGTCAAAAATATTGACTATAGAAATTCATGACATTTGAAATCTGCTAATTTGTATAGTTTATCATTTATGAAAACTAAAACTAGAAAAAGAAATGTAAATACTATAGAAAATCCTGTGACTGCATTAAATACAAAAATGCCCATGACCTTTTAGGATTTTATCAATCTTCATAAATTTTCCAGGCTTTTAAAATGTAAAGATATTTCTAGGATTTTTAAGCTTTTTAGAACACAATTAATTTGCCCCAACCCAGATAACCATTCTTGTTAAAGGTGGCTGAAACACTGCAGCTGGTTTTCACAAAGCAATGGCACCTTAGAGTTCAAGCCAAGAGAAACACAATTTAAAATAAATAAATAAATGAAATAAACTCCTAAGCAGCTGTGGAGAGAAATGATGTGGAAAAAAGTATAACGTCGATCTGTTTGTCAGAGCTCCAAGCTGTTGCAAAAAACGCATGATCAAGCCATTTTGCCAACAGCCTTGACTTCCCATCTATTGGGTTGCAAAAATCTTAATTCAATGCAGCCTGACTGATTTATTCTCGGGTGTCCCACAGTCATTAACGTAATTGCATGATCACTTTATAACACCCTCACATGGTGACTGTGGTAATTTGGCACTTAAACTCACCATTCAGAGGTAAGTCGCCTAACTTTGTTAGGTCTTAAAATCTAGCACGAAATATCATCTTCCAGACAGTAAAATTGATTTCATTCCTTTTTGACTGACTCTGAAGCCATTTTATTCCGTCTCTTACCCGAGTTCACCATTTGATATATGAGGAGCTTGCCGTTCTTAACAGCTCCTATTGATCCACAACCTCCCTCACCAACTAGTGTGACTGGAAAGCTTCCATGTCACCTTGTAATTCCACAATCCTGGCAATGTTCCCGTAAGACCATCCCATGGTCACACTCTGTCTGTGGAGGTTGCTTTTGCGGGACTTTAATTTCCTAGCTAAAAAAAAAATGATTGTATGGTATACAGCTAAAAGTACTTTGTCTTCAGGAAAGGAACTATAATCTTTTTTTTTTTTTCTGCTCAAGGGAAGTTTCTGATCAGCTTTTGGACGTCAAAGCAGAAAAAGTATGCTTTTTGTAACTGGAAGTGACTCACCTTCCATTCATGGGCTTTGGAGCTGAAGACAGGCATGCGACAGGCCAGAAGTGGACACCAAAATGGAGCTTTTGTCTTCCCATCATCCTCTGCAGAGAACCAACCTGGTGTGTTTTCATCTCCTGCAAGAGATTAGGTTATATTTGGCTTAGCATATTATTTGTTTTCTTCCCTAGCAGAGCATGCGGAGTGACATCACATCTCATATGTGTGTCTAATTATAAAAACTGAAGCATTGCACTAGTTAAAATGTTTGAGGCTCCCGGTGTGCACTCTCTGAAGATATTTTCAGTATAGCAGACTAATGAGCCTTCATGAGTCTCATTCCTGCAGCAGGTGTCCGTCTCAGCATGTGAAGCAGCAACCTCCAGGTTTCAATTAATGTCTAAATTCTGGAGGTGTGGGCCACCTAGGTCTTTCCTCACAGCCACTTTGACAGGTGTTTACAATTGCAAAGCACAATACATGCCTGCCAGCAACCTCTCTCTATAAAAGCAATTCAGTAATTACCTATCATGGCCATCTTAGACTTGCATAAAAATGTCGTGTTTTTCTGGTCCCCTGCGTCTTTGCGAGCGCATCAACACAAAATTAGCCCCAGAAACCACGAAAATAGGCTACAAACAAATGCAGTCAGATTGGACTCAGCTCATTTGTTTTCACAGTGTGAAAGGTACGTGGCACGGTTTGATGGCCAATATACCACAGCCATATCAACGCGCAAGTCAGAGCAGGAGACTTAAGGACCAATTAGCTTGAGTTTAGTCTCATTGTTTCTCAAGGGCTTCCAGATGATTTCTTTCAGATTTCATCGAAGGTGTACAAACAGCCAGAGTGCAACATCTCTGTATCAGTGCTCTGTGGTCAACACACACTTAAGGGGCGTCGACGCTTTGATTTTGTCCCCATTTTCTCTCCACTTACAATGGACCCGACTCTCTAAAATCAATGCAATCAATGGCGTACTTCAGAAGGTCGGACTTCTAAAACTTCTACTTCTACTAAACCTCTCAGATAGACTTCTTTCGCCAATAAGTACAGTAAGTACAGTAGGACTATGGATAAGACCACACAAATTCTTAAGATAATTGCAAACACCTTGCAATAATCCCCTTTCAATACTTTAAGTCCAGAAATGAGAATTCTTAATCTAATCATTTTATACAAAGTTGATCCTTACTGCAACGGCAAATCTATGCATTATTTATAAACGTATTAAAAAAGTAATTGAATTTTTTGAAGGACAAAGGGAAAGAGAGAATTCATGAAGAGGATGAACTTTGGTTACGAGAAATAGGATTTCTCCATGCCTTTACAGCAGTGGTCACACTATTAGGATCATTTCTAAAGGAACATTTGCATATCTGTCAAAATAGTTTGGCTGATGTACATGATAATGTTTTTCATTATCACAGTCAATGAAATCTTGATTTGACTGAGTGAGAGATTTAGAAAAAAAGTTACTCTGTGTTTCACATGTATAGCTGAGTCATTCCATGAAAGCAGTGCCAGTTGCATGTCGCTATTCTGAAATAAAAATAGTATATAGAAAACACATAATTATAATAATAATAATAATAATAATAATAATAAATCATTATATACATACAGTACATATGCATTAAATACATATAGATATATAAATATTAACATATTACAAATATTATACAAATTAATATTATGAATACATTATAAATCACACATATATAATTATTATCATCAGCAGCAGCCTCCAAATTAAGTCCTTAGCAATGCATAAAATAAATTTTTGATATATTTACGGTAGGAAATTTACAAAATATCTTCATGGAACATGATCTTTACTTAATATCCTTATGATTTTTGCCATAAAAGAAAAATCGATCATTTTGACCCATACTATGTATTGTTGGCTATTGCTACAAGTATACCCGTGCGACTTATGACTGGTTTTGTGGTCCAGGTTCACAAATGAAGACTCCAATGATGTCCCCTTCTCTTGTCCATGCAATTTAGTGAAGATCATTATTATTTTGTTGTAAATTAGTGGTATGAAGAGGAGACATAAAAACTCAAGGTCATAAATTGTATAAATGTGATTGATTTGGTGTAAATGTCAAAGCTTAGAAAATGTTTAGAAATATTTTAAATAGAACTATAAATGCATATATTGTTTTTTTTTTTTTTTGTGTGTGTGTGTGTGTGTGTGTGTGTGTGTGTTTAGTGTATGTCCTCAAACATCAAATGTTGTGGTCACAAACAACACTCCTCCTATGGAATGACTGCTATACTTTTTGTGATAATGATCATGAAGAACTGAAAATAAAGAATAGGTCTATTAGTTTTTGCATTCTGCAGTAAACATACAGCCTTCTGCGAGTAATCTGATGCCAACAAAAAAAAATGCAATCACCACTTGTTCTGACAGATTGTTTATACATACAAGTCTGTTCTCATTTATAATTAGCATGTTAACTATCACACATAATGTGACAAAGAGGAAAAACATTGTATAAAAGTATTGTATCAACCAGGTTTGTCAAAAAATATTTAAAATGCAGACTCAAACAAGTCTGGCCTTAGAAGACAACATGATTATTTATGCTTTAGTGAACTACGCAGACTAGCAAGGGTCAAGGTTGGCTGGTTACCTTTAGCAGTTAGTCCCACTGGCTCTGCACCAAGCTTGATATCATTGTTTCAGCCAAAGAGCATAATATGATTTTTTCATAAAGTAAATGGTATCCAGGCATGCATCTTTCTCTGCATTAGTGCTATATTGTAAATTGTAAAACCCTGACCCTCTTGACTGTCAGACAGATATAATGAAAGCAAGGCCCTGATGTCTTTGGAAATGTATTAGGCCTACCTGCTTTTCATTCGATGCGGCTGTTTATATAGTTTCACAGCACAGTGAAGCATGAAAGCAAATTCTACTAACATACAAAAGCATCTAATCCTTCCACCCACATCTCCTTTCCTTTCACAAACAGGACTGAATTCTCTATATCTTCTCATTAAATAAAACTGTTATGCCATGATCTTATCACAAGTTTGCCCTTTGGAGGGATGATCGAGGAGTGTAATTCACTTCTAAATCACTGTAATTGAATTCTAGCCGTCAGTCAATCCTACTTGCGCGTCATCATGTTCACTGTTTACCTGTCTCGCACTGCACTCACATACTGTGACCCTTAAAGATAGCTATTAAAGTAGCTAATGAAATGTGCTCTTTGCTGTTTTGTTTTGTCAGAAAGGTCAATATTCCCATTTCACACACCTTTAGACATTATTAAAAGCCCAAGTTTGTCCAAATATACATTATCAAACTCTCCAGAGAAGATTAAACACTGGCTTTTGCTGGTGTACTAGGATGCATGGTAGCATTGGCATTCAGCCCTTTGAAATATATTAATAATGAACAATAATTGATGTTTCACTCTCAATAAACGCTGCAGTGGCAAGTTAGATGAGACATTACCAAAGTTGAGGCCTGTCTTATGCCCCTGCATAGCAAGGGCTAGCGCTGCTAATGACTCAGGCATAATGCATTCTGCCCGCATAAGCTCCCAATACCCTGGCTAACACAATGCGAGGAACAAGCCAGAACTCAGCAGCCAAACACACTCCCTTCACTCCCTCATTAACAATGCAGCAACCATCGTTCTATTCATGTTGTGTCGTAAAACTCAAGCCGCTTAGCAAAGGATAAGCAAACAAGTGTGCACCTCATCAGGGAGGCTGGGGTTTAACCAGGGGTTGCTCATTGATAGCCGCTGTCAGAGTGTGAGAGAAATAGAGACAAAGGAGAAGCAGAAAGTGAGAACGGAGGTGAGAGAATGATGGACAGGAGAGAGGATTTGGGCTGGAGGCTAACGGGTATCTCTACCAGGCAGACACTGAATGATAAACAGGGATAAAATAAAAGTTAAGGGTATTTGGAATACATCTGCATATAGGCAAAAAGCACACACGCACACACACACACACAAACAAACTCTCAGATGAAAGTAAAAGAATGATAGGAACTGGGGTCGTCAATTTGTTTCAGACAAATTGTATTGGAACTATTGTAGGCTTTGCTATTGAACAAATGTTCTGGTTCAATACAAGAGAAGCTCAGTTGGCAGCATTAGTTGCATAACGTCAATTACCAGAGAAAATTATTTAGCCTCGGCTATTTGTTTTTGTTTTTCTATAGAGAATTTAGAGTAAGGCATTTACAATGGATTACAGTGTCTGGAAGGTTTAAAGGATGAAAAATGAAGCGTATATTTGGTTTTGCACTTATATGTATTAAAAAAAAGTAATTCGAAAGTTGTTTAAATCAGGGGTTTCCACTCTGGAGAAATTTTAAGTACTTTGTCCCACAATTTGTGCCATTCTTAAGGTTCACACGACCACCTAAAAGCAGCACACAGTATTAATGCCCTTGTATTGCTTTTTTCCTAAAACATCCAAATTGCTATTCAGCACCATCTAAAATGCATAATTAAAAACATTCATCAGAATGGGCCAGGAAACCGGCACACAGAGAGGCTGTGAATAGCTGAACCACCAGCCTTGTTGAAAACTATACTTGCTGCTTTATTAGAAGTTTGCTGCCTTGTCTCTTTGAGAAAGGTGCATAAGCAGACACATCTATTTAGGACAAAATGTGCAAACAGCATTTTTAATTAGCAGCTATGTACTCCAAAACAATACACTGAACTTCATCTAACTTGTTTGTCATTTGCAATAATAGCTGGTAACCACTCATGGACCTTACAGTTTTTTTTTTTTTTCCAAAAGCAGCTTAGCAAATATACAGAAGCATCGCATAATAGGGATTTAATTTTAATTATGCTTTGGCATTATCGACTAACAGCGGTGGGCTTTAAATCTACTGTGATGATTAATTACAAAGAAGGCCAATCTATAAACACTTTGACAAAAGCAGCAAAGATACAGTTGAAACAAAAGAGTTCACAGGATGTTGCTCGACACTTCAGGGATCAATGCTGAGCAGCACAATTGTTTATTGAATTCCTATTAATACTGTATTTGCGAATCATGAAATGAATTTTTTATGAATGTATAACAGCATGGCTTAATGCGGTTATACATTCACATTAGAAGAAAAGAAAAAGTAATAGTGTACTGTGCAAGCTTTATGATTTCTAAATATTAATATGAATCGCATTTAAAGCATACACAGGTCAATGACATAATATAACATAATATAATATAAAAACCAAAAATTACAAGCTATTTGATTCACAAAAATTCAATAAATTAATAAATAAAAAATATAAAGCATCCTGTTGCTTTGGTTTTGAATGTAGTTTCAGCAGAAGAAATCATACTGACAAATCGAGAAATATAATTAAACGTGTACTACACAAAGAGAGAAAAGTCACAATCCATTAATAAACACTTCAGTCAGTCGTTAGGAAGCATAAGACTCAATGCTGTACAGTTACTTCAAAAGATTCTTTGTGTGCAGAAACAGCATTAGAATACACAAGGAGTGAACAATGCCTTTCATGCCTTTTCTTTCACTTCATGAGCGTTTTCCATATGCTGTTTTCCTAGAAGAATCAATGGGTTTCAGAAAGTGCTTTGATGAAAAAAAGCTCCCTAACTTGGTCACATTTGAAAGTTGGTTGCTATGACATCCATAGATGTTAGTTCTGCTGAGCGTAGAGTGAAAGAAGAGACAGGTTAAGACCACTAGAACTTCAAAGAATTGTTCTAAAAGTCCTCTTTTCTCTCATTATGTAGCCGTGCCAGACAGACCGCGGCAGTGATCACTGATCAGGAACGAGAGGAGATGGAGCGTGTCACTCAGGTGGAGTGGGGTAAACTACCACTGGCTTCCCTTCCTCAGATGACATATGCCCACAGATCCCAACCTCCACCTGTTGTTTATCATCAACCCGATCCATTACAATAACAGGTTTACAAATGATTCCCCACTCCTCTTTTCAGTGCTTAATTTACAATGCTTTGCTGTCAGTCACATCCCCTTGTTTTTTGCCTACCACTATTGCACATGGAGTAGATACACACACAAATAGAATTTGTCTTCATATACTGCTCTCCATATCGCTCCTGCTGTTTCGCATAGTTTTTATTTCCAAACTTTCTTCCTTCAGCTCTGTGACCAATCTGCCTTCCTTTGTGTGAGTTCATGTACTTACAACTGACAATATAAGCAGCCACAAGTCCAGTACTGAGGAAGCTATACTTTGAAACTAGTTTACCAACCTACAAGTCATAAACTAGTAGTTGGGTCAATGACGTGACGGGTCATTTTTTTTGCCCAAAGGCCTTAATAATAATAAAAAACAAATCACATCTAAAGTATGTAAGGTAGTAGAACTAAATTGCTTTTATTCAATCCAAAATGTTTTAATTATAAAATGTATTTAATTTGTGATTAAAATATCTAAAAATTTAATGAATGTATATATTTTCATTCATGTCATTCGGTACAACTGCTATAAAACATGGAAAATGTTGTAATGTTTTAAATACTTGTACTAAATATAAAATGTTTGATTGTCCTTTTGCTAGCTAGCTAGATTTCAGCCTGTTAACACTGTTTGAAAATATCGTCATTTAGTATAAACCAAAAGTGTCATTCGGTAAAACCAAAATTTTGGTTAAACTGAATGACTTTATGACAATATTTTGTCTATATTGTAAAAAAAATGACAAAAGCAGTATTAATTAATTTCAAAATTAATTATATCTTCATTATGTTTTTTTACACTTTTAAAAACCTTATTCATCAATGACCCAGTTAACTAGACTACAAGCTAAAAGAAAAACTGGTTAAATGCAGTGAATCTTTGTAGTAATGTGTATTCATGTATAAATATTATTTAAATTAACATAATTTAAATATTAACAAAAAAAATTGAATGTCTTTTATTAAATATCATAGTGGTTATATAATATATTATATAATATCTAGTTTTAATATATAATTTCTATTAGAACAATATAATATCTCATATTATACATTTAGTTAAATAATATAAAGAATATAATGTTTCATACATTATTTTATATTATATTTATAAAAAATATATAGCCTATAGCTATAATATATAAAACATTATAATTCTTATAAATATTCAATAGATATGTTTTTGTTATTTATGTTGTTTTTCTCTGGTACAAAAAAAAGATAGTTTTTTAATAAGGGAGATAATCTTTTGAAAATAATTTGCATTGGACAAATACAAAATTCTGTCATGAAACTCTAAATGGCACAGGCTGATTAACTCCGTAACTCACCTGCTTGCAATCACATCATTCTCTATTAGGCACAGCTGATTGGTTCTTGCTGTATCAGTAGCCAATGAGCTTGCTGCTCAACTTTCAAATACTCAGTCAGCATTTGCCTTAACAGTACAGCGTGCTTTCAGAAACCCTCCACCTTCCCCAGCTCCACCTGTATAGATCTGCTACGGGTAATTCATGTACGCTATATTGTACAGCAGCAGCATGTCTTACTTGCTCACAGCAGCATGTCGTGTATGTATTGGCAGGAGGAGCAGCAATAACCAACAGCAGCAGCAGCATAGCAGATCTATTCCGAGAAGACCAAATATATCAACACTGCCATAGCCATTACCATGCCAAGAGTTGTCAGAGTTGTCATGACAGAATTAAAAATACAGCAATGCACATCAAAAATAAACTAAATATCCTCCTTTTTTTTAAAAAAAAAAGAGAAAGATCTGAAATGCCACACAAGAACTTGAATCTGTGATTTAATTTTGAGATTCACTAGAATTGGACATTTCTGATGGAAACCCTTGAAGTCTGTGTGTCGAACATATTAATTAAAGGTGCACCTGTGAACATGCAACAAGGGAGCATTTGGAAAAAGAATCAGGCCTTTTCTCTGCACCCCATGTTGTTCTCGTGGCAATCTCTGAACCACATCTTCATAATTAATGGAACCCTCAGGACACACTCATCCACAGTCATGTTGAAGCTCTCGATCTCACGCCCCATGAGTTCCCAGCATCCCACCACAATATCACAAACACTGTTTTCTGACAGCATGTATTTTATAGATACAAGCATATGTTACCCATAGCAGAAGCCTGTTAATGGCCCTCATAACAGACAAAACAGCTTCTGTGCATTTTATATCAGACAAAAGTTAGACATCAATGCAGGACTTGTAGGGGAAAACAGGTGGAGTGGAGGGTTCAGGAAATACCTTATGACGCTTGCTAATAAGGATCAATATGCGTTAAAGAAGACACAGTGAATGGAGGATCATAGGGATTGATAACACAAGGAAGTGGCTTGTGTTTTAATACACTGCCAGATGGGAGGTGAAGGGTCTCAAATGACCTCAATCAAAGGCTTTTTCTTCCCACATCAGACCCACACGTCCTCAAAGGACGTAAGGGAGCTCGGCAACAACAGGCCACCCATGAAATTGCACCAGCATTTCTGTTATTGTAATTTCATTTGGCTAAATGAGTAGGCAATGTGTGGGTGTAATGAAATTAGGTTGTAACTGACATCTTCAGCAGGCTGGATAACGACCGTCTGCACAAAACGCTTGGGATGTTTTGATGTGATTCTGAAATACACATTTCTGCACATTCTAAATGTGACATGTTACGACTCTGCATAGTGAAGTGTGAAAGTTACACAGTGAGTTGTGAATTTAAAGCTCATTTTGGTCAACAAGCCTGGCTGAGATGGAACAAAAATCTGACAGCTGACTATGGACGAGCCAAGAAACAGCAGGAAAGCAAACAGGGAAATGCACAGAAAGCCAAATGGCTTCTTACAACAACTGCTAAGAAAGAGAGAAAAGAGAGTGGAGAGGTTTTTTTTTTTTTTTTTTTGAAAAAGGCTCTCAGGAATGTTCGTCATTCTTTCTTTGCTATCTAGTTTTTTTTTTGGGGGGGGGGGGGGGGGGTTGCCACTTACGCTGCCAACATCCACTTACTGTCAGCCGAGATTACTATTTGCCTATTGCCATAAAGCTCTTTTCAACTACAGATCACAAATAGTCATTGGCAGCATATGTAAGGCCATTATTGTTGTTGTGAAAACAACAAAAAAAGAGCAAGGCTTGAACAAATTTACTTTGCACCTAGAATGGTTAGAAATCTGATATAAAAGGGTAAAGACAGGTTCCAGTCAAGGCTCTTATAGCTCTCGGTTCCAAGACGTAGCTCCAGTTCGCCCTATTTGTGCTCATTTCTCTGTATGTCCATCAAGTAGCATGATGTAATCTTTGATCATGCCCCTCATAAAGTAAAACTACTTCTTTTGTTTTTGTTCAACTTCAGCTGGTGTGGAAAAAGATGCAAAAGCATAAGTCTGAGAATTCAGACTCCATTAGTCACTGGTATTTTTGATGCATCTCTAAATATCCACACCTCTGACCCAGTCTGCAGACTGACAGAAACCCTGTGCCCATATATTTTGTGCATGGCATCAATAAAACAAAATCCAAGCTGCTAGATTTCAGCTGTATTACAACATTCAATTCAAGCACAGGAATTACATTCTAAGAGCTTCATCACAACTTACAACAAACTGGATGCCTCACTGTGGTCATTTCAATGAAGCATACTTACTACCTCATTAGCTTAAGGCACACTGACCCTGATAGCAACATTTAACACATTAATGCCCAGATGTTTTGATTGCACAATCATATGAACATAATGTGCAGTTGTTTTGCAACAGAAACCTATACAAAGATAAGAGAGGCTTTGCACACCAGCCATTAAAGTTGCCTGATTAATTTCTGACTTTTATGATATTAAAGTTACAGTAACACTTTAGTTTAGGGTCCAATTCTCACTATTAAGTAGTTGTGTATTAGCATGCATATTACTAGAATACTGGCTGTTTATTAGTACTTATAAAGCACATATTAATGCCTTATTCTGCATGACCATTTTCTACATCCCTTAATCCTACCCTAACAACTACTTTACTAACTATTATTAAGCAGCAGTAATTAGGAGTTTATTGAGACAAAAGTCGTAGATAATAGTTTGTTAATAGTGAGAACTGGATCCTAATCTAAAGTGTGACCAAAGTTACTAATTAATATTTAGTGTAGATTAATTAAAAATAAAACACTAAAAACTAAAATCAGTCAGTTCAAATGCTACCAGAAGCATCACAAAATTATAAATGTAAAGTATTAAAAAAACATTTTGAGATTTGCTAAAGATTTAATTTTTAAGTGTTATTAAATTATTAGTGTTTTTAAAGATTAACTTTCTGAGAACACTAACTGTATGTACAAATCTGGGAAAATTAGCATGTACAATTAAATATTAAATAGCTGTCACCTCTTTTTTTGAGCATAGATGTGAAAATGCAATCCAAACTATCCAATCTTAAATGGCTGTAATTCATGAATGCTTTGGAATACAGACCTAAGGTTGGTCTCTTTTAAAGATGACACTCAGCAGATTATTGCTTTCAAGAAATTAATGTTTAGAAATGTTATAGAAGTTTAAGTTTACTGTAAAACAATTGTACTGTAATATACATATACTTTATACTATATAGATATTTTACACAAAATCATTTTTACTCTAAAATTGCTATAAAGTCAAAGCTATATGTCTAACAAAGTTTAGTCCAAATTTTAAGTTGATATCACAAAAACTGAAGTTCCTATGAGATTTTGTTTAGGCGCTGTACCAAAAATAACCACTGGATGAAACCCACATTCCATTGATTTCTTTTTTGATTTTTTTATGCATACTCCTAACGAATTAATACATATCTGTCACAATATCACTTTTAATCACAAAACAGCCACCAAATATGAAACCTTGAGTTTCAAGATTAGAAAAAAATTAGTATAAAACAGTCAAAGTAAATCTTGTAATATAAAAACATGACACCGTCCACTGGACTGAGGAGCCCGCTAAAAGGATTTTAAGTATAATTTCCATGGTTAGACAATGTCAGAATTTAAAACAAATTTTGAATTAAGTTAAGCTTTCAAATTATACCTAATTTATGATGATTACTAAAATATATGACAGGAAAAAGGCAAAAAGAAAAAGAAAACAGGAAGTTATAATATTACGTCACTACTGACAAGGCTAAAGCTCTTGTGAAATTAAATTTTTCTTTGAAAATTGCCAGAAAGACTATTGCTTTTAGCTTGCGATAGGAGTAATAGGTATGACTTCTTCAGGGAGTTAGTTTAAGATGATGTGGCTGAATATATCCTTGCCCAGGGGTTAATGCATATTAAAACTGGTTTATTCATTGATAAGACCAAAATAAATCATGGCTGCACTCTGATTTATCATTGATGTGACAAACACAAAGCAAACCAACAAGTCACAACTTGTAAATGCAGAGATTAGATAACCAAGCAATGAGACTGAAATTGTATTTTATCGTCTGTTATTTTACTGCATGCAGAAGACATTCTCTGGTCTGAATAAACACCCACAACAATGGGTGATCAATCACAGTCAATGTTTCAGATCAAAAGGCCTAAAGTCATGGGTTAGTGGAGGATAAAATTCAAACTTACTCAGTGCTATCTTCGCTAAGTGGAACCGGTTGACCCAGGAGATCTTGCTGACAGGGCTTGGTGTGTTGAAGACCACAGTGAAGCTTACAGGACGCCCAGATCTACAGTACACGAAAAAAACATTTGACAGGTGGTGAAATACACTGATCTATCCAACATGGGCTCATTGCTATGGCCCTCTGAGGAAGATAATCTTGTAAAATTTCCATAAAAACACATCACAACATGGTGGCACCTTAATTATCAGTATTAATAATACAATGAAATAGTTTTGCTGCAGTGCACCAAGGAGCCCTGGGGAGAGCAGCTGCCACTCTCCTCAATACAGCTTGATCTCAAGCTGAGTCTGGATCTGTGTGCTGAGTTGTTGTTTTTTTCCATGAAGTCTGTGCTTAGAGGAGGAAAAAGCAGACAGCATAGAAGGAGGTATAGAGATTCCCACAACTGCACACATTTCATATTTCTTTATTTATTTATTCTAAGAGGCAGTACGAAGGTCACAGTGACTGTAAGATCTGTGGATGTGGTGGCATGGAGGGTTATGTGGGGAAGGGTGGAGTGTGTCAGGCCTGGAGATGAGGTGAGCTTGCTGAGTTGATCTGCATTCTCAGCCAAGATGTTAAGCCAGGTTAATGGACCAGAACTTTTCAGCAATGCCTTCTACAAGGGGCGAATGCGCGAGCACGACTGAGCACCGTGTGCTTCTGGATGGGATGAGGTTCTTAATATGAGTTATTGAAGGAGACTGGCCACAAGAAAACCATCTGGATTTGACTTTGAAGAATGACAGTTTAAAATTGAAAATGTGATTCAATTTCTAGATTCAATCATTATAAACTCTGTTATCTAAACCTCAGATATACCCATAGTAGGCAAGTCCATTCTTGTGAAGTGCAGTTGTGCTCATAAGTACACACGCTTTGCAGAATCAGTCAAACATCTACCATTATTTATAAATACTTCAGAAATAATATCTAAAACTATATATATATATATATATATATATATATATATTAGGACTGTCGATTTAAAGCGTTAATTTGGTGCGATGATTAATTATGAAAAAAATAAGGGCAAAGACATGTACGTCATCCTACATTGTATGCAGTTTAGTTATGAACATGATGCAGGGCAACAACTGACTGCATGATGAATGCAGTTAAAAAAATGCCACTAAAGTTCAAGATATGAGGGCAAAAATGCCCCTCTAGGTTTTTTTTCTTATATTTATGTCATGATATAGTTTAGCAAAATCACACGAGCAAGTGTTTGTTTTTCACTCGAATATTTGCAGAATTGTAAATGTGATACTGATTTTATACAACAGTTCAATAAACAAGTTAGTGTGACACAATATTGTCAATATTATTTGTTTTTGCTCAGTTTTGCCAATGAAAATAGTTGCCAAACAAAAAGTCACAGCAGAACCGTTGTCCGTCTCTGAGCAACACACGGTGGTGTTTTAGTACTTAATGAATCCAAGAAATTTAATGAAATCGAGTAAGCCAATAGTTGAGTGAACCATTTATAAAGATGGTCACTTGCTTCATTCCTCAATGAATCAGAGCTGCATTAAACAGTGTGTAAATATACCTAAATGCTAGGGCTGCACGAGTTATCTCGATTAAACCACATGCGATTTGGCAAAGTCTGCGATTATTTTATGCGCAGCTTGTCAGAGCTGTACAGATCTGTGATCAGTAGTAGGGTGAATTCAGGGTGATTGGGATACTTTTTGCCATTGAGATGACTTGGAAAAAGTGTCCCAATCAACCTGAATTCACCCTAAATGCTTCTCCATCTGAGGGCGCTCTTGCACAGAAACTCCAAATATGCCCTGCAGTAGAAGTAGATAACACAAATCATTCCAGGAAATCCATATCCCTATCATACTTTCACTGTAGCTGAATAAACAAAGGAATTAAATGCTTTGATTAATTAAACATGGCTAATAAACACATGACTTCCTTATTCTGTGTAAGAAGCCACATAATCTCACAGAAGGATGCTCAACTGTCATTATGAAGTGAGTTCAGAGTAAAAATATGTTATTAAATGTTGTCTTTTGTTGTACAAGATGTTAATAAATGCTTCTCATGTCAGGAAAGATGTTTGACGCGTGTTGCTTTTTCAAATGTACATACGCAACTCAAACTCGCAGTGCTTTCAGATGGATTAGCATTTGGAGCCATACTTCATTGACATTTCATTGATGCGCATAAAAAACAAAATAATCGCAGCCTTTGCGATTTCATCGCATTTAAGTTATTTTTCGTACCGTGTGATAAATTGTGCAGCCCTACTAAATGCCACTTTATATGCAGCTTCTGAAAAAAAATGTTATGGCCACATTGTAGACTTAAAAGTTTATGTGAAATAACATTTCAAAACATTTCTTTCTAAAGCTTCTTTTAGTAATTACTATTTAATGATTTTCTCATCTAACACAATAATGACTTTAAATGATTTTTGGGGGGATAATCTCTCAGCCAAAATTGATATGAGATTAATTTGATTAATTAACTGGCATATCATGCAATTAATTAGAATGTGTATGTATGCATGTATGCATGTATGTATGTAAAAATAATAATAATAATAATAATAATAATAAAATAAATGATTTCACTTGGTACTGTCCTAAAGCAGCTGCATAACTAATGTTTATACATATATGAGACAAAAGACAAAAAAAAAAAAAAAAATCCTAAATTGTTCATACCCTTGGTTCTAAATATCATGTGTCACCCCACTGAGAATTAATGACTGCCTGCAGCTTATTTTTTTTTTTTTTCATTTCTAATCCTAAATGTTACTGTTTACATTTCAGTTTTGACACAGAAATGAGAAAATAATCACAATGCATTTTTTCCAGGTCAATTTCATCGACATCTGTGATGTCATTGTGTGGTGTCACCACACTCCTAAATGGCAGAATGGAAGAAATTTGTGTTCCCAAAACAGACTTTCATGAAATGTTTTCTTTAAAAAACCTACAAAGAAACTTTAGTGCAATGGAAAGGTTCTATGGATGTCCACCAGTAAATGGAACTTTATGGAACAATAGATACAAACAAAAGCATCTAGTAGAAGTTCTTAAAATATAATTGCTGTGATTGAATTGAATGTTATAAGGGAAGTACTACATTAAAAACCAAATTTAGTTTTTATGATTCCTCTTATTTAAAAAAGTGTAGAGTGTGGTTTATGAATGCAGTATGCAAAACTTATGAGCCGAACAGTAATTTGGCACTCGCCCTACACAACTGTCTAGGCCTTCAACGAGTCAAGAACCCATTCTACACTTGTAAAAATACTTTGACTTTCTAACACTATGCCCACTAAAGTAAGTGTCTCAGCAAAGGCTCAGGGACAGGGAAAGCAATTCACATTCAAACATCATTAGAAGGTAATTGACTGGAGAATACGATGACGCCTGCCTTGGTTATACTGTCACACCAGCAGCCTCTGCCTGCTCTGCATTCATTCCCAGCCCAGGGAGACAGAAGGAGTCAGAGAGAAAAGGAACGAAGAAAAGCATGGAGTGCAAAGACACATGCAGATATAGAAGAATGAAACTAAACCTTCGAAGAAGCTCAGAGATAAAGAAAGCGCATTCCGACTGAAATTTTATGTGGTGCCTGGCTCCTTCCTAGAATGGCAAACGCAAACAACAACTTGCAGATATTTCCTTCACTCAGCACAATGGTTTCACAGGGAAAAATAAGCAAAAAGAGATGGGATAGGGGAGGGCTGTTTTTCAGAGTCGAGTAAGTGTGCTCCATGCTTAATTTGATTCCTGGGATAAAGCTGGGCACCCACATCGGTCTAAACACGATAAACAGAACGGCCCTGGGTTCCTCCCGCTGGCTGATTGAAAATCTGGGTGGTTGCGAGAAGGTGTGCGAGTTTGTGTGTCTCTGTGCGGCCTGAATGAAGAAACAGCAGAGGAGGCAGACTCCCAGGCAGAAAGGGCAGAACGGAGAGCAGAGAACAGACTGATTTATGGCTGCAGGTCAGTGCTGTGGCATGTGTGTGACACTAATGCAGAATGACAGGACAGATGGTGGAATGGAAGCAAGGCACTCGGCTCTTCTCTGTGCCGATTGGAGGTGATTGTAAATCAAACAGGAAGTGGCTTTGGAGAAAGCACTCTATGCCTATAAGCTCTATAAACCCTATGCCCATTAATCCAAGATCAATTAACCTATCAATTTCACAAATAAACCTATATTAACATAATTTTAAAACCAGATTAGGCCTTTTTTAAACTCTGGGTTAAGCAAAGTTTCACACAAGTGGGTTAGCACTGCTTTGAAGTTGTTTAGCCACAGACAACCAATCATAAACTGCATCAGTGCTTTCCTTATTAAATATTCATGTGCTTTCACACTTTTTAATTTCAGCGTGTAAGTGAAACAGTCAAAGCAAATGCATTAACTGGAGTAATTATCATTATTATGGCTTTTTTAGAGATTTTTGTAGTGTTTTAGAAGATGGAATCTATGTGGCCAATCTGTATTTGTCCAATCAATGTTACTAATCTCATGAATAAACAAATTCCTAAAGCTCAAACAGGCAGTAGCACCACCATGGTCATGGGTTTGAATCCCAGGGGATTCAAGTGGTAAAATGGTATTGATGGTTGATAAAATATATACATTTAATTGCAATATAAGCCACTTTGAATAAAAGTGTCTTGTCAAATGCATTAAAACGTAAAATGTAAATGTAAATAACAACATTATGACAGGGTTTACAAATATGCAGAGTGAAATTTTGAAACCTGACTACCTGGGGCTATTTGCTAACCCAGGATGGAGAATGAATGTTCTTGGAGTAACAATTTCAGGAGTGAAAAGCCCACTAGACACAACATAAAAATTTTTTATATGGCTAAACAGCTCATTTAAATACAGTGCATGAAATACATCTCCAAAGAACTAGAAGAAAAAAACATTCTAGTATGAAAAACAGGCTTTCCTTGGTTTCAGCCATCTGTGTTTCTACTACATTATTTTTATTCTCAATCAACCCGCCATGCTTTTGTCAATGTGTAATAGGCAGGACACGTAAGCGCACGCACGGATTTGCGGCAAGTTGAATGGGTGATGTTAATTATCCTGAATCTGCATCAGCCTCCATGGCAGCGCTTTGAAATTCCATGTGTCACCGTCCCTTTTGCTGCTTGCTGAGAGGAGTTATCTGAAGGTAGAAAAGGCTCCTAGACTAACAGCAGGTGAAAAACAATGAACAGGGGGTGCATGCTGGGAACTGCCTCTCACCCTGGATCTGTATGCATGTGTTTGTTAAAGAGAAGGATAGGTAAATAAAGAGAGGATTTGTGTATGTGTACCAAAGAGAGAAAGAGATTGTTTTAAATTAGTTTTTTACTCAAAGCTTTTCTTCTCTGCCTCTCTGTGATCATGTTCTTCTTTTTTCCTTAACAGGATCTTTTTGGCCTTGTTGCCAAAAAGTTTATTTATAGACCAGTGGAGAGAGGAGA